>NC_092506.1:68899853-69610353 GCF_047511675.1 Marmota flaviventris | reverse complement strand
TGGGTATTAAAAAATCACAAGAAACAATCATTTTATCCTAACAGACAAAACAAGCTGGGTAGTCTATAATTTTTTTTTGTTTTGTTTTGTATGTCTTCCCCCACTCATAGAATAGAAATAAATGTGCATGAACTAATGAATTGAAATTTGGGAAGAGAAAAAATATTCATAACAGATATTAAGTCCATGGCAGCTCTTATCTATGAATAAAGTGATAAAGTGAAAGGAGGAGGAAGAATCTGTCTCGGAGGGTCAAGGGATCTAACTTTGCATTTTCACAGCTGAGTGTGGACAGTCATATCAGGTAAGCAGTCAAACAACCACAGATACAGACTAAATTATCCTTCAAGATCTTTTTCACTTATACTTACCAATTACTGGGGATGAGGATAAAGTCCCAAAAACATCAGTGAAGAAAAAAAGAGATGATTCACTTGGTATTGGAGCTAAAATATTTGGGGAAGCAGTAAGACATTTGAGAATAAATCTCTAGAAACTTAAATTAATCAGCTCAGATTAATTGTGTAAGAGCAAAGAGGACTGTTAGCCAAACCCTGGTCCCACTGGATACTTCAGGCTATGATTTCCCCATGAGTTTGGGCTAAAGGGAAGACCAGATAGATATTCCTCCAAAGTAATTACAGTTTTCTCAGAAAGTGTGGAAGAAGCAGCAAAAGAAAGAAGATAAAATTGGGGATGAGGCTGGAGAAGGGGAAAGTGGGAAAGAGAGAGAAGGGACTTTAAGAGTTGTCATCTGCTTTGTAAAGTAAGGAGAGCTCTTTCTTGGATTAGAGACTAGGCAATGGGGATCTGAAAGCAATGAATACTTCTAAAGGCTAACCAATGCTCAGATCCTACATCCTTTCCTGAAAGAAAATTTCTGATGCTAGTTTTGAAATGGAATCAAACTAAATCTGCAATAAGCCCCAAATAGCTCAGCCTTAATAAAAAAAAAATTAGCTCATACTCCAGGAGCCTGACAGAAGTAGATACCTTTCCTTGATGACAGATTCTTTTTTTACTTAAATCTCTAACAAATACCCAAAGCACAATTGAAATTAATAATACATTAATAAAACAGTAAAATATGACCCACAATCATGAACAGAAACAGGAACAAAAGTACAAAGAGATCATCCAATTTCAGTGACTAGATGGAGTTTAAAGCAAACATCTGCACAAATGTCTATAGCAAAAATCCTAGGGGATCTAGCAGAAAAGAAAATGGTAATACATATGATGGTATGTGAGAACTTTAGCACAAACATGGATACTGAATCACAAAAGAGAAAAAAAGGAAATTCTAGAAAGAAAATAAGATTATGAATCATGAAGAACTTAATAGGTGGTTAAAAACAGACTGGAAAAATGCATATGAAACATCAGTGAAATTGAAGGTATAACAATAAATTGTATGCCACATTAAATACAAAAAGAAAAGTATTTTGAATAAAAAGGGACACATCCAAGTTCTGTACAACATGAAGTGTAAACTTCCAGCTCCAAAACAAGAAGAGAATTAGAATATGAAAAAAATTGAAAATATTTCAAATCATAAGAATTTGAAGGTCCAAGTAATTCCCCAGATATAAAACAGTATAATTATGAAAATAAGACATAGTAACAGCACAGTCATATTAATGAAAATAAAATCAGAAAACAGGTATGAAGGCATTCAAAAAAAACAAAGATGCTTGTGTAGAAGTGACTATGATTGTTGGCTTCTCTTTAGGAACAATGGAAGGCAAAAAAAAAAAAAAAAAAAAAAAAACGATGAAATTCAATTATTAAAGGTCTGAAGAAAACAAAAAGCTAACAGAGATTAATATCTTTGGAAAACATTCTTCAAAACGTAAGAACACCCCACAACTGGATCTTGATTTTTTTTTTTTTTTGCACTGGTGATTGAACCCAGAGTGTTCACACCGAGTCTTATCCCCAAACATTGCCATGGCTGACTTTGAACTTGCGACCCTCCTGCCTCAGCCTCCTGAGTCCCTGAGATGAAAGGCAGTGTATCACCATGACCTTTCCAAATCCTATTTCTATGCAGCTCCTTCCTTTTTGTTACTTTGTTCTGCAAACTCTGAGGACAATCTCTCTGGACTCAGTCCTCTGTCCTTTCCTTAGCTAATGTGGATTCTCCATCTTAATGCTGCCATCTGGAAATTAAGCAGAGGCAAATGTAGGCTCACCTTGTTTCTATTTCTCAGGTGTTATAACCTGGTTTAATATAGTTGTTTCTTCAGCTTCACCTTTAAGTTTTAACATGTTTTCTGAAACCCATTGTCTTTAGCTTAGTCAAAACCTCCTCTCCTTGTGTGGTTGTTTTCTGGGTAACCATGTATGCCTGATCTTACTCCAAAATCAGCATGGTCCATGGCTGTTGTTCAAGATAAGACTTCATGTTAAATATAAATATCAGGTAAATAAATTCTCTTTATATGTATTTAAACTCACTAATGCACAGCCCATGAGGCAAAGCCCAAGAGTAACACTAGAGATCTTAACAGAGACACAGATCCTCTGTTCCCTTCCCTTAGCTCCATCTGCTCAGGAAGCTCTTTACCACACCACTGAACATTAAATTGGCCACTGCTGGCACCCCTACCCTCTCTGGCAGTGATAAATTTCTTCTTTTATATGCATTTTAGTTGCACTCTATAATTGTGTCTCACCTTTAAACATGCACCTAAATACAATAGCCCCTTCCACCAATCAGGATCTCCTGAAGAGAGGCTAGCTTGGTATATAGCCACTCTTGAGAGAAATACTCCAAATCCACATTAAATTAGAAATCACAGCATAAGGGCTTCACTCATATTCTTGACTGAAGTCCAGTATCCTAAATTTTCCCCATGTAGTTTACTGTTTTTTTTTTTTTGTTGTTGTTGTTGTTGTTTGTTTGTTTTTGGGTTATTTTAGTGGTCCCAAGTGAGAAGGTAGATCTAATCCTATTTACTCTGTATCGCTTGCAAGCAGACATCTGAGCCATTCTATTGTTATGAGACTTATGGATGGCAAAACTAATCTATCTGATTTAAATTAGAACAAGTCTGACTGTGGGAGAGAAGTGACTAAAAGGACACAAGCCATTACTTCACTGTGATGTGAAAGTTCTGCATCTTCTGTGGATAGTGGTTGTGTGGATATATTATAATTGCCAGAATTCATGGAAATTGACACCAAAGACATGTGCTTTCTATTTTTTATAAAGTATACAACAAAATACATATTATTTGAATGCCTATATTTGATCTTGCATCATTTCTCTCGAGCCTTCATATTAAGAGTTCATGATGACATTCCAGTCCAAGGAGGCATACCTTGTCTCCATTTACCTGACACCCTCCTGAACACCCCATTCCCCAAAGCCAGAAATACTGGTATTTTGGCTCATTTTTATCACAAAAGATAATCTTGTTCTTCAATTTCTAGCAGAGATGTAAGCTCTTCAGGTAGAGCCTATCTCAGTGTTATAATGTATAGAATGAAACATTTATTTATGTTATTTGATAAAGGATAACTCAGTTTGTCTATGATCTTTACTGAAACAGGGAGATATATTACTTTTCATCCCAGTGTTTATTTTAAATATCATTAGCAGTCACTTGCACAAAGTTGTCCTTTTTGAATGCAGTGTTACCTACTTCCTGGTGTTTATGGGCCAGATTTATTACTGCGTCAGTGTTAATGGCTTCTAAGAGTCGTGATTTTTTGTTCCAGGGATACTTGCTCCTCAATTGGGTTTCATAGCTAGCAGTTAGGAATTCTTAATTTATTTCCATACAAGTTAAGGTTTGCAGACTTGTTTTCAATTCATTATTACCCCCCCTTAAAATATCTTACAACCTGTCATTATGATAAACAGGGCCTAGGTACGAGAATCACTTTGGTTTTTCAGAAGAATCCTTGTTTCTTATATGCATTTTAAAAATTGATATAAAATAATGAAAATTAGGCACATTGGTTGTGTCTTTTATTTCTATATTGATGGGCAGCTGATAAATGAAAATAATTGAATTTGAAAACTAATATTATAAGTTCTCTCATTTGAAGCAATAATACTGATATTATGACCAAAATTTAGAGGTCTAAAGCTAGTGTCTCCAGGAAGGTAGAAAAGCACAGAAACATCAGGCAGGGAATCATGGTCATGGTTCTCTTGCTGCTCATTTTAGTCTCCAATTGGAGCAAAATATAGCCTATAACGGCAGTAAAGAAAATGAGGTAGCAAATTATTCCATTCCCTGTTACTGCAACAAAATACCCAAGACTAGGCAATTTGTAAATAGAAGAAGTTTATTTAACTATTCAGTTTTGGAGGTTTAAAGGCATGGTGCCAGCATCAGTTCAGCACTAGTGAGGACTTCATACTGGCCGCATCAAGATGGGACCACATATGAAAGGAGTCACATGGAAAGACAGGAAGTCAGAGGGACCAACAGGGCAGGGTCAGCCTTGATCTTATATAATAACCCTTGAGAGACCTACTTGGGTTCCCACAGGAATTACTCAATTCCTTCTCAGGGTAACAACCACGATGACCTAAATATCACCCACTGGGCCTTGTCAAAGTTTCTACACCATCTTCTAACTTCACCTGAGGATCAAGAAACTACAGCCAAACCATAGCAGGTATTATGTCTATAATTATCCACTAGCATTGGTTGTGAAAAATAAACTTCACCTGTAAAGTCTTTAGACTTTATTCTTTAGTCATTGAGACCTGAGTTGCCTCATATTTAATATAAGATTCATTGCTTTCATGAAGCTCAGGGGCTATACCAAATAGTCATTATGCAATATATTTTACTATATATTACTCCCTATGACCCAGGCACAATGCAAAATGCTAAGGATGCAGTTATAACAAGTAATTTTTCAGAGGTGCCTGCAGAGTCAAATTTAATACAGGCTATAGGCTTCCCTTCCTATGATCAATCTTAGGAGAAATGATAGATGGAAGCAGGGAATTGAGGAAATACTGCCAACAGCAACGGCAGTAGAAGCAAAATAAGCCTGAGAGACCACTGGCAAGACAAAAATCTGTTTGAACCTGTGTGTTTGCAGGATGGTGAGGGATGGCTACATCCTGAGACAATGCAAGTATTTACGGGTTAAAACTGTTGGATCCCACTTCTTTTCTATTCCTTTCTACTATCTTGGGACTATCATTATCTGTTTCCTTCAATGTTAAGACTTCATGTTCACAAAGACAAGACAGGGGCAGTGAAAAGTTCTGCTGGGATGAATAATTAGGAACATAAGGATGGTGTTGAATTATCCTTTTACCTTCAATCCTCCAAACACCTAGGTCTGTTGAATTACATTTCAGTGAATCAGCATCTTTGTAGTGCTACTTATAAATTTAATGCCAAAGGTAAAAGCATAACCAGAGAGCTGTTTGCTAATGTTATGCTATTCTTTTGTTGGGCCTGTAGTTCTTCACTACAGGGTCAATCTTTCTTTCTTTCTTTGAACTTATCCAAGCTAAATGCAGAACATGTTTTGACTTCCCTTAACTAAGTGCAATATGAGAAGACACTGTGAGCTCACAAACCAAAACATGAGGTACTATCATAGCATCAGCTAGCTCATCGGAACAAAACAATAATTGGATGACACATCATTTGATTAAGTACTATTTAAGTAGTAACACCAAGAATTTAAACAAATATAATAAGTACACCTAAAATATGAGATGCTATATTGTCAATACAAAACAAATTATTTTAAGGAATGAGTGAAAAAAATAAAGATTAATTACAGATTTTTTTTTAATTTAAAGATGATAACATCAATAATGTAGAATGGATAGAGTTAAAATAAAATAGTCAATTGCAGGATTAGATTGAGAAATTCTTCCCCCAATGACAGGGGAGAATTAGAACTATAAATAGAATTAGAACTAGAGAATAATTAGAATTAGAACTATAACTAGAAAATATTTATATGAGAATATAAAATATGGAATTGTAAGTTTCTAATAGCAGGAAGTGTAGCAAGGAAAATAGTTTTTAAAAAGAGGGTAAAAAAAAGAAATGTTCAAAAGAATAATAAAGATATATGTCCAGAAACTGAGGAAAGATGAGTGCTCAGTTGAAAATCTTGCCAAATGCCAGAAGGAAGAGTTAAGAAAAAACTCATACTGCAAATATTGAAGTACTATTTAATAGCACCAAAGTGAAAGATAGTACTCAAAACTCTTGCAGGAAGAAAAAAGATAGTATTCAAAAATCTTGTAGAAAGAAAAATTCACTAGCAAAAAACATATCATATTGACATTAGCTTCTCAAAAACAGTGCTAGATATATAAAAGACAAGGAGGTAATGTGTTTTCTAATCATTTAATGAAAAAAAATAGTTTGCATATAATTTATGTAAAGTATAACTACCACTCCAATTTTAAGGTAAAATAATATTATTCTCATAAGAAAAATTCCTAATGAGTTCTTGCTATTCAATTGCCAACATTAAAAACAATACTGAATACAGTGTTGAAATAAGGTCAGAAACAATTCCGGGAGACATTGCAAGAAATAAACACATTGGGGCATTCAAATATATTATAAAAGTTCATTGTCAAGCCAAATTCACTCACATACAGACATGTATACACACACTCATACAAAAAGAGACTGACTGTAATAACTCAGAATTATAATTATATGCACTATAAAACCTATGATTTTTTGTTAATATCTTCAAAATGTCTTTGTTAATTTTCTCTTGAAAGTTTATGGAAAAATAATATTCCTACAAGACAACTCCCCCCACCCACCCCTGCCCTGGGAAAAAATGGAAGCACATTATGGCTCTGGAGGAGGGAGGGAAATTAGCCAAACATTAACCTCTCCCAGTAGTACATCTTTTCCCAGTAACAATGGATCCCAAGGGAAAAGGAAAACTTTCATCCCTTTCTGTGTTCAATCCCAGCATCTCCACCAAAAGCAAACATTCATTCCTTCCTAACCACAATTGGTCCTGAAGGGAAGTGGTGAATACTGAAACACTGGACCCTGGTCTTTTACCCTTTCCCATTGCAGATGATTCCTGGAAGGAGAAAAGCAAATAGTGAAGCTCTGGGTGACAATGGGTCCTGGAGAAAGAGGATAAGCAGTGAACACTGAGTTTTGAGCTTTTCCCAGTAATGAGTTTCAAACTTTTTACAATTGCCTCCCTGAGTTAAAATTTTAACCTACATAACCAGATCCCTGATGGTCCTCCGAACAGCATATCTGCAGACTTCAATGATTAATTCACCTTCTGTTAGCACAAAATGACTGAGCCAGGTGCAAACTTCATGGATCAGCAGAGCCTTTATTCAGTGATACAATCACACATATGATGGACCCACTTTCCTGGTGGAAAATGAGCCACCTGCCAAAGGCAGAGTCTGTGCTTATATAGGTTACACTGAGAGGTGACATAATTATTGAAAGAGCATGTCAGTTTGGGCTCTCAGGAAAGAGATTTGTTTTTACTGGGCAATATCTTGACTTGGAGAAGAATGAAGGGTCTGGGGTCAGCATTTAGTATTTATCTCTTTCCCTCCAGGGTCCCATTGCACTGTCACTGGGAAAGAATTTATTTTGGGAAGGATCAATGGTTTGTCTTCCTCCCAGAGACTGTCATTCTAGGCTTGATGGATATCTCCTTCCCAGGGATTGTCTTACCACTGCATGATGTTTGCTTCTTTTCTAGGAATTGTCCTGTCATTGGGAAGAATGTATTAGGAAAGGATCAATGTCATCAATGTGCTGCCTTCTTCCTCACTCCCTCTTCCCAGCACTATTTTGGGGTTTGTCAATTTCTGTATCTTACACACTCATTGTAAACTATAAAACCCAGACTCCTTCTGTAACCTGCAGGACATTTCTGCATCTAGAAAATGAGCCCTCCCATGCTTGGTTTATTGACTCCAGTGTGTAATAAAGAAAAGGTTGCTAATCCATTTGAGGTCTGCTTCTGTCCTGATTATTTGTATTTTCATTATGGTGCCAAAACCATGTTGCTTATTTTTTGCTTACAACCCTATTGGACATATTGGCAAGTTTTTAATATTTATATTATTTAATAGTCTAAATTTCCTTTTATTTTAAGGTAGTTTATTGCATGTATACGTATATATTTATGTGCAGTCTATAGTACAGATTTATAGAGTCTATAATATATATTCTCTATATGTATTTTATATATATATATATATATATGTATATATATATATATGTGTGTGTGTGTGTGTGTGTGTGTGTGTGTGTGTGTGTGTTTTAGAAAATTTCCAAATATTTATTTGGTCAAATGTCTCAATGATGCTAATCAAATTTAATATGTCTTGTCATGTTTGTGATCTTGGTTTATGTATACACAGAAGAGGGTTACTAAAATCATCTTATGATGATAAGTTTTATATATTTTTATTCTATTTTATTATTTGATTATATGCTTTAGATTACTGCATCATCTCTATGAGTTATGTAATTTATTTTGGATAGTGACCTTCAAATGAGTTTTCCTTTATATTTGATAAAATATAAACATATCAGTTTATTTTTTATTATTATTTGCTTGATATATTTTTCATCCTTTGACATTTGTATTTGTGTTCTTGTAATTTAGACATATCCACTTTCTATAACAGAGCCGTTATATTACTCTGAATTTATCTGATTTACAACTGAGAATACCACATTTACA
Organism: Marmota flaviventris; assembly: GCF_047511675.1. Classification (NCBI taxonomy): domain Eukaryota; kingdom Metazoa; phylum Chordata; class Mammalia; order Rodentia; family Sciuridae; genus Marmota; species Marmota flaviventris. Next base: position 69,601,653 of record NC_092506.1, on the reverse strand, counting down.
ATTATTATGGTAGTGGTATATTTAGATGAACTTTTGTCACATTGCTTTTGTATTTTTAACTGTCCTGTTTCTTTATAATTTTGCTCATGCTTTTATTCTGTTTTAAAGTTCCTATTTGATATCCTTTCTCCAAATGAGATGATTTAAACATTCTGTTTCCTCATCTAACCCATCTTTCAAATTGGCATCATGAAAAACACCAAAAATAAATTAGGTAGAGTCAATACCAGATTGGACACAGAAGAATAAAAGAATAGTGAAAATAGAGACACAGACTATCCAAACTGAAACAGAGAAAAGAGGCTAGAAAAACAAACAAAGCAAGAGGGATATGTGGGATAATCATGAGTGTCTGATATTAGTGAATTCAGAGATATCTGAAACAGAAAAATATTCAAAAAATAATAACTGAAATTTTCTAAAATTGGGGAAATACTATAAGCCCACAAATCAAAAAAAGAATCAATGAACAAGCATAAGAAACAAGAAGAAAGCTACACCAAGGAAATTATAATAATATTTATTAAAAACAGTTGATGAAGAGAAAATTTTAAATTCAAAAATAAGATCAATACAAAAGGACAAAGGTAAGAATATAAAAAACTGTTTATTGGAAGCAATCTAGAAAGAACTATAAAAATATCTGTAAAGTGCTGGAAATTTCACTAAAGATGTAAGGAAGTCATCCATCCCTAGGTCAGAAATACTGCATAAGAAAATATGAAAAATCAGCTATGTAAATGCAGTGAATACACTTTATTAGTTGCAAAAAAAAAAACAAAACAAAATACAAATATATGGTCTGTAATGATGTAAAACACATTCAAAATAGTTTTTATTTTTAAAAAATTGGCCAATTCCAACATAAGTGAAAATGTGTTATTATTACCAATGGATTGTGCAATTCTAACACCTTTGGTCATGTGAATTGCATCTAATTCTTTAAAATAATGTAACTCCTGTACTTTCCTTTCACTGTCATTACCAGTTCCCATGGTCAACACATTTATGAGCTTATCTCCTTTCTTGAAAACAGCCCTAGGATTTAGGGAGGTATTACTTACATTTTGTTATTCGTAAACTGAGGTTCAAACCAGTTAGCTGAGGCTGGTAAATGATCCAACCAGGTTTTGAATCCACATCTTCAAAAGGAAAACTGCCTTCTCAGAAACTTCCTCATCACTGACTGTCAACATGGTGGCAGAATAGAATGCATACTAGATCTCTTATGTCGTCAGTTCTCATATCTAGATTTCAATCATTCTGCTTCTCTTGAACTGCAGCATTTCACATAATTTCCAAACTATTGATTCTTTTTATGTTTCCCCTTATCTCTTCCTCTTAGAGGTGGACCTTTGCCAAACTCAGCCTCATCATTACAAATATATCACCTGCTTACACTGCCTCACAGAATCTCACTCTCCATCAGTGTTCTCTCAGAGGGTCACTCTGCTGTTGGACTTCCTCTAGACCTGTGCCTTAAGTGTCTCCACTCCTTCAACTGGCTCATCCACTTACAGGTTTTGGCACCATCCTCTTTTCTCTGAAGTTTGATGAAAAGAACATAGATTTAGAAATTATACTCACTAACTTCCAACTCCTGGTTCTGCCAATAACTATATATTCATATTTCTTGAGTTTCAGTTTCCTCACTGTTAAACAGATAGTGTCTACCATATACAGCTATTTTAAGTATTAAAATTTCAATGAAATTTTATCAATAAATTTTGTATCAGAATGACAATAACAGAATAGATGTCTAAAACATTGGGGCTAATATTATCATGGTTACAATAAAAGTTTCATTTTTGGTTCCAAGTTGTTTGGGGGAAAACTCAGTGTCCCTTTGTAAATGAGTTTTGACACCCTTTTTTGAGATGTGAATAACATATGCGTATTAAGGTATTTTGATTTTTGTTTTATATTTTTATATTAAGATCATGAATAGTCCCATAAGAAAAGAAACTTATAAAAACCTTATCCCCAGAAAAATCATCCATTGTCTTCCAGTTGTTCTTCTGAATATGGAATTCATGCCGCAGGCACTAACATTTTTGTTAATTTATAGTGGCACTAGAGTAACCACAAAATAAGTGCTATAGGTCAGATTAATAAGACATGTGTGTTCAATGACAAGAACACTGACTAATGATGAAATGCCTAGAGCAAATATATATATAGTTAAAAATCATTTCAATTTTATAACATGACAAGTTTCTCAAATTTCAAAGGAGGTATTGCTAGAAGGTGGAAAACTGAGTTTTATTAGCATTTATTTTTCCACTGGGAAATTTACTGATGTTGACAGTTCTGAACCAATTGATAGGGATATAAAAATTTGTTTAGTTTCAGATTCACGGACCAAACTGCTAAAATTCCCATTATCATTGTAACTAAGAATGTCAGAGAAATTTTCCTAAATGCAAATTAGATCATGATTCTCATTTATTTGAAAGCATCCAATAGGTATTTCAGCTTCGCATGAAAATTCTATCCTATAATTTGTCCCTTACTTCTTCTCAGCCACAGGTTCAATTTGACCCTTTATTTTAATTACTGTGAACAATTAATATATTCACAGAAAAATATATTCTTGTCATAACTGAATATCTTTATGTAGGACATTTTTTTTCTTTTAAAAACTTAGGATACCCTTTTCTCCATTTATTGCTCATTTGTGTTGTTTTTCTTAAAATTTTAGTTCCATTAAATCTTTACAACTATGGAAAGACTCTGAATAATTCTAGATATTAGAAAAAAGCCCAGAAAAGGGACAGAACACAAACAAAAAAGCAAAACAAATGAAAGAACCCAGTCAGAAGGAGGGATGTATGCACATGTACACTAATGATTTTTTTTTTTAATTTTTATTGTTGGTTGTTCAAAACATTACATAGTTCTTGATATATCATATTTCACACTTTGATTCAAGTGGGTTATGAACTCCCATTTTTACCCCATATACAGATTGCAGAATCATATCAGTTACACATCCATTGATTTACATGTTGCCATACTAGTGTCTGTTGTATTCTGCTGCCTTTCCTATCCTCTACTTTCCCCCCTCCCCTCCCCTCCCCTCTCCTCTTCTCACTCTACCCCCTCTACTGTCATTCATTTCTCCCCTTTGTATTATTTTTCCCTTTCCCCTCACTTCCTCTTGTATGTAATTTTGTGTAACCCTGAGGGTCTCCTTCCATTTCCATGCAATTTCCCTTCTCTCTCCCTTTCCCTCCCACCTCTCATCCCTGTTTAATGTTAATCTTCTTCTCATGCTCTTCGTCCCTACTCTGTTCTTAGTTACTCTCCTTATATCAAAGAAGACATTTGGCATTTGTTTTATAGGGATTGGCTAGCTTCACTTAGCATAATCTGCTCTAATGCCATCCATTTCCCTGCAAATTCTATGATTTTGTCATTTTTTAATGTAGAGTAATACTCCATTGTGTATAAATGCCACATTTTTTTTTTATCCATTCGTCTATGGAAGGGCATCTAAGTTGGTTCCACAGTCTTGCTATTGTGAATTGTGCTGCTATGAACATCGATGTAGCAGTGTCCCTGTAGCATGCTCTTTTTAGGTCTTTAGGGAATAGACCGAGAAGGGGAATAGCTGGGTCAAATGGTGGTTCCATTCCAAGCTTTCCCTGGAATCTCCATACTGCTTTCCAAATTGGCTGCACCAATTTGCAGTCCCACCAGCAATGTAAAAGTGTACCCTTTTCCCCACATCCTCGCCAGCACTTGTTGCTGTTTGACTTCATAATGGCTGCCAATCTTACTGGAGTGAGATGGTATCTTAGGGTGGTTTTGATTAGGATTTCTCTGACTGCTAGAGATGGTGAGCATTTTTTCATGTACTTGTTGATTGATTGTATGTCCTCCTTTGAGAAGGGTCTGTTCAGGTCCTTGGCCCATTTGTTGATTTGGTTATTTGTTATCTTATTGTCGAATTTTTTGAGTTCTTTGTATACTCTGGATATTAGGGCTCTATCAGAAGTGTGAGGAGTAAAGATTTGTTCCCAGGATGTAGGCTCCCTATTTACCTCTCTTATTGTTTCTTTTGCTGAGAAAAAACTTTTTAGTTTGAGTAAGTCCCATTTGTTGAGTCCAGTTATTAACTTTTGTGCTATGGGTGTCCTATTGAGGAATTTGGAGCCCGACCCTACAGTATGTAGATCGTAGCCAACTTTTTCTTCTATCAGACGGCGTGTCTCTGATTTGATATCAAGCTCCTTGATCCATTTTGAGTTAACTTTTGTGCATGGCGAGAGAAAGGGATTCAGTTTCATTTTGTTGCATATGGATTTCCAGTTTTCCCAGCATCATTTGTTGAAGATGCTATCCTTCTTCCATTGCATGCTTTTAGACCCTTTATCAAATATAAGATAGTTGTAGTTTTGTGGATTGGTTTCTGTGACCTCTATTCTGTACCATTGGTCCACCTACCTGTTGGTACCAGTACCATGCCGTTTTTGTTACTATTGCTCTGTAGTATAGTTTGAAGTCTGGTATCGCTATACCGCCTGATTCACACTTCCTGCTTAGCATTGTTTTTGCTATTCTGGGTCTTTTATTTTTCCATATGAATTTCATGATTGCTTTTTCTATTTCTACAAGAAATGCCATTGGGATTTTGATTGGCATTGCATTAAACCTATAGAGAACTTTTGGTAATATCACCATTTTGATGATGTTAGTTCTGCCTATCCATGAACAGGGTATATTTTTCCATCTTCTAAGATCTTCTTCTATTTCTCTCTTAGGGTTCTGTAGTTTTCATTGTATAAGTCTTTCACCTCTTTTGTTAGGTTGATTCCCAAGTATTTTATTTTTTTTGAAGATATTGTGAATGGAGTGTTTTTCCTCATTTCCGTTTCAGAAGTTTTGTTGCTGATATACAGAAATGCCTTTGATTTATGCGTGTTGATTTTATATCCTGCCACTTTGCTGAACTAATTTATTAGCTCTAATACTTTCTTTGTAGACCTTTTGGGTCTGCTAGGTATAGAATCATGTCAACTGAAAATAGTGATAATTTAAGTTCTTCTTTTCCTATTTTTATGCCTTTAATTTCTTTTGTCTGTCTAATTGCTCTGGCCAGTGTTTCGAGAACTATGTTGAACAGAAGTGGTGAGAGAGGGCATCCCTGTCTAGTTCCAGATTTTAGAGGCAATGCCTTCAGTTTTTCTCCATTCAGAATGATGCTAGCCTGAGGCTTAGCATAGATTGCTTTTACAATATTGAGGTATGTTCCTGTTATCCCTAGTTTTTCTAGAGTTTTGAACATAAAGTGATGCTGTACTTTGTCGAATGCTTTTTCTGCATCTATCGAGATGATCGTATGGTTCTTACTTTTAAGTCTATTGATGTGGTGAATAACATTTATTGATTTCCATATATTGAACCAGCCTTGCATCCCAGGGATGAATCCTACTTGATCATGGTGCACAATTTTTTTGATATGTTTTTGTATCCAATACGCCAGAATTTTATTGAGGATTTTTGCATCTAGGTTCATTAGAGATATTGGTCTGTAGTTTTCTTTCTTTGAAGTGTCTTTGTCTGGTTTAGGTATCAGGGTGATGCTGGCCTTGTAGAATGAATTTGGAAGTTCTCCCTCTTTTTCTATTTCCTGAAGTAGCTTGAAAAGTATTGGTATTAGTTCCTCTTTAAAGGTTTTGTAAAACTCTGCTGTATACCCATCCGGTCCTGGGCTTTTCTTAGTTGGTAGTCTTTTGATGGTTTCTTCTATTTCCTCAATTGATATTGGTCTGTTTAGGTTGTCTATATCCTCCTGACTCAATCTGGGCAGATCATATGACTTAAGAAATTTATCGATGCCTTCACTATCTTCTAATTTATTGGAGTATAAGGATTCAAAATAATTTCTAATTATCTTCTGTATTTCTGAAGTGTCTGTTTTATATTGCCTTTTTCATCCCGTATGCTAGTAATTTGAGTTCTCTCTCTTCTTCGCTTCGTTAGCATGGCTACGGGTCTGTCGATTTTATTTATTTTTTCAAAGAGCCAACTTTTAGTTTTTTCAATTGTTTCTTTTGTTTCGATTTCATTAATTTCAGCTCTGATTTTAATTATTTCTTGCCTTCTACTTCTTTTGCTGTTGTTTTGCTCTTCTTTTTCTAGGATTTTGAGATGAAGTATGAGATCATTTATTTGTTGGTTTTTACTTTTTTTAAAGAATGAACTCCAAGCAATGAATTTTCCTCTTAGAACTGCTTTCAATGTGTCCCATAGATTCCGATATGTTGTGTCTGTGTTTTCATTTATCTCTAAGAATTTTTTAATTTCCTCCTTGATGTCTTCTATAACCCATTGATCATTCAGTAACCTATTGTTCATTCTCCAAGTGATGCATGATGTTTTCTTCCTTCTTTTATTCTTGATTTTCAGTTTCATTCCATTACGATCAGATAAGATGCATGGTATTATCTCTACTCCTTTATATTGTCTAAGAGTTGCCCTGTGACATAATATATGATCTATTTTTGAGAAGGATCCATGTGCTGCTGAGAAAAAAGTGTAACTGCTTGAAGTTGGGTGGTATATTCTATACATGTCAATTAAGTCTAGGTTATTAATTGTGTTACTGAGTTCTATAGATTCCTTATTCAACTTTTGTTTGGCAGATCTGTCCAGTGGTGAGAGAGGTGTGTTGAAGTCTCCCATGATTATTGTATGGTGGTCTATTAGACTCTTGAACTTGAGAAGAGTTTGTTTGATGAACATAGCTGCACCATTGTTTGGGGCATATATATTTATGATTGTTATGTCTTGTTGGTGTATGGTTCCCTTAAGCAGTATGTAGTGTCCCTCTTTATCCCTTTAGATTAACTTTGGCTTGAAATCTATTTTATTTGATATGAGTATGGACACTCCTGCTTGTTTCCGAAGTCCATATGAGTGATATGATTTTTCCCAACCTTTCACCTTCAGCCTATGTTTGTCTTTTCCTATCAAATGCTTCTACTGTAGGCAGCATATTGTTGGGTCTTGTTTTGTGATCCATTCTACTAGCCTGTGTCTCTTAATTGGTGAACTTAAGCCATTAACATTTAGGGTCATTATTGAGATATGGGTTGTTCTTCCAGCCATATTTGTTTATTTATGTTACTAAACATGGTTTGCTTTCCTTTTTGATTATTTCCCCCCCTTTACTGTCCTACCTCCCACTGTTGGTTTTCATTGTTATTTTCCATTTCCTCTTCCTGTAATGTTTTGCCGAGGATGTTTTGAAGAGATGGTTTTCTAGCTGCAAATTCTTTTAACTTTTGTTTATTGTGGAAGGTTTTAATTTCATCTTCCATCCTGAAGCTTAATTTTGCTGGATACACAATTCTTGGTTGGAACCCATTTTCTTTCAGTGTTTGAAATATGTTGTTTCAGGATCTTCTAGCTTTCAGAGTCTGTGTTGAAAGATCAGCTGTTATCCTGATTGGTTTACCCCTAAATGTAATCTGCTTCCTTTCTCTTGTAGCTTTTAAAATTCTCTCCTTATTCTGTATGTTGGACATCTTCATTATAATGTGTCTAGGTATGGATCTCTTATGATTTTGCACATTCGGCGTCCTGTTGGCTTCTAGGATTTGGGATTCTGTCTCATTCTTCAAGTCTGGGAAGTTTTCTCATATTATTTCATTGAATAGATTGCTCATTCCTTTGGTTTGGACCTCTATACCTTCCTGTATCCCAATGACTCTTAAGTTTGGTCTCTTTATGTTATCCCATATTTCTTGGATGTTCCGCTCATGGTTTCTTAACAGTCTTGCTGAGCTGTCTATGTTCTTTTCAAGTTGAAATACTTTGTCTTCATTGTCTGATGTTCTATCTTCTAAGTGTTCTACTCTGCTGGTAGTATTCTCAATTGTGTTTTTAAGTTGGTTTATTGCTTCCTGCATTTCTAGGATTTCTCTTTGTTTGTTTTTTATAACCTCTATCTCCCTGTATATTTGATCTTTTGCTTCCTGGATTTGTTTGTGTAATTCATTGTCGATGTGATCTTTCATTGTCTGATTTTGCTGTCTGTCTTCCTTGAGACTCCAGATCATCTGAAGCATGTATATCCTGAGTTCTTTATCTGACATTCCATCTGCTGCAGCTGTTACCTCTTCTAAAGTTGAGTTGACCTGCATTGCTTGTGGTCCTTTCTTTCCTTGTCTTTTCATACTGCTTGCGTTTCTTTCTGCTTGGTGAAACTGTTGTGTTTTTGAAAAAATTTTCCCCCTATATATTTTTATTGCTCTTTTATAGTTGAAAAGTCTCCCTTGCTGGGTCAGGTGGCAGTCTGCCTACCTTGCAGGCGTGGGCGGCGGCTCTGCTCTGCCCCTCCTCCAATTGGTGTGAAGTGTCTACAACGCCCGCGGACCCCTGGGCCTGTTCTGCTGGTCGGTCACAGGTCTGCCTACCTTGCAGCAGCGGGCGGCGGCTCTGCTCTGCCCCTACTCCAATTGGGATGACGTGACTACCGTGCCGGTGGGCCGCTGGGCCTGTCCCGGGCGCGGGCGAAAGCTCAGCTCTGCCCCTACTCCAGTTGGGGTGACATGTGTACCACACTGGCAGGCCACCGGGCCTGATCAGCCGGTCGGTTGCAGGTCTGCCTACCTTGCAGGCGCGGGTGGTGGCTCTGCTCTCCCCCTCCTCCAATTGGTGTGACTTATCTACCACACCCGCGGACCGCTGGGCCTGTTCCGGGTGCAGGCGAAGGCTCTGCTCTGTTCCTACTCCAATTGGGGTGATGTGCCTACCACCCCGGCCGGCCGCTGGTCCTGTTCCACCGGTCGGTCACAGGTCTGCCTACCATGCGGGCTTGGGTGGCGGCTCTGCTCTGCCCCTACTCCAAATGGGGTGACGTGTCTGTCACGCTGGCAGGCCACTGGGCCTGTTCCGCTGGTCAGTCGCAGGTCTGCCTACCTTTCGGGCACGGGTGGCGGCTCTGCTCTGCCCCTACTCCAATTGGGGTGTCGTGACTACCACGCTGGCACGTCGCTGGGCCTGTTCCGGGCGTGGGCGGTGGCTCTGCTCTGCCCCTACTCCAATTGGGGTGACGTGTGTACCACGTCAGCAGGCCGCTGGGCCTGATCCACCGGTCTGTCCCAGGTCTGCCTACCTTGCAGGTGCGGGCGGCGGCTCTGCTCTGCCCCTACTCCAATTGGGGTCACTAAGGCGGGCCGCTGGGCCTGTTCCGGGCACGGGCGGCGGCTCTGCTCTGCCCCTCTGGCTTGATGACAAAGTGAGAGAGACTCGGGTGTTTGTGACTCACTTTCTTTACCAGGAGACCAACAGTTTCTATCTCTGCTGGTATCGATGAAGTTCTCTCCTCCGCCGATTTCTGATGCCATCAGATCTCTGCCATGTTGGTATCCCATGCGAATGGCAGCATTTCATTCCCTTTGCCCGGTGACCAAAGCAACGGGTGAGTCCTGACCGGCCCTCACAAGCCCCGTCTCAGTCCTGTTGCCACTGCCTATGAAGGCTCGGTTGGTGTTTACCTCCACAGTATTCAGCAGGACCCGGACCGAGAAGCAGTTTCCGCGGGTTCTTTATCCCTGGGCCAGAGCAGTTCCAGGAGCCGGAATTCGGCCTCTCCGTGCTCAGTGTATGTTCTGATAGGAGCAGGCTCCAAGAAGCAGTTTCCGCGGGTTATTTAGCACTGAGCCTGAGTAATTTGTCTGCAAGCCACAGGCGAATGGCAGCCTGAAATTACCTGTTCTATGGCTGAATGAGCTGCGATCAGTCGAAAACAGGGATGGTGACGTCAGTGCTCCAAGTTGGTGGCCGCTGGCTTCCTCTGTGGTCTGAGCGGTGTGGAGAACCGAATTGGACCGCTTCCTTCCCCCGTCTCAAACCCAGAATTCAGCACTGAGTATGGTGATTGCACAGCTGGCAGAAGCCTTCGGAAACTGCAGCGCTATCTCCTCATTTCCCAGCGCGTGCCACAGACTCTAGCCGCGGGGTGATTTGCTGAATAAGCAGCGTGACCCTCCATGCGGACAAATCTCTCGCGTTTGAGCCCCCGTAGCTGATCCTCATGCAATGGAAATCCTTCCTCTAGGTTTTAGAGCACCCCAATTTTGCTGGAAATTCCTAACAAGATAGCTTTTAGCCTTTCTAACTCGTCATTCTCCCGCACAGTAACGCGGTACACGGGGGTAATGCACTCCCTTCGCCGCCATCTTCCATCCTTCACTCACTAATGATTTACTGATCCCTCAGCATGGTCCAACAGGATAGAAACTCAGGTACAGACACATCCTCAATGTACATTCAATCAAAAATCCTAATAATAGTCAAGGGCATCTTATTATTCTTTCAGTTTACATGGTGGCAGGTAGAGGAAAAGTTTATTGTGAGTTTGATATAGATGAAAATGTAATTTGAATAATGACAAAGTGACATGAGTACAACTTACAAATACATCTAGCATAGATAGACTTAACCAATATATTATATCTATATATGCCCTCAAATATAATCAACGTGACATTGCTATTATCATTGTTGGCACAATGCTCAGTTAATCTAATTTTCTTAGCATCTAATTTAAGCAGTATGCTGTAAATGTTTTTATTACAGAAAAGGACAAGTTTTAAATTTCCCATGCTCTAATTTTTACCCCTTTGGAAAAAAGCAAGAATCCATCACTTCTGCAGGTAATACCATGCTAAAGGGAAACAATTTTTAGCATTGTGGCCCAATACACTATCCATTAATCTATGAACAGTTGAATACCTTTCAGTAGTTACCAACAGGAGTGTGGCTGAATACAACCTTAAAAAGAAATGGCTTCCAATCTGTAGGTTTTCTCTTGACTCTGTTGATAGCTTCCTTTTGCAGTGCAGAAGTCTTTTAGTTTGATGCCATTATTTGTCAATTCTTGCTTTTGTTTCTTGTGGTTTTGGAGTCCTATCCAGAAAATCATTGCTCATGTAAATATCTTGAAGTCTTTCCCCTCTTTTATCCCAGTAGTTTTAGAGCTTCAGGCCTCATATTAAGGTCTTTGATACATCTTAAGTCTTTTTAAACATGGTGAAAAATGGGGCTCTAGTTTTAATTTTACCATGCAAATATCAGGCTTTGCTAGTACCATTTGTTGAAGAGACTGTCTTTCTCCAGTGTGTATTTTTGGCAACTTCATCAAGGGTCATTTGGCTGAAGATACATAGATTTATTTCTGGGCCTCCTATTTCATTTCTGTCTGTGGTCTGTTTTTATGCTAATATCATGCTGTTTGTTACTATGGCTATGTGGTATGTTTTGAAATCAGGTATTGTAATGCCTCCAACATTGCTCTTTTTAGTCAGGATTTCTTTGGCTTATTGGGGTCTTTTTGTGTTTCCAGATGGGTTTTAGAATTGCTTTTTTTTAGTTCTGTGAAAAATGTCATTGGTAGTTTCACAGGGATTGCTTTCAATCTGTAGATCATTTGGGGTAGCATGTCCATTTTAGCAATATTAATTCTTCCTGTCCATGAACATGAGAGTTCTTTCTACTTTCTAGTATCTCCTTCATTTTTTTTTTCCTTTAATGCTTTGTAATTTTCAATAGAGGTCTTTGGAATTGTTAGCTAAGTTTGTGATGGGAAAAAAATCTGAATTAGCTATTTGTCTGATAGATGATTAATATGTAGCATGCACATACAACTCAAAGAACTTAACAATAAAAACACAAACCAAAAATGGGTAAATTATTCAAATAGACACTTTATAAATGTGAGATAAAATTATCAATAAATATATGAAGATGTTATATTTTTATGTTACTAAGGAAATGTAAATTAAAACTACATTGAGATCCAACCCCACCCTAGGTAGAATGGCTATTATCAAAAAATTACAAATAAATGTTAACTAATGCATAAAAGGAATGCTTTATATGATGATGGTGGGAATATAAATCAATATTCATTGTGGAAAACATTATGGAGTTTCCTCATAATACTAAAATTAGATATGTCATGTTGATACAACTATACTACTTCTAGGTATATATACAAAATAAATGAAGTCAGCATATAGAAGAGATATCTGAAAACACATGTTTATTGTGCCACTATTCACTAGAGACAAAATACAGAACTACCTTAGGTGCCCTTCAATAGATGAATGAATAAAGAAAATATAGTATAGATATTGATATAGGTATAGCTAGCTATCTCTCTCTCTCTCTCTCTCTCTCTCCGAAGTTAAATTTAGCCATGGAAGAATTAAATTATGTCATTTACCATTACATATCAGCCACTGTATAGTAACTTAAAAAATTTAATCATTTTTTTCTTCTGTATTTTATGGGTTAGTTCAAGAAAAACAAGAAAAATCACATGATCATCTCAATAAATGCAGAAAAAGCCTTCAATAATTCAATACCCTGTTGTGATAAGTTAAAAAAGTAATATATTAAGATTGTAAGAAATTTACCTCAATAATATAGTGGTTATAATGTCAAAAATAAAGCCAACATCATACTGAGTGTAAAAACTGAAAATATTTCCTCTAAAATAAAGAGCAAGACAAGGCTATCCATTCTCACCACTTTTATTCAATATGGTGCTACAAATTTTAGCCAGCCCAGTTAGGCAAAAAAGAGAAATAAACAGGATACAAATAGGAAAGGAAGAAGTCAAATTATCTCTATTTGCAGATGATATGATCCTATAGTTAGAAGACTCTAAAAGTTCCACCAGAAGAATTGTAGAGTTTATAAATTCTGTGAGAGTAGCAGGATATAAAACTAGCAGACAAAAACCTGCACCTTTCCTATATATGTATAGTGAATCCACTGAGAAAGAAATCAGGAAAACAGTACAATCCATAATGGCCTCAAAAAATAAGTAAAATAACTAGGAATAAACCTAACAAAAGAGATAAAAGACTACTATCATAAAAATTACAGGACCTTGAAGAAAGAAATTTAAAAATCTAGAAAACAAAAGACCTTCCATATTTATAGATAAACAGAATTATATTTTTAAAATGGAAATATTATGAAAAGTGACTTATAGACTCAGTGCAATACCCATCAAAGTATCAATGACATTCTTCACAGAACTATAAAACATTCTTAAAATTAATATGGAAGAGGAATAGACACAGAATAGCCCAACCAATACTGAACAAAAAGAGCAATTTATGGAGGCATCAGAATACCTAGATTTTAAATTATACTCTACAGCCATAGTAACTAAAAAGACATAGTACTGGCACAAAAACAGACATGTAAACCAATGGAATAGAATGAAAGACACAAAGGCCACAGTAAACTGATTCTCTAAAAGGTTGCCAAAACCATGTTTTTGGAGAAAAGATAACCTCTTTATCAAGTGGTGCTGGGAAGACTGGATATTCATGTGTACCAGAATGAAACCAGATCCTTATCTCTCACCTGTAAAAAAGTAAATTTAAAATGAATCAAAGACCTCAATAAAAGACCAGAAATTTTGCAATGGTTAGAAGGAAAACTGGGGGGGAACATTTCAGCATGTATGCAGACCAAAACTTCCAGAATGAGACCCCTATAGTTCAGGAAATACGAGAAAGATTCAGTAAATTGAGTGGCATCAAATTAAAAATATGCACATCAAAGGAAATAATTATCAGAATGAAGGGACAACTGAAAGAGTGAGAAAAATATTTTCCCAGCTACTCTTCTGACAGAGGACTAATATCCAGAATACATATGAAATTCAAAAAACTAAATACTAGAAAATAGCCCAATCAATAAATGGGCAAAATGGGGAAATGAACTCAAGAGACCACTAAAAAAAAGGAACAAAAATGGTCAACAATTACATTTAAAAATTCAGCATATTTAGCTATGAGGGAAATGTAAATTAAAATATATTGAAATTCTATCTCATTCCAGTTAGCATGGAAAGAATCAGGAATACAAATAATGAAATCAGATAGAGCATTAGAGTCCAGGATATAGAAAGAACTCAAAAAACTTAACACCAAGAAAACAAATAACCCAATCAATAAATGGGCTAAGGATCTGAGAAGACACTTAACAGAAAAATAAATACAATTGATCAACAAACATATTAAAAAAATGTTCATCATCTCTAGCAATTAGAGAAATGCAGATCAAAACTACTCTAAGATTTTATCTCACTCCAGAAAGAATAGCAGTTATGAAGAATAAAAGCAATAATAAATGTTGGTGAGGATGTGGGGAAAAAGGAACACTCATTCCTTGCTGGTGGGACTGCAAAATATTGCAACCATTATGGAAAGCAGCAGAGACATTCCTCAGAAACCTGGCAATGAAATCACCATTTCATCCAGTTATCCCACTCCTCAGAGGACTTAAAATCAGCATAGTCCAGTGATGCAGCCACATCAATGTTTATAGCAGCTCAATTCACAATAGCCAACTATGGAACCAATCTAGATGCTCTTCAATAGATGAATGGACAAAGAAAATGTGGTACATATACACAAGGGAATATTACTCAGCCATAAAGAGAAATGAAATTATGGCATTTGCAGGTAAATGGATGGAGCTGGGGAATACCATGCTAAGCGAAATAAAGCAATCCCCCCAAAACCCAAAGTCCAAATGTTTTCTCTGATACGAGGATGCTAATTCACAATAAGGGGTGGAGCTTGCTAGGGAAAAATAGAGGTGCTTTGCATTAGGCAGAGGGGAGTGAAGAGAGGAGAGATTGTATCAGGGTAGGAAGGATAGTAGGATGAGTTGGATGTTATTATCCTATGTACAGGTATGATTCTACATCATGTAGAACCAAAAGAATGAGAAGTTATACTCCATTTATATATGATGGGTCAAAATGCATTCTACTGTCATGAATAACTAATTAGAACAAACAAAAAATATTCTGGTAAAACAAAAAAAAAAACACAAACAATGAAAAATACTCACAGGAATGCTGGTTGGGGAAGAAATTCTTATAATCTGTACATGGTAATATACATAGTAGAACCAATATGGAAATCAGAATAGAGGTTCTGCAAAAAGCTAAAAATAGATCTATCATATGATTCAGCTGTACCAGTCCTTGGTGTTTATTCAAAACAAATTCAGAATATTTTAGAAATACTCAACAACCTATGTTTATTGTTGCACAACCAATAGCCAAGTTGTGGAACCAGGCAAGGTGTCCATCCAGAGATGAATGGATAAAGAAAATGTGGTGCATGTACACATAGCATTTTATTCAGCCACAAAGAAGAACCAAATTATGACACTTATAGGAAAATGGATTGCGGGAAAATAAGGCACTCAGAGGATATTATTGTATGTTTTCTTTCATATATGGAAGCTAAAAGGAAAAACACCCAGAAAAAGGAACTCTATGAAATTAAAAAGGAGAGCAGTAGAGTAGAAGAAGGGGCTGGAGGAGGAAAGAGGGGAGTATGGGGGTGGTAGTGGAATGAATTTGGTCAAATTGTGTATGCAAACATATGCCACAATGAAACCCACCTTTCTGTATAATTAATAGTTATCAGTTTTTTAAAAGAAATGAAAATTGGCTGTTATGTAGAGCCAATCTTTGGGCCTCCTTTGTTAGAGAGTTCCTTTTTGGGGAATATCTTTAAAGACCTTAACCTCCTTCCAGAGGACTTGCTTCTTCAGGAGGGCAATTAAAATACTATCAAAGCTCTACTGAGAGAAGGCATGTCAGTGACAATTAGCCCATCAGGCATGCTATCTTTCCATTAACGAAGTTAATCTAAACTCTGTCTTGGTTTAAATGAAGTTATATCATCTTAACTCTTTCTACAGTATGATTAAATTCATCTTCATTTACCTATGCTTTAAATTATTGCCTTAATTTTATTAAATGTTACTATAAAAGTATCACAATGGCATTCATTTTTGCTACAAAACAATTATCCCTTGAAGATATTCCTTGTATTTACCACAAGATTTCTTTGGGAAAATATGTCTAGTATTAAATACCTGTTAAATTTTATTTCCTTACTCTAAGAAGTAACTCTTCTTTCTTATTTTTACAAATAAAAATTATATTACAGTTTTAGTTTCGGTTTTGTAGTAACCTAGAGGGTTTTTTTTTTTTTTTTTTTAAAAATCAGTACTACATTAATTATTAGAGGGTGGAGTTGGAATATTTGCTTTCTTTTTTTAAACTTGGCCCTGAATTTTTCTCACTAATTGTTTTCTGTGTATATTTTCCTGAAAGCCACTTCAAGTTCTATTTGAATAAAAAGGTTGAGTTTTTATAAAAATCACTGAATAAATGATGTGTATTGAAATGTCAATAAATGCTTGGATAAATGCAATTGCCGTCTTATGGTTTGCTTAAATTTAACAACAAAATTGAATCCTTAGTGATTAAAAGATTATACTACAAGATAGACATTTTATCCTTTATTAGGTACATCTCCAAAACAATAATTGGCAGATTTTAGTATGTAGAGTATTGGATTTATATTTGATTAACATCCTATAATTTTCCACAATGAATTTCCTTTAAAAAATTTCCTGTGTGAGGAGTGACTTAATATAACAAACCTTAAAGAAATGTAATCACTGAAGAGTAGGTACCAGGAACATTCACAATGTCTCTTTCTTACTTTCCTTGCTGAAATCTAAGGCATTTGCTGCTCCAATAAAGACAGCTATGAGACATAGGCCAGGGAAATCACTGTGACTATTGGTATATAATGGGAGTAAACTCTGTATGTAAATTAAAATATGATATATTACTTCCTTTTTTTCGAATTTTGGAAGAGATGCTCTGTCAAATTCAGTTTGAATTACAAAATGGTGGATTCTATGAGACTTTGGTGGCACATGCTATCTTCTCATGAGAAATTCCTCTTTTCCTGCATATATATATTTTATATATTTTATTTCCTGCATATATAAATTTTAACCACATATAACAATACAAAAAATGGAATAAAACAATTGAGAATATACATAGTACATATCTTTTCTCTACTGTTATACAAAGACTTGAACTGTGATAAATAGATTTGTGTGGAGATGCAAGACCTATGAAACTGAATCAAGTTAGACATCCCCATAAAGTGCTATGCATTGCTATAACTTGGAGATTATTTTAAAATTAAACAATGCATGGCTATCTTCTTGAACTATTGCCTTATAATGTTTTAATAAAGGAAGTCAGAAAACTCTTTGGTTTATTATTTTTAGCTTAATTAAACACCTTACATACTTTTGCAATAGCTAACTTTTAGATAACAGTCAAAAACATATGTCTAAAACCACTTTCATCTCCATGGATCCACTGTTTTGTGACTTTGGATTTGATCAGATACTATGACTGTAAACTCCTTTCTTTTCTTTAATACTTGACATTCCTTTCTGCACCACTTTCCATACTACCTTGTTAACCTTTACGAGCATGAGTGGCTTTGATTCTTTTCGCTAGTGTGAGCTAGATTAAAGCATCAGTCTTAGTGTGTCTTTTGTTTTCAGGGAGTGAAGATCCAGTTAAGAGGCTGAAGGACACATTTTTGTATTGGTAAGAATACACAGATGCTTCTAGACATGAGATGAGATTATACCCCATTAAACCCATCATATGGTGTAAATATCACTGTCAAAAATGCACGCAGCAGACCTAAGCTATGGAACATCATTATTTAGTGACACAATACAGAGTGTCTATAGATCCTGTGACTGATTAGGTTCTCTAACTCACTGCTATTGCCTGGCATCAGAAGAGAATACCATTGGACATATTGTTAAATAGGAGAAAGATCAAAATTCAAAGTTCAATGTTTATCACTTTTGTACCATCATAAAATTAAAAACTTGTAATTCAAACTATCATAGGTCAAGAGGCATCAGTAGCAAGAAGTTTACTTTAAGAAAGATGCACTATTACCATTTTTTTTTATATTGGAAGGTCACAGATGTTTGAAGTAATTTTTGTAGACTGTCTGTGAGGAAGTAACCTGAAATTAAGAGTTTACTTTTGTGAATTTTTATAATAACCAACTTGGATTTGAAAAATAAAAAATAACAACCCATTGTCCTGAAAACCACATTTTTTTTCTCTTTTGGAAGAAAAAAAATCACTTAATCCTATTATTAGAACAAATTATATTTATTCTCCTCAAAGGCAATAAGATACAAAATGAGTTCACTTAGTACAAATTTACTATTATTAATAATACATTTTTGAAATATGTACAAATATATGTAAAATTTAACTTTCATAACTTCTGACTTTGGTAGATTTCCAAAGTACACACAATGATTTATTGCTGTTCCTATTCCCATCATAAAAATAGTTGGAATCTGAATTTCTCCTCCTCTTCCTCCTCCTTTCTATTTTTCTGACAGGTTTGACCAGTGGCTTGGTTGGAAGGAATGTCTTTCTGAGCTGAGGCCTGCAGATGCTTTCTAACTTCTGTTTTTACTATTCTTAGAAATTTGCCACTGTGGAAACAGCTCAATCTTCCTTATTAGATGATGAGAGGCATTTGGTGCAGTCACTGTTTAATAGTCCAATAGACAGCTGTTGTACCTGTGAGAGAGGTCACACAGGACCAGCCAGTCCCCTGCCAACTCACAAACTAAGTGCAAGTACTTCCTATGACACCTGAGGTTGGCCCAGACCAGAAAAACTGCCAAGCAACACTGTAAGCTAAATATATGGCTCATTCGTTTGAGACACTAAATTTTAGTGTGCTTTGTTTTACAGCAATAGAATAACTTATATAGAAAACTTTATGTTTTCAATCACTGCTTCATATAATTCTGGGTTTTGTAGAGAATATTTACTGTTCATAATATTTTCAAAGTCAGATTATTGATATAGTTTTGCCTTAATTTAAACATTTGACTTTTAATATTTTTTGGTAACAACTATTTTGGAAGAAATATAAGTATATAAAAACATATACATATTAAGATGAAAATTAAATAGACTAAATTGGTTATAGCAAAGTGGTAGAACTGCAGTATCTCTCAGCTATGACTGGCAGCTATTACTGCCTGATTTGAATATTCTCTTCCTGTAACACAACCATTTTAATAAAAGCATACAGATAAGGTTACCAACTAATTCATGCCTCCATGTGGCACATACAAAACCCTCCACTTCAAATACCATACATTTCCCATTTGGTTCTATTAGCTCCAAATTGTCCCTCGAGCCTCTAATGAAATATTACCTTCCTTATAAATCTTCTCTGACTCTTCTGCTTGCAATATTTCCTGCCACCACATCTCCAAATAGAGTTGATTTGTGTGTGTAGTGACATTTTAGCATTTTATACTCAGTTACAGTATCATCATTCTCTGCCCCACTCAAATGCTCCCAGACATCATGCCAAATGTGGACTCCTGAAAGACCAGTGAATCTGTCTACAGATGTTCTCTTGGCCTTAAGCAGAGGGTGCAGTTTGGCCTTAATCCTGGGTGCAGTTTCAACCATAGCATCCATAAAACCTATTCCACTCCATCCACTAGGAGTCCACTGTAGGTTTGAGACCCATCCAGTTAAACTGGTAAGCTGTTAACTAATACACAACTGGATTTGTTCTTTTTCTTTTCCTAATTTCCCCTACTCATTTATCAGTTATGCCTGGCATCACCACCTAAATTAACCATTTGGATTAAAGTTTGTTTGAGTTTTTTGGTCCTGGCTAAGATTTTGGAGGAACCCAAGCTAAGATTGTGAGCACTCATATGTTGAATATGTATATCCTCTAATAAAGTATGTCTTCTAAGAATGCAAGATTCATATCTTACTATTTTTAATTTATTAAACTATCTGGAATATTAGTGTTCAACAAATTTGGGTTGAATTGAGAAATAGGTTTTTGGTTTTTTTTTCTGTCACATAAGTTTTAGCCTTATAATTTTTTAAGTAGTTTTAGAAATCAGTTATGATTTGTATTATTCTATTCCAACCCCGATTCACAACTGGATAAATAATGAATGTGTTGAAAAGATGTTCAAACGTTCCTAGCAAGAAGGATCATCTGCCTCCTTGTATTCCTGTGTGAGTCTTTTACTTTAATTATTGCAAATGCCAATTTTTCAGTCTATTGTGTATGTCTTCCCTAGGACAGAAGTTGTTTGCCTTTCATTCAAAAATACAAATTAGGCAACTGCTATAGAAATAGTAAAAACAGACATATAATAAAGTGGTTAAGAATGTGATTAAACAAATATATACAGTTCATTTTTAGGCTCTGCTATTTTCTAAATATAATGTTATCTGTGATACCATATCTGAACTTAAATTTTGCACTCATAAATGCAAAATAAAATAGCACTTACCACTTGTAATTATTAAATGAGGCAATATTAGGAAGTCAGTACAATATCTGATGCACTGCAAGTAATCAATGTGTAACAACTATATTAGAGGAACATAAAAATAAATCAGAAATTAATTTGGCTCTGAAGAAGAATTATTTCTAATAAATAAGGGTAAACATAAATATTACTGACAAATGCAAATCAGAAAATACATACGTAAGAGAGTAAAAAAAGAGACACTACAAAGTTTCATTTGCTTTCATGTAGTAAAATCTAGGAAACTTCCTGGAGGAAGAGTCACTAATGCTAAACTTGATGGACAGTTGGGACAGGATGGATATATAGAAAATGTGTATTCCACTGAGAGTATTTGTCAGCTCTTTTTATGCAATATTTACCTAATAACTTTAAAAATGAATAGAATATAGTAATGCATTTTGAGGATAATAAATATATCCATCCTAAAATGTTTATCTGATAAACATTTCCTATATTTCTGTGTGTTTTCTTACTTTCAGAGAACATTAAAAAATAATGACTACTTCTACCAGGCAAAGAGTATACATAATACTGAGCACGACTAGAGAAAGCAAAATTTTTATTATTTACAATGGATGTTGAACTCAGATTTAGTGTCTTTCAGCTTCAAGGTATCTAATGGGGCTTACCATCAGACAGAGAAAGTCATGCATAATTTCTTCAACTATTCTGGCTACCTACTGTTTGATATTATGTATAACTGACAATGATTCAATACAGTGACATTTTTTTCAGGTTGTAATTTTTAAAGGGGCTTTTTAGAAGAAAAGCATATTAACTAATCAACCATCCATTCATCTTTTAAGATGACAGAATTGAGCAAAAAACCCTTTAAAAGAACTAAAAGTAGTAAAATCCCAAAGGACTGAGATTTTAGCTGAAGATCTTTTTCCATATATCTTAAATGCCTGTCACTGGGAATTTCTATAGCAGTGCAAATTGTTTGGTTGTTGCTGTTGTTTGTTTGTTTGGTGGTACTGGAGATTAAATTCAGGCACATTGGAATACTGAGATGCCTTCACAGAACTTTTTCTTAATTTTTAAACTATTTTATTATGTTTTGTGTATTTTAATTGATGCATTATAGTTGCACATAATGGTGCAATTGGTTGTTACATATTCGAACATCACACAGTATAAAAATATAATTTGGCAACATCATTTCCCAATATTTCACCTTTAACTTTTCTCCTATCTCCCCATTGTCCCTTTTCATGATATTCCCCCACCACCTACCACCTGTTTTCCCTTTTCTCTCTAACTTCCACAGATGAATGAAAACATGATTCTTGACCTTCTGATTTTGGCTTATTTGACTTAACATAAAGATCTCAAAATTCATCCATTTTTCCTGCAAATGACAGAATTTCATTTTCTTCATAACTGAATAATACTCCTTTGTATATATACAAAACATTTTCCTTATCCATTCATCCACCGATGAACACATAGACTGATTCCATAGTTTGGCTATTGTAAATTGTGCTTCTGCAAAAGTAAGTATGTGTATTGCTATAATATGATGACTTTAATTTTTCAGGATAAATACTAAGGAGCAGTATAACTGGGTCATAGGCTGGGCCGAGGCCTAGTCTTTTCAGGAACTCCATACTTATTTCCATACTGCTTATACTAATTTACAATCCCACCAACAGTATAAAAACGTTCCTTTTTCTCCACTTCCTTTCCAGAATTCATTATGATTTGCATTTTTGATGGCTGCCATTCTACACAGTTCAGATTTTTATAGGTGAAACTCTGGGATAGATTTCTTTTAATCTCTGGTAAAAACAAGAATAAAAGCTTAACAGAGTGTTTCATATTTTTTAAAAAAGAATAACAACTATAATACTAGATAATGCTGGATATTATTTTTTTCTATTATGCCATCATGAAACACATGAGACGAATGTTTTATAATCATGAAGTAAAATATATAAAGAAATTATTGAGTTCCTCATTTTTAAAGGGAGAAAACAGAAGCTCTGCAGAACTAATAGGAAGACCAGGCCCACATATGATATGACAGGATTCAAAGCCCAGGGTTTGGGTTTTTATAGAGACCTGAATAAGAATACTGAGACTGCCATTTGCTACCTATAAATTTTGTCAATTTTCTTCATATAAAGAAATACATACTTTTGTTTGTGGTTTCTGTCAAGGTTCATTGTGTGTTTTGTTATTGTTAAAGTAGTTCAACTGAGGGTATAAATAGGTATTCTCTGTAAATATATTTCAATAAAGGAATGAATATCAAAAACTGTTAATAAATCTGCAAAAAATAAAAACTAGCTGGAACAAAAGGACCCCTTAGTGTTACTGTTAACACATACAAAATGTAGCAAGAGTTGGGTGGAGGTGTGAGGAAGAGCTGAGTGTAAGGAGATCTCCTGTTTTCTGAAACCTCTCTCCTCTGGATAGCCCTCTAAGTACAGCAGCTGTGAAGTGTGATGAAAAAGTAATAAGATGCAGCAAAATGACCTGCCGCCCAGATTTGAGGTGGTAAGATGGGAACTGAATAGGAACTGCTTTAGCTCAGAGAAGAAGTAATGCAGAGGGGCTGGGATTTTCTGTCTGTCATTCAGTTTTTCCCAGGCTCAAATTAGATATAGAGCCCCTTAAGAGGGAAGGGCTGCACAAAGAATAAAGTGGAAAAAAAAATTGTTATTGAGGAAGGTTTTATAGGAAATATGAGATGCTAGAAGAATCTTTCTGACATATTGTGACCTGCTGTGATTAACTTATTTCCATGAATTGCTGAGATGGTAGGCTCAACATTAGTTGGTGGGGTTCAAGATAGAGGTCGTCAGCATATTGTGGGAATAATAAAATATATTTTAGGTACCTCATACATGGCAAAATCTCCTTAAATAATGTTTCTTTAATTATAATTTTTCTCTAAACCCATGATCCTGTTAGACCACCATGTAAGTCCGTCTGATACAACTCTTCACAGACCCCCTACCAGTTAATGCAGAGGTCAACAGATGCCCCCATAGTGTTTCATGAAGAATAGAGGGCTGGAGAAAGACAGAAGAACTGAGGTTACAGCAGCTCAATTCACAATAGCTAAACTGAAGAATCAACCTAAATGCCCTTGGATAGATGAATGGATAAAGAATCTGTGGTATATATACACAATGGAATAAAAAGAGAATAAAATTCTGGCATTTGCAGGTAAATGGATGGAATTGGAGAATATCATGCTAAGTGAAGTAAGTCATCCCACAAAACCAAAGGCCAAATGTTCTCTCTGATCAGTGGATGCTGATCTATAATGGGAGGAGGATGGGAAAATGGAGGAACTTTGACTGGGCAAAGGGAAGGGGGTCTGCGGGCAGGAAAGGTGGTGGAATGAGATGGACATTATTATATCACCCTTGGTACATGTATGACTGCACATATGGTGCTACACAACATCGTGCACAACCAGAAAAATGAGAAGTTGTGCTGCAATTGCATACAATGAATCAAAATGCATTCTGCTGTTATATATAACTAAAATAAATGAATAAATTTAAGAAAAAAGATTCAAAGAGAGTTCCTAGCCATGTGACAGCACATTAACAAAAATAATAAAAATGCAATGAAGATTGTTGTTGAATCATTGTCAAGTGTCTCCTAAGTCCATTTCTGGAGTGGCCTCACACTCTCCCTGCAATTTGGTCAAGCTATTTGCTATTTCACATCATCAACCCAATAATGCCGCGTGAGTCTGTCATAAAACACTGCTTGCCCTTCTAGTGTGTCCTGAAAACCACAAACAAGCAAACTGAGATAAAAACTAGCAGGAGCAGAAATATAGGAAGCTTCCTGCTTCTATGTCTTAAAGTAGAAGTAAGGCCATTGTTATCGTACCTGGAGGACCTGAATTGAATAGCGAGTCTCTTAAACACCACTGTCCTTCATTTTCTTGTTCTGAAGGAAGAAGAAAATTCAAACATTTGTTGTTGAAGGGCTGGAGTTGTGGCTCAGTGGTAGAGTGCTCGCCTAGCATGTGTGAGGCACTGGGTTCAATCCTCAGCACCACATTAAAAAAAAAAAAAGAGAGAGAAACAAAGAAACAAAATGAAGGTATTGTGTCCATCTACAACTAAAAAAAGTAATTCCTTAAAAAAATAGTTGTTGAAATCATGTTGAAAGCAAGTTTTCAATATAAGGAAACTTAGCACATTTTATGATGATTAGAGATCACCCCAGCTTTTTGCAGGTTTCAAAGCAAAGCCCAAGGGTCAGAGAGGAAATGGGTTTATTTGGGAAGGCTTCCCATCTCACATCTCCAGATTCCTGATGATATCTGAGCTGATGGCCAGACCCAGGGGACTATTGACGCCTTTATGCGTTGAAATCTAACTCCCCTTCTTCTACATATTTGCACTGTGCCTCTGCCTTCTTCACTTGGCTCACTTGCTCTTCTGTTCAGACCTCAGCTCAGGCATAACCTCTTCTTGGAAAATCGTATAAAATCTTGAGATGAGTTGAGGTGTTCCTCCTATGAGTGCCCAGTACCACATCATCAACTATTTTATAGTATCATTTATTTTTGTTGAATTGAGATTTCTAATTCACATGCTATTCTCTAGTCCCCCTCCTTGAAACTATACTTTTTAGCCTTTCACCTATTAATTTGCAACTCCAAGATTAAAACTAATGCAGAATAGATGCTTTGCAAATATTAAAGTATTTGATGACATAAATGAATAAATCAAGTATAACAATACACAAAATATCTTATTTCAAATAATTTACCTCGCACCAGGTTGTTGAAATTTCTTAACCATTCACTACCAAATGAGCTCACATTCTTTGAAATTGACAATTAAGTCTCATGGCAGTCTTTCTCATTTTATAGACTGGGTCTTTCTGATAAGGTTCATTTGAATATTCCTGTTTGTATTCTAGTTTTTCCTAAATGTGTGATGTGACATCCTCCTTTCAAATTGTTTGAAAATCACACTATTTTGTACTGACATTGAAAGGCTGTTGTTGTCATCCCACAACACTTATATCTCTATAAACTTTGTAATCTTGAAATGAATCCTGCATGCTGAAGGTAAACTCACTTTTTTAGGAAAGTATAGGATGAACAACTGAAGAATATTAGCAACTTTAAAATAATTTCTCACTGTGTTTATTAATGTATTAATTTGTATTTTAGCATACTTAATTTTATTAATGTGAAATTTAATTCAATGATTCACAAGTAATTTTTCAACATTGTAAATTTAAGCCTGAAAATTGTTTCTATTTGATTTAAAGAGAAAATTGGGAGGGGGGGTGATATTTATAGGAGTGATCGATGATCACTTTTCTCTTTATTTTCCTAACATTTCTTTATAATTTTTTAGACCATTTTTTTTTTCAAATAAGCAAAAGCAATAAATTGTTTTGGATTTCGCTGTCGAAAACTCAAATGTCTCTGGGTCTGTTTTTGCTGCTCTTTCCTCTGGAGACTACTTCTTAGCATCAGCAGCTGAGAAATCAATTGAACAGAGACTGTGACATTCACACTGTCTGTCTCCCTCGTCCTGCTCTTGGAACTTAAAAGAAAGTCATTTATCCTCTTGTGACTCTTCTGCCAGCACATGATGAAGGCTTTGCAAAGCATCATTTAAGTGGGACATCCATCACTTGCAGTCTGGCTCTTTGGTTTGCCAACGACTCACACTCCAGTACCTGAGGTGTAAACAAAAATAATGCATTTGATTTTCATATTGATCTTGTCCATCTCAGAATGTGGATCACCCTGGGGGTACAGTATTCAGATTCATTGGCCTTCCACTGACCTTGCCTGCTACAGACAAGCCATGACCCCTGCTTCCCTGTCCTTCCTCTGTAGATGCAAATATTCCCATTTAGGCTTCCTCTCTCCTTCCAATGTCCCTATCTCAGATAATACAACTAGTATAATTCTTATTTTGAATGTCATCTAAGATTTTTAAGAGCTTTTATTGAAAATTAAAAGCATTTAGAGAGATCAGTAGTATTGTATTAAAAACTCATATTTTAAAACCAAAAATCTTAGGGACTTGAAACCTGTTCCTATTATTTATTTCTTTAGTGTCTAGGGGAGATCATTTGAAACTTTCTTTACTTGCTTGTAAAAAGCAGATAGCATTCACCTCAAAACTTATTTAGATCTGTAGGTGAGCACTTAGACATGAGAGGTGTGGAGCTTCCTTAGGATCTGCAATTGCTCTCCCTTTCTCCTGAGTCTGCCTTCCCAACAGCCTGTGGACAGCCAGCTGTGGACTCAGCCCCTTGGGTTATAGCCTGTTTATCATCTTCCCTTCCTGCTGTCTTCCTGTGGACATCAGGCTTGCTTAGCTAGCTGGTACAATTGCACAAACCAGTTATGCAAGCACTTCACATGTATTCATTTAATCCTTAAAGTCACTCAGTGATATTATTATCAATTATTTGTATGCATTAATAATTGCAGTTTAAGGTAGTTGAGCAATTCTTTTTTTTAATTTTTTATTGTTGGTTGTTCAAAAACATTACATAGTTCTTGATATATCATATTTCACACTTTGATTCAAGTGGGTTATGAGCTCCTATTTTTACCCCATATACAGATTGCAGAATCACATCAGTTACACATCCATTGATTTACATATTGCCATACTAGTGTCTGTTGTGTTCTGCTGCCTTTCCTATCCTCTATTATCCCCCCTCCCCTCCCCTCCCCTCCCCTCTTCTCTCTCTGCCCCCTCTACTAACATTCATTTGTCCCCCTTGTATTATTTTTCCCTTTCCCCTCACTTCCTCTTGTATGTACTTTTGTATAACTCTGAGGGTCTCCTTCCATTTCCATGCAATTTCCCTTCTCTCTCCCTTTCCCTCCCACCTCTCATCCCTGTTTAATGTTAATCTTCTTCTCATGCTCTTCGACCCTACTTTGTTCTTAATTACTCTCCTTATATCAAAGAAGACATTTGGCATTTGTTTTTTAGGGATTGGCTAGCTTCACTTAGCATAATCTGCTCTAATGCCATCCATTTCCCTGTAAATTCTATGATTTTGAAAATTAAAATTTTTTAATGCAGAGTAATACTCCATTGTGTATAAATGCCACATTTTTTTTATCCATTCATCTATTGAAGGGCATCTAGGTTGGTTCCACAGTCTTGCTATTGTGAATTGTGCTGCTATGAACATCGATGTAGCAGTGTCCCTGTAGCATGCTCTTTTTAGGTCTTTAGGGAATAGACCGAGAAGGGGAATAGCTGGGTCAAATGGTGGCTCCATTCCCAGCTTTCCAAGAAATCTCCATACTGCTTTCCAAATTGGCTGCACCAATTTGCAGTCCCACCAGCAATGTACAAGTGTACCCTTTTCCCCACATCCTCGCCAGCACTTGTTGTTGTTTGACTTCATAATGGCTGCCAATCTAACTGGAGTGAGATGGTATCTTAGGGTGGTTTTGATTTGCATTTCTCTGACTGCTAGAGATGGTGAGCATTTTTTCATGTACTTGTTGATTGATTGTATGACCTCCTCTGAGAAGTGTCTGTTCAGGTCCTTGGCCCATTTGTTGATTGGGTTGTTTGTTCTCTTATTGTCTAATTTTTTGAGCTCTTTGTATACTCTGGATATTAGGGCTCTATCTGAAGTGTGAGGAGTAAAGATTTGTTCCCAGGATGTAGGCTCCCTATTTACCTCTCTTATTGTTTCTTTTGCTGAGAAAAAACTTTTTAGTTTGAGTAAGTCCCATTTGTTGATTCTAGTTATTAACTTTTGTGCTATGGGTGTCCTATTGAGGAATTTGGAGCCCGACCCCACAGTATGTAGATCGTAGCCAACTTTTTCTTCTATCAGACGGCGTGTCTCTGATTTGATATCAAGCTCCTTGATCCATTTTGAATTAACTTTTGTGCATGGCGAGAGAAAGGGATTCAGTTTCATTTTGTTGCATATGGATTTCCAGTTTTCCCAGCACCATTTGTTGACGATGCTATCCTTCCTCCATTGCATGCTTTTAGCCCCTTTATCAAATATAAGATAGTTGTAGTTTTGTGGATTGGTTTCTGTGTCCTCTATTCTGTACCATTGGTCCACCCGCCTGCTTTGGTACCAGTACCATGCTGTTTTTGTTACTATTGTTCTGTAGTATAGTTTGAAGTCTGGTATCGCTATACCGCCTGATTCACACTTCCTGCTTAGCATTGTTTTTGCTATTCTGGGTCGATTATTTTTCCATATGAATTTCATGATTGCTTTCTCTATTTCTACAAGAAATGCCGTTGGGATTTTGATTGGCATTGCATTAAACGTAGTTGAGCAATTCTTAAGGACATATATCTACTAAGGGGCCGAGCCATGGTTTAAGGCACTGCTTTCCCCACTACCCCAGAGTGTCCGATGTTCTGGCAGTAAATGTGTGTTGATGAGAATTGTTTTGTCTGTCCTTCTCTTGCTCCTTCTATTTCTCTCTTCATTTTCTCTTTCTCTATCTTCACCCAAGTTTCTCATCCTGTGTAACAGGATTTTTTAATAATATCTGAACCTTAAATGATTAAAGTGACAATTCTAACACAAAAAGAAAATAGAAATTTTTATTTAGAGCTATTGTTTAAGCATTTTGTTCTAGTGTACAAAACTCTGGGTCTAGAGACCATGCACTTGTTTTTAAATGCATTACATGCTGGAACTCCTCTCTTAAGGCTCCCATACATGAGGAAAGCAGTTTGTTTTTGTCCTTTGTGAGTCATCACATCAGATTGAAGATGGTTACTGTTAATTCAGCTGATAGCAATGAAGGTTCACAGCCATTTCCCTAGGAGTGAATTTCATCCTAATCTGTCTTGACTTCTCATAACAATTACTTCTATCTCTGTGATGGGGCGCATGCAAGCATATCTCTTTCATTATCAGCAGGTTGTAAAACAAATGATGGAACAAATATGTTGTCATCTGTGCATTTAGTTTTTGAAGTAAGCTTTTTATGTGACATATATCAAAATATCCTAAATGGGACATTCTCTGACAAATATCCAGAATTAACCTTTAACAAAACTGCCTGGCATGAATTTAATATATCTTAAAATGTAAATTTCTGCATTATGATATTGTTTTTCAATGTCTGGGAATATTCTTTAAAATTAAAATGCCTGCTTTGTACTTTGCCATAAAGATGCCATTCTGTTTCTTCTTTTATATTCAGATGGATTGTTTTTGTTAATAACCATTCAAACAGTTATGGAAATCTGAACACTGTGATAGGATCTATGGATATATTGAAACCTAAAAGAAGTATCTCCTCATTCAGAGCTAACATGAAAGGAGACAAAAGTACAGTTACTTAGCAGGGACATTTCAGAAGAAATTTTTATTCCCAGGAGTTGTGGTGCTCAGGGGAAGAAATAAAGACTTTGAGATGCTGAACTCTGAGCTAAGTCTTGAAGATGAGGCCTCGACACTGAAGAAAAAGGGTTAAGCAAAGTGAAGGCCAGAGAAACAGCATGAGCTATGGAGAGCCATGAGGTGTTCTTGGGATTGATAGAATTGTTTGTTGAATATGAATCAAAGCCCAATAAATATGGAGGAAATAGTAAAAATCTCTAGCTTGCAACTAAGACAGGGGAACAGCAAACCAGGAGTTTGGTATTGAAGGTTCAGAAAATAGTGAACAACTAGAGAGATTTAGGAAGGAAACAAAATGCAATTTGTGCTTTCAGAAGATTATTGAGTTTCAGCTGAATATTACATTTTATTTTCAATATCTTATACAAGGTATATTACTTTCTGGGAAGAATGTATCCAACACTCTCTCTCCAGAATCAAATTTATACATTGACTCATATATTGCACAATCATTTAGTTAACTGTGGTGCAACAATAGAATTATTTAAATTTAACCCTAAATATATAAATCCATGGCTTTCCAGGACAAGAAGTAACCAGAGAGGGGTTGCATTGAACTCAGCTTCCCCCAACATTAGCATCTCTTTGATTAGCATTGCCAAAATATTCCTACAAAAAAAATTACCTAACTTAGAATGGTAAGAAAAAGGATTGGGGCCGTATTTATGAAAAGGCTGATTGGAGAGAAAAAGTCTGGCCTGGATTTTGTAGAAAAAAAGAATGAAATTGGTCATTTTAGACAGAAATGGCATTTCTGTCATTCACAGAGACAAGGATTGTGACAATTTGACATGTTTCAAAATTAGATTATAAATGGAGGCTATCGAGACCCTGGAATTAAATGTTTATGTGCTAAGTAATACGTATCTATTATAATTATTTGAAATCAGGCTCTCTGGAGAAATTTTCTCCCAGTGACTTTTGACACAATGCATATAGAAGCAACTTAGATAAATGGTGCATGCTTAAACAAACTGGTCATTTCAGTTCTTAATATTTTCATAAGTTTTTTCATATTTTCATTCAAGTATTGAGTAAATGCCTATTATATTTTGTGGAAATTAAAAGATAAATCATATTCTGTACTTTCCCTCAAGTTTTATTTGACTAAAATGATTTACAATAATTGTTTACAAATAATATTATAATAAAAAAAAACAATAAAGGCATGAACAAATATTATGAATGCTCAACTCATTATGAAACAAAAGAGCAGGAAATGATTGCTGTGTGGAAGTTTGTGAGAAAGGTCTTCATAAAGGAGGTAACTTTTGGGGCAGGTCCATGAAGATAACTAGGGATTTCCAACATAGATCATAAACAGAGTGTTACTGTGGAGAAAAAGAACAATTTTACATATGTCTGGAGGACATTGCCTTTAACATCCCTGACTCTGTCTGTCTGCCTCTCTCTCTCTCTCTCTCTCTCTCTCTCTCTCTCTGTCTCTCTCTCTCTTTCACACACACAAACACACACACAGAGAGTATGGTGTTAAAATAGGGTAAACTGAGGGCATATATAAAGATAGCATGCTGTGAGGAATACACATCCATTATTTAAGTCTCAGACTAACTATTCATTACACATCTTCTATCTAAGACTCCGTTTCCTTGGCTGTAAAGTGAAGAGAATCATGCTACTTATTTGTCATTGTGAAGACTAAGAGAAAAGATTCAAAGCCTGACACACAGTGCAGAACATTTTGACACTGCTGTAAACCTATCTCACACATTCTTGGTCTGTGTCAGCCTCAAAACAACTACCAATTAAGTATATTTTTCTTTCTTGCCATTACTTGGCTTATTATAGATGTGACTTTTATTTATTTTTTTATACCAATCATATACATTTGGGGTACTGTGTGATGTTTTGATACATGCATGAATTGTGTCATGTTTAATTTCACATAAGCACATCTGTCTTTCAGACCTCATTTTGTGGTGAAGACATTCAAAACCCTTTTGTCTAGCTTATGTGAAATACACATCACTATTTATTTATGGTGAAATGTACATCACTATCATTATCTGTAGTCATCCTACTGTGCAATACAGCACCAGACCATACCTTCTTATCTAACTGAATTTAAATGGAACTAAAGAGGTCCATGCACAAAATTTAGAGCTAAATTGCTAGAAAGACAATCAACACTTGTTTTAGTTGTTAAATCAGTTCTTAATCAAACTAGTGGTTCTAGCTTTTGTTCACATATTTGTCTTTTCTACAGGGTGGTTGGAAGAGGCATTTTTAATGATCTTTCTGAAGTCCAGCTCCTCTGTGGTCTGCCTGTACTTTATCCATTGTACAGAAATAATGTTTGATCCTGGGAAGAGATTCCTCCCATCTGAATAAGTCACAGCATGCAACCACAAAGAAATAAACCATTTTGCTTAATATTTTGTTCTCTAATCTGTCATTCTTTCCTGCTGACAGTTAAAAAACGTTTGTGTCTATAAATAAAATTCCTTTCAATATAGAAGGAATTTCAGAATTTTAGGGGAAAACTAATAATATATTTATTATTTTTCAACTTTTATTAAGCCAAGTTATATTCCATTGTTAACTTGATATTTCTAATTCAGACTATTGTATTTCATGACATAAAATTCATGGAAATATCAGAGAAGTACTGTTTTGTCTGTGATGTAAAAGTAATTTTTGTTCACATTTATGGTTCACAACAAAATATAAATGCCAAATATTATCCCACAGAAATTTAATAGGTAATATTTAACAATACGCATCTGTTGTCTTTTTCTATGTTTTTTTTCTTTTCTCTACATAAGATTTAGTGATATATATATATATATATATATATATATATATATATATATATATATATATATATATAATTTTTTTTTCTCCCACAAAATCATCAAGCTTACGCTAGCATTTTATACAATAGGAATTGGCACTTAAGACTCATGGAAAGACATATAGATGAATTATTTACATCTGAAAAAACCCAATGGTGTAAATAAAACATTAAAATGATTTGCAATCTGCAGTTATTCTACAGATGCAAAATCATCATGTGTAAGAGGAAGATGAGAACGCCAGGAAATAAATAGCTTGATTGATTTAAGGGATGTTTTTGCAGCACCCAAATTTGGAGAAAAGGCTTGGATCGATCAAAAAGTCCCATTAATGTCTTTCATATCTAATATGCTGAAATTACATATTTTATTACCATTTTGACTGTTATTATTAAATCACATTTTCCCAGGGGCTAAAATCATTCTGTGATTAAAACTCAGAAAAATTTTTAAAGTTAAATTAACTTTGGGACAACTAAAATGTAGTTTAATAAATTATTTTTTTGACATCCTTATGGCAGAGAACTCAATGTCACAAGAGTCAGAATGGTGTCCAAAATAGCCCAAGAAAAGCAATGAATTACCTGTGTGTGATTAGAACATGAAATCAAATGCACACAGCAGAACCTTCCTTCTCTGAAAGAAGATGGCTGAGTGAGGCAGAAAGCATACTGGCCTGATATATCAGCAGCTCTATTCTTTGTTCTGGCCATGATCTTCACCCATGGACAAGATAACAAACCTCACTGAGTCTAAATGAAGAACCTCAGAAAAAAAAGGTTTTTGCTATTTAGCCTTGTGTGAAGTACCTAGAGCTTCTCTTAGAGCAAAACAGACACAATCAAAATTATGTTCCATTTTTTTCCTATCTCTCACCTTTGAACTAATTCAACATCATGAGCAGCACTGCATTTCCCTTTTGCATTCCAAGCCCACAGGAATTGAAACATTTATAGGCATCACAGAATTGAAACAAG
The DNA here is from genome assembly GCF_047511675.1 of Marmota flaviventris. NCBI lineage: Eukaryota > Metazoa > Chordata > Mammalia > Rodentia > Sciuridae > Marmota > Marmota flaviventris. Next base: position 69,568,208 of record NC_092506.1, on the reverse strand, counting down.
ATCTGTTTACTTGGAATTCCAAAATAGGTAGTCAGTTTGTGAGTTTACCTGAGACAGCACCCTTTAAACTGTGAAATGGTGTGAACACAATATTTAGTTCATATTGACTGAGAGAATAAAGTGTTAATTTCACATAGTTGTTGCAAGACTTTTTGTAGCTCACTTATACTAACAATATTAATATTATGTATGTTATTAATTAAAACAGAGTTTTTTTTAATATTCCAGATAATGTTATTTTATGCATTTTCTTAATTAAGCTTCTCAGCAGTCTGAAAGGATAAATTCTATTATTTCCCCTTCTTTAAGAATGGGGGAATTGAAGTTTAACAATGGTAAGACTAAGAGCAAGCATTTAGGGAAATGCACAGCAGGTTCTCAAATTCTGGCCTCTCATTCAAATCTCACTCTGTTATCATTAGAAGAAACATCAAAATTTCATAAATAATTCATGTCACACAAAACTGGCAGTGTCACATGTAAGATTTATTCCCAAAAGAGTTGATTTTATAAGGGATTCATGAAGAAAGTGATTCTATTCCTGCATTAGCAATTGTCATTCTGTGTAAAAATAGTTGTTTATAACTTATCAGACATCTGGTTCAGACAGAAATCAGGAATGAAGTGAATCATAGAACAATCGCTGTACTGAGATCTGAGTAACTTTGACAACAGCATTGGCTTAGAAGTAGAAGATTTGATGTTAGAGCAGAAGGAGAGAGGAAAAGAGACAGAAGGAAAGAGAATAAAGAGAGAATTATTCTGGGGCCCATGATCATGCAATGTGTTGGATTAATGTAGAGAAATGTCTCCATAGTGATTATTATGACAAGATAATAATATTCATGGGGATTTTGTGACTATTGATTGATAAAGAATGCAAAATGTAATAAATAATACCTGACCCATAAAACATATTCAGTAAATATCATGTATTTACCACCAAAGTTGCAGTTATGATTATGATTACAAAAGACACAAGTACATGAAGATTATATATATAATTAGGAAAACATATGTTCTTAAGTAAGGAAGTGTTAGAACCTAGACACAAATTCAGCCTTGAGACTCAGCCTCCACATTACTGTTTATTACATAATGCTTCCAAACTGCTCAGAAGGAAAATGCACAGAGGCTAAAATATCTTTTCAGACATGGATAACATAAAAGTAGACTTGATTTACAAAATGGAGAAGGGAAATTGATATTCTATTGAAAACTGTCACCTACGGGATCTATCCACAGGTTTTTCGCTTATGCAATGTGACTCCAGATCCAATGTTTATAAATTCTACCATAGTATATAGCAGCTTATTCTCAAGTTATCACTTTGTGTTCCAATTTCTAATTAATGAAATTTAATTAGTTCTGGTAGAAAAAGTAGGGTCATTAATTACAAGATTAGTGTCCAGGAAAGCAGAGGTTGCACATGGTCTATTTTAATTTCTACTTAAGTCAATCAAAATGATCAACTCAGGCTGGGTGTGTATTTGTATATTCCATTGTCTATTGACTAATAAGTCAGTAATTTGGGAAGAATTAACTGGCTGTAGTAACTGGATAAAATATTACTCATTTAGTTTTCTTATTAATTTTCATAGACTCCTCCCCGATCTTTTTTAGTAGATCTCATCTCCATTATAGAAAAATGAAGATTTCAGATATTGCATGCTTTCTGGAAAAATAAAGGTGTTTGATGATTTTAAAGATATGTATGTGTGTATGTGTGTTTGTGTATTTTAATCAGAGCCAATATCTTATTAGATATTAATCTGCTGCTTAATTTCCTAGAAACTTTTTTCCCTTATCAATGAAATTACAAACAATACAGAGGGTTAAGGTGAAAATTTGCAATATTATTTAAAGTACCTAAAAAATTCATATTAATTTAGAAATTATCAAATTCAGTAAAATCTCATTTTGTTTCAAACAGTAGCTAATACAGAAAATAGATAAAAATATAGAGCAATTGCAGAATGCTTACTGTATAACAGACATTCAATCTTTGTAACATCATATGAAACAGTTATTATACCTGTTCAATATGAGACAAAAAGAAGAAAGAAGGGAAATTTAGGAAGCCATTATACAGTTCTGCTGCATCTATCAAGTTTTTTTCTTTTAAATTCTTTTCACAATTCTTTTTTTTTTTAATTAATGATGTCATGGCCTGACATTTAGAATTTTTTAAAGTGGCCTCTTTCTGACAAGTTCTTGGGACCACACCTCAGTTTTTCTAGGAAGGTGGTATATGTTTCTGAGAGACCCAATGAAATATCCAGAGAAGTATGCAAGGTTATTAAAAAATGTTTATTAGGAAATTCCACTTTGAAAAAAAAAACCTATGTCCTTCACAATGCTTTGCTAAATAGCACCTATGTCCCTCACCACACTACTCCAGAAAGTCCACAGGTGACAGGCAGGACAGAGAGCACCTACTTCCCACATGGTACTGTGGGCCAGCAGGAGGAGTAGAACTTATCTTCTTCGCAGTGCCCTGCCTCAATTCCTTGCCAGTTACCGCAGGAAAAGGGGTTTTGTATGTTAGGATATAGGATCAGTGATCTCTTTGGTATAGGATCAGTGATCTCTTTAGTTTGCTTAGTCTGCTTTGTTCCTTATATGATCAGCATTCCAGAAAGCAGCCACACTGAGGAACATGCAGGAAAGCAGTTCCTAGCAGATAAAACTAGTTGGTCTTATTTGTAATATATTACAAGATGAGAATCAGCATCCTTTGAGATAATATGTTTCCTGGACATTTTGGTCCTGGTCCACTTTAATTGTTCCCTTAACTTGCTATGTTCTTTGGGAATGAAAAAGGGTGTTTCAGGGACATGATGTTTTACTGCCATCCCTTTGTTTAAAGAAGACACACAGGTACTCACAGTATTTTGGGGAAAAGACATTCAAATACATAGATAATTCCCAAATGGAGTAAGAAGCATCATGATAGAAACGAACACAGGGTAATAACATGAAATAATGTGAAAAAATTTTGAAAGAGCAGGAAAATAATATTTTAACTGTAGAAAAGTCAGTTTTAAAAGCATGTGATACAGGATTTTTAGTCGTGATTGAAGTTAAATGTGTAAACAGAAATCTAATGATGGTGAGACTTAACCTTTCCTGGGTGTGTGGGGGGCTCTTTTTCCTTGAAAGTGTACACTTTGAACTTTTAATTAAAATTTACATAGAACATTTTGGTTGAAGATATAAAAATAATTATCATCTTTTATCCTGTGTTATTTTAATTTTTTAAAATGAATAGTAGTTTTAGCAATAAACTTCATGTCATTTTGATAACAGAAATTTACTAATTATAAAAATACAAGCTGGGTGTAATAGTGTACACCTATAATCCCAGTGACTCAGGAAGCTGATGCTGGAGTAGCAAAACTTTTGAGTCCAGCCTGAGCAACTTAGCTTGACCCTGTGTCAAAAAAAAGGGGGGGGGGGAGGAGGTATGTAGTTCAGTGGCTAAGTACCCCTGGAATCAATCCACAGTACAAAAAAAAAAAAAAGCAAAACCCTAAACAAATTCATTAAAATATCTCTGAAATTGGCATTTTATAGATGTGTGGATGTCAAAGTGTGTATTAGTGGTCATTCTGTTCTACAAACTAAACATGCTTTTTAGAATACTATAGCAATTTTTCGTACTCAGCCGCTGTCAAGCAAATATTGATAGACAAATAGTTTTATTTGTCTTAAAAATTTTAAGACTGTATGAAGAAAGCTATGTGAATTTTTGTAAGTGCAGGGATTTTTGTAAGTGCTCACAGCCACCTCAAATAGGCCCTTTCCAGGGATGAGAATGAGTGGTCTTTATGCCTCCCTGGCCTTAATCAATGGTCATAGAGGACATATAACCATTGCATTTATCACATTTCCTGGTGATGTGGCTTAGTTTGTTACAAATTGTAAATCAAAGATATCAAAGTATAAGGACAACATAGCCCAGAAATAATCATATTAATGTCTATTCAGCCCTCATGAGTCAGACATAATCTAAGTTTTACATATAAAAGTTTTCTAAAAACTTAAAATAAGAGCCATTGTAATTTCCTATTTTGTAGTTGAGGAAACTCAGACAGATAAATGACCTGAGCAGGGTCATAGAGAATGAAGCCAGGCATACTGGCTCTGGAGTATGAGCTTTACTGAGCCTCTCTCTACCTCATCATAGGGAGAGAAAACATGAGTCACTATCACATTTCTGAACAGCTAATGCAGAAGACCATATGTCAATATCTCAGGAAGAACAGAGCTTCATGCTTGCCTGAATTCCTCTCACCACGGATTGTATAATCACATAACTTAAAATGAAAATCTCTACACAATATAGATTGAATTAGTTCCTTATTATAATGGGTATATTTTATTTCTATATAGAATTTCTTACAGAACAGAGCAGTTATTGTGATTATACCCCACTTTATAGATGGGATCATTAAATCTTTTGAAAATACTTTATCATATTTTATCTTCAGCCCCTCCTCGACCTAAATAGGCTTATTTTTCTGTGTAACAGGTATTAGCTTGCACATCTATTCTCTCATTAGTGGAATTAAAAGCAGTAGAAAATGCATTGAGTTTCAGCAAAAAGAAGAAAGAGTGAGAGTAACTGGATCATTTGAAATATATAGGGCATGACAGCTCTCTTTACAGTGATTTCATTTCCAATATTGAAAGAACAGGGGAAATGCCTTGGTAAATAAGGTTTCTCACAGTTTCCATCTGTAGATGCAATTGCTTCTCCCAAAGGAATAAAGATAGTTCCTGGTCTCTATGTGTACTTGATTCCTTTTGCTTTCTAGTAATTTCCATGTCACATTGCTTTACAGCATTTGAAATGTTTTAGTTTAGAGCCGACAGAAGTTGTGTGAAAACAGTAAAAAAAAAAAAAAAAATAGGGAGGATAAAAAATTTAAACAAAGGTTTAAAGGAAAACAAATCCCAATCTTTGTAACTATTTTTCTGAAATATGCAATTTCTACTTTTGTTCTAACTTTGTGGTTTTTATTTCTAAAATACATTTTATGAGACATTCTTTTTAGAAAATGAAAATAACTTGACAACTAGAATTAAGTACTTTGTATATGTAGAAAGAATCTTATAATTACTATCTTTCAGTATTTTTCAAATAGCAATAGAAATTACATATTAGGGTTCCCATTTTATAGAAGGATGTGAGATTTGAAAATGATGTGGCAATTTATAAAGTCACATAGTCATTAAATTACAGCACCTAATTTCCTCCATCTGACCAGGAGCAAACCTGAAAAACAACTGATATCATTGGGACCCCATAATCAATGCAGAGAAAAATCAAATTTCTCTAAGGCCAATATGTGTAGTATAGTACATTTTATTCTATCTTGTTATTTTGTATTAATAAATATGTGAAGCTATCTTATTTCCCTCCAGAAATTAATTGCAATTTCATATTTGTACAGATTGATTCCTTGATGTAAGTTTTGTTTCAAGGATGATTTTTTTTTCTTTCTTGCAGTTACTCTTTACTCAGTACCTAGTGCAATATGGTGATTTTCCTACATTCTTGCATACCTGGCTAGTTGTTTATTTCTTTGATTTACAAAGATATGTGGAAAAAAGATCCTTAATTTCATTTTTATTAATCCTGTTGTAATAAAAATACAATTCTGATAGACAAATTAAAATCAGAGTGGAAATAAATAAAATTCTGGCACCATTTTTTGATATGTTTTTGTATCCAATTCGCCAGAATTTTATTGAGGATTTTTGCATCTAGGTTCATTAGAGATATTGGTCTGTAGTTTTCTTTCTTTGAAGTGTCTTTGTCTGGTTTAGGAATCAGGGTGACGTTGGCCTCGTAGAATGAATTTGGAAGTTCTCCCTATTTTTCTATTTCCTGAAGTAGCTTGAAAAGTATTGGTATTAGTTCCTCTTTAAAGGTTTTGTAAAACTCTGCTGTATACCCATCCGGTCCTGGGCTTTTCTTAGTTGGTAGTCTTTTGATGGTTTCTTCTATTTCCTCAATTGATATTGGTCTGTTTAGGTTGTCTATATCCTCCTGACTCAATCTGGGCAGATCATATGACTTAAGAAATTTATCGATGCCTTCACTATCTTCTATTTTATTGGAGTATAAGGATTCAAAATAATTTCTAATTATCTTCTGTATTTCTGAAGTGTCTGTTGTGATATTGCATTTTTCATCCTGTATGCTAGTAATTTGAGTTCTCTCTCTTCTTCTCTTCGTTAGCATGGCTACGGGTCTGTCGATTTTATTTATTTTTTCAAAGAACCAACTTTTAGTTTTGTCAATTTTTTCAATTGTTTCGATTTCATTAATTTCAGCTCTGATTTTAATTATTTCTTGCCTTCTACTTCTTTTGCTGTTGTTTTGCTCTTCTTTTTCTAGGATTTTGAGATGAAGTATGAGATCATATATTTGTTGTTTTTTTCTTTTTTTAAGGAATGAACTCCAAGTAATGAATTTTCCTCTTAGAACTGCTTTCAATGTGTCCCATAGATTCCGATATGTTGTGTCTGTGTTTTCATTTATCTCTAAGAATTTTTTAATTTCCTCCTTGATATCTTCTATAACCCATTGATCATTCAGTAACCTATTGTTCATTCTCCAAGTGATGCATGATTTTTCCTTCCTTCTTTTATCGTTTATTTTCAGTTTCATTCCATTATGATCAGATAAGATGCATGGTATTATCTCTACTCCTTTATATTGTCTAAGAGTTGCCCTGTGACATAATATATGATCTATTTTTGAGAAGGATCCATGTACTGCTGAGAAAAAAGTGTAACTGCTTGATGTTGGGTGGTATATTCTATATATGTCAATTAAATCTAGGTTATTAATTGTGTTATTGAGTTCTATAGTTTCCTTATTCAACTTTTGTTTGGAAGATCTGTCCAGTGGTGAGAGAGGTGTGTTGAAGTCTCTCATGATTATTGTATGGTGGTCTATTAGACTCTTGAACTTGAGAAGAGTTTGTTTGATGAACATAGCTGCACCATTGTTTGGGGCATATATATTTATGATAGTTATGTCTTGTTGGTGTATGGTTCCCTTGAGGAGTATTTAGTGTCCCTCTTTATCCCTTTAGATTAACTTTGGCTTTAAATCTATTTTATTTGATATGAGTATGGACACTCCTGCTTGTTTCTGAAGTCCATATGAGTGATATGATTTTTCCCAACCTTTCACCTTCAGTCTATGTATGTCTTTTCCTATCAAATGTGTCTCCTGTAGGCAGTATATTGTTGGGTCTTGTTTTGTGATCCATTCTACTAGCCTGTGTCTCTTAATTGGTGAGTTTAAGCCATTAACATTTAGGGTTATTATTGAGATATGGGTTGTTCTTCCAGCCATATTTGTTTATTTCTGTTACTAAACATGGTTTGTTTTCCTCTTTGATTATTTTCCCCTCTTTACTGTCCTACCTCCCACTGTTGGTTTTCATTGTTATTTTCCATTTCCTCTTCCTGTAATGTTTTGCCGAGGATATTTTGAAGAGATGGTTTTCTAGCTGCAATTTCTTTTAACTTTTGTTTATCGTGGAAGGTTTTAATTTCATCTTCCATCCTGAAGCTTAATTTCGCTGGATACACAATTCTTGGTTGGAACCCATTTTCTTTCAGTGTTTGAAATATGTTGTTCCAGGATCTTCTAGCTTTCAGAGTCTGTGTTGAAAGATCAGCTGTTATCCTCATTGGTTTACCCCTAAATGTAATCTGCTTCCTTTCTCTTGTAGCTTTTAAAATTCTCTCCTTATTCTGTATGTTGGGCATCTTCATTATAATGTGTCTAGGTGTGGATCTCTTATGATTTTGCACATTCGGCGTCCTGTAGACTTCTAGGATTTGGGATTCTGTCTCATTCTTCAAGTCTGGGAAGTTTTCTCGTATTATTTCATTGAGTAGTTTGCTCATTCCTTTGGTTTGGACATCTATACCTTCCTGTATCCCAGTGACTCTTAAGTTTGGTCTCTTTATGTTATCCCATATTTCTTGGATGTTCTGCTCATGGTTTCTTAACAGTCTTGCTGAGCTGTCTATGTTCTTTTCAAGTTGAAATACTTTGTCTTCATTGTCTGACGTTCTATCTTCTAAGTGTTCTACTCTGCTGGTAGTATTCTCAATTGAGTTTTTAAGTTGGTTTATTGCTTCCTGCATTTCTAGGATTTCTGTTTGTTTGTATTTTATCACCTCTATCTCCCTGTATAGTTGATCTTTTGCTTCTTGAATTTGTTTATGTAATTCATTGTCAAAGTGATTTTGCGTTGTCTGATTTTGCTGTCTAATGTCTTCCTTGAGACTCCAGATCATCTGAAGCACGTATATCCTGAATTCTTTATCTGACATTCCATCTGCTGCAGCTATTACCTCTTCTAAAGTTGAGTTGAACTGCATTGCTTGTGGTCCTTTCTTTCCTTGTCTTTTCATACTGCTCGTGTTTCTTTCTGCTTGGTGAAACTTTTGTGTTATTGAAATTTTCCCCCTATATATTTTTATTGCTCTTGTATACTTGAAAATTCTCCCTTGCAGGGGCGGGTGGTGGTTGTGCTCCTCCTCCAATTGGGGTGATCTGTCTACCACGCTGACGGGCCCCTGGGCCTGTACCGCCGGTCATTCGCAGGTCTGCCTACCTTGCGGGCACGGGCAGCGGCTCTGCTCTGCCCCTACTCCAATTGTGGTGACGTGACTACCACGCTGGCGGGTCGCTGGGCCTGTTCCTGGTGCGTGCGGCGGCTCTGCTCTGCCCCTACTCCAATTGGGGTGACATGACTACCACACTGGCGGGTCGTTGGGCCTGTGCTGGGTGCAGGGGGCAGCTCTGCTCTGCCCCTACTCCAATTGGGGTGATGTGACTACCACGCCGGTGGTTCGCTGGGCCTGTTCCGGGCGCGGGCGGCAGCTCTGCTCTGCCCCTACTCCAATTTATATGATGGAATATTACTCAGCCTTAAAGAAGAATGAATTGATGTCATTATACCCCAGTTTATAAATGGGATCATTAAATAATATGTGGATGCTAACTCACAATAAGGGGTGTGGTGGCCAGGGAACAATAGAGTACTTTAGATTAGGTAGAGGGGAGTGAAGGGAAGGGAGGAGTATGAGGATAGGAAGGATAGTAGAATGAATGAGACATTATTACCCTATATACATAAATAACAATATGATGGGTGTGATTCTACATCATGTACAACCAGAATAATGAGAAATTATACTCCATCTATATATGATGTATCAAAGTGCATTCTACTGTCATGGATAACTAAATAGAACAAATAAAAATTAATTAAAAATATATAAAAGTATTACTAATCAAAAGAAGACATCTGATTTCTGGTTTGGAAATATAAATATCAAGCAAATAAAATTTGAGACAATAATTATTAATCACCAATGAGTTATACTAAACTGGAAAATTAACCCAAACAAGTAAACAAAAAAATGAAAATCGTGGTTACAAACTTGAAATAAGATAATTTGAAAATAGTGCTATGTAAATAAAAAACTAAAGAAAAAGGAGAAATTCACAATTATAGTAGGAGTTTTGATAAAAATGCATTAAAATGATAAATAAATTATTAAAATACTTGAAATAGTAACTATGAAACATGATATATGCATTAACTAAACTGATTATGCCAATAATTTTACAACATGTGTGTATTTTAAATTATGACCTTGTAAAACTTAAATTTTTACAGTTTTAATTTTAACTCTACCTCAGTGAAACTGAAAGTTTTAATATTTTAAAATAGTTGAACAACTCTGAATACACTATTTTTCCCTTAAGTTGATACATGAGAGAATGTAAATATATATATGTGTGTGTGTATATATATGTATATATATATACACATACATATGCACAAAATATTTTAAATAACTTTTAGGGCATTTAAAGTAACATTGCATACACTAAACTATGTAAAGCAACTTAGCACATTTCAAAAAACTCGTAACAGTTCCATCAGCTTAAAAACCATTAAATTGTAGATTAATGGTAAAAATGTAGTATTGAAAAAAATAAATGAAAACATTGAAAAATATTCACCCTAATTAACACAAGACAAGATAGATTTGAATAAAAATGGTTTTATTATATATTAAACAATAAAATTACTGTATTTCAGAATATTTGAAACACAACTAAATTAAAATTTTCATTGAAAATGAATTAAATAGGCATAGGGGAAAGAAAATATAAGTAGTAAGAACAGAAAGGTGGAATGAAATAATTTCTGCAGATAATGTAACACCATATATATAGCCAATTTTCCCAGCACCTTTTATTAAAAACATTGTCTTTTCTCCAATGTATGTTTTTGGATACTTTGTCAAGGATCAGATTACTTTAGATATGTGGGTCTGTCTCTGTGTCTTATATACTGTACCAACTGATTTTTTGGCCAATATCATGCACTTTTTGTTGCTATAGATGTGTAATATAATTTGAAATTAGGTCGTGAAAACTATTAACAACTTTAGGAAAAATGTATCATTAGAATGAATCAAAGAATTCCAAAAAATTTTTACAGTATAAAATCCACAAACAAATTCAGTTTTGTTTATACACACTAACAATATCCAATCCAACTTATAATAACATCAAAAATAATAAAAACCCTAGAATCAACTTAACAAAATGTTTGAAAGACTTGTGCACTGAAAACTAAAAAATACTAATGAAAGAAATTAAAGGTGAATAAATGGAAAGATTTCCCCATTGATGGACATTATATTGTTAAAATATTCATATTATTTAAAATTATCTCCAAATTCAATGCAATCACTATAGAATCCCAAATACATACTTTAATGAAATTGTGAAACAATCCTAAAATTCATATTTGCAATGGAAAAAAGTAACCTAAATATTAAAACGTATCTATTAAAAAAGAATGTAACTGGACACATGGCAATTTCTGATTTCAAAATGTATTATACAGCAATAGCTATTAAAAATGAAGTGGTCTTACAGAGACAGACACATAGATCCATGAAACAGAATTAAGTAACCAGAAATAAACATGCCAACAATCAACAAATGTTTTGACAAGAGTGTCAGGAATACATAGCAAGGAATGGATAATCTCTTCATCAAATAATGTTGGGGAAAAATTGGTATGCCATAAGAATGAATGAAAGTGACCCCTCATCGTACAGCACACATTAAAATCAACTCAAAATAGATTAAATACTCAAAGAATGAAAACTGCAAAAATCTTAAACAAAAACATATGGGAAAAGGTTTCTGACATTGGTCTTTGTCAATCTCATGGAAACGATACTGAAAATATACAAACACAAAAACAAAACTAGACAAGTGGGACTATATTGAAGTAAAAATAATTCTTGCATAGCAAAGAAAAGAACAGAAGGAAAAGGCAATTTATGAAATGGGGGGAAATATTTGCAAACTACGTATCTTATGAGAGTTTTTAAATTAAGTTAAATTTAGCCTCCAATTGAAGTACATTTCAATAAGTAAACAAACTACAACTTAATCTGAGAGTATATTGTTGTAACCAGAAATCACTGGACTTAAACTTCTTAAGCATATTAAATAAGGGAAAAGCCAAACTGAAACAAATCAAGCTACTTTTATATGTCACTTTTTTTTTCTATCTATAAATACTGACTGCCCCCATGGCGGAATGGAGTTCACATAACAATTTCTATTCTGCGGTGCTAGCTGACTCCTGGATTATTTCTTTGCTCAAATTACTCGGCTAAATTTAATTCATCTAAAAAAATTAAAAGGGAGAGATAGCCAATATTTATCCAGAATAACTTAAAAACAAATAACCCAATTAAAACAAGGATAAAGAACTTAAATAGATATTTCTCTGAAGAAGACATAAAAATCTTGAACAGGTATATAAAAAAAACTGTTCAACATCATTAAACATCAGGAAAGTAAAAATCAAAAATAGAATGAGATATTACCTCACATCTGTTAAAATGAGTGTTACAAAAATAGATAACAAATTTTGGCAAGGACCCTTTTTATGAGATTGATAGGAATTCCAAATGGTTTAATTGCTGTGGAAAACAATGTGGAGCTTCCTCAAAAGAATAAAAATAGAAACACCTTGTGATCCAGCTTTATGGTTTGGATACAACATGTTCTGCAAAAGCTCCTGTGTGAAATGCATTGTCCAGAGGTAATATGTCTAGAGGTAAAATAATGAGATTATGAGAACCGTAACCTAATCAGCCATCCTACTTCGAGTGACCTAACTGGGTTATGTCTGTAGGCAGGTGGGGCATGGCTGGAGGACATGGGCTACTGGGGGCATGCTCTGGAGATTATCTTCCCTGTGGCCCCTATCCCATTCTCCTGCTCTGCTTTCTGACTGCTGTGAGCAGAGCAGTGCTCCTCTGCCTCATCCTTCCTCTCCCTTGTGTTTTCTCACTCAGGCCCAGAGCAATGGACTCTGCCCACCATGGAGGGAACCTCTGAAACTGTCAGCCTCAAATAAAAGCTTCCTCCTCTAAGTCATACTTGTGAGGGATTTTGATCCTAGCAAGGAAAAGCTAACTATCGCATCTAGCAATTCCTGAATTTTGATAAATTCAAAATAATCTGTAATTAGTATCTTGAAAGGATATTTACACTCTTCTTCATTTCAGCATTATTCTCAATAGCCAAGATGGGGACACAGCTGTTTTATCAATGAAAAAATCGTTAAAAATATGGTATACACACACAACGGATGATTATTCAGCATTAAAAGGAAGGAAATCCTGGTATTTGCAGCAATGTCATATATGACAAAATGTTGAGGAGGTTATGCTAAGTGAATAAGTTAGGCACTAAAGAATAAACACGCATCATTCCACTTACATGAAGTATCTAATATAGTCAAATATGCAGAAACAGAGAGTAAAACCATGGTTGCCAGTAGCTAGAAAGAGGGGCAAATTGATTATTGCTATTCATGATTGCAAAGTTGCAGTTATGAAAGATGATTAAATTCGAGAAATCTGTTCTACAGCATTGTACCTCTATAGTCAACCATGCTGTATAATTCACTTACAAATTTGCCAAAAGTGTAGATCTCTTGTTATGTGTTTTTACACCAGCTGAAAAAACACAGAGGAGACAGAGAGGTAAGTGTGTCTGGAGTCTCAGGTTCCTACCATAAAGCTTATGGGCTGATGGGCTGGTGGCAAAGTTCAGAAGATCTCAGGCTGTGCAATATTTAACTTGCACTGAGAAAGGCTGCAAGACCTCAAATAAAGGACAGAGAGCATTTGTGGGGGGACCCTGTCCTACCACAGAAGTGCTTGTCCCATATGAATCAGCAGTTTAAGGATGTCCTATCATATTTTTACTTCAAAGTTTGCACTGACAAAGAGATTCTACTTTGAAAGTGCTTTCTCCCTTTTGAGTTGCTTGGCTGAAGATGAAAGAATGAAATTTTCATTAGGTCCCAGACTGACACATTCATTGCTCCCAGCACTGAGATGCTGTTTAAGGATCAAAAATCTTATCATTGTCTGTTTTATTAGCCAGAATAATCATTGAAGGTGCTGAGGCTGGTGTGATGTGTGGAGTTGAAGGGTTCTCCAGAGAACAACTTATGGTAGCTCTTTGTGAACCTAAATCCCTAACATTGAGCCCTAAACCCCAAGGTCAATGGCTAGATGAGGAGGAAGTTGAGAGCCAGGTTAACATCCTGGGATGCTGTGAGATTCTCTGCATTCCAGGAAAAGGTAAAACCTAGATGGAGAAGTTGGATCAGCCCAAGTTTATTGTGTGTTTTATTGGTCAGCTTTCTCAGAGGATCATGCCATACGCCAGCCACATTTGGAGAGAGCTGGCTGAGAAAAGATGAGGGGTGATAAGATTTTAAATAGCTGTCTTCTAGGTTTTCCAAGTGATCCTAGAAGCTGAGCCCTTATTGCAAAGGTTCCCTTCTGGTTGGTAGTGTTAGATTAAATTCACAGGTAACTATCGCACCAGAGGTAGCCTATGAGACCTCAAAAGAGGATGGGAGAGTCAACTTGCCCATGAATCCTTAGGCTTCTCTTATGTTTTAGTCATGTCTTCCAAGATGATCTGATTTCAAGAGGCCAATCTTCATAAGGGGCTGTTCTCTCTGCTTTGGTGTTCTGGAAAAGGACTCTGCAGACATCAGTCCCTATTCAAAATGTCAACAAACTTAGATTCTTGGGTCTAGAGTAGGTGAGAAGGAAAACTGGACCCAGAAAGAATTTCAGCATAGGTAAATCTTTGTTAGGAATTCTGTTCAAGCAATCACTACCAACAATTTCTCAAAAGCAAAATGTTGGACAGTAAAAATCTGAGTAAATAAAGGTAAGAAAAAGTGGCATAAATTTTAATGAAGAAAAGAGGTAAAATAAAGAAAATGAAAGAAAAGATTGCAATTTAAAATAAAAAATACAACAATAAAAACTAATATTTCTTATTTTTTAAGAGGTAGTCTAAGAAACAAGTAAGAAAAAATAATCATAAGCAAATTAAAAGGAAATATGTATACATTACAAATATGTTATATTTAAAAAAAGAAATTTTAAAATTATAAAACTATAATTTTTAAACAATTAAATTTTATAACTTCCATAAAAATATAAAAACATCATAATTGCTACAAATGAATAGAAATCTGAGCCAATGATATTTTAATGAATCCAGTAAATAATGAATCTGCTTCTCTCAAAAGATAATCTCCTTGACACTTTTTTTAAAAATAATAAAATAGAACTCTATCCTCCTGATTTTATGAGGTGAGTAAAACTTGGTAGCTGAGCCAGAAGAAAAGGATTGGAAATAGTATTTAAAATTGCAGGAAGAAATGAAAGTATCTAGGAATAAATTTATCAAATATTTGCAAGGCATTTGTAGACATAAGGGTAAAATATTATAAAGCATGCCACTACTGGGTTATTATTTAAATTCATAATAATACCAAATTTTTTCCTAAATTTGTGTACAAATTCAATACAATTCTAAACAATTATGACTATGATCCTAAAATCAACAGAGTAAAATGGTAAAAAAAAAAAAAAAAGCAAGACAACTTTGAAGGAATTTGTAAGATGTGAGAGATATACTAACATGATGGTGATGTCGTAAAAATCTAGAACAATTAAAGGGAAATGGAATTGATGCAAGGATTAAGTAGAATGAATAAAATAGAACTGAGATTTTTACAAACTTGTCAATTTTAACAAAGACTTTGTTGAGAAATGTAAGAATCCATAGAAGTTCAAGTGCATATTAAATGAAGAAGAAATTCCTATTCTGGATGCAGAGCTAGAGATATTCTGGAATATGTGCAAAAGGGAAAAGACAAAAAGATCACTCAGTATTAACAAATTGTATCCTTCCAGACTATCCCTAGTAACAGAACAAACACCTAGTATTTTCTTCATAAATATTGCATACCAGTTATAATTGTGTTTATCTATTCATTTTCCCAAATATTGAAAGCAGAGAGTAACATAATCATGCAAAAATTTTAAGTACTATTATATTTTATGTTTAATAAATAGAATAATTGTTGTTTATGAAACCATACAATAGCAATATAAAACACAGGGTTCAGGTTGTGGCTCAGAGATACAGCGCTCGCCTACCATGTGTGAGGCACTGGGTTCAATCCTCAGCACCACATAAAAATAAAATAAAGATATTGTGTCCACCTGTAACTAAAATATAATTTTTTAAATTAAAAAAAATTAAGAAAGAAATATAAAACACAGAAAAGAATAAACACAATTTTCAAGAATATTATCACCTCTGAGGACAGATAAAGGTAAATGATGCTGGACACAGATACTGTGAAAGTTTCATTTTTAATAATTTATTCCTATTTTAAAAATTATAGTAGTGATGTGGAAAATGCCTTTCATTCTCAGGGTGGAAACACATTTTTACTTACCAACTATTTAAAATATTCCATTATAAAAAACAGATATGTGTTCAGAAAGTATTTTAATTCATTCATGCAGGTATTCATTCTACAATTGCCTGATACCAGGCACAAATGGTAAGTAAGAGACCATTCTTCTCTTTAAGGTGAACTGCTCCATATAATTCACAGCCACCTACTTAACATTGCAAGTTCACATTGGAGTCCAAAAGAAAGATATTTTTTTAAATTTTCATCATTTTAAGCAGATAAATAACATCACAAAGTAGAACATATTTATGGGGTATCATGGGAGATCTCAAAACGTGTATTCACTGTGTAATGTTTAAATCAAAGTGAACGCTCTCCTCATTTATCATTTCTTTACAGTGAAAACCTTCACAATCCTTTCTTTCAGCTCTTTGAAATATACAGCTCATTGTCATTATCTATAGTCACCTTACTTTAGAGTAACATTACAGAATATCTGAAAACATTTAATTTTCAGAATTTCATAAAATAATTATCCGTGTCTTAACAGAGATAATTCAGGTCAGAGCTGTGATTCTGGGGATGACTTTTGAAGAACTTTGACAGGATGGGATGAAGGAAGAGCATTTACAGTCATGACATGCTAGTGAAATCATCAGAAAGAAAGGGATTTTGATTAACATTCTAGGACTCTGGTCCCAACTATACAGACACATTATTTATCTTGTCTATCATTGTAACACATGAATCTAACACAGTTCATGGTTCATGGGAAGCATTCTGTGAGTATTTAGTTAGTTAAGCACATGCACTCTGGGCTCACCCTTAAAGTGGTAAAGCACTGAGCAGCTATAGCTGGATATTTTCCCCTCTATTGGATTTTCAAGAGAGACTATAACCTTCTCATTTCCCTTTGTCATTGCATCCAACATTGAACCTTTGTCATCTCCCTGGCCATTTCAAAAGGTTACAAATTTCCATTTAATTATGTTATCATGCAAAAGTGTATGATTTATATTATTTCTTTCATTTAAATGAAGAGAATTCAGATTTCTTAATATAAACCAGTCCTAAGCTCTTTCTCTGCTTCCCACCTGTGCTGCCTTAAAATCCTGATGCATTTAGAAACTCAGAATGAATATACTTTGGAAGATGTAGTTGTATGGCTGTATTTTAATCAATAATTTTAAAATATTCTACAAAACCCCTAAAAGGAAAGTGCACACAGGTTATCAAAATAATACACATATATACATATAAATGTATGCATATATACATATAGATATATATTATTCATTAGAAAAGTATAAAAATATAAATAAAAGAAATAAATGTTAGGAAAATGGTGTTATTAAGCTAATAAGCAGAAATTTATTAATATCATATTATTTCATTTTATATTTTACAAAAATTTATTAATCTCAATATCATTTCATTTTATATTTAATGAACATCAACTTAATGTTGCAAGAATGGTCAAATAGAGATAAGATGACAAGATAGGTTCTAGGAGAGTCTAGAGTTTTAAAAGAATGTGAATTCTTTTTAGGAATGAGGAAATGGAATGAGGACACAGTTGGGAATCACTGATTCTACCTGGAAATCATCTAGAGAACACTTGATTATACTTTGAGTGCTGAGGCAACAACCAAAAAGACCTTGTAAGCCATGTGAAGAATTCAGAATCTATCACAAAGACAACTAAAACCATAATGCAGACTTTGTTTTAATTAAGTCAAATTTAGAATAGGACTTTAAACTCAATTCACAATAGGTAAGCTATGGAACCAGTCTAGGTGCCCTTCAACAGATGAATGGATAAAGAAAATGTGGTACAAAAAAAGGAATATTACTCGGTCATAAAGAAGACTGACATTATGGCATTTGCTGATAAATAGATGGAACTGGAGTCTGTCATACTAAGTGAAAGAAGCCATTCCCAATAAACCAAAAGCTGAAAGTTCTTTTTGATATGTGGATGCTGACTCACAATGGGGGATGGGTTGATTCTCCATGAATAGGGAGAAGTGAGAGGAAGATAGGAAGTATGGGAATGGGAAAGACAGTAAAATGAATTAGACATAACTTTACTATGCTTATATATGAATACACGTCCAGTGTAATGCCACATCATGGACAACCACAAAAATGGGAAATTATACTCCATAAATGCATAATATATCAAAATACATTCTATTGTCATGTATAACTAAAAGAACACATTTTAAAAAAGAAATAAAACAAAGATACAATAAGTGGGGTGGCATCAAATCAAATGATTTCCATAGAAAAGGAAACAAAAGCATGAAAGGAGAGCCTTCAGAAAGAAAATCTTTTCCAGCTACTCTTCTGACAAGAGATTAATTTCCAGAATATATAAAGAACTAAAACCAAAAACCAAAAAACTAAACACTAAAAAACTAATAAAAAATAAGAATAGAGCTTTAACTGCAATTCTTGCCAAAAGCTCAAACCATATTGTCATAGTTATTATTATTATGTTATTGTTGTTATCATTTATTTTCACTAATTTGGTCCTGGTGATTGAACCCAGGGGTGCTTAATCACTGAACAACATCCCTATCCCTTTTTACTTTTTATTTTGAAACAAGTTACTTAGGGCTTCTCTAAGTAGCTGAGTCTGGTTTCCAACTTGAAATGCTCCTGCCTAAGCCTCTGGAGTTGCTGGGATTATATGCATGTGTCACCATGCCTGGTGAAATAATGATTTAATCATATTCAATTACACAAAATTTGGATTAAAGCCTTCTGTCATTGCTGTCTTCTTTTGAAGCACTCATTTTTACCCAAATATACACTCTTTATTGTTTTGACTACAATTATTGATTTGCAGAATACTTATTGCATTTCAAATATGTAGGCATCTCCCAGAAGCTCTCTTGGAAGAAAATACAGGATATGTTTTGTGTCCACAGAAATGAATATGTACATGTTGTTTTCTTGGTGTTGTGTGTGCTGAGTGAGACTTTAGAACATGTGGGGCTCTGTGTTTGAGGTATGTACCCAGAGAGCAGAACAAGGACAGAATGCTGCCCTCTGCTGAAAAATGCCCAGTACACAAGCTGGGTCTTGAAAAATAAATAAAAAAGAAATGAGATGGTTTGAAAAGTTTCAAAAAAAAATTAATTAAATTTTCGGGGAAATGATACTTTTAAAAATTGAATTAAAAAAATCAAAGGAAAATATGACAAACTTACATAGTTTTAAAATAATCTATCTAAATTAAAAATATTAATCTAAAATATAAACAATAATAGTTATGGAAAAATATTTTCAACACATTGGACAGATCATTTCTATAATTTAATAATATAACTTACATAAAGCATCAAAATGTCCAATAGATAAATAGGAAAATAATATTGAGATATGTCACATAGGGGGGATGTGTGAGTTGTAATTTATGTGTGATACAATGTTCACACTCCATAGCCATTTTAGAATTAAAATGTACACTATTAAAGTATGCAAAATTTAAAGCTGAACTTTACAAACTGATATAAAAAAATATAAGAGCACATATTTCTTGACAAATTATTCCATTTCTTGATACTGGACAAAAGGAAATAATTAAGAAGCCATAGGAATTAAGATATCATTTATAATTCAAAATAAAAAGTTAAAACTAATATATAGTCAAACTATTTTTTAATGTTATGGCATATCAAACTGATGAAGTGGTTAAAGGTAATAGGTATTGTGGTACCCACCTTGAATATGTCCTCTTGATAATCAATGGAATATTTGGATGTGACACCTCACATGGAAAAAGGTATTTTGCATACTTAAGGCCACTGCTTAAGATAGGCATCATCTTGTATTATCTGGGTGGTCCCAATCTAATCACATAAGCTTTTAAAATCAGAGAACTTTATCCAATCAGTAAAGAGAGGCTACAGAGTACAAGGTAGAAAACAAATGACAGAAGTTAGAGTGTTATAAAGTGTACATGGACAAATATGTAACAACAAATCCCACCTTTATGTACAAGTATAATTCACCAGTAAAAATGTGGAAAGAAAGAAATTAAGTGACAGAAAAATAAGTCATGTGCGACAAGGATTTGATGTGGTTCCCTAGTTCTAAGCTATAGGGAGCACCACGCTAGACATAAAGAAAAGCCTCTACAAGCAAAGAATGGCTTTCCCACTGGCAGTCAGCAAAGACCTACAAGACTCCATCCTACAAACACAAGGTACTGAATCACCCAACAAGCTGAATGACTGGGAGTGGATTCCTCGCTGAGCCTCCAGTAGGTAACACAGTCCTGCCATCACCTTGATTTCAACTCTCTGAGACTCTGAGCAGAGGAACCAGTCCAGCCCTAGGCTTCTGACCTACCAAACTGTAGAATAGTACATTTGTGTAAATTTATTTTACACAAATGTGTAAAATTTGTTCAAGAAATAATAGATTAATATATGTATGAAGTTTATATAGAGAAATGTGAAGCATTTTTGAAAATATTTTTAGATAAAGGACAGTATATTAAAATGCACATGTGCACATAGGCACAGGCACATGCACCCAGAAACAAGGAAGAAAAAACAATAGTACATGACGCAATATTTCAATAAAATATAAAAAAGCAACTATGGAAAGAGGTAAAATGTGTGTGAATTCTAGAACAAGGGAAATTTTCAATTATCATTTGAAAGTGTTAATTTATATACTATTGCTGCATTCTTTCTTCATTATGTGCAAATATTAGCATAAAATACAAAAAAATATATAATAAAAGATTTTTCCTAAATCAGTGCCTCTTATGTGTGCTATCTTCCCAAGACTACTGCCCTCCTGTGGGGGAGCCTGTGGCTGCGCACACAGGCATGTGTAATCTAAAGAGTCCTGTTTTCTACATTGCTCAGCTCTCCACAGCTGTGACCACGAGTCCTAACACAGATTTTGTCCTATTCCTAGTTTTAAAACCAAATTTTCTTTCTATCAGTGCAATATTTCATTCAAAATCAGGTGAGCCTAGAGAATAATTATTTCTGATCTTGTTACTCTGTGATAAAGGACTGTGAAGGGCTCCTTGAAGAGAACCTTCCTTAGCGATGCAAAGTGAAACATCCGTCTGTTTGTTTTTTCCCTACCTGTGTCCCCATATTAGAATTGCCACCTTCTCCCTCTAGAGGTAATACGGTGGGTAAATACAGACACACACCCATCACAGATAAGAATTTGATCCAGTAAGAACCTGCTGTAGCAGGTATATAAACTGAGATTCTCCAAGGCAGACAAAGCCAATGGTAAGTTAAATCCATAGCCCTTGTAGGGGACTTGAGTTGAAGAGTTGACACAAGGCAGTATAAAGATGACAGAGAAAGCATGTGCAGAAGGACATCGGAAAAGAGTCAGTTGAGTCTAGGACGATAGGCCTAAACACTGGGCTGTGGAATTGTGTGTTAATTGGCTTGCAGGCCCACGGTATGGGGTCAAGCCACATGTTAAGGTAAGCATTTGTCTCAATAACCTGCTGGGGACTCTGGCTTCTCCAGTCCTGTGACCACCCTTTGTTTTCATCTGTCATTTGCCATCATAAAGTTCTGTTCTCGATTGTTGATCCTGTGGTCAGACATCAATGCCTGTTGAGAATGCTTGCATATGACATGTCCCCCAGTGTCCTGGCCAGCTGAAAATAAATGCCAGAAATTTGTTTTTGAATCAAAGCAAGCAAAAGTCAGTAGGGATACTGAGTAGGAAGGCAGTAGTCTTCACCATCTCCTCTGATCTATGACTGTGCTGTTTCTTTCAACTTCCTTTAATCTTTACCGTTGCCATACAGGCTCTCATCTTTTTCCCCCTCCCTCTGAATCCATCAGAGTTTAAAAGTAAATGCCTCCGAAATTAGGGTGGGAGAAGACATAAAACGACACAGGAACTTCCCTGGGGGCCAGGGAGACAAACCCATCTTCCCTAGCAGGGAGTGGGTTGAAGAGAATGTCAGGAGGGAATGGAACTAATAAAGGTTGCCCAGGGGCCCACTGGTGTCCCTTAGTGCTCAGCAAATGTAACAGAAGGTGGCAGCAGTTTTGGATGGAGTGATTTAGTGCTCAACTTTTCTGTACTCAGACAAAAAAGGGGATTAAAAAAGGAAGGAACAGACACTTCTGGGATTAGAAACAATTGTAGCCACTGTTACCTTAGTCCAAACCACTATTTTTTTTTTTTTCATCTGAATAACATATTCCTAACAGGCTTATCTACTTCTACTTCTCCCCAACCCCTCTAGTTTATTTCTGCACAGTAGTCAAAGTAATGCATTAAAATGCAAATAAGACTGGGTGCAGTGGTTCATTCCTGTCATCCCAGTGACTCCAGAGTCTGAGGCAGGAGAATCACAGGTTCAAGGCCAGCCCCAGCAATTTAGCAAGCCCCTTTCTTAAAGTAAATAATAAAGATGGTGGGGGATTCAACTCGACTGTAATGTGCCCCCAGGTTCAACAACTGCTACCAAATTGAATAAATAATAAAAAGTCATGTAAATCAGGTGATACTATTTTCCTAAAACACCACAGTTGCATTTAGGGGGGAAAATCTTTTCACAATGAACAGCAACTCCCTGTATGATGTGGTCCGGGCTAACATTTAGATCTCATTTCCTATCATTCCCATTTTACTCATTAAGCTCTAGGCAACTATGCACTCATCATTCCACATGTTCTATAATTCTTAAAGTATCATGTTTAAAAAATATAGCTGAAAGTATTTATTTATTCTCTATTTATTACTTGCTGTTGTCTCTTCACATTATTCTTCCCCACTCATTGATTCTAAACTAACCTTGCTGAGGACAAGGAATTTTATAACAAGAAGCTAGTACAATGTCTGGCACATAGATAATGCTCAATAAGTACTTGTTGATTGAAGAAATGGAGAATGTGAGATCTAAAAAAAGCAAAAAAAAAAAAAAAAGCCTTAGATATCATTTAGATGCAGTAAAATAAACAAACTGTGGAGTGCAAGGGCCTGGATCATAATGCCAGCTTCACATCAAATAGGTTATAATTTCATAGGCCTCTTTTCCACAGGTGTGAGATGAAAATGATGTTTTCATATCCAAAATTAGTAAATGACAACTAGCACTGGCTATTTTTAAGTATATTATTTTTGAATACATGATAAATCTGAGGCCATGTTCTACAGACATAAATGTCCCTTAATGCATGTAACTATATTGTCACAACCTCAGTTTTCATGATAATGTGTCATATATTTTAACATCTATATTTACCTTGTTAATAATACTCTTAACTGATTGAAGACCAATGCAACAAGTGTTTTTAAGTTTTATTTAAAGTCTAAATGAAGGTCTACATATATGTATGTATTCATTTAGATGTGGGGCATATAAAGACCACAAACATGTGCTTAAAGATGACAGAGGCCAGGGAGCCTCAGGAGCATTTCAATGATTGTGGACAAGGGCAGAGTGGATGAAACTGGAATGTACCAACAACTTATCAGCAGATTACGTTTGTCAATATCTTAGAGTACTGAATGATATTACTAGTGTGTCACAGCTTCATTATATATTCATTAGCTATTTTTACTGAATATAGAGATGGACATTTTGGATTTTTCCAAACCTCTATCCCAAGCCTATGTGAAACAAGTTGCCATCACTGGTAAATGTTGCTTCGGAGAGCATTCAGAACAGAAGAAAAGGGCTAGTGGTATCTTGACATTTCCTTTGATGCAGATTATTCATGTGTAAAATGAGACTGAGTATTTGTTTTAAACCTCCTTAGTATGAGGATAATGTATCATGAGAGCGCGCGGTATACTGAGAAGTTTTCAGTTTTACTTTTCATTAAGAACTGCAAGAAACTGGGATGGTCTGAACTCATACCATCAGACATAGCACTGATGGGATGGGGTGTCCTTTCATGTTACAACTGCATAGCTTTGGAATCTGAGTGGAGTAAATTATATAATTACAAGTGGACTCAACAAAATGGCACCCACTGGATTCCTAGCAATAGGACAATGGTAACACCTTAACCATTACATGTTTCACAAACTCCTAGGAGAAACCCAATGAGATCTCTTAGAGATGCCAGTATTCTGAAAAGGCTGGGATTCTGCATGGATGAGTGGAAAAAGAGCCAATGGGGCTATGACTGCTGTTATTAATTATGTTCCTCTTGAATCTTTCATTGTGTTATATTTTATTGTTTTCCATAGAGTCCATTTCCCCACACCTAGAAATATTTTACTTAGCACAAAGGCTTTAAGAACAAAGAATACTGCTATTTCATTTTTTCCTTTCCTTTTTTTTTTAAACTTTCCACTTCTGACTTTCAAACTATGGTAGAAGAAAGGCTACTTTAATGCAAGAATTCCCAGTTGACTTCTAAGAGAACAAATTCCTAGAAATGGATTTGTTTGGACAGTGGACAGTGACTGGTTACACAGGAGCATAAATTGCTCAAATAAGAAAAGGCTTATAAGGACCTCCACAGTGCTGAAATGTACTGAACCTTGTGGTCATTCTGGTTAGAAACCTGGCAAAAGAGGAAGTATACTATAATGAGATATAACAAAAAATATGGAAGCAAGCATCATGCAAATGGCTCACTTTCTGAACCTTACATTATGTATTTGTCATCAAAGGAAAGGCCCTAAATCAGTATCTACAAAGGGGTTCCATGGAAAATTGCTCCCTAAGAAATACTATTTAAATAGGTGCATTTTAATGATTTTTCTAACATGTTATAGAGTCTTTCACAGTTTGTAAATGCATAACTTCCATGAGCAAAGAAAAACCTCTGACATATTCTATAGTGACTTGGACATTCAAACTGTGTTTCTTTGCTTAACTGTATAGGTTCAGTGACTACCTAGCCTGTTTAAACAGTCTTTTAAAAATGTCCTACAAAAATGACGTTTTTTTAAAAAAAACACTCTGCAAAACTTTATATTGGTAGTCAAATTCTACATTAAAAATCATTATTTACTAAGGATCTACCAATTTCTTTTCTCAATGCCTGGTTGGTCATATTTCAAAATTGAGAGTCTCATTTTCTTTGATGAAGTTTTAACTGACACTTTCAGAGGAGTGAGACATTCTGTTCTCTGACTCCTACTATACCCTCCTTAATATTTTGCTACAATTTTTATGACAATATATTACATTTATTTATTTCTATTTATTAATGATTATGACCTTACTTAATATAGTTTTGTTTTCTCATATCCATTTAATTATTATTCTGGCTTAGAATTAAGTGACTGAGATTTTTTTTTTTTTTTTGTATCAGTGAGAAGTATATATGTGTGCATGTGTGAATGTGTCTGTAGAGGGTTCTGAAGTGGGAAGTGTGGGTTAAAATTTGAATATAGCACAGTTGTTCCAATAAGACAATTAAGAGTACAAAGCCCCAAACTATACTATATGCTTCAAAAACCCAACTCTACCCACACTATGTTGTGAAAGTTAGAATGGTGACTTTTTTGTATCTCAGTTTCCAAAACTACAACATAGGGAAAGTAATAGCGAACATCTGATGGGTGTTTGCTATGTGCTATCTAAGCCTTTACTCTGTATTGATCCATTTAATCACCATAACTGTGAAATAGGAGTAACTGGTGTCTCCTTTCTTGTGTTGTGCCTATCAGGATTATATAAATAAATATATTCAATAATGTGCTTAACAGTTTCTGACACATTGTAAGTACGGAATGGGTGTTTGTTATGATTATTTGTTGAACTTTATATATGTCAAATTAAATATTTGGAAAGGAAGATGCAAAGAATAACTCATTCCTATCTTCAAAATACTCAAGGTAGAACTAAAATGATGAAAAAATTAAGATCATAACACTAGAAAGAAAAAGCAGAACAGAACATAGATATTAATTGAATATTAACCAGGCATCAAAATACAAGTATTAGATTATGAAGTTATAATAACTATAGGAGGAGAATAGAAACAATATTTTTTTTTGCCAAGAAAGCAAACCAAACCTCAGACTATAAAATGACTTGAAGGGGAATTCTGTCCATGGCTTCTTTCTTCAGAATGGAATATCAACCTCTCCTACAATTTTTAAAGAACTTAATGCCAGATTGTGTCTGAATAAGTGTGAAGTGCTTTATGTGTCACCAAATGGGAAAGGGCATGTGACCAAGTAAACCGTACTCTCTGTCCTCTAAGACACATGCTCCTGGGTGAGACTGAAAAGCCAAATGGAATATAATACATCCTTTTCTAAGGCCTCAGGGTTGTGATCCTTCTTATCAAGGGACCCAATAGAATATGAGTTGGGTTTTTCTCTATACCTCTACTTAATATCTAACATACATTCTCATCTTTTATCCTTTCAAGAATCAGGCAAAGTAAGTTTTATATTTCCATCCTATACAGGATAGTAGTCTCAGGAAGCTGAGACTGGAAATACTAAATATCCCAACAAAAGTCATAAGTACAAAGCAAGCTGGGAATGAAGGCCTATTGATTCTAGAAAGTGTGCTCATTCCTTCAACCATTAGACTGCAGAGAGAAGAAAAAACACATAGGAAGGAGCTGGAGGAACATAGGACAGTGCATGGCCATCCTCTATTTCTATTCATTTGTTTCAGTTGTTTTTAAATTGTTGGTTCCTTCTCCCGCCTAGAAGTAGAGATCAGGGCACATTTTGTGAAATATTTTTAATTTTATGCTGGCAGAGGCCGAGTGGGCATTAGCTTTAGAATCAGGAGTAGCCTCACTCTAGCATACTTTCAGGCTGGCTGTTTATCTTTCCTAAGAATCAGTTTCACCTCTGTAAAGTGAAATGTACACTGTTATAAAATTTAATATTATTATTAATTTCATCATTGCTTTCATTTTTCATTGATTATTATTTCATTTATAGAGTAATTTGGTACTAGTGCATCTTTTCAGTGGTTTTGGCCCACATGAATCAAGGAACACAGGCTGGTCTTCTAAATGTTTCACTCGACCAGCAATGATCAATAACACTTCTTCCCATACCCTTAGTTAGACAGTTTCTTTCTAAAATAATAGTAACTCTCCCTTCCATTCCAATTCCTTCATATTTAAAAACTTAAAAAGCAGTGATTAGCCCTAAACAACACAAACACACTCACACACAGCTTTTTAAGTTTTTTCAAACAGTAGTATTCTGATTTTTGGAGTGCACAATCATTTATCCACCCTTAAATCTAGTTATGTAGTATTAACCAAGAGAGGTGTGTTTACATTTTTGTTATCTTTCTTCAGCTCCCCATGTCCAATCAATGCACCTTGAAGTCTGAAAACACTTTCCAAACCTCTATGAACCTCCCCACATGGTTAGTTGGGGACAGAGGAAGTCCTGCATAAAGTCTGCTTTATCAATTTATTTTGACAATATGTAAGATATTGATAGAATCTGAAGTCTTCTTCCAGTTTGAACTCATCAGATGGCTTCCACTTCCAGATTCTAGAACCCATATAAACTCAAAAGTATTTCTTTGTATAACTATGTATCTATTTCATTTGATAACTATGTTGGAAAACATTTTGACAGCTTCCCAATATGAAGTAAAAGGATTTTTGTTTAATTAATGAATCTTCTCTTAGGTGCAGATTTTAGTCCTTTAATGCACTTTCAGTTAGAAAGATACTATTAAAATGTCTTAGCTATTGACTAATGTTTAATTATTCTCTTTCTAGAGTAAATCTCATTTTTAATGTAGATCAATCCTTGGCTTTCTTAGCAGGAAGTCCTTTAGCTTAGTAATATATCAATGATTTGTGTTTATTTTCCATTTCTCCTTGTCTTATTTTAAATGGGAGGTTTGCCATGTATTTAACTTATGGAAATATATTAGGTAAGCTGTGCTTAACTATAATACTCAGTAAAAATGGGATATATGGTGAACTAAATGTAGCTGGATGACCCTCCTCCTTAAAAATTAGAAGATTTAAGTTATAATGTATTAGGTATATAGAATATATACTTATATGCTATGTATTTTACATGTATACTTTGTGTATTTACACATGGTATATTTCTTTCATTTGGTGAAACCAATGATTCTGAGGTTCTCAATAAAATCAACTTTCATTCAAATATGGTAAGAAACCAATAATCTGGTTATTTTGTATACTTGGATTTATCAAAAAGACAGATGTTTCTTCAACCAAAAGTCGAAATTGTGGGTGTAAACATGTAATAATAACTCAAGATAAATGTTCTTCCAAATACTTATTCAAATAGTCCATGTGCCAAGGACTTTATGGGCACTTAAACTAATAGAGAAGATGATTTTTGGATCCAGTTTAGTAAGTTTCTAACAATTTCTAATTCAAGTAACAACAATATTGCTTTCAGTGAAGTGCTGAAGCCAACTTTGTGCACCTCTGCCCATATTCGTATTCAGGGATAGCTAGTCAGTAGCTTGAAATTATTCATGGGAAAATAATATACACCATGCTGGAAATGAGCACTCTGTTGCTTGCAAAGATCCAGGTGCAGAAATATAACAGCATACTAGACTAAAATGTCGTTAGTTTTTTTTCCATATTCCAACTGGAGTTCTTGAAAATTTCATATAATCTTAATCCAATTCAATTTTACACACACACACACACACACACACACACACACTATGGATATATATATATATATATATATATATATATATATATATATATATATATATTATAGATATAATATATAATCTATCTACCCATATTTTGTTTAAAAGGGTTGGATAATAAAATATGAAAGCCAATACATGACATACAAACTTCAATTTTTTCTTATAATTTCAAACAACACTTGGTGTTGACTAGAAGTGAGTCAAATCTCTGAGCTACCAGGAAAGAGCCAAACAAGGGGAGGGAGGAAACAAAATAAACAGCAGATGGCAGTTTAGGCCAACCTCCCACACTCCCCAAGGGCCCTTTGTAATTAGCAGATCCCACTTATATTCCCCATTCTGGAGTGATTCTGATGCTTTAGGAATGTATCCCTGGTTTGACTAGCCTTTCTAAAGCCATTTACAAGGAAAAGAACAGTGGAAGATATAGTGAGTTAGAAAAATTAGTTGAGTTAGAAAAATTAGTTTCTGAAGTATTTAGCCATATTAAGTCCATCTTCTGTTTGACTTCTTATATCTAAAGTTTCCCTTGTCTTTTTGTCTTCTTGAATGTTCTGGCATCCAACTTGTTGAGTCCTACATCTTCCTGGACTCTTAAAGCTTCCGTTTACTTCCATGACTATGATTTTTCTCTCTTCTGAGAGAATCTTATCTCCCTTTTCTCTATAGAAAGCCGCCTCACAGGATCCTGCTTTTATATTAGGATGAATTGTACATCTCAAGACCATTCTCCATTGAATCAATGCTAGGAAGATAGAAGGGATAATCAAGGCAAAGGGGCCATGACAGGGATGTTAAATGTTTTCTAGTACATTGTATCATAAATCAAGGGGCCTTTCTGTAAATTTTGCTTTCCCATTGATGTTAGTTTTGTGTAACTGCTTGTACTATAAAAGTGTCATTTCAGAAAGGTGGCTAAATGTTTATGAAGGACTAACACCAAATTGCCATTTTTTCTTTTCTGGGATTAATTAATTCTTTCATGAATACCTATTTGTCTACTTATGTATATATTTTTATTGTCACTGGCTTCAAGGTAAATAGTTCCATTGGCATAAAATTACTAACTTCTGATTGGATTCAGGCTTTGACATTTTCTTTCTTTAATTTTGCATCACCAAGCAATCACGATGAAACTCTGCTTTTTGGTCCACTGATAAATGTATATCTTTTGATGGATCCAACAGTGCTGATGTGAGTGATAACTATTACATTTACTCTCTCTTTCCCTTGTATCTTCATAACATGAGGTATTAAATAAAGGATAAATTGTGTTGAGCTCAACAAATGTTTTCTTTTTGAAATTTGACACAAAAAAAATAGTAAAAGAGCTCTATTTTGTGGCCCAAGTTCCTACTATGTTCCAGAAGCTTTGTGATATTTATAACAGCTACTGTAGTGCTCTAAGCTACATACCATTTCCCCCATTTTACAGATATAGCAACTGAGGTTTAGAGAAGTTCAATCCTGTGCAAAGGAGTTTCAATGGCTGTTAAGTATGAGAAACACTCTCATACACCTAAACCAAAAGAATGGTGGTCAGGAATACCCAAAGCAGCTACAATTAGTATTTTTTTTTCTCTAGTATGCAGAGTCCCTCCTCTGATTCCTTATTGGATGAGTATTATGGGGTACACTCTCTTCCCAGACTGTCACCTACTGTTTCTTATTGGATTATTTAAAGAAATGTGCCTTTAGTTATCTCCATCTCCTTTTGTTTTCTTCTAGTGAGAAGACCTTCTGGGGTGAGTGCATTTGGGCATGTATGCAATTATTACTTCTTTATTTAAGTTATTATTTCCTATAGAGGTATTTCAATCTCTGTTGGTCAGGCTGATCTCTAACCCCACCTCCTGTTTTCAAGGAGCATGAAACATGAATCTGTCACATTCATAGGCTATTGTGCTATCCTGTGTGTTAAATTCTGGTAAATTTCCACTCTGCTCTATATCTCCTCTGGCTGGCTGTCATACATCCCTGGTGATATTACATTTAAGACTAAATACAGTATTCTGAAAGTGGGCCATTGGACTTTCTCTTTCTCACATAAGGATAGATATAGTTCTCTGTAATTACATGGTCAAGATCTGGAGACAGAACACTTTCAGTTAACCTCTACCCTTTCTATCCAAAGTAAGTCAGTAATTCCTCTATCTACTCTCCTACCAAAGCACTTAGGCTCCTTCCTATACAGAATATAAATATTTAATTATCTGTTAATTACCTCTTTAAAGCCTTTGTGTATCAGTTTATGCTAACAGCAGCAAACTCCTGGGGAAAGGATTAGGATTTAAAATCTCCCTTTGGATTGATTGCTTGCATGTCTAATGAAAGATTGGCACCTCTGGCTCTAACGTCTTTCACCTGTGCAAAAGAATCTGCTTCCTCAGGAAGTAAAACTCTTCCACATGATGAAATATATTTTTTTTGGTCATACTCTTTACACAATGTGTAGGTGATTAATATGAAGACTGCAGAAGAAAAATCTTAACCGAGAAAAAAACATTAACCAAGAAAAGCGGAGAAAAGGGGACAATTAATCTGCATTGGCATAGTATGAGAGAGAATTAGTACAACAATGGGAAATGAATTGTGATTTCTACCTGTATTGGCATTCCATTGGAAAACTGTAAGCAAAAAATATAGGATACCTTATATTGCCATGCTACATTATGTGACCTTACTGGACTCCAAGTTCTTTAAGAGCTGGGCATGTGAGTCTCTTTCCTAATAGTACATTTAGCTCTTCACCAAGTATTAACATAAATTCTACATTTGAAATATTGCAAGTGAACAGCTTTGAGTGACTATGAACAATTATTTAGTTAACATATATTATTTTTTCTAAATTCTATATATCCCTGAATGAGAAGGAAAATGAAGTCACTGACAATCAATGGTTTCCCATTAGCAACATATACCATAAGTGACAAATTCAGTCTGCAAAAATAAGTCTGTATTATTTTTTCTTTTTAAGAAACTCACAGGACTCAAAAATGCTTTACTCACAAAAAGATGATCTGCAGATAAATTGGAAACTAAGAGACTCCTATATAAAATAATGAATTTTCAACACAGTCATAGAATAAGTAGTCTCAGAAGTTGTATTCCCTTTCCAGGGAAGTGAATAAATAAAATGGTGGTACCACTTACCAAATCAGTAATTGTAACAATGGAAACATAATAAAACAATGGCAAAGCTAAAATAATAAAATTAGTTCAAACACTGTATGTTAAATCATAGGCATTCTTCTTATTTAAACATTACACTAACCTTGAGGTGAAACTAATTTTATCTGCTTCTTCATAAAATATTACACATGGAAAAATTGAAGTTTAAGTGTAATGAGTCACTTGTCTGAGTTGCAAATATGACAAAGTTAATAGGTAGAGAGACAATTATTGCTAAATGGCAAATGTGAGTATACTTCAGATTTGGAAAACCAGATTTAAATTCATGTTCACATAATTTTAAGGTTCAATGCCTCTAGAAAAATAATTATTACACAGAATGTTCATTTTAACCATTAGAATAA
Organism: Marmota flaviventris; assembly: GCF_047511675.1. Taxonomy (NCBI): domain Eukaryota; kingdom Metazoa; phylum Chordata; class Mammalia; order Rodentia; family Sciuridae; genus Marmota; species Marmota flaviventris. Next base: position 69,536,157 of record NC_092506.1, on the reverse strand, counting down.
TGTATGAGGCTTCTAAAATTATCTCTAGGTGGTATATGTTTGTTTGTGTGTATGTGTATAAGTGTTTATGTGTGTGTGTTTGGAAGTTTGGCAGATACTTTTGATGTATTCCTCTGAGAATAGTGATTCTCAGTTTTGTCTCAGTACACATTCACACTTAAAAATTTTTGAGAATACAAAGCACTTTTGTGAAGATGGTAGAAATACAAAATCTCTCTCTCACACACACACATATATAAACATATGTATTTTAGAAATCAATATTTATAATTGAATTAATACTGAAATTTTAAAATATATATATTTATGATTTAATCTGAAAGTAACAAACATAATATTCTTTAACAATGTAGTTGTTAAAATATATCTTATTGATTAACCATTATTTAAAATATTTTCTAAAGCTAAACAAATATACAGTAAAAATAAGTTGTATTGTTTTGCAGTTTAGTAAATCATTACTAATTTGGGGCTAAACAGAAGATATTTGAATTCCTTTAACTGTTCTGCATTCATATTCTGGTGTGACTTCTTTTGGTTGAGAAGAAAATATGAATTCATATAGATTTGAAATTGGAAATGGACAGGAATATGACTTTTTAAAAATGTGTTTTTTCTAGTGCATTATTGTTATATATAATAATGGAGTTCAGTTTGACATAATCATATATGCATGGACTATAATTTGCTCCACTTCAGTCCCCAGTACTTCTTTCCCACCTCTCTTCCCTCCCCCTGTACCCATTTTTCTACTCTACTGGTCTTCCTTCTATTTATTTATAGATTTTTGAAATTGGTGCTTCATAGATACATATAAAGGTAAAATTCACTGTGGTATATTCATACATGTACATAGCATAAATTGTTGAATTTTATTCTACAGTTCTCTCTTTTCCCATCCTTCCTCCCTCATCCTCAATCCTCTTCCTCTAATCCACTGATCAACCTTCTGTTTTCCTGGAATTCCACTTTGCCCACTCCCACCACCTTCTCCCTTATTCAGTATGCCTTCTGCATATGAGAGAAGGGTTAAATATAAAAATTTAACCCTTGACTTTCTGAGTCTGATTTATGTCACTTAGCATGATGTTTTCCAGTTCTATTTACCAGTAAATACCATGATTTTCTTCTTCTTTATGGCTTAGTAGAACTCCATTGTGTGTGTGTGTGTGTGTGTGTGTGTGTGTGTGTGTGTCTCACATTTTCTTTATCCATTCGTCTGTTGATGGGTACTTGGCATAGTTCCTTAACTTGTCTGTTGTGACTTGAGCTGCTATAACCATTGATGTGCCTGCATTGCTACAACTTGCTGATTTTAGTTGTTTTGGATAAATACCAAACAATGAGACACCTGGGTCATATGGTGATTCTATTCCTAGTTTTTACGAGAAATCTCAACACTGATTTCCGGAGTGGTTGTACTAATTTGCACCACCAACAATGTATGAATATTATCTTTTCTCCCACATCCTCACCAACATTTATAATTATTTGTTTTCTTATTCTAACAGGAGTGAATTGAAATCTCAATGTAGTTTTGTTTTGCATTTTCCAGATTATCATAGATAATGAACAATTTTTCATATATTTGTTGATAAATTGAATTTCTTCTTTTGAAAAATGTTGGTTGAGTTCCTTTGCCCAATTATTGAGTGGATTATTTGGGGGGTTTTTTGGTATTAACTTTTTTGTGTTTTTTACATATTCTAGATATTGATCCCTGTTGTAAGAGTAGCTGGAAAATATTTTCTCCCATTTGGTGGGCTCTCCTCATGCTCTTGTTTTCTTCGCTGTGTAGAATATTTGTAATGTAATGCTATCCTAAGGGAGTATAATTTTAATAGATCATGTATGACAAAAAAACAAATAAAATTTTTTAAAAAAACAATTGCTTAAAGGTTGGTTGCAATGTGGAATCTGATTCCATATCTTAAAGTTTTATATTTCTTATGTTACATGAAAATTCAGTAGATTAGCTTTCATTCTGAATGGGCCTTTTACCCAGTATTATGGATTGGATCTGGAATATCCCCAAAGGCTACACATTGAAGTTTGTTTTCCATTTCAGCAACATTCAGAGGAGGGATTTGGGGAATATCCTTCAATCATGACCACTCTGATCTGATCAATGAACTAATCTGTTGATGGACTTATAATTACTCAGAAGTGGTGGAATCTGTAGGAAGTAGATTCTAGTTGGTGACAGTAGGTCACTGATAGTGTGCCCTGAAAGGGTATATCTTGTCCTTTGCTCTTTCCTTGCTTGCGTTCTTCTCAGACACAATAAGGTAAGCAGCTCTGCTCCCCAAGTGTTGCCCAACATGATGCTCTGACTTACCAAAGTCCAAAAGTGATGTGGCCAAGTAACCTTGAATGAAAAACCTCTACTTTGTGAAACAAAATAAATCTTTCATGTCTGAAGTCACTTTTCTGCTATTTTGTCACATAGATGAAAAATAAACCTGTATATTATTTTGTAATATTATATTTTACCACTTGCAAAACAGTGGTTCACCCAGTGATGCTTTTATTTTATATTTTGGCATATTTCATTATAATACATCCAAAATTTGAATTCATTGATTTTATACCAATCACATCAGGACTGTCTTGAGAATTGGGAAAATGTCCTATTCCAACATAAATTTTCCAAAACTCAAAAAAGTTTAGAAATTTCGAGTTCTATCATTAGCAACAAATAATGTAATTTGCTTCAATAGAAATAGTAGGCTCACTTCACACATTTTTTAGAGGTTTTCTGCTAATTAGTCAAGTGAATAATCACAGTTTGTCACCTATTATTTTAAGTGAAGAGGTCTTCTGTGAATAAAACTGCTATTCTGGCTCAAAATTCTTGCAACTACCCAGTAATTTTCCTCAAGATAATTGCTATATATCTAAATGCAGCAGAAAATTTTATGCATGATTTTTATTTTGTCACGTACACTATCAAAAAATATATACTTAAAGGTTAGCCTTTAACAATTCGTTTTTGTATTTCATCACGTCATTGCTAAGGAAAACTTTTTTTTTTTTTAAGTTTTTTTTTTTAATTTTTTATTGTTGGCTGTTCAAAACATTACATAGTTCTTGATATATCATATTTCACAATTTGATTCAAGTGGGTTATGAGCTCCCATTTTTACCCCATATACAGATTGCAGAATCACATCAGTTACACATCCATTGATTTACATATTGCCATACTAGTGTCTGTTGTATTCTGCTGCCTTTCCTATCCTCTACTATCCCCCCTCCCCTCCCCTCCCCTCCCCTCTTCTCTCTCTGCCCCCTCTACTGACATTCGTTTGTCCCCCTTGTATTATTTTTCCCCTTCCCCTCACTTCCTCTTGTATGTACTTTTGTATAACTCTGAGGGTCTCCTTCCATTTCCATGCATTTTCCCTTCTCTCTCCCTTTCCCTCCCACCTCTCATCCCTGTTTAATGTTAATCTTCTTCTCATGCTCTTCGACCCTACTCTGTTCTTAGTTACTCTCCTTATATCAAAGAAGACATTTGGCATTTGTTTTTTAGGGATTGGCTAGCTTCACTTAGCATAATCTGCTCTAATGCCATCCATTTCCCTGTAAATTCTATGATTTTGTCATTTTTTAATGCAGAGTAATACTCCATTGTGTATAAAAGCCACATTTTTTTTTATCCATTCATCCATTGAAGGGCATCTAGGTTGGTTCCACAGTCTAGCTATTTTGAATTGTGCTGCTATGAACATCGATGTAGCAGTGTCCCTGTAGCATGCTTTTTTTAGGTCTTTAGGGAATAGACCGAGAAGGGGAATAGCTGGGTCAAATGGTGGCTCCATTCCCAGCTTTCCAAGAAATCTCCATACTGCTTTCCAAATTGGCTGCACCAATTTGCAGTCCCACCAGCAATGTACAAGTGTACCCTTTTCCCCACATCCTCACCAGCACTTGTTGTTGTTTGACTTCATAATGGCTGCCAATCTAACTGGAGTGAGATGGTATCTTAGGGTGGTTTTGATTTGCTTTTCTCTGACTGCTAGAGATGGTGAGCATTTTTTCATGTACTTGTTGATTGATTGTATGTCCTCCTCTGAGAAGTGTCTGTTCAGGTCCTTGGCCCATTTGTTGATTGGGTTGTTTGTTCTCTTATTGTCTAATTTTTTGAGTTCTTTGTATACTCTGGATATTAGGGCTCTATCTGAAGTGTGAGGAGTAAAGATTTGTTCCCAGGATGTAAGCTCTCTATTTACCTCTCTTATTGTTTCTTTTGCAGAGAAAAAACTTTTTAGTTTGAGTAAGTCCCATTTGTTGATTCTAGTTATTAACTTTTGTGCTATGGGTGTCCTATTGAGGAATTTGGAGCCCGACCCCACAGTATGTAGATCGTAGCCAACTTTTTCTTCTATCAGACGGCGTGTCTCTGATTTGATATCAAGCTCCTTGATCCATTTTGAATTAACTTTTGTGCATGGCGAGAGAAAGGGATTCAGTTTCATTTTGTTGCATATGGATTTCCAGTTTTCCCAGCACCATTTGTTGAAGATGCTATCCTTCCTCCATTGCATGCTTTTAGACCCTTTATCAAATATAAGATAGTTGTAGTTTTGTGGATTGGTTTCTGTGTCCTCTATTCTGTACCATTGGTCCACCCGCCTGTTTTGGTACCAGTACCATGCTGTTTTTGTTACTATTGCTCTGTAATATAGTTTGAAGTCTGGTATCGCTATACCGCCTGATTCACACTTCCTGCTTAGCATTGTTTTTGCTATTCTGGGTCTTTTATTTTTCCATATGAATTTCATGATTGCTTTCTCTATTTCTACAAGAAATGCCGTTGGGATTTTGATTGGCATTGCATTAAACCTATAGAGAACTTTTGGTAATATCGCCATTTTGATGATGTTAGTTCTGCCTATCCATGAACAGGGTATATTTTTCCATCTTCTAAGATCTTCTTCTATTTCTCTCTTTAGGGTTCTGTAGTTTTCATTGTATAAGTCTTTCACCTCTTTTGTTAGGTTGATTCCCAAGTATTTTATTTTTTTTGAAGATGTTGTGAATGGAGTGGTTGTCCTCATTTCCATTTCAGAGGATTTGTCGCTGATATACAGGAATGCCTTTGATTTATGCATGTTGATTTTATATCCTGCCACTTTGCTGAACTAATTTATTAGCTCTAATAGTTTCTTTGTAGACCCTTTTGGGTCTGCTAGGTATAGAATCATGTCATCTGCAAATAGTGATAATTTAAGTTCTTCTTTTCCTATTTTGATGCCTTTAATTTCTTTCGTCTGTCTAATTGCTCTGGCCAGTGTTTCGAGAACTATGTTGAACAGAAGTGGTGAGAGAGGGCATCCCTGTCTTGTTCCAGATTTTAGAGGGAATGCCTTCAATTTTTCTCCATTCACAATGATGCTAGCCTGAGGCTTAGCATAGATTGCTTTTACAATATTGAGGTATGTTCCTGTTATCCCTAGTTTTTCTAGAGTTTTGAACATAAAGGGATGCTGTACTTTGTCGAATGCTTTTTCCGCATCTATCGAGATGATCATATGGTTCTTATTTTTAAGTCTATTGATGTGGTGAATAACATTTATTGATTTCCGTATATTGAACCAGCCTTGCATCCCAGGGATGAATCCTACTTGATCATGGTGCACAATTTTTTTGATATGTTTTTGTATCCGAGTGGCCAGAATTTTATTGAGGATTTTTGCATCTAGGTTCATTAGAGATATTGGTCTGTAGTTTTCTTTCTTTGAAGTGTCTTTGTCTGGTTTAGGTATCAGGGTGATGTTGGCCTCGTAGAATGAATTTGGAAGTTCTCCCTCTTTTTCTATTTCCCGAAGTAGCTTGAAAAGTATTGGTATTAGTTCCTCTTTAAAGGTTTTGTAAAACTCTGCTGTATACCCATCCGGTCCTGGGCTTTTCTTAGTTGGTAGTCTTTTGATGGTTTCTTCTATTTCCTCAATTGATATTGGTCTGTTTAGGTTGTCTATATCCTCCTGACTCAATCTGGGCAGATCATATGAATTAAGAAATTTATCTATGCCTTCACTATCTTCTAATTTATTGGAGTATAAGGATTCAAAATAATTTTTGATTATCTTCTGTATTTCTGAAGTGTCTGTTGTGATATTGCCTCTTTCATCCCGTATGTTAGTGATTTGAGTTCTCTCTCTTCTTCTCTTCGCTAGCATGGCTAAGGGTCTGTCGATTTTGTTTATTTTTTCAAAGAACCAACTTTTAGTTTTGTCAATTTTTTCAATTGTTTCTTTTGATTCGATTTCATTAATTTCAGCTCTGATTTTAATTATTTCTTGCTTTCTACTTCTTTTGCTGTTGTTTTGCTCTTCTTTTTCTAGGATTTTGAGATGAAGTATGAGATCATTTATTTGTTGGTTTTTTCTTTTTTTAAGGAATGAACTCCAGGCAATGAATTTTCCTCTTAGAACTGCTTTCATTGTGTCCCATAGATTCCGATATGTTGTGTCTGTGTTTTCATTTATCTCTAAGAATTTTTTAATTTCCTCCTTGATGTCTTCTATAACCCATTGATCATTCAGTAACCTATTGTTCATTCTCCAAGTGATATATTCTTTTTCCTTCCTTCTTTTATCTTTGATTTTCAGTTCCATTCCATTATGATCAGATAGGATGCATGGTATTATCTCTACTCCTTTGTATTGTCTAAGAGTTTCCCTGTGACATAATATATGATCTATTTTTGAGAAGGATCCATGTGCTGCTGAGAAAAAAGTGTAACTGCTTGATGTTGGGTGGTATATTCTATATATGTCAATTAAGTCTAGGTTATTAATTGTGTTATTGAGTTCTATAGTTTCCTTATTCAACTTTTGTTTGGAAGATCTGTCCAGTGGTGATAGAGGTGTGTTGAAGTCTCCCATGATTATTGTATGGTGGTCTATTAGACTCTTGAACTTGAGAAGAGTTTGTTTGATGAACATAGCTGCACCATTGTTTGGGGCATATATATTTATGATTGTTATGTCTTGTTGGTGTATGGTTCCCTTTAGCAGTATGTAGTGTCCCTCTTTATCCCTTTTGATTAACTTTGGCTTAAAATCTATTTTATTTGATATGAGTATGGATACTCCTGCTTGTTTACGAAGTCCATATGAGTGATATGATTTTTCCCAACCTTTCACCTTCAGCCTATGTATGTCTTTTCCTATCAAATGCGTCTCCTGTAGGCAGCATATTGTTGGGTCTTGTTTTGTGATCCATTCTACTAGCCTGTGTCTCTTGATTGGTGAGTTTAAGCCATTAACATTTAGGGTTATTATTGAGATATGGGTTGTTCTTCCAGCCATATTTGTTTATTTATGTTACTAAACATGGTTTGTTTTCCACTTTGATTATTTTCCCCCCTTTAGTGTCCTACCTCCCACTGTTGGTTTTCATTGTTATTTTCCATTTCCTCTTCCTGTAATGTTTTGCCAAGGATGTTTTGAAGAGATGGTTTTCTAGCTGCAAATTCTTTTAACTTTTGTTTATCGTGGAAGGTTTTAATTTCATCTTCCATCCTGAAGCTTAATTTCGCTGGAAACACAATTCTTGGTTGGAACCCATTTTCTTTCAGTGTTTGAAATATGTTATTCCAGGATCTTCTAGATTTCAGTGTCTGTGTTGAAAGATCAGCTGTTATCCTGATTGGCTTACCCCTAAATGTGATCTGCTTCCTTTCTCTTGTAGCTTTTAAAATTCTCTCCTTATTCTGTATGTTGGGCATCTTCATTATAATGTGTCTAGGTGTGGGTCTCTTATGATTTTGCACATTCGGCGTCCTGTAGGCTTCTAGGATTTGGGGTTCTGTCTCATTCTTCAAGTCTGGGAAGTTTTCTCGTATTATTTCATTGAATAGATTGCTCATTCCTTTGGTTTGAAACTCTGTTCCTTCCTGTATCCCAATGACTCTTAAATTTGGTCTCTTGATGTTATCCCATATTTCTTGGATGTTCTGCTCATGGTTTCTTAACAGTCTTGCTGAGCTGTCTATGTTCTTTTCAAGTTGAAATACTTTATCTTCATTGTCTGATGTTCTGTCTTCTAAGTGTTCTACTCTGCTGGTAGTATTCTCAATTGAGTTTTTAAGTTGGCTTATTGCTTCCTGCATTTCTAGGATTTCTGTTTGTTTGTTTTTTATAACCTCTATTTCCCTGTATAGTTGATCTTTTGCTTCTTGGATTTGTTTATGTAATTCATTGTTGAAGTGATCTTTCATTGTCTGATTTTGCTGTCTGATGTCTTCCTTGAGACTCCAGATCATCTGAAACATGTATATCCTGAATTCTTTATCTGACATTCCATCAGCTGCAGCTATTACCTCTTCTAACGTTGAGTTGACCTGCAATGCTTGTGGTCCTTTCTTTCCTTGTCTCTTCATACTGTTCGCGTTCCTTTCTACTTGGTGAAACTGTTGTGCTATTGAATTTTCCCCCTATATATTTATATTGGTCTTATATAGTTGCAAAGTCTCCCTCGCAGGCGCGGGCGGCGGCTCTGCCCCTCCTCCAATTGGGGCAATGTGCCTACCACGCCGGCAGGCCGCTGGGCCTGCTCTGCCAGTCGGTAGCAGGTCCGCCGACCTTGCAGACGCGGGCGGCGGCTCTGTCCCTCTGCGGGCCGCTAGGCTTGTTCTGTCGGTGGTCGCAGTTCTGCCTACTCTGCAGGCGCAGGCAGCGGCACTGCCCCTCTGCAGGCCTCTGGGGCTGTACTGCCAGTGTGTCGCAGGTCCGCCTACTTTGCAGGCGTGTGGGGGGGGGCGGCTCTACCCTTCCTCAGGCCACTGGGCCTGTTCTGTCTCTCGGTTGCAGGTCTGACCTGTTCTGATGGTGGTCACAGTTCCGACTACCTTGCAGGCGCGGGGGGGAGGGGGCGGCTCTGCCTCTCAGCAGGCCGCTGCTCCTCTTCTGCCGGTGGGTCGCAGGCCCGCCTACCTTGCAGGAGTGATTGGAAGCTCTGTCCCGCCGCGGGCCACTGGGCCTTTTCTGTCGGTGGTCACAGTTCCCCTACCTGGCAGGCGAGGGGGGTGGGGGACGGCTCTGCCCCTCAGCAGGCCGCTGGGCCTGCTCTGTGTTTGGTCACAGTTCCCTCTACTATGCCGGCGCAGGGGGAGGGGGCGGCTCAGCCTCTCAGCAGGCGGCTGCTCCTCTTCTGCCGGTGGGTCGCAGGCCCGCCTACCTTGCAGGAGTGATTGGAAGCTCTGTCCCGCCGCGGGCCACTGGGCCTTTTTTGTCGGTGGTCACAGTTCCCCTACCTGGCAGGCGCGGGGGTGTGGGGCGGCTCTGCCCCTCAGCAGGCCGCTGGGCCTGCTCTGTGCATGGTCACAGTTCCCTCTACCTCAAGGAAAACTTTTACTACAAATTATTCACATTGAGAAATATAATGACCAAAGATACAGATAGTCCTACTGCTTTGCTGTTATATCATTACTAGAGATATCTACACTGTAAAAAACAAATAGCATTGCACATTTATCATGAAAATAGTTTGTCTTCACTGACCTCTTGATAAAGAGTTTGGGTCCCCCAAGTTTTAGTGAAACACATTTTTGCTAATTGTTGCCTTAGGTAGATGTTCTTCATCTTTTCTGGATTGTGACCTATGTTTATATTATTACCAAGTCAGGCATATGTTTCTATTTTAAAACAATGTTTTTTTTTCTTTTGAAAATGTCTATAAGATAGACATGGATGGGCTCTGAGATCCTATGATTTCGCTTAAGTTCAATTTGATGTTCCTTTTGCTTCCATTTGATGTGTTAAAATTGAGTCTCATTGAGATACAAAAATCAACCAATCCTGGGCAGTTTTTCTCAGTTATGAACATGGTTCGATGATGTGTATGTCGCTTAAAATTAGCCATGATGAAAGTACTCATAGGACTAAATTGAGAAATGCTGCATAGATCAGAGCATTTTGTAGCCATGAACTCTGATGTTAAACATTTATCCCTGTACTTGGATGTGTCCTTAATAGCTCTTACATCAACACTATTAATAACATGTTAGTCTCATCTCAGAGGACACTTTAAATTTGGATGCATGCAAGCAATTCAGAGATGCATCTGCCAAGGGGACATTGTGATGACTATGCCTTGGGAAAACCCACAATCTTCTTTTGCATTTATATTTTCATGTCAGTTGTATTTAACCAAGATACAGAGAGAATGCACAATGTCTTTAAAAAATTCATACTTTCTGTATATGTAGGCTAATTATTTGCTTAATTGTTAAGTAAACACTGAAATTTGAAAAATTCCAGGTGTTATGCCTCAGCCAGCTGTGATGAGCAGTGGTTTAGAATTTTAAATAAAGTTTTTAAAATACCCAAATATAGAATCACAACTCCAATCGCTCACTTAATCAAGAGAACTTGTAAACAATCATAATAAAACAAATTCATAAGAATTATTGCTGATAAGTAATATATTTCATTGAATGTGTATGTAAAAAACACAAAAGGGGCTATTTGTGAAGTAATTCTTACCTGTTGGAAGTGGATTCATGGAGTGATCCTACTTAAGTGAATTAACTTTTTCTGAGATTTTGGATCCATTTTTTATATATGGCAGGTACTAAGCTAAATCATACCAAACTTTTCTCCTAGTTAAAGCATTGTCATTACTCAAAAATATCTTCATATGCTGCATCCCTGGAGAAACATCCTTTGATTTCTGATTAGAGAGTGTACACATCTTGCATGTCCACCCTGTTCACTACATGATTTGTATTATATAACTGTAAGCCGTTTGAGGACAGGGATCGTGCTTTTCATCTCTGAGTCTTCATGGCCCAGTATAGGGCAGATATTTGATAGATGTCTGATGGGTATATGAGTCAAGAAGTATGTTGATGAAAAATATTCCATACTTCTATTGGCCAAATCCTTTACTTATTGCCTGCAATTTCAAGACAATAGAAGATATAGGAAATGATCCCAGTTTATGTTATTACCAAGTCAGGCTTACATTTATATTTTAAAACAATATGTTCATTCTTTTGAAAATGTCTGTAGGATAGATATGGATGGGCTCTGAGTAACTAAGGAGTTGAAATTGAGGCTTCAGACTCATATTCATACAATCTGGACAGGCACTGCCTGAATATTTTAAAATGCTTTTAAAAAGTGCTTTATTACAAGAATTTTTTTCTTGTTAGTGCATTTAAGATTAATGGTTGCTTTCCTGTATTCATGTTCTGTTTGTAGAAACAGATGGAATTTTAAGCATTAGAGCTATAATAAAATTTGTTACTTGCTATGACAAAATATTCATTATATGCTGTCAGAGGAATGCGGAATTTGGAAAGTTGACTTTAAAGTCGTTTTCAGGCATAAATGCTTGATTTACTTGTTGAGGTAAAAAGTAATGGTATGAGCTTTTGCAATTGTAAACTATATTCCTATTTGCCTGGTATTCCTTTTATTAGCCATTAACAGTAAATGTGTGGGGAGACACATTAGTTCAGCCATAGGAGGGATTCTTCTTTATTAAATGCATGTTTTCAAGGAAGAAAGATTGTTTACTTTTCACTGGAAATAACCACAGCATCCACTCAAAAGCAAATTGTGTTCTCAGAGCAAGGATATTAAATTGATATTAATAGGCATTCTATTCTTGAGCAACTGATTCTGTTCGTTCAGTTACTGCTACCTTTGGGAGACTGCAGAATCAATGACCTAAAAAGGTTTCTTAGTCACCAATATTTATGGTTTCGATTTTTAGTTACCTTTAAAAAAAACAGCATACATTTTTTTCTCTTTAGAAGGTTAACTGTGTTTTCTCAAAAGTTTCACAGCTTTGTAAAAGCTGTAACTTGATAATAAAAAGAAAGAATATATTGTAGATTTATATGATAATGTGTATTAGAAGATTCAAAGAACTTAAATGTACAAGGTTTTAGTGAAAGTAGATTGAATTTTTTGAGATTTTTTTTCAAAGCCACTATTCTTTAAATCATTTTTATCTATAGATTGTGAGTGATAGAGCAAAATGAAATACATAAAAATCTCCAGATAGGGAAGACCTAAGTAGCAGTACTAATATGCTCTGCAAAAAAAGCAAGTGAATCATTGCTGGTCCTACATTTACTGATGATCACAAAGCCATGGAGTTAGTTGGAAACGTACTACAAATCCTAAACCTAGGTAATAGCACATTGAAAGAAGAAGAAAAAAGAAAAAATGCAAAGTATATTGTAAAGAAGTCAGGACAAAGGGGAGAAAGAAGAGTTTAGGCAGCAGGTGTGAAGTTACAAGTGGATAGAAGGAACAAATCATGGTGTCTTATGGCATAGAGTGAATACAGTTAACAATAATGAACTGGATATCTCAAAATAGTTAGAAGAGGTTTCAAGATGCATTCACCATAAAAATTATAAAAGTTTAAGGTGACTCTTATGCCAATGAGCCTGATTTGATCATTACCTAAAGTATACATGAATGGAAGTACCATATTGTATCTCAAAAAATATACAATCAAAAATTAAAACTAATAAAAATTAAAAATTAGAAAATGTATCAGAAAATACTATCAAATTGAATAACAATATGTTGTTACAAATAATATTACATTCAACCACTTATGTTGGGCTACTCCACAGCAGTGGGAGAAAATCTCTACAGTGGTGTGGATACCAATATTTGTACTATGGATTACATCTTCAAAAACTATGAGGTTCTTCATGGATTTATTATTACTCTTCAGTTATAACTGTTCTTTTGCAACTTGGAGTCTTCTAAGTTCTCAGGATTTATGAATGTTACAATTTTAAAAGTCTATAAAGAACATTAGAGTTGGAAATGTTAGGCAAAGACTTTCCCTCACTGGTGTGTTGATGGACAAGAAACATTAAACACCATTGGTTCTATGAAGCTTAATGTACTCATTTGTAAAATGAGAATATATTTGCCAAGTCAAAGGTTGTTATAATGCTTCTGCTAGATGTTTATGATGCATATAAAATTGCTGGCAGATTGTAGTTTTTCAATAAATATTTAATTACTCAAAACCAGGTGAAAAATCTGTTTGAAACTCTGTGTTAGGTGCAAATTTTCAGACATATTTTATACTTGTAACAGGTGTCTGTCTGTCTGTCTTTTTTTCCTCTCCTCTCCTCAGTTGTTATTATTGCTGCTGTTGTTTAAATCATAGACCAGTGTGCTAAAAAAGTGAACATCTGATCAGGCAGAACTTTCAATACTGACCATCTTCAAAGAAATAGCAGATACATATATGATCAAGAAGTGTCATTTCACAAATAATTGTATCTGGAACCGGAGACCAGAGAATCTGGTCTTCAACACAAAATAATAGTTTTTTTTTGATAATAAAATTACTCATGAATCACTGATCACCAAGTCTAGTAGATAATACCTGTTCTATATATGTTATAGCTCTTTTTTTCTTCTTCTCAGCACTTCTTGAGGGCAGATCCCTATTTTACTCATCTCAACTTCTCTGGTGCCTAGTATACAATATATCTTAATAAACACTAAAGGAGGGGGAAGCAAGGCAATCTGACATGAGAGCAAGGACAGGTTGAGTTGGGGCTTATGAAAAAAATGCCAAATAGTCCATAGAAGCTAAGACTCTGGGAATGAAAAGTGGAAACAAGCAGAGGAGATGAGAAGTATGAACAGTAGCACCGAGGGTCCAGCTGTGGTCCACTCACTTGGCCCTACATTGAAGTCAACACCAAGACTGGGCTCCTTGTGCCATCATGTTGGGACCAAACAAACTGAAGACAGACTCTGGTCTAATGGAAAAATTGTCCCCAGAAAAACACTCCTAGGTCTGGTTTCGTGTAATGTTGAGCTGCTGTTGAAGATAAGGTCATCTTATGCATGGCCACATAACTTTCAAAATTTAGGCTAATTCCATTTAACTTCAAAGACCATGTTGAATGTAGAATCCTTGAAAGATGCTACTGTTTACTTAAACTTAGATGGCTTTTCCAAAATTAATAAATCCTCAGACAACAATATAAAGCTAAATATTAAATTTCAACAATTAGTGAATGTCTCATGTAGCTAAGACAAATTTGGTTTCATATTTAATGATGGATTTCTATTTCTTGAGCAACAGAAAGATCTGTTTTATGCAACCTATAATTTATATTAGGTTGAGGAAGATAACAATTAGGGTATATACTTATATAACAGTTTTATTTCACTTTATAATTTAACTATTGTTGTTTGAATGTAAGCATGTTTTTACTCAGTTTTGTTTCTTGGCATGTAATGACACTGTATTTAGGCTTTTAAAAATGCATTGAGGAGAGCTCATTTGTATTTCTGGATACAAAGAACATACCCTGGACATCTCATCCAGGGTACAATAGGGATCCTATTAGAAGAAGCAGCCTACCAAAAGCCAAATCTCCCATCCCAGAGCTTTATTGTTCTTGTTTTATATTAAATCAACTCTATCTCAAAACAAGTGTGTTTTTAGCACTCTTTCTGAGAAAAAATAAATAAAATGAGTATATGCTGTAGAATATTCAATAACTGTTAGGTAAATAAACAAGAGTATGAATGAATGAGTGACATACAGCATATAGAGTCCTGGAGACAGAGAAAGTGATAAGTAAAGCTTTGTACATACTCTGTTGTTTTAAAAACACCCACAACCACTGCTATTATTTTTCACTTTATTAAACAAGGACTTTGACACAAGCCCAGAGAGGAAAAAGGTCATCCCAGAGGATATACTTTGAGTTCTAAGAAATATCAACAAAATTATTTATGATGGGAAAATTTCAGAATGTGGAAATCCTGACAACACAAGAAAAAAATGGGAAGATAAATTGTAAATCAATGGTATCAAATAATATCATTTTGGGACTGGGGTTGTGGCTCTGTGGCAGAGCACTTGCCCAGCACACATGTGGTTTGATCCTCAGCACCACATGAAAATAAATATATAAAATAAAGATATTGTTTCCATCTACAACTATAAATATTTAATAATAACAATAATATCATTTGTTTCAAGTAAAATAATATCAGCCAATTTCAGGCCCCACATATTGTGTTGACTTCCCTATATCTTAATTTTAACAATTCCTTTTATAAAACTTCACTTAGATGATTTTAAATATGGCAGATAATTAGGATGGATTAAACTTAATACTATTACTCAAAGGCATCATCAAAAGCACTAGTATTATCTTTTAAGAAACTCATACAACATATTTGTTGTTTTTCAAATATGTAAAAATTTTGTGTACAACCAGAGAAATGAAACATTTTGCTCTATATGTGTAATATGAATTGTAATGCATTCTGATATATATATATATATATATATATATATATATATATATATATATATATATATATACACATACATACCACTAAATGTGACCTGCTATTTTGACTAGCTTTAAAATTTTCTATTCTTATTCTGTACAGTAGGCATTTATATAATAATGTGAATGTGTCTTGGAAAGAATCTTTTTTATCTTGCCAATTTGGGGTTCTACATGAATCTTGTATTTAAATATCCATCTCAAACCTAAGATTTGGGAAATTTTCTGATATTATTCCACTAAAAAATCTGCCAATTTATTTTGATATGTATTTGGAGGCTTTCTATAGCAGTGATTCTTAGATTGGTGTCTTAATGTTATCCCAAATTACTTGAATATTCTGATCATATTCTCTCAAGATCTTTTCATTATTGCTGAATTTGTTTTCCAGATTATATACTTTATCTTTGCTTAGATTTAGCTCTGAATTTTTCTCAAAAAGCTCATGTGTGAAAAAATGCAAGAAATTTAGAGGTGAAATGATTGGGCTATGAGAGCCTTAACCTAATCATCACATTAATCCAATTAAATGGATTAACTAGGTGGTCAACATAGGCAGGTAGTGTGGCTGGAGGAGGCTGGTCATGGGGCATGCCCATATTTCATTCTTGGAGAGCAGAGCAGTACCTTTACTTCTTGGTGGACATGTACTCAGCTTTTATCCTGCTCCACATCTTTCTGCCATGGTATTCAATCTCATCTCTGGCCTAGAGCAATGGAGTCAGCCATCTATGGATTGAGACCTCTGAAACCATAAGATCCAAATAAACTTTTCTTCCTTTGAAGTTGTTCTTGTCAAATCTTTTGGCCACAGCAGTAAAAATGTTCAATTAAGAGTTTCCAGGCCTGAGAATTTATCCTCAAAGTGGTTTAATCTGTTCATGATGCTTTCCATTAAATTTTAAATTTGACTTGTTGAGTCTTATTTCCAGGATTTCAATTAGGTTATTTTTCAGAATCTTTAATTATTGAAATGATTTTTCACTTCCTGTATTTTCTTTTTAAGTTCATTACTTACATCTTTATTTAGCTCACTGAACATTTTAACTGTGAACTTTCTAAATGCTTTCTCTGATTTTTACATGGATTTCACTTGACTTATCAACCCTGCTCCTAACCAAGATTGCTATAGGAAGTAACACTATCATTCAAATTAAAGATGAAATTAAAAACCTTCATTGATAAGAAGTTACTAAAATAATTAACCTGCACTACAAACATATTCACTAACTCTACACTACAAAACATATTTAATGAAACATTTTATGCAGGAGAAATGAAAAAGGAAAGAAAACCAGATAAAGGATATATTGCACTGGAATAATAATCAGTTAAATCAGAATAAAGTCTGAATTAAGCACTAGAAATAAATTGAAACTACAGGAAATAAAAGCATGTCTCTATAATATTATTGAATGTAAATGGTCTAAATTTGTCAATCAAAAAACATAGATTGGCAGATTGTTATTAAAAAGTAAGACCAAACTATATGTTGTTTATAAGAGATCCATTTCACAAGCAAAGACATACACAGTGTAAATGTGAAAGGATGGAAGGAGGTCTATCATGAAATTTGAAACCCAAAGCAAATATGGATAGCTACTCTCCAAACAGAAAATGCAGAATTTGAGCCAAAACTAACTAGCAGAGACAAAGACAGGCATTTCATACTGTTAAGAGAATGATTTCACAATAAGATAAAATAATTTTAAATATATATGCTGCAAACAATCATACACATTCATACATAAAACAAAACATTCTGAACATAATCAAATAAATCATAGTGGAATAATACTGGATGATTTCAACACATATTTCTCATGATTAGATAGGACAGAGATAAACTAAGAAATATCTCTTCATAACTAAAAACATAGTCTTAGTGAAATGGACCTAACAGAATCTAAAGAATATTTCATCCATCAACAATTGAATTCAATTTCTCCTCAGTGGCACATGGAATGTAGATGATATTTTAGGGTACTAAGAACAACTCAGCAAATATTAAAAATAGAGATAATTTTTTGCATACCATCAATCATAATGGAATGAAATTAGAAAACAGTGACATCATAGAAAATAAAAATTATCTAACAAGTGGAAATTAAATTATATACTTTTTGATGAGGAACAGACCACAGAAGAGACCAGTGAGGAAGTAAGAAAATGTGTATAAACAAATGAGAATAAATACACAACATATCAAAATACATGAAATAATATGAAGGCATTTTTAGAGGAAAGTATATACCATTGAGTTCCTGCAATTAAAAAACAAACATAAAGATACCAAATACATTATCTAACCTTACACCTCAAAGCCCTAGGGGGAAAAGCAAATTAAGTCCTAAACAAATAAAATACAAGAGATAATTAGGTTAGGAACAGAAATTAATGAACTTGAGGTTTAAAAAAATGTATACAAAGGATACAGAAACAAAAAGTTGTGTTTTTGAAAGGATATGAAATATTGATAGCTCCTTAGCCACACAAATAAAAAGAAAAAGAGTGCAGACCTAAATCAATACAATTAAATATGAAAAAGGACATATCACAATAGACATTTCTGAAATTCAGAGGATAATTTGAAACTATTTTAAAAACATATATGATAAGACACTAGAAAATCTAAAAGACAAAGTTTAAGGCACATATGAGCTGCCAAAATTGAAAAAGGGGAATTGAGACCAATATCAAGCCATAAAATTGAAGCAACAATTAAATACTTCAACAAAGAAAACCCAAGGACCAGATGAATTCTCAGCTGAGTTCTATACTAGAGAAGAACTAATGGTATACCTCCTGAAATAATTTCATGGAATATAAAAGAAGCAAAAAACGTCCAGAGTCCATTTATAGAGTCTGTATCACCCTGATACAAAAAAATCCCAAAGATGCATCAAGGAAAGAAAATTTCAGGTCAATATCCTTGATGAACAAAAATCTTTAATAAAATACTGGCAAACTGCATACAAAAATATAACAAGAAAATAGCACATAATGATTGAATGGACTTCATTGCAGGGAGGCAAAGTTGGTTCAACAAATACAAATCAATAAATGTAGTAAGCCACATAAATAGGGTAAGGACAAGAATTATATCATTATCTTAATAGAAGCAGAAAAAGTATGTGCCAACATACAGCAGCCATTTATGTTTAAAACCCTAGAGAAACCAGAGATAGAAAAAACTTATCTCAACATTGTAATAGTTATGTATGACACACCCAAGGCTAACATTCTTATTGAAGAAAAGCTAAAAACGTTTCCTCTAAAATCATGAACAAGGGAAATAAGTCCACTTTCACCACTCCTATCTAACATAGTCCTTAAAACACTAACCAGAGTAATCAGATAAGGAAAGGAAATTAAAGGGATGCAAACAGGAAAAGAAGAGCTCATTTTATCCTTCTGATGAGCTTATCAAAAAATTCACCATAAGACTTTTAAAGCGGATAAACAAATCTATCAAAGTAGCAGATTACAAGGGCAAAATTCATGAATCAAGTGCTTTCCTAGACTCCAATAATGAATCTGCTCATTAAAAAAATCAGAAAAACTATTCCTTTCACAATAACCTCAAAAAAATGTTGGAAGGAATCTAACAAACTAGGTAAAGATTACTACAATTTAAAATATATATATAGAACACTGAAGAAAAAAAATCGAAGAAAAGACCGCCTGTATTCTTGAACCATTATGGCCAGTTTGACATTAACATTGTCAAACTGGCCATAATATTGTAAGTGTTATAGAGATTCAATGGACTCCCCATCAAAATGTTAATGGCATTCTCCACAAAACTAGGCAAAACAATTCTAAATCTCATTTGGAAAAATAAAAGATCCAAAATAACCAAAGCAATCTTGAGCAAGATGAGGCATTCCACCAATACAGACAATTTAATACTTGACAAAAGTAACAAAAACATATGTTGGAGAAGAGATAGCCTTTTAAACCAATGGTCCTGGAATAACTCGTTTCCCATATATAGAAGAATAAAACATGATCCCTAGATTTCACCTGTATAAAAGTCATAGCAAAGTGGATCAAACACTAAGGAATTAGAGTAGAAAATATGCAACTGCTTGAAGAAAATATAGACTCAATAATTTAACATTGGCACAGGAAACAACTTTCTTAATAAGTCTCCTAAAGTGCAAGAAATAGAACCAAAAATGAATAAGTGGGACAGCATGAAATTAGATATTTTCCACACAAGTAACAATTAGGAGCATGAAGAGAGAGTCTGTAGAATAGAAGATCTTTACTACCTACTGCTCTGACATGAGATTAATAGAATATATAAAGAACTCAACAAACTTAACACCAAGAACAAATAACCTAATAAATAAATGTGCAAAATAAATAGACAATTACTGAAGAAAGAAATACAATTGACACACAAATATATGAAAAGAGTTCAGGTCTTTTAGCAATCAGTGAAATGCAAATCAAACTACATTTAGAGATCATCTCACTCCAGTCAAAATGACAATCAACATGAATACAAATAATAACAAATACTGACAAGGATGTAGGAGAAAATGTACACTCATACATTGTTGGTGAGTCTGTAAATTAGTACAACCACTCTGAAAAGCAGTATGGCGATTCCTCAAAAATCTAGAAAAGAACCCACCATATTACACAGCTATTCCACTCCTTTGTATTTATCAGAAAGAAGTGATGTCAGTATACTTTAGTGATACAACCACATCAACATTTATAACATCACAATTCACGATAGGCCAGATAACAAACCAGTCCAGATGCCTGTCAACAAGTGAATGGATAAGGAAAATGGAATTTTGTTCACACAATGAGTTCTACACATTCATAAAGGAGAATGCAATGATGACATTTGGTGGCAAATGGATGGAAGACATAATGCTAAGTGAAATAAGCCAGGCCCAGAAAAACCAAATGGTTAAATATTTTCTCTCACATATGAAAGCTAGAGGGGTTGGGGTGGGAATAGAGAGGAAGGGGATTGAATGGGTAGAAGGAGGAATGGGAAATAGGAGGGACAGTGAAATTAAATTGACCAAACTACCCAGACAGGTATAATCAATACACCACAGTTAATTTTACTTTTATGTATATCTATAAAGCACTAATTTAAAAAATATATATAAACAAATAATGAAATAGCTATAAAGTAGAGAAAGTGGAACAGAATTTAGGAGTAGGGGAGGGACACAGAAAGTACTAGGGACTGAACTGGTGCAAGTTATATTCCATTGCTTGTATAATTATGTCAAAATTAACCACAATATTATGTGTAACTTAATGCACTAATAAAAATATGTAAAATTTTTAAAAATTGAGAATATAAATACACTAAGTAAAAGTTTCCCAAGTACTTGCATAATCCATTTGAAGAAGAAACAATTAATAAACATGATAAATATTCAATAATCAAATGCAAAACAGATATCAATGCAATTTTTTGAAGTTTAATTTGAAAGAATAAATTAATGCTAAGGTTTGGTACTAGAGACAGTTTTTTAAAGGAAAATAATTGCTAATTGGGGAATACCTTGGGGAGTGTGTATGAGAAGCATAAATATCTTCTTACTTTTTCACTGATTTTTCATTCTATAAATATTAATAATCACAAATATTTATAAAATAAATTTTCAAGAATATCTGTCTCAATGTCCATATGATCATGACAGACTTTGAAAATGGAAAACTGATTACTGTATACCTATTTAATCTCCCCTACAATATATCCTATTTAATTATTTAATTTTATTTATTTTTCTTTTTGGTACTGGTGGTTTAACTAGGGACATTTTATCACTGAGCTATATCCCAAGCCCTTTTCATTTTCTATCTTGCCACTTGGTCTTGCTAAGTTGATACAACCTCACTAAATTGCTGAGGCTGGCCTTGAAGTTGTGATCATCCTGCCTCAGCCAGCTGAGTTGCTGGCATTACAGGCATATGCCATTGGCCCAGATTTTTGGTTCATTTTCAGAGTTCCTCAACAGAAGGAAAGCTTTACGTGGGCCAAGATATACTGGAAACTCAACCAAATATGTTGTGTTGCTCAATTAAAATATCTCCTAACATATGAGTACTCTATAAAAACACACGTGTTCATTCCTCTTCCAAAGAGTGGACTTGAATTTTAGTCAAGTGAATAATGCATATTATATGGTATTGACACATTTGTCTTAATGAACCTAAACTATTAAACACTTTTCTTTATGAAAAATTAAGGGAGAGGGACCAACAGGTATTCATAGTTCAGGTATATCTTCTTAATTTCAGCTCTTTAAATATAATTTCCTGCTGATCTCTTGTGACTACAGAATAGTTCTTCTGGATTGGTAGACCATTTGTAATTTAGTCACCTAATTTACTGATGTATTCTATTCTGTGACCATTTTTTATTTAGAAATTCTGTGATGTAAGACTGGTCCCTATTAGATTATAAATCTTTGCAGGCAAGGATTACATTTACTTTTAACTCCTATTTCCATTACAGAGGCTGGGACAATGGCTCATATGTTTAAGAAATATAATCCTGGTTGAATGCTAACTAAATGAATAAGAATTATTTACACTAGTATTGACAGGCAAATTGACTGAAGCATATGGCATGAGAGTTTGTTTTAAATCTCTCCTCCATTTCTTAATAGCTGTGCCACCTTGGACATTTCTCTTTTCTAAATTACTTCATTTGTACCTGAATATCTGTCACCTGGAATGAATACATTATATATAATACATATATCAGTTGGAACTATACTGGTGTGCAGTACACACTATTCAAGGGATAGTTATTGTTGTCATTCGGTGTTGTTGCTATAATTTTGTTGTTTTTATTATTACTGTAGCTTTCTTGTTATTACCTAATCTTGACTTTGCTCAGGATGTAAAGGGGGAAATAAAATGTGGAAATAATAAAGATAAGATGTTATGTCTTTGTTCATAGTCTTTCAGAAACACACACACATGATTCCTAACATAGCATAGTGTGACATATAATGGCTATGCCATAGCTTTTCATTACATACGTCACAAAATGGGATTTGAGTATGGGCTGAAATTGGTACGTACAACCCATTGATCTACTATTGCATTATGCTGAATCACAAATGTAGAGTAGAAGTTGAAAACAGTGCTGAATTTAGGAATAACTTCAAATATCTATAATTCTTTGGATTGGAAAGTTCAAGTCTCTGTGGAATAATTGATTATTCCCAGAACCTAGGCATTAGATCCAGGGAACATGGCAATTAAAAATGTAAGCTCAGTTGTGGTATTTGAATTGGCAAGGGAAACACTAAAGAGTGAGCATTGGTGTTCCTATAATGTAATGCAAACTTATTCCTGCTCTGGTTACTTCAGTCTCAGACTTGACCAAGAATCAGTCTTCCTGAAGGAGAAAGAAGGCACAGGACCATCCTGTATTTACCAGCTAAAGTATCTTTTGTTGTAACTAGTTAACTAGTAATATTATCTGACCTCAATAAGATCCATTGGTTGTTGTGAATACAAAGCCCTGAATCTCATTTCTGCTGATCCTCCTATAGCACATTTTTGGTTTTTTTCTGTTTCAATATAGACTCCTATGATCTAGGTTTTACTTTCTGTGCTAAAGATTTTGCATTCAACATAGAAGAAAGAAGCATGTGCATTTAAAAGTTTAACAATTAGCATAATGATGAAATTGAAAGCCATGCAGTGTGAGGTGTCTATAATTTCTGTAAAAATAATTTGCACCTTAGTTCTTAGTTTCTTATTTGATTCAAAAAGAAAGAGAAAATTGGATGAAAGGTCATAGGGAGTCTTGGATTTAGAAGCTAAAGCATTATTTATTTTTTTCTTGAATTTATTTCATCTAACTGTAAGTCAGGTGTAAGATGAGAAGGTTATCCCTACCTCACAGAGATCAAGATGGTAGAATCACGAAAAATTAGGCATGCAAAAGCATTTTTAGAACTACAATGTGTTATATAGATGAAAGGAGATCTCATTGCTACTTGCTACTTTTATTTTAAGTGATAACTAATAGAAAAAAATGAAGTAGAAGCACACCAACAGTTACTATTTTTGTTTCTTATAAAGGGCCTTCAAACACATGTGTTCACTAACCAGAAGAACACAAATATGTGTGAGTGTGTGTGTGTATGTGTGTGTGTTTGTATAACACTGTGCCGATATTTGTATGTTGTGTTTTTTAAATCATTTTTCACTCACATTAATCTCAATATTTATTTCTGAAATCTGAGATCAAGGACTAATTTTAATTGAAAGTGTAAGGTAATATAAGTCTTACACCATTAATTTAAACATGAAAATGCTCTATGGTACAAAGTTGGGTATCTATAGTTAAATACATAAGTAAATCATGGT
The DNA here is from genome assembly GCF_047511675.1 of Marmota flaviventris. Lineage (NCBI taxonomy): Eukaryota > Metazoa > Chordata > Mammalia > Rodentia > Sciuridae > Marmota > Marmota flaviventris. The sequence goes on along the minus strand of NC_092506.1, from coordinate 69,512,462 downwards.
ATCCACAGTAGGAAGATTTTAGTGATCATTCCTGGTTTGATTTTAGGATAACTCATTTATTTTTGCAATAGGGAGGTGAGAATCAAAAGTATAAATGATTTTTTTTTAACTTTTGTCAAGGTCATTGAATGAATGACAAGGTCAGGATACTGTATCCTGACAATGCAATGGTAATATCTTCTATGAATTGGTCAAAGCACTAAATGTCTATCTCAGTTTTTTTGAACTATATAACTAAGATAATAGTATCTACTTGAAAAAGACAAGGCATTGGTCAGTTTAGATTTGTCCTTTGAAGATGAAATGTACCTCCACAGAAAGGTACATTTTAAAGACGTTGTTCTTTTATCCAATATTACTTTTGTATTAATATAACATAATATTCAAAATGTAAAAGCAGAAACAGTGATAATATGACATTTCCTTAGCAAATTTACTAAGCTGAGGTTCATTATAATAATTCTTTGTAATAAGCCATAAAACATTTATGGATGGAAATGCACATATCGTGAAATTTTAATGTGTACATGCATATCTTAGATTTTAAAAACCCTTCAAGGATATTAATTTAGTAGTATTGGAGACACTACTAAATTAAATATCTCAATTTGAACCTCAGTAATGTACAGTATCCACTGAATTTACTGAGTGTTAAGTTTGGCACTTATTTAGTTCTTGACTGTTTTGGAAACTCAGTATAAAAAGAATGAAGCAATACATGTACTGAAGGCAATGATAGAAATAAAATTTCCTTTCACATTCATTTACATGCATATAACTATAAATATAAACATATTATATATATATATATATATATATATATATATATATATATATATATATATAATCATTACTTTTTTTCCATTGTTTTTCATTTTCATGAGTCTTCTGTAGTTCCAAATAATCCCTCATGCCTAACCCATACACAGGGTCCCCAATGAATATTTGTTGAACAAATGAAGTGTTCCAAAGTGTCACTCATTCTATTCAAATTCAGCTCAAATATACTTCTATTGTGAAGTTTTCAAAAATTATTCTTCTCTCCTGCCAGAGCACTAAAAATACCTGCTTTCTATTCCATACTTGTCATTCCAGTCATTTATTTGCTGAATTATTATTTCAAACTTTGAGCCGTACCCTTAGGCTTGTAGTCTAAGTGAAGAAAAAGGCATGTGAATCAGCAACTGTAATGTATTTTGGTAAATGTTATTATAGGTATGTTCGAGGTACTGTGCCAAGAAGATAGGACACAAAATTTGTTGATGTATTTATGACTTCTCTCTTCAAAGAAAGAAGTCGTGTGAGCTGCACCTGATTGAAGAAGACTTTTTACAAGTGAAAATTTGTGGGAAGTTCATTAAATGTAGGGACCCATGTAAAAGTGTCTAAGAGATAACAGGCTGGGAATACTCTGGTTATTTTTAATTTCCTGCTAATTTTATAATTTACATATATAAAAAGTGAGAAAATAATATTTTTCCCACCACCTTCCCTCCACCATTTCTCTTTTTCCTTCCACACTTCCTTTTTTTTTTTAAATTTTTTATTGTTGGCTGTTCAAAACATTACATAGTTCTTGATATATCATATTTCACACTTTGATTCAAGTGGGTTATGAGCTCCCATTTTTACCCCATATACAGATTGCAGAATCACATCAGTTACTTCTTTTGTATTCTTCTTTTATCATTTTGAATTAAGTCTTTTTATGCAGGACTGTATGTGCTATAGAACAATGAATTTGAAGGATTTTTTGGTTGTGTGGAATATAGGAATGAATGTTCCCATTTCTCTTCATTCACCTGCCATATTGTAAATTCTCAAAAATAGGACATGAGTGAAACCATGATTTTACCTTGATAATATATTACTGATTTTTCTTCCTCTTCTAGATTTTAATCTTGATAAGAGAGTATTGATATCATCTGCTTGCTACTTCTCATCAAAATAGTAGTAAAACATTTGCTGGTTGAAGAACTTGTTATTGTCCTCATAGTGCACCTTGCAACTTAACAACACTGTTGTCATTGATTGTAATTTTTCAAAAGAGAAAACATAACCTACAAAAGCATGCCAATTGCACCTATAATAAATAGTATTGAATTAGATATGATTAATTGCAATAACATATTTTAAAATATTTGTATAAACAATAACCTATTTTTGTCTCTGCATTAGTTTGCTAGGTGCACATCCATGTACCATAGACTAGTAGCTTAAACAATAGAAATTTATTATCCTAATTCTTGAGGTCTGAGGTTAGACAGCAAGGTGTCAGCAGGGTCACATTCTCTTAAGGGTCTTTTTCTTGACTTAACCATGGTCTTTTTCCTGTGTCTTCATATTGTCCTTCCTCTGTGTGTGCTTGTACTAATACCCTATTCTCTCTCAAAGACAGCAGTCCTAGTGAATTAGGTTTTGCCCCACAACTTCATTTACCTTTGGTTACCTCTTTAAAGACGCTATCTCCAATATAGTCATATTCTCAGGTACTGTAGTTAGGACTTCAAGGTATGAATTTTGGGAAGATTAAGTTTACCTCAAAGCACTTCCTTTTTTCTAAGATGCAGAGAGGAAAGTACTGATTTCCCTGAAGTTTTTGTAGGAAGGCCAACTGTCTGAAAAAAAATCATCACGTGATAGAATAACATTAATTAAAAACTGTTGATGGGTATTGTGGCACATGCTTGAAATCCCAGTGGGTTAGGTGGCTGAGGCAGGAGGGTGGAGTTTTCAAAGCCAGCCTCAGCAACAGTAAGGTGCTAAGGAACTCATTAAGACCCTGTCTCAAAATAAAATACAAAATAGGGTTGGGGATGTGCCTGAGTGGTCTAGTGCCCCTGAGTTCAATCCCTGGTACCCTCCAGAAAAAAAAAAAATGAAACAAAAAACAAACCCCTGTTACGGGGCAACAAATGTCACTGTGGTATGGTAGTTACTTTCAAGAGTATTAAAGAAGCAAGTTTGGGGTCAGAATTCATGTGTTCCCACATTTGATGGCTATGTGATCTCTGCTGCTTCTATAAACAGAGCAGCAGTATCTCTATTAAAGAATACTTAGTATTTTTGCTAGCTATTTCTTTATGTGTACCTTCCTTTTCCCTCTGTACCTTTAATTATATTCCTGTTGCTTTGTGAATGATTTTAGTTGCAATCTTATTTTACATGATAAAATTAGTTTTTATGCCATGTGATAACTGACAGAACCAAAAAAATGGCATCTCCAAGGGCAATGGTGAAACAGGAACAAATCTGTTTGTGTTTGGGTTCAAAGGGAGCTAGAGGGCCAGGGCTATGAGAGGCACAAGCTGAGTGTGAAGAAAAGTAAGTTTATCCATTACAGTTTGAACATAGAAAGGTATGAGAAACAGTTGGTCATCTGCTCTGTCTATCTGCAATAATCAGTAATGTTTGACCTTAGAGTCGATGATTTGGAAAAAGAAAAAACAACTGGAAATTGCCTTGATTATGTGTATTTTAATATTTGTGATGGCCCATGAGGCTTTATTATTAGTCTATATACTAGCCTAAAATATTCAGTAGTGGGTGGAATACAGACTGCAGCAGTTATATTCAGAAATTTATTAGACTCCAACATGAACATGTAGAGGGTTGAAAATTAAAACATAAAATAACTACAAAATATCCAAGGTTTCCAACTAGCATTTTTTATGTGCTGTTTAGCTTTGATTTTAGTGTAATAATAGCTCTGCAAAATCTGTTTTATGCTTCAATCTCACTCAATATGAAAAGAAATTATAGGCTTTTTAATGCAACTTTAAGTGGATCACCACAGAGTGGTTGAGACCACTGTAATACTGAAGTGTTTCTGGGTTTGGGTAAATACCATTGGAAAGGAAAACCGGAAGAGTCCAAATTTATATTACTATTTTGTCTCTCCTACCTCCATATATCAAATGGCGTTCATGATAATTTTAATTCTTACTCAGTGTGAAACAGCAAGAAAGAGATGCTGTTCATCATATTTCCTCCCATTTCTTCAAAGACTGGAAGTTCAAAGATTACAAATATCCTATAGTTCATTCTGATTCTCCTCTGCTGTATTCCCCCTTAGAAGCAACAATTGATGCATTCCTGTACAATTCATCCAACTTGGGTAGTTATTTGAAATCAGAATTGAAATAAGAATATATATGTATATATAGCCTGCCATCATTATTACTACTTTCCCCTCAAGGATTTTTAAAAGCCTACCTATATGCTTACATATACCCATACATGAAGCTCTCAAGAGCCACAAGGTTTTTCTTGAGGCTAAGTGAACTCTGAGTTGCCAGATGATTCTTTAATGGCCAAATGGCTTGGCTTAGAGCCCCTTCACCCTCCCTGCTTACCCTTTCTTTGACTGCCTGTGCTGCCCTTGCCTGCATTGTAGTGTTTTAAAGTTGAGGCTCTTAAAGTAAACCCAGACTCCAAGCATTTCTTCCTGGTGAGTTGGAGCTGGACTCTCAACTCTGTCAGCAGAGGTAATATTTCTGTGTGCTTCCCTTTGCCCACAGTTAATGCAATTCTTGGTCTTTCTGGTGTCGATTGTTCTCAAGACATATTATGGGCTTGATGTGAATACTGACATTTTATTTCAGAGATACCAAGTATTAGACTTAAAAGAAAATTGAAAGAAAAAGAAAACAATCACATTTACTTACACCTTTTGCATGTAAACCACAAATTCAGTATACAGTTTAATTAATTGCCTTTAACATAAAAGGAACTCAATAAACGTCTGTTTAGTAATATTTCTAATTTTTGTAAAAAAATTACTTTAGATAGAGATGTTAGAATTAAAATCGAGACTGAATTGTGGGGAATCTGTCTTTTGTTCCACCTCTCCTTCCCTTTCTTTCTACTTCCTCATTTACTCAACCTCAGTCCTTCCTTCCTTCCTTTTTGTTTTGAAGGGAGATTTGTGTATGCATGTATACATATATATTATTGAGGATTATTTACAGCAACATTCCACAGATTTTAGGATTTAATGGGGTAAGAGTAAATGTAGTAACCCAGATAAACCCATACAATTGAAAAAAAAAAGAAAATATCCTGTGATAGCTGGGTATACTGAGTTAGTGTGCTATGTTATTGAGAATTCTATCTTCAAAGAAGTAGATCCAGGCTAAAGACCATTTATTCTTTAGCTGGTGAGTTGATGAGCATGAGGAGGGTCTGAAGGCCACTGCAGATTGTAGTGGCTCCAGAATGTGGTCACACCAGCAGTGAGAAATTTAGCCTTTATTTTTTCCCCTTCTCAAATAAAATATAAAGTACCACAGAATTCGAAAGTACAGACAAAAGTTATAGAAGATGAAATTCTTCAGTTACAACAGGCAGACCAATTCAATATTTGTTCTTGAATTTGAGTTTCCTAGTACCAAATGAGTCAATAAGATTTCTGAACATAATTTCATCAGTGCTTCACCTCTGACTATGAAACAGCTAAGAAAGAACACTGGTATTGCTTAGGAGATATTATAAAGTTGTGGCTTATTGGCATTATAAGGTTGTCATCAATAGTTATGATCAGAAAGTGGACCTAAAAATGAGCTAAATGATTTTGAGGAAAAGATTACTGTATTATCTCACCTATAAATCATTTATTCCTCCTATAAAAAGATGCAATCCAAAACTAGATTTTTCCATGAGTTTATCCAAAAAAATCAAAGAATCTACTAATCAACAAATTTGAATTGAATGCTCATCAGTGCTAAAATATGCACCAGTGCTGACTGGGGATATAAAAGTGAATAAACAAAGTTCTTCCCTTAAAGATATAAAATTTTGACAATGAATGCAAAGATTAAGAGCTAGATATTTGCAAGTAAATAACAGAAATATATTTAAATACATTGGAAACATATTAGGAGGGATTATATTATGGGAGAGTATAGAAGTTTTGAAAATGACTATTAAAAGATGAACTAGTGAAAAAGAACCAGTAAAGGATGTCCTGAGACTTCTCCAGCTGTACATACTTGAGTAGAAGCTGGCTGAACATTTCAATGAAGACAAAATGAAAAGCACTGTGTTAGTCTTCTTTCATCACTGAGACTACAATTCCTGACAATAACAACCTAGAGGAGGAAGAGTTCTAAAACAGTTTTGACTCACTGTTTTAGAGGGTTCAGTTCCTGGTCAGCTCTTTGCATTGTTCTTGGCCTGCAGTGAGGCAGAGCATCATGGTAGAAGGACATGGGGGAGGAAAGTTTCTAAGCTCATGGCAGTTGGGAAGCAGAGAGAGAGGGAAAGAAAAAGAAAGAGGATATAGGGATAAAATACATAATTCCCAAAGCATACTCTCAGTGACCCACTTCTTCCAGCCACCCTTCACCTACTTGCAGTTGACGAAGTAGTCCATTAACTGCTCTAAAATTTAATCGTTTTATAGCCTATGTTAACACAGGAGCTATGGGGGCATATGTCATATCCATCCCATAACAGACACCTTCAAATGCATCATGTAGCTACTGAGCACAAAGCACTCATATCAATGAAGTGGTGGATGCATTCTAAAAAGGACAAGAGGAAATGTAAACAACACCGTCTCTGCATTGGAGAAACCAGGTCTGAACTCTCTGTATAAAGAACGGGTTCTTTACTGTGTGCTGATATGGGGACCTTAAAAGAAGAAAGGAGCGGATTTAGATAAGCACAGCAGGGAGATAGCATAGAATACAAAAATGGGACTGAGTGAGGAGATTTTGATAATGATAAGTTTTTCATTTCTTTATTTAGGGCACTGATAGGGCCCTTTCTAGAATGGAGAATTTGTGAAGATGTGGAAAATAAGGCTGTAAAAGCTTATAACAGAATAAAATGTTCATTTCTTCTTATGAGATTTTAGATTCTGATAACAATAAAATATCAGAGCTAGAGGAGAATTAATAAAGAATCCAATGCAATTTCCTCACACTTTAAATGAAATTGAGATGTTTAAAGGAACAAAGGGTGAAAGGAGCAGTAAGTAAGTACACTTCTGCTTATAGAAGAAGAATTGACTAAAGAGGAATATTAACTGAAATGCACAGAGGCATATACCAAGTTTTAGCAGGTAGGCAAAGGCTAAACTACAAAAGGCCCTTGAATGCCTTGTCATGTAGTCTATTTGTGATCATGGGGTTAGTAGGGACCCCTAAAGCAGAAGGAAGTGGGATGGTGGCACATGCCTATACACATGCTCTATTCAAGGCGGGAAGGGGTATAGCCATATTAGCAACACAAGTTAGTACTATCCTGCAATTTGCTAAAATATGAATACCATTATTTCTTCACTATTTGGATTAAAGTCCCAAATCCTCCAGTCTAATGTATGAGACAGAACTCAGAATGCTATAATACATATCTCCCTGCCCACTGAAAAAATTCAGCAAAACCTTTAATGGTTGACATTGGATTTTTCTTCTTTTTATTAGGAACAAATGTGTCAGATAATAGGAACTATTATGACTAGCCCCTGGCTCACAGTCTTCCTTTCAAGACTGTTTTTGGAGATGGAGGTTTATAATGTTAATTGAAGGTCAAAGCAAGACCTCATGGACCAAAGCTTGACAAGTGAAACATATGTTTGTGCAAATGCTGCTGATTTTCCAAGATGTACAGCTATGGAAAAAATAAGGTGTTAAATTGCCTCCTTAACACATTTATTGTTTCAGTTTTGAATTTAGATGCTAATATGCCAACACTAAAGTGATCAGGGAAATTGTCTCATTTTTTGAGTACATAGCATAATGTGAAAGATAGCAGCACACAATTGGACTAAAATGTAATTCTAATCGGAAAAAGGAAATTCAGAATTGAATTTTGGTAGTTTTGCCAAATCTCAAAAATCTTCTCTGGTGAAATGATTCATTGATGCTTTTGAAATCCAAATTGAACTTGTCTGGGAGTTTTAAAAATGTTGTTTGTATGTGACTCAGTTTTAGAAATAAAATAAAATTTGTCTGGTCTGCAAAATAATCAGCAGCAATAAATTGAGAGCAGTTTAATAATACTGTTGTTCATAGGAGCTAAGAATTATTCATGTAATATTTGCCTTTGTACAAGCTGGGCTGTGGTGCTTTCTCTAGGTAGGAGTTGTCATACTTATAAAGTGAACTACTGAAGATAACTTGTCATTTGATCTTGGAGTAAAAATAAATAAAAAGTCTGTTTAGTAAAAAACACATGTCAGACTATTCATTTATTCATTTCCTACCCACCCTCTATTAGCAAAGCCATATTAGTTAGTTCTTTGATAAGAAAGCCTGCACTGAAAAGATTAGGTATATTCAAATATGGGCATATTCTCAAATTGTCATTATTTCCCAAACTATTTCCTTCTTTCTTCTTGCTTTCATCCTCTCTCAATAATACATACTAATAACTAGATAATTCTAAGCAAGGTGTTGATGTACACCACCTTTAAAAATGTCAAGTATCTGCACTACTAATGAAATGAAACAGGGCTAAATAATCTTCCATATAGGACCAAAAAGTAACAACAGATATTCAGATATTTTAGATTTTGTAAGCAATAAAGTGTCTGTCAAAATTAGCTCTGGATTGGGAATGTAGCTCAGTGGTGGAGCACTTGCCTAGCATGTGCAAGGCCCTGGCTATAGTCTCCAGTATTGAAAAATAAAATAAAATAAACAAACAAACAAATAAATAAATTTTAAAAACCCATAGCCAATATTTAAACGAATGAAGATGAATATAGCCTAGTGAAATTGTGGTCACAAAAGCAGGCTGATGGAAGCCCACAGAGTTGATACTTCAATGTGCACAAAATGTTGGGGAAGATTGAGCAGTGTGCAAAGAGCACAGATGTTGTATTTCCTGCTTTATTCCTTTTTAGTCTTGCTACTAATTTAAGAGCCTTCTCTATGAAAGTGAATAATTGCTGTTTGTTACCTGATTTGAGTAATTATGATGATCAAATTATAAGAATGTATTTCAATTAAAACAATTCCGCTCTTTTTAAAGTTTTTTTTTTTTTTTCTTTTTTAGAATCTTATTAGGAACCACCAACAATCTAATCCTTTGGGTCAAAGAATATTTTTCTTTGTGTATTGCTCCAGATAGCAGTAAGAGTAATCAAAGGGAATAGATCACCTTTAAATCTTATATTCCTCAGCATGCACTGTTTTGGAGAGCATGTACATCAATATTCTAGTGATTTATTTTCCCATTTTCAAAACAGAGGAAATGAGACACAGGATCACTAAAATGACTGGTTCAACATCAGACATTTATAGTGGCGGAGTCAAAGTAAGAATATATGTTTTCTTATCACCTCAGCTATTATTACAATGATATTTCCTTTTAAGTGGGAAAAAATGGGTAAAACATAGGTTCCAAAAATTGTAGTATGCATATAGAAAGGAACTATTTGTTTAGAGTGAAAAGCATCTTAACATATGTAGAATTGTTTCTCCAATTTGCTATGTGAACAATTTCAGAGGTTGAGAAACATTTTAAGACAATTAATCAGATGATAAAAATTCAAGAAAGACATCCTTTTTATTAAAGATAGCTTTGTCTCTTCACAGTTTGTAACAAGCAACAAAATGTCTGGAGCTTTAAAAAAAATAAATGCAGCCTCTGCCCCTTTATCTAACATTTCCATTTCCATTATATATGACATTATGGCCCAGTGTTGTTGTTGTTGTTTTTAATGGAATCTGTGGTGTGAACTAATAGTCTCTTGGTGTGCAAGTTGCCTTTAAAACCACATTCATCTTGAGGCCAGTGGACATTCATCCTGGCTCCTCTGATGTAGCTTCTGAGCTATAATTTAACCTTCCTTCTAATGTAACTGATGCTTAAAGAAGCTTCAAAAATAGTTGTATTTTATTACTTAAAGTTTTTAGTAAGATGGAGTACATCAAGAATACATTCTGGAAAAGGGTATGTGCTCATCATAACCTGCTTTACTAGTGTTTAAGAAATAAATGTTCCTCATGTGTCCCTCCCACCCCCAGTCATGCTGCAGGATCATACAATGAATGAATATGGAGAGTGTGAATGAAAATGATAGTGGAAATAAGAGGTTTTTATGTTCATGGAAGAGCATTAAAACTTAAGATTCCAGTTTTAACATATACTTTAGCTTGTCATTTAAGACCTACTATGATTTAAATATTAGGTGTTTCCCCAAAATTCATGTGTGAAGCAATGCAATACAGTTTAGAGTTGAAATGACTGGGTTATGAGAATTTAACTTAATCAGTGCATTAATCCTCTGATAGGGATTAACAGGTGGTAATTGGAGGCAGGTAGGGTGTGGCTGAAGGATCGGGGTCATTGGGGTGTGCCTTTGGGGTAGACGTGTACTTGGTGAGTGAATTACCACCCCCTCCTTGGTGGCCATGTTCTCGGGCCACTTTCCTCCACCACACTCTTCTGCCATTATATTCTACCATGCTTCAGGCACAGAGCAATGAAGTTGGCCATCTATGGAGTAACACCTCTGAGACTGTTGAGAACCAAATAGCTTTTCCTCCTCTAAATTTTTTCTTGTCAGATCTTTTGGCAAAAAAGCTGGCTAAAACAAGACCCTATATCCAAGTGATCTTATCCATCCTTATCTTCTTCTAATGCCTCATGAAAAATATTCATTGCAATCAAATAGGATTGCAATTCCTATCAGATCAGCATACCTCAAACTCTGACTTGTTGTTGTTCTATACTAGGAATTAGAAAGATTTTACCACTGAGCTACACCCCCAGCCCTTTCTATTTTGAGAGAAGTTCTCACTAAGTTACTTAGGGCGTCACTAAACTGCTAAAACTAGTCCTGAACTTGCAATCTTCCAGCTCAAGCCTCACAAATTGCTGGGATTTTAAGCATGCATCACCAAACCCAGTTTGTAGAAATGTATTTTTTAAGAAATTAACTTTGTAGAAAAGTCTAGGGGAGTCATGCTCCAAATACTCTAAGATTATCTGTGTTTTCAAAGAAGAGTGTGAAACTATGAAAGATTTTGACTCCAAAAGATCTGTGGACCAAAGAATATTCAACTGGAAAAATAAATGTATATCCTCTAATACCTAATTACTTTTTAATATATAGTGATAAATAAGCCATTTCATATATAATAAGTATCTTGAGCTGGAGCATCATGAATTGGGTTTGTTGGGGGTATCTTTGATCTCTAGGAACAATTAAATTTGATGATCTGGAACCATGCAATGAATCAGATATCTAAGACTGACTACTTTCTTCCAGCTATTTCCTGTCAGAAAGTATATAAAAAAAGCTTTAAACTACTGGAAAAAATATGAATGTTTAAGTGTGGCCTCCTCTGTGTGCCATGTCTGAGCTGCAGTGATGCTCAAATTCTAAGCTACCATACATGAAGAGCAGTTAAAATGATAATAAAGCAGATACTACAATTGCCCTTTAGGACTGAGAGCAAGATGAATGTTTTCAACATCTGGTGCTATAAAAGCATATCTTGGGTTTTTCTGAGTAAATAGGGTCCACCTTCTTTGCCTCCTAAACTTGAGTCACTTATTTTTTAAAAGAATATGGATTATATTTGATGATTGATTTTTTAAATAGCAGTGGTATACTTGTATATGGGGTGGACATGAGTGACTTCCTCATTGACCCTGCAAATTTTAGAGTTCAGAGTCTCCAAGCATATCTTGGTATCACATTTCATACGAGTAGTATATATTCTTTGTCTCAATAACCTGAGCACTTGTGGCCTACATTACATTTATTCAAAAACCATTTAAACTTCCATAAGATTATTTTGTGGGTCAGTTTGACCGATATACAATGACTATAACAAGCATAATGTGCTAAAAATCATCTCAAATGAGATTGGAGTGCTGGCTTTGGCAGTGCATATACTAAAATTGGAATGATACAGAGAAGATTAGGATGGCCCTGTGCAAGGATGACATGTAAATTCGTGAAGTGTTTCAAAATTTTTAGAATGTGAAGTTATACTCAATTCATGTGTGATGCATTCTACTATCATATATAACTAATTAGAACAAATAAAAAATAAAACAAAAGAGATTGGATTTCTTCAGATCTATGTCCTCTATTTGATTTTCACAGATGATTAAGGAAACAGATGATATTTAGATTTGACATGTGTAGTTCAAGTTTTGTACATACAGACAAGTAATCAAGTATAGGAATGCAAACAAATGCACAACGAACAGTTCAATTGTGGATACTGTGCAATACATAAAAATATAATGTTTTATATTGTTTCAAAATGATAATTTTTCCAACTATACCATAAATAATTTCTCAAATCTTTCAAATCTTTTTTTCTCAGAACGTGGCAAATGTTATTAAAGACATTTTACAATTTTATTGCCTGTCCAGTGGATTCATATGTATACTTTCTATTCCATAAGAAAACTGAGAGAAAGGGGATCTATTATGTATCTTTAATTTTTTGTTGTTGCTGTTGTTCTATGGATTTTACTTCTTCTGACTTTCAGGCTATTCACTCCAATTAATCTGTTTAATGCATATTTTTGGCTAAAGAATATTTAAGTGCTAAATCTTGTAGGAATAAAGACTATGAAAATAACTAATATTAGCAATTAGGGCTTTGTTTTTTGACCCTCGTGAAAACTTTTTCTCTACTCCACTAAAACTTCCCAACTGGTCACCTTCCTTCTGCACATACCCTAAAGAGATATAAGTTGGTATATCTGAGAAGCTTTGTCCTTCTCAACTCTAGTCAACTTCTGCATATTTGGCCACCTAAGAATTTTTTGTTTTAATATTTATTTCTTAGTTGTAGTTGGGCATGACACCTTTATTTTATTTATTTATTTTTATGTGGTGCTGAGGATCGAACCAGGCCTCGCACATGCTAGGCAAGCGCTCTATCACTGAGCCACAACCCCAGCCCACTTAAGAATTTTCTGAAGGTTGGAGAAGGCTGTCTCTTTGAGGAGGCCAGGGGCATTTTTACCAAACTGAACCATTTGAGAAACCATCTGAAAAAGATGAAGATGACCATTAAGAACATAGATAAATAAGTAAACGTGTATTATGCGTTGGGCTTAGAATTAATAACTCTTTGGAGGTTTTCAATCTCCACTATCAATGGTCTATTCTCTACACACATGTCTTCAAAAGACAACTTTCTGAGCTGGGTGAGGTGATGCACACCTATAAACCCAGCAGCTTAGAAGGCTGAGGCAGGAGGATCACAAGTTCAAAGACAGCCTCAGTAATTTAGGGAGACTCTAAGAAAGTTAAGGAGACCCTGTTTCAAAATTTAAAGAAAGAAATTAAAAAGGGCTGGGGATGTGGCTCAATGTCTAAGTATCTCTAGGTTCAATCCCAAGTATTCAACAAAAACAAAAACAAAACAAAACTTTCCCTTAGGGGTTTGATTATGTTCTCTAAATATGGTTTATCTAATTGCTTTTCTAAGGCATAGAATCTAAAGGTAATATTCGTGGACAGCTAAATGCCTGGAGACTCACAATTTTGAGCTCTGAGTGCCCTTCATATCTTAATATCCATTACGCACCAGTCCTCCTCCTCCTCCAAAACCAGATGAATAGAATGAATTAGAGAAGGGGGGGAGAGAGAGAGAGAGAGAGAGAGAGAGAGAGAGAGAGAACCAAAAACGCAAAGGGAGGAAGGGAGAAAGGGAGACAGTATGGAAAACTCTCCTTTAATGAATTTTTATGCACTATGCATGTTCCAATTTGCATTTTTTTCCAATATCAACGTGTGACCATGTCAAATATTTAATTTTTCCCTTTTTTTCTCTAATTAGAGAAACTGAAAGGGCTACAGTCTAATTAACTATTTCTCTCCCGATTACTTCCTGGCAATCCTTAGAGCTTATAGGTCCAAACTCACCCAGGTCCCCTGTACTCAGAAATGATTTTTAAATAAGAAAAAATGTAAGGTACACTGGAATAAAAGAAAACTATTTATTTTCCATGGGTTCATATTCATGTGTTTCTTTCTTAGAAATGAGGTAATAATTCTTCATTTGTTCACCCCCAGGTTAGGTAACAGGTCATAGGCTAATTGCTTGTGAGCATCATACACAGTAATCTTAAGATGGAATTGAAATTAAGAAGCTGATTTCTACAGATGGAAAAATCTCACCAGGCTGCATTATTCTCAAAGATGTATTTACAATAAATCTCTAATTCAAAATTCTCCAACCCTTCTTAGACTTGAATCACAGATTTTTGCTTTAAGAAAAATCCTCATCTGTAAATTCTGTTTTTTTATAAACTGTGGTCAGATAATAGTCTATAATAAATATTTTAAACTAATTAACTGTGAGAAATCATATAGAATGACATACTGTGGATTAGCACACTTGGTCCCATTTATTGCCTGGGTATATTCTGAGTGATAGTTCCGAGTACATAACCCTTATTATCCTGGAATTCTTTTGGTATATTCAGCTAACATTTGAAACTTCTGTAATGTCTTGTTACTTTCCTTTTGCTTTGTTCTGGATTGGAACACCACTCATTTGCTGTTTTGATCCCATATCTTCTTACACAGGTATTTTAGATATAGCTATGTCATTCATATCTTACTTTGGATGTAGTCTTGTAAGATTATCCAAAATTGCTTTGTCATTACTCTGCTTACTTCAATCCAGTGTCTACCATATAGGAACTTAGGAAAGTTCAAGAATCCTAAGTGAATGCCCTCCCTCTCTCTACAGGGGCATACAATCCTAATCTTAACTATTATGGGATGCGCCACATAGCCAGATTCCTTGCATAGCAGAATCCTTCAAGATTACCAAGAGCAGGGTAAACCACAAATTCCTTGAGTTTCACCTCCTTCATGACAGCCTGGGGAGTCCTACTGACATACTCCCCATAATATTGGTGTAAGTTATTTATAACAGACAAAGCAAAGCAAAATCCAATAATTTTAAATCTCAGGGATTAACCTAAAAAGCATACAGCAAATAAATATTTATTCAATAAAAGTTCTGAAACAGTAAGAAAGGTGAACATTTCTGGTATTTGAAATAAATATATATATTTACTACATACATATACTACATACATCCTTTCTCTGTGATGAAAACTCCAGTTCGGACTGGCACAGACAAGAGCTCCAAGATCCCTTCTCTACCTCCAGAACTATCGCTCAAAAGATAGTTTTCCCTGAAGAGGCAGAACTATTCCTTTTCTCAGCTACTGGTTATAGACAAATTCCTGGGTAAATATAGTCAATAGGAGATTTCCTTTATTTTTTTAATTAATTAATTAATTTGCTGAAACCCTAATCAGAGGATGAAGGCTTTTCCTGGTTCATGGTATGGTTGGGAGTCCAGGTCCTTTGTCACCGTAACCCAGACTCAGTGGGTGGTTCAAGCCAAGAGAGGTTGGTTGAGAAGATCTAGAGATATCAGTCAGTTCTCTCACCCATGTATAAAGCTCTTAGCTCCCAACATAGAGTTGTCATTGGAAGAGAAATATAGCATTGAGTACTTGGCCCTGTTTTGGTACCAGAGCTGTGGCTCAAAGACTTTCTTTCTTTGGATGAAAAACTAGACATAGAACAGAGATTTCCAAGTCCCACTCAAAATGAACTAATTTCATTTAAAATGTAATGTGGAGAAATTCATGTCATATAGAAGAAAATTGGTAGAAGATTGATAAATTTGTTGGAGATATTATTGGCTAATTCATTAGAGAAAAATTGGGAAGAAACTCATGGAATGAGCACTCTGGGTCACAAAAAATATCAATATTGACCTCAAGGAACTGACCCTTCAAAGGAACCACAGTTTGATTGGATAAACCTATGAAGCAATTTATACCCTAAGACTTGTTCAGTAAACAACAACAACAACAACAAAAAAATAAGAACAACAACAAAAAAGACAGAGTAATCAGACCTAAATTAGTAAAATTTAACAGTTAGATATGGTCAGGAAAAGAGATAAACAAAAAGGATCCTTCACTGTCATACCAAAGTGACTATAGGCATACTACAGTTGTCACCTAAAGAGTAACATCAGAGATTTTTACACAGCAAGGAGGAATCATACAACCTTAAAATAATTTTACCAGTCACTAAAGAATTAAGCAAATTATAACAGTTCCCAGAGGAGAAAAATAGAGCCTAGAATTGTTACAATATATAATATAAAATATCCTATTACCAACAGTAAAATTTACTAGATATAATATGAAACAAGAAAGCAAAACCTGTACACACACACACGCACAGAAAACACGCGTGTGTGCACAGGAAAGAGAAACTCCTATAAGTGTGATCAGCTGTCATATATAACAATGACTTTGATAAAACTATTATGATTATTTTCAAAGAACCAAAAAAGCAAAGGAAGTTTTAATAAAAATAGCACATCTCATCAAAAATAGTAATAAAGAGACACAGAGGAAAAAAGTCAAAATTTTGGAGTTTAAAAGCATAATACAAAATGAAAAAAATCTTTAGAGGGGATCAATAACAGATTTAAATTGGCAGAATCATTTGAAATCAAATCAGTGATTGTGTAATACAAGAACAGAGGTTAAAATAAGGTGTGGAAGGAGAAAACTGTATAAATCCTCAGAGAAATGTAACAGTGTCCTTAACAGTGTCCTAACCTAGGCATAGTGAGAATACTGGAAAGAGACAAGAAAAGAGTAGGAAAAAAGAAAAAAAATAAGTAGATAATGGCTAAAAATGTCCCAAATTTATTAAAAAGTGATAATCTACACATACAAGAGACTTGGAGAATTTCAAACTGGACATGTACAAAGATATCAACAAATAGATACATAACAAGAAAAAATTAAATCGGAAGACAAGGAGATGATGTTAAAACAGGAAAATAAACATGAATTGGGACTTACAGGCACTTACAAGTGAACCCTGTTTCCAATAGACAACCTCTCATCAGAGACAATGGAGACTAAAAACCAGTGAGATAACATTTTCAAAGAGCTCAAAGAAAAAAAAAAATCACATAGGAATCCTACACCTTGCATAACTATCTTTCAAAATTCAGTCAAAATAAAATCAATCCCAGATAAATAAATTCTGCAAGAATGTCACTAGAAGACTGACCTTAGAATTATTATTAAATGAAAGACTTCATGTTTAAATTAAAAGTCTCTAGACCAGTAATCACATCCACATTACAAAAAGGAGCATCAGTAAATGTGATTATTAAATAGTAAAAGAGAATAAATGCACATGATTTATTAGTTTTTATTGGTGCATTATAATTATACATAATAGTGGTATTCATTATGTTCAATTTGTACATGCACATAACATAATTTGATCAATTTCATTCCTCATTTTCATTTCTTTCCCTCCACTCCTCCTTTCCCTGATCTGTTTGCTCTACTGATCTCCTTTCTACTGTCATTATTCACCTATAGGATGTCATAAATCATTGTTAGCAATGAAAATACAAAACTTTCTAATAAATTAAAATGTGTATGGTTGGCCTTGTGCAATTAATTACTAAATAAAATACTAAAAATATGATAAAAATGATTTCAAAAGATAAAATGTTACATTGGGAAAAAACTTCAATGCAAAAGAAGTAAATTAGGAATGAGAGAAGAAAGGACATGATACATATAATACATATAAAGTAAAATAGATGAAATAAATCTATCAATAGTAAGATTAAATGTAAATGAATTGAACAAATCCAATAAAATGTCAGAAATAACTCAGGATGGATATGAAACAATTGCCAACAATGTGCTGTCTACAGGGGACACACGTACATTCATAGATACAAATAGATTAAAACAAAAAGTGGAAATAGGTGGTATCACCAGGATGACTGAATGGATAGTTCCAGCTCTTCCTTCTTACTGAGTCAAAATAATTAGCTCAAAATGAATTTAAAACTAATATAAAAGGAAAATCTACAACTCTTTAGAAAAAACACAGGAATAAATGTATAAAACTTTACAATGGATTCTTAAATATGACACCAAAAGCACAAAAAAAAGAAAAAATGAATTAAATTTCATCAGAATCAATACTCTCTGTGCTTCAAAGAAAAACACGATGAAAGTGAAAGATTACATAAAATGGGAAAAGTATTTGCCAATCATATTTGATAAGGGATCTGTATCTGGAATGTACAAAGACATCTTGCAACTCAATAATATAAATCAAAATGCCCTATGTGAATGTGTGTGTGTGTGTACATACATATATGTATGTGTGTGTGTATTGAGAGAGAGAGAGAGAGGAGAGAGAAAGAGAGACAGAGAGACAGAGAGAAGTAATAACCCTCACATGCTGCTGGCAGGAATGTAAAATCATGAACCCATTGGAAAATCGACTGTTATTCTAGTGATTAAATATAGAAATACCATATGTCTACTAGGATTTCCACTTTTAGTTTGTGCTCAAGACAAATGAAACCCTAAATCTATAAATAGACAAACAAAAAGTAATAAAAAAACTATGCTTCTATGGGAAAGTTTCTGGCATCATTTATAATAGCCAACAAGGTATAAAACAAAATGTTCTCCAATTAATGTTAATGAACAGACAAACGAAATGTTAGATAGATAGATAGATAGATAGATAGATAGATAGATAGATTGATAGATATAGATATACACAAAGAAATAATATTCATCCTTAGAATAGAAATAAACCACTGATATGGGTGGACCTTGAAACATATTAAGTGAAAGAAACAAGTCACAAAAGGTTCACATTTTTTATAATATCCATATGCTATCATCAACATAGACAAAACCTTGAAGATAGAAAATAGATTGGTATTTGCTTAGTGCTGAGAAAGAATGGGGGATTGTGATACGGTAGCTAAAGGGAAAGGGTTTATTTTTGTGATGATGAAAATTTTCTAAAATTCACATTGTTAATTTTTATATACGTCTGAGAATATACTAGAAACATTGACCTGTACACTTAAATGTACCATTAATATTGAAAACATATAACAAAGCTGGCATATTTGTACAAAATTTATTAACTCACAATATAAATAAAGTGTATGATTCAATAATTAATGTCTATAAATGAGTTTTATGCAGATACTATTATGTAAAATTAATCCCCTCTGCTTAGCTGTTACCTGCTGCATACCTACCACCTCTAACCTATTCAAGTTTAAGAGACTATTTTTTGTCTTCCTGCAAGAGGAAAATTATATACAGCAATAAAAGAAATGCTTCAGCTTTGTCTTCTTATTCAAAACTCATAATTAAATTCACCTATATGAATACGAGAGACTCATATTATTGGCTTCAGTGTGGGTGCATTACCCACTCTCAGAAGAGAATACCAATCTGTACTTAAGCATTATTTTGCATATTTTGATTTTTAGTCAAGCTTTTCACTACTATGATCAAAAGGCCTAATAAAAAACAAAACAAAAAACAAACAAACAAACAAAACAAAAACAAAAACAAAAAAACCCAAACCAAACCAAAACAAAACAAAAACAATCCAATTACAGGAAGAAAAATTCATTTTGGGCCTCATGGTTTCAGAAGTTTCAGTTCATAGGTGACTGACTTCATTGTTCAGGGCCCAAAGTAAGGCAGAGGTTTATGGTGGAATAGTGTGTTGGAGGCAAGTAGCTCTGGACATGGAAAGAGATGAGGGTAGGGTAGTGCACACTCACTCTCATCACAGACAAAATATAAACCCCAAGGACACACCCCCATGGACTCAGCTCCTCTAGTCATACACTACTTGCTTACAGTTACCACCTAGTTTATCCCTGGCAGGGGATTAATTCACTGATTAAGTTAAAACACTCATAACCCAATCATTTCACTACTAAACTTTCTTGCATTGTCTCACACATAAGTTTTTTCGGTATACCTAATATCTAAATCATAACAATTGCAATCCCACCACTGATTTGCTTTGTTAAAAAAGTCATATATATATATATATATATATATATATATATATATATATATATATATATATATGTGTGTGTGTGTGTGTGTGTAGATATACATATATGTATGTATGTGTATATATACATATATTAAACTGTTAGTAAAAACAAGCATTGTAGGTGGAGACTGAATATTTGATGTTGTTGTTGTTACTGTTTAGTTTTATTTTTAAAATGAGAATCTCACTATGTTGCCCAGACTGGCCTCACACTCTAAAGCTGAAGTGATCCTACTGTCTCATCCTTCTGTGTGGCTGAGACTCCAAGGGAATGCTGTGGAGCCCAGCATCATTGCTGTTAATGTTCTGGTAGTACTACTCTGCTTTTAGTTACCTTAAAATCATCATTTTCCCCCCCACTGTATTAATGGTACATAATTATTTATTTTTTTTATTTTTTACTTATTTATGTATGAATATACATAAGTAAATCATTTATTACCAAATAATACCTAAGTTCAGACTAAGAATGACAGTGATGCTAAACAATCAAAGACTATCCACAGGGTGATTGAGACAGTGGTATCTTCTTCTCAAGGTCCCATAAATGCAATTTTTTTCATATATAAAATTATTAAAAATATCGTATAAAATTAACTTTTGGCTAAAAGTTTTTAAAGACACATAAATAAATTTTCTGTTTCTATGTAAATTTTATCCTCATGATATTTTACTATGAATACATAAATATTTGTATATTTGTGCAATAAGGAAATATTTTTTGAAAATCCTAAAGCTAAAATATTTTTAGGCCCAATCATTTCAGATAAGGGGTACAAAATATGAATTGCTTGATCCTCTCTGAGCCTCTGGAACTACTTTTTCATGTCTATCATCACTTTTGGAAAATATCCAACATGATTAATTATTTCAAGAAATTCTTCTGCACTATAATCTCTTCTTTTCTGATACTCCAAATTTGGATGTGTTACATATAGCTCCATGAATTTTTTCTCTTATTTTCTATTCTTGCTTTCTTTCTTTCTCTTTGGAAAGACTTTCTTTTCTTTAAGATCACTATTTCATTGATCATGTCCAGTCTACTGATGAGCCTATCACAGGCATTCTTCATTTCTATTATATTGTTTTTTGAGTCCTAGAATTTTTTGAACATTAGAGTTTCCATCTCTTCCCTTAAAGTTCCCATTTTTATTGAATTTTGCCTGCTTTTTATATTAAAAACTCCTTAGATTAATATATATATGATTATGAGAGTCCTTAGTCTACAAAGATCCTTAATATATTAATTAGAATAATTTTCTATTTTCTTTTTTTTTTTGAGAGAGAGAGAGAGAGAAAGAGAGAATTTTTTTAATATTTATTTTTTAGTTTTCGGCGGACACAACATCTTTGTTTGTATGTGGTGCTCAGGATCGAATCCGGGCCGCACACATGCCAGGCGAGCGCAGGTAGAGCCACATCCCCAGCCCCGAGTAATTTTATATTTTTTGACAATCTAACATACCTCTTTGCTTCTTTTGATTTTGAGTTTTATGTTTGCTTCATCTTATCAGACTGTCTTACCCTTTTTCATGTTTTATAACTTTTTGTTGAAACTCAGATATTTTATCAGATAATGGGATCTGAGGTACATAGACCTCTGTTGTGAGGTTCCTTTGCTAATATGGGTAGGACTGAGGTTGGCTTTTAAAAACTATTTGCTACTTCTATAGGTGACATAGATTTCATTTGTCTCCTACATCTTGGATCTTGTCTCCTTTCTTGGTGCTGCGATGTATAATTTTAATCAAACATCAATATTCTGGTAGAAACTTCTCATGGGTTGAAACTAGGAATCTAGAGAAATGAGTGAGAGGAATATTCTTTTTACAGGATCCTGCAACAAGGCTCTGGTAATGCATTTCTCTGAGAGTAAGTATATGTCATGGAGAAAGTTCTGGATATTTCCCCCATTGATTATTTTATTTCTGCCCCCAGATCTTTGTAAATATTTATCTCAAATCTTCACTACAAGATCTGATGGGGTTACTGAAGGTAAATTCAGGACCTCATGGGGTTGTCCCTATGATTTCAGCATACATGAGTTTCTCACCCTCAAGATAGACCAGACCCAAATTCTAGCAATTTATTAAAATTAACATTTAAGTGTTCCTACCATTTTATGACTCTAATGTCTTCTTTCTAACTCAAATAAGTCGATCTTCTGATTTTCTGGATATGATTGCCTTTTAGAAATTGAGGGGGTACTTTACACTGAAAACTACATTCTGTGATGGATCTAAGAAAAATAACCAATTTTCATTTTGCCTTTGCTGTAAGTAATGGGCATGATGACTTCCAAGCTTTCAAAACTGGGAGTGAAAACTGGAATTGTGAGGCTTTAATTCTAAGGCTTTTTAAGCATTAACCAAGTCTGCTGTGTATGTTGCCTCTTACTAGGGAATAATACTCACAATTTGTCTCCTAGTGACTGCTCTTGTGATAGATATAAAGGCAATATTATTCTACTTTGTTAAAGATTTACAATGTTAACACTGTAAACCTCCTTGAGTCTGATATATCCTAGTGGAAATATCCTAACATATGCCTATTTTTTTTATTTAGAAATAAATTCAACACATTGTTCTATGGGGAATCTAGAATCTGCATTAACAAACATATTCCACAAAATAAAACACTCTCTTTGATATTTTTCAAATATATACTAAAAAATTGTTCAGAGTTGTTGTCTAATTTCCAAATATAAAAAAATTAAATCATCATGAATTACCATATTTCCCAGATTTAAGGGACATTTTTAAACTTTTTGCTCTTCAGACACCTCTGTAGTTCTATAATTTTTCCTGAATGGAGTCATCCTGAAGGATTCATTGTATTCTGCAGCACCTGATGATGACTTCCTTCTTCAATTACCTTCCCTGATTTAGGAATAACTGCAACATCTTTTCTGTCGACTTCTGTCTTTAAGCCATTTATTCAAAGCACACTTTATCTCTGCATTCTTTATTTACAACTTTTTTCAAAGGAAACTTGTAGTAGGTAGTATAATAACTTTCCACAAAGAAATGAAAGTTCTCATGCCAAGGAAATATAAATATGCTAGGTTACAGGATGATGTGGAGTGAAATTGAGGTTGCTAATCAACTTGCTTGAAAACAGAAATTATCATAGATTATCTACATGAGCACAGTGTAGTCACAACTGCTCTTATAAGAGGAAAAAGGAGAAAGAAGATCATAGAGGGAGATGCGATAGAATGATGGCCAGAGAGGCATACTACAGTTGGTTTGAGTTGAAGAAGGAGTTCATAAATCAAGGAATAGGAGATGTCCTCAAAAAAGGAGGAAGGCCAACAAATGGATTTCCCTGGGGTTTCCAGAAATACACATCCTCCTTTGATGTCTTGATGTTGCTCAGTAAGACCCAGTGAGACTCCTGATTTTCAGAACTATAAGAAAATAAATTTCTGTTGGTTTAAGCACCAACTTTAATGGTATTTTGTTACAGCAGTGATTGTAAACTAATAAAAACTCCACATGATCCCACCTCCACTTTTAATTTTCCTTATTCCCTTACTACTTCTTTACTGAAAAATGTATTTTTTAGGCATAATATTATTTTAAATAAAATTTGTCTTCACACTATTAATACTACTGATTTCTCTCATGATAATAATATGTAATTCTCATATTCAAATTTCCACTTATTTGTGACTCTTGACTCAGTATTTTGTTATTAATACTATAATAATATCATATAATTAGTAAGCATATTAAATCTGGATCTCTGGTAAGAGAAACCCTTTTCTTAATATTTTATTAGTGTATTGTAGTTATACATAATATTAGACTTCATTTTATGATAATCATACAAGCAAGAAATATAATTTGCTCCATGAATAAAATATTTAAAAAAAAATTAAAACTGCCTTATAAAATCAATCCAAGTCCTCTTTGAGGTGACTTTATGAGGAAATCCAACTATTAGAATCATGATTCGGGCACACGTTTTATTAAATTTTTAAAAACATCTATTTGATTCTTTTCAGTGATCTAATAACTTTCAGGTCATTAACCAAGAAGGTGTGTTTTCTTCTTAGGTAGGAAGAAACGCTTTCTCACTAATAAAATCTACTAACACACTGAGATAAACCTATAATCTGAATTTTAAAATCCAGCCATGATCAGAAGTGGCTTGAAGTACTAGTAAGAGTTCTTCAGAGAAATAGAATCAATAGGATATTTATATGTATATAAAGGGTGATTTACTGTGGGAATGGACTTATACAATAATGGAGGTTACATAGTTCAATGCTATGGTTTCTATAGACTGGAGAGGGAGGAAAGCCCAATTTAGTCCAACTTCAGAAGCCTAAGAACTAGGGGAGATGTTGGTGTGAGTCTTTATGTTGGAGGGAACATGAATCAGGAGTTTCAATGTTCTACAGGCATTGATTTAGTATGTTTAAACTCAAGAAGAGAGAAAGGGACAGAGATTCACCCTTATTCTGCCTTTTATTTAGTTCAGGTCTTCAATGGATTGAAGATGAATTAGGCAATATTTTTCCTCATTTCTAAGGGAAGATCATCATTTCTCAGTTTTAAATATGATCTTCTCCAGAAACATCTTCAAAGATACATTCAGAAATGGTATTTTTCCATGTATCTTGGCATTCCTTAGCCCGATCATGTTGATACATAAAATTACCATCACATTTAGCATGAAAATTTTGTTGAAATAATACTGTCATGGGTTTAATTGTGTCCCCTCAGATTTTATGTTGATATTCTAACTCCCAACATCTCAGAAGGTGATCTTTTTTAGAAATAGGGACATTGCAGATGTAATTAGAAATACCTAGATGAAGTAATAAATAGTTCTTAATACAATATGACTAGTGTTCTTTATAAAATGGGTAAATTTGGACACAGATATTTACATAAGGTATCTCTATCTACATAGATAAAGGCAGGAAAAAAATGATACTTCTGTAAATCCAAGAAAAATATTTTGAGCAACCTATGGTAAGTCATCTGAGAGGCATAGAAGTGACTCTTCTTCATATCCTCTAATACCACTAACATATTGATTGTGGACATCTAAGCATTGAAGCTACGAGACAGTATTTTCTTTGAATGTTTTTGTTAGTGAATTACAGTTATACATAACATTGGGGTTCATTTGACACAATCATGAAAGCATGGAATATAATTTGCTCCATTGCTGTTCCCAGTACTTCCCTTCTCTTATCCCTTCTTCCAGCCCCTGTTCCATTATTTTTTTTCTACTGGTCTTGCTTCTGTTTATTTATAGTTTCTTAAATCAAAGTTCACTATCACATATTCATTTATGTACATAGCATAATTTGGTCAATTTTATTCTACCATTCTTCTCTTTTCCCTCCCCACACCCCAATTCCCTTCCTATTCTCTACTTATCATCCTTCTCTTTTCAAGGAACTCCTTCTCCCAATTTTCCCCTTTATTTTGATATACCATCTACACTTGATCAAAAATATTTGACCCTTGACTTTCTGAGATTGGTTTATTTTACTTAGCATGATGCTCTTCAGTTCTACCTCTTTACCAAAAAAAAAAAAAAAAAAAAAAAAATGCCATAATTTCATTCTTATGTAGGTCTAAGTAAAATTCCATTGTGTATATACACCAATTTTCTTTTTCCACTCATCTGTTGACAAGCACCAGGGTTGGTTCTATAACTTGGCTATTGTGAATTGCTCTGTTCTGAACATTGGTATTTCTGTATCACTACAGTGTGCTAATTTAAATTATTTTGTATAAATACCAAGTAGTAAATTAGCAGAGTTATATGGTGGTACCATATCTAAATTTCTGAGAAATCTCCATAATGCTTTCCAGAGTGGTTGAATTAATTTACAATACCACTGAAAATGTATGAATATATATTTTCTTCACATCCTCACCAGCATTCATTATTATTTGTATTCTTGATTGTCATTCAGACTGGAGCAAAATAAAGTCTCAATTTAATTTTTATTTTCATTTCCTGCCTGCTAAGAATATTGAAATTTTTTCATATGCTTGTTTATAATTTGTATTTCTTTTTCTGTGAACTGTCTAGTTTTTTTTAAGTCAAATTAACTCTATTTGCTAATTATATGATCCTATATTTACAAGACCCAAAAGACAGTACCAAAAGCCTTGTAGATATAATAATCAAATTCAGCAAAGTAACAGGATACAAGATCATCATGCATAAATCATGTTTTTCACATTTTCCAATAAAGAATCTGCTGAGAAAGAAATCAAGAAAACCATCTCGTTTGTAATAATCCTAAAGTAAATAAAATTTTTTGGAATAAATCCAAATAGGAAGGCAAAAGACCCCTGAAAACTATGGAACATCAAAGAAAGAAACTGAAGAAGACATTATAAGATGGAAAGACTTCCCATATTATTGGATAGGTAAAATTAATATTGTCAAAATAACCATACTACCAAAAGCATTATACAGATGCAATGCAATCCCCATCAATATGCCGATGAAATTCTTCATGGAACTAGAAAAAAAAAAAAAAAAAACAGTCCTAAAATTCATTTGGAAGGATAGGTGACTCAGAATATCCTGATCAAGAAAAGTGATGCTGGAAGTTTTACAATACCAAACCGAAAAATTTACTACAGAGCTATAGTGACAAAAACTGCATGACTCTGGTATAAAAATAGATAGGAATACAAATGGAATACAATAGAAGATACAAAGACAAATAAATCCACATAGATCATAATCAGATATTCAACAAGGATGCCAAAAAAAATGTAAGTTGGAGAATAAAATTGCTTTTTAAACAGATGCTTCTAAGGAAAATGGCTATCTTTATGTAGAAGAATGAAACTTTATTCCTCTTTCATTCTGAATAAAAGTCAACACAATGTGGATCAAAAACCCTAGGAAATAGACCAGAAAATTCACAACTTCTAAAATAAAGAAAGAAAGAAAACATGGGCTCAGTGGTCAAACACGTTGGCACAGGCACCAACTTCCTTAACAAGGCTCCAAAAGCACAAAACATAAAACCAAAAATCAACAAGTGTGACAATAAGTTTAAAAGCTTCTGCACAGCAAGGGAAACAATTAAGTATATGAATAAAGAGCCCACAGAACAATATCTTTGGAATCTTCTCTCCCAATTGGGGTAAATACCTATGATATAAAAACAAATAAAAAAATGACACACACAAAGAAACAATTAATAATTGAGGCAATACTTTTATGTTTTTATGTCTCCCAGTTTGTGGTAATTTATTGTGTCGATCTAGAAAACTAAGAACAGTAATAAAATTATTTGCTTTCACATCATCAGGAAAGATACATGACTAGAAATCTTTAGCATAGTGATGCCTGAGACAATGCACAAAGTTCAAGAACCTCCATTGTTTAAGTTTACTCAAATTGAAGCTGATGAGGAAATTTAATGTCTATGGATTTTTTATTGACTCTCAAGTGTCTAATTCTCTCTCATGAATATTTTTTTCATGACCATAAATTGGACATTTTGAGGGTGACCCTTAATAAAATTCCTCATTTCCTTTGCATTTGAATTACACTCAAATAAATACATTAATACTTGCATTGCATGTTAAACCTAGACTTCTGCTGGAAACTAGGACTTGTAAACAAACATTTCTATGCCCTCTTGAATTTAGACAGGTACACTGTCTGCCACTTGGTGGACTGCTCCATCTTTCTTAGTCATAAGAGATAGATATATCCAATGAGTGCACACCCAAACTATACCTTTGCTTCCTTCTCATCAGTCAGCTGAGCAGCTCTTCTCCCATCAGTGATGTAGTATTGGGAGTGGTGTAGAAAAGAGCAGAGAATCATTGTGGAGGCTCTTCCTCAGTCCTGTAATGTATCTGGTGCTGGAAAAGAAAATTTGTGGCTAATAAAAGAATATTGACTGAGTTACAAAATCATCTAAACATATACACAAAAGAACAAAACTAGATGGCTGTTGTTTAACATTTGAAGAATGGTTAGTCCCTGTGCTTTATGCTAATTTTCTCATTTAATCATCACCACAACATCATGCAATAGGTTACACATGATCTCTGCCCTGAAGTTTATCAATTGTCCAATTTATATCCTTATGAGGAATGAATCAATTTCCAAGTCATATTTTGAATTTAGTTGCCATATTTATTTTATCTCCTTCCACCCAAACATTCCCTCATTCCTTGTTTTTTAAATTGATCACAGGACACTTATTTTATAGACTGTCCCTCAATTTAGATCTGTCCTATATATTGTCATAATGATATTTAATTTATATATGCATATATATTTTAGGAAGCTATATGAAATAATATTATGCTCTGATTCCACTCCTTTACATTGTATGTGATTTTATGTACTACTATTATTGTTGGTATTCACTTTGATTAGTTTAATTGATGAAATGGATGTCCTCAAAGCTTCTCTACTTTAAGATCAATCTTTTTCCTCTACATATTTTTGAGTATTTATGTAGATTTACTTTGCAAAAAGCTAAATGTTTCACATATCACACTTTTAATTTGTGCTCTAACATCTTATACCTGGTGTTTTTCCTGCACAAAAACATTACTCACCATTTGTTAAGCATCAGGAATTTGCACTATGCCACCACCTCTGCTTGGGGATATTCTTATCACTTAATTGGCCTGTGACACTCTGCTGTGAACAGCTAGGACCCTCCATTCACATCTTCAGATGATTACACACCTTGCTTGATCTATCCTTTGAAAGGACTTTGGAACTTAAATATAAAGAAGGTGTGTTAGTCAGCTTTATCTCATTGTGACCAAATTACTCGGGAAGAACTTAGAAGATAAAAAAATTATTTTGGTTCCCACATTTAGGGGTTTAGTCTATGATCAGCCAAGTCCATTGCTCTGGGTCCAAAGTGAGGCACAACATTATTATGGAAGGGTGTGAAAGAGGGAAACTTCTCAAAATATGGTAACCCGGAAGCAGCTGGTGTGAGCTCTTCAGGGAAGATGAACCTTTCCCTGACACTCGCTGGGTAACCCACCTCCCCCAGCCACACCCTACCTGCCTACAGACATCACCCAATTAGTCCATTCAAACTAGGATGGACTGATTAGGTTTCAGCTCTCATAAACCAATCGTTCTACCTCTGCATATCCTTGTATTAACACTAAAGTTTTGGGGGAACACTATATATCCAGGAAAGAGGAAGCACACAGGAGGTTTGGGGGATTCAGCGTATCCAGGGAAGAGGAAGAATAGCAATAACCATTTTAATGTAAAGATAAAGGATAAAACAGTATGGTGAAGAAGAACTGAGATGTGAATTCTTTATTTCAGCTAATTTATTAATCTGTACAGCAAACTGAGTATTGGGGATAAAATTTTGAAGAATAGGATTCTTTATAGATCAAAATATAGTAATTTTAATTTTGACTTTATTATATATAGACTACTCCCTCTTTTACAATTTTCTTTCCATTTTCCAGCAACAGTTGTTATTGCTGTAAATGAATAGCTTTCTTTAGTATTCTCCACAGTCCATTGTTGATATGATGTTCCTCATTTTACTGAAGGTCAGTAAAAGGCCATTGATGTAGAAATAGAAACTGTTTTTCCTAACCAGCATTTATAGCTTTAATTTTGTTTTTATAAGATTCATGTCATTTCATATCAAAATTAAGTTACTGATGCTATTGGAAATAAAATCAATTCTCTTTCATCATTTTTCTTGGAATCAGATATCTCTCTGAATATTATGTTCTCTTATCAACTAGAAGTAGGACCTGTTATTAGATTTGTATCTTGTGTTAGGAGGGAAGTCTGGGCAATATTACAATTTAATTATACATTCAGCAGCTGGAGAAATAACCATTAGAGTCTGTGACTTTACTAGACCCACTGTGACTGACACTTAGGCATGAGACATTATTTATCAACAATCCACTGGAAGAAACCACTTTCACTAGTAAACCACAATGAAATCTTGGGTTTCCAAGGATTTGCCAACTTAGTGCCACCTTAAAGTTTTCCTCTTTCAGTGCAATTACCTCAGTAAATGGCTGTAGTTCTTGTTATAGCAGGTTTTGGGAAATGTTAAAATTACAGAACTGTGATATTGTTGTGAAGTCTTTCATCTGCGGGTATCATGCTTCTAACAAAGTGTTCTGTTCCATAAAATGAGTTAAAAGCTAGAAGTCTCTATTTTGACCAGTAGGTTGAGTTTTTCCTGATGTATATTTTAAGGTAGGTCTAAGTCATTATGAATGGACTGTTGATAAAAAGAAGAGTTGTTCAGAAAGAAATGAGAAGCAATTTAGAAGATAAAAGATTCTTCTTATATAGTCGCAGGAAGCTTAACAAAATTGTATCCTATAGTTATATAGAGAGCAGAACATGTGACTATAGAAGAGAGGAAAAGCAAGTACATCTCCCATACAGCTGGCTGATTCAAACATTTAAGGGAAGAAGAGGAGTTTCCTCAAGCTGTAATATGATATGAGTAAATATAATGCATACAAAAGTTAGTTAGGCCAATGATATCGTAGGATTAGAATACAATATTAAAGAGATGATGGGCTGGGGTTGTGGCTCAGCGATAGAACACTCACCTAGCATGTGCAAGATCCTGGGTTCCATCCTCAGCACCACATAAAAACGTAATAATAAAATAAAGATGATATTGTGTCCAACTAAAAAATAAATATTAAAAAATTTAAAAAAGAGCAGAACATGTCAGTGATACATTTATTTCCATAAAAAATGTTAGAGAAATAGCCAAGATTACTTGCTGCTTACAGTAAAATATGAATGGCAAGAAGTAGATTGAAGTACAGACTATTAAGCAGAAAAAAAAAAAAAACAGAAATTGAAGAATTGGGAAATTGTGAGCCTATTGAAATTTTTAAAAAGAAGCTAAAAATAAGAGTTTTGCCATTAGGTTCTCTGCATAAACTTAAGTCTGTGGCTGAATAATCTTTGTACTTTAGAGGAATGAGTAGGTGAAATCATTCAACTTGGAAAAGGCTGATAAAAGAGATTATACAGGGGACTCATGAATCCTCATTGGTATCTCATCAGAAGCTAGGACTAGAGATGAAATTATGCAGGAAAGATCTGTCAGAAGAGGCTCATGACTAATAGAGTGAATCCCATGACATAAATGAGAGATCCACAGCATTCTTGAAAAACCTTTATTTTTTAGGACACTACCAAAATAGACTTCGAGGAATAGAGAGTGGGGAAAATTAAGAAGGAGGTCAGACCTGCAATATATTATATACAGTAAATGGACTGATAAAATTTTTCGGCTTCAAACACATACTGTCCTGAATTCAGTGGGGAGGATGGCTGTGATTTTGTAGCCACAGATCCAGCTGCAGGATGCCCAGTCCCAAAATATTATTCACAAGCCTGTAAACAATGTAGCTTGGCCAACTGGATTTCAAGATACTTGAGATTGATGAGGGTTTTTGCCTTTTATTTTCTCTTTTTCAACAGTGACATCTGTAATCTTTATTCTATATTTGTCTAATTACCAAAGAAGTAGATGACTTAGTATTATTATTATTTTTAGTTTTACAGCTCCATAGATGGAAATTTTTGCCCAAGGATAGATAATATCTAGGGTTTCAACCATACCTGATTTTATTGATTTAGTTAATGAGCTTTGGGACATTTGAGTTAATGAGATTTAGATGAAATTTTTACTTTGAGTTGATGCTGTGGAGATTTAGAGATGG
Source organism: Marmota flaviventris (assembly GCF_047511675.1). Taxonomy (NCBI): domain Eukaryota; kingdom Metazoa; phylum Chordata; class Mammalia; order Rodentia; family Sciuridae; genus Marmota; species Marmota flaviventris. Next base: position 69,480,842 of record NC_092506.1, on the reverse strand, counting down.
GGTCAATGTATTTTACATGTGGGATTGACATGAATCCTTGGAGGCCTGTGTATTGATTAGTTGGGTCAATAATGCTCCTCTCTCAAAGATATCTGTGTCCTAATCCCTGAAATTTGTGAAAATGTTACCTGACAAGGTGATTTTGTACATGTAATTAGTAAAGAATGATGAGATGTTTTGAGATGGGGAGATTTTCCTGGATTATCTAGGAAAATCCAATGTAACCACAAAGATCTTTATGAGGGTGGCAGAAGGGAAGAGTTAAATAAGGGCATGTGATAATAAAAAGAAAAGGATTTTTAAAAAAATTTTATGGTATCAGGGATTGAACCCAGGGACACTTAATAATGAGCCACATCCCCAGCCCTTTTTTATATTTTATTAGAGACAGGTTCTCACTGAGTTGCTTACGGCCTCACTAAGTTACTGAGGTTGGCTTTGAATTCCTGATCCTCCTGCCTCAGACTTCTGGGATCACAGACATGTGCTACTGCATCCTTCTAATAAATTGTGATAATTGCTAAAAGATCAGAGAGAGGAAAGTAGGGAGGGATGGAGAGTGTGTGTGTGGGAGAGAGAGAGAGAGAGAGAGAGAGAGAGAGAGAGAGAGAGAGAGAGAGAGAGAGAGAGAGAGATATTTGCAAATGTTGCACTGCTGGTGACTTGTAGAAGGAAATACCAAAAAGTAGATTTTTCCCTTGGGTCTCCAGAAGAGAGTCAAAGCTGATCAGACTTGATTTGAGAACTTTTGACCATCAGAATCATCATGTAATGAATACACAATGTATAAAGTCACTAAGTTTTTGATCAATTGTTATAACAACCATTGGAAACCAAGGCACATAGCCAGTTTTACATAACAGGCCACCCAGGTTTTCGTTCCTATGAATACATTATTCAGTTAGCTGTATTCAAACACCTTAGTCAGTCAAGAAAGACATTCTGATTATTACTTTGTTCCTGTTTCCCATTATGGTAAATATGACACCCTTGCTGAGGGTAATAAAGGATTGGTATTTCATCATGCCAGCATAGGCAATAATATCACGGAGAAGATTTCTACAGTGGCCCCTCCCATTCTCATACTCAGTCTACAGAGGCAACTCTCAAAGAGCATTTCTGGGATAATGCTGCTCCCTTCACTAATTATATTTCTGTGCCTTAGTAAAAGAAATATCGTCTGGACTCTCTTGGAAGATATCATGGGAGTTGTAGGGTTGTATAGTTCATCCATGATAAATTAACACAAATATTTCTGTCTTCCAAAACTTCTGTATTCTATACTCGACTCTATGAGAGGGAGTTATGGCATTTGTTAATGCCATAATGTGGGGCATTTCTGAATTCTAATTTTAGTTTTTCAACCATATGTTTTTGTTTTTTAATTTGTGGATACATTACCCAACACTCTGAATTCAGAATTCTTGGTAATTAGACTTATGAGTAATTTTGGCCCCAATCAGTACAAATATCCTATTCTATTTTCTTGGACCATTGTCCTTAGCATTATTCCCCATAGTAGTCAATATGTTTTCTGTCATGTATTTAATGACAATATGCATTAGAAGTTTAAAAAATGATTTTCTTTTTCTTTTTTTTTTTTTGGTACTGTAAATTGAACCCAGGGGTGCTTTAACACTGAGCCACATCCCCAACCCTTTTTATTTCTTATTTTGAGACAAAGTCTTGCTAAGTTACTTAGGGCCTCACTAAATTGTTGAAGCTGGTTTTGAACTTGAGATTCTCTAGCCTCACCTCCCAATTCACTTGGATTATAGGAATGCACCACTGTGCCAGGCACAAAAATTATTTTATTTCTAAGAAGTATGTAAATAGATGTTCAAATCAGTTATGATGTCACACATCTATAATCCCATCTACTTGGGAGGCTGATGCAGGAGAATCTCTTAAGCTCAGAGTTTGAGGCCAGCCTGAACAATATAGCAAGACACCCATCTCAAAAGCAAAACAAAAACAAAAATACTTCCTCTATCTACAGACTTTGCATTTTTCTCCTTGGCACATATCTTACTCTAGATTTGAGTCCAGTGGCAGGAATTAATTGTGGTAATTCTTGAGGAGAATAAGCATTGGTTTTAAGACAATCTCCCAGGGCAGGTTGTAACAGGGTTTCTGTAGATGAGAATACAAACCCTCAAATGGAAGAAGGTAGAGTGGAATAGGGTAGTATGCTTCCACTGTGCAGGAAATCTGAGTGACCTTGGAACACCAGGGATTCTTAGCATTTTTTATGTGCATGTAGATGTTCTTAACTCTGAGTCACACAGTCTCAATCACCTTCCCAGTTGATGTCTTATTGTCTCAGCTTTCTTTCATGCCACAGTCTGGCTGGGCACAAATGCCGCAGTCTGGCTGGGCACACAATCACGAGCCACCACACAGCTTGTAGATTCAAACAGCAACTCTTTATTCCCGAACTCACACCAGCCGTCTACAATCACGTTCTGGGGAAATCCACGTTCTCTGCCCAAATCCACCTTCTCTGCCCAAATCCACCTTCTCTGCCCAAATCCCCCTCCACTGGGCTTCTATCTCCAAAATATACTGTCTGAATCCCGTGAGAACTCAAGGGGAACTCAGGCAGCAGGATACGCCCTATTCCCAGCAGGAATAATCTTAAACCTTAAACCTGGAACCTAAACTGGGAACGCCCTAAACAGGATTATCTTAAAACCGGGAACACCCTAATCTGCCTTGGTCCTTGAGCAAGGTCACCTACATTCAATGTCGCTGCAACATGTCAGCAACATGGGGTACGCTGGCAAGGAAATTGTCATACCTACTTGGCTAATGGCTCCCAGCACTTTCACATCAAAGAATTGGTGAGCTTGTGATGTGGTCACAATTTGGTTTCTTGAGAAGCAAAGCTTCCAATGGAGAATACCATCCACCATGGAAATCAAGGAATATTAGCAATTCTGCAACACATGATCCCAGTGAGATCACTCATGTAGCTATAAAAATAAAAGCTACTTTTAGGATCACCATAGAAGCTCTTTAAATTTCAGACCAAAATTTAAGCCAGAAATTTGAAGATCTGAGCTTATCTTGTTTTGTGCTTTTTTTTCCCAGTGTAATTAGAAGCAATATGTCACTCTCTAGCCATGGTAGTCATGGTAGTTTAAACTGTTGATAGCATAGTAACTGCTGTTTCATTGAGGAACTATTTTCAGTTAGTACATTATCACAAACAACCACAAAAAAATTTGGTTAATTTTGATACCATTATATGACATGGATTCATAGTATCTTATTTTGTGTGAACCTGGGCACACCCATACCCACACCCAGAGTGTCAGTACTGAGGCTACTCCTGGTTCTATTTTTTGTATCAGTCAGGATTTCCATAGAAACAGAATTTCAATATAAGAGAAAGAATGTAGTATCAAAATTGTTTATTAGGATTGGAAAACTGCAAAGGGAAAGTTAAAAGGGAACACTTAATTAACACAGAGGTGAGAAGTGCAAAAGTAGCTATTGTCTTCAGGGTCATGGGACAGAGGTAACAGGTTAACATCATTACAATTTAGATATTTTGAGGAGGGTTCCTATAGAGTTGAGACCCTCCTCAAGAGAAAGGCTGCTGTACCACAAGTGTTAGGGCCAAAGGGTCTCAGGCAAGGGCTCCTGCAGAGCTGGGAATCAGCTGCTGCTCTTGGCACTCTTGAGGGAGTATGAGGCTAGTTGTTTGGCATGTAAGCACATTTAAAAACATACAAAATGTATCGGCCGGTTGACATAGTGAAGGATGACAGGGATGGTATTAATAGAAAACAAAATAGAAGCAGCAAATCCCTCTTCTCTCCTTGGGCCTCTGGGGTACCTCTATCACACATAGCCTAACAGAACCGGCTGTCAAAATAGAAATGTGCTTTTCACAGTCCCAACTTTAGCACCACAAAGAAGAGAATGAAGTAGGGTTTCATGCTGAGACAAAAGTTTGACATCCTTTCATGGTGGAATAATACAGAAAATTAAATAAATATACAGATTATATATGTAAGACATAGTCTTGGACCCTGATGATAGGCTTTGGAAGTTATTGAAGTTATTCTCCCTTGCCTTTCGCCCTCTACTTAGAGATTACATAGTGAAATGTTTATTTTTCACTGTCCCTTGCAGCTCAATGATGTCACTGTACCTAATTCTGAACAATGAGGACAAAATAGCATCATCTTTTGTTCTTTACAGATTTCTCCCTTCTTTGGTAAACCAGATGTAAATCTCCAGAGTCATTTGGGGATATGAATTCATCCACCTGAGGATGAGACTCTAAATACCTGGTGTATCAGTCCAAAAGCTAAATAGTTTGGGTCAGTGATTCCACTTTTGGGCTACTCTCTGTACAAAAGATTGCCAATTTCTTGTTCTATATGATAATAAATGTACGTTTCTTTAAAATTTATATTATAAATTTTTATTATTACCTATAAACATTAAGGGATATAAAGTCTAATAAATGCAATTGTAGGGCTGGGGATATAGCTCCATTTGTACAGTGCTTACCTTGCATGCATGAGGCCCTGGGTTCAATCCCCAGCACCACTAAAATTAAATAAATAAATAAATAAATAAATGCAATTATATGACTTGTGAGAGATATCAATAAGTTATAGATAATTAATTTATAACCTATTCTTAAAATAATCTATATTTCAAATGCTAAGATTTTAAGAAAATGAAGGTGTAAGTTACAAATTTGCTATGTAATATTTAAAAAATGCTAAATATCTACAGGTCTTAAGTTTTCCTATATTTAAAATTTATTATATGACTTTGGACAAATCAGATTAATAATTGTAGATTAGATTCACTCTCCTCTTGATTAGTAAAATATATCATAAATAAACAAGTTGTAAAATAACTGAGGAGATCTTAAAACTCCCTTGAGATCCACATCAATGGCATGAAGAGTGCAGAGGGCAACAGGCCTTATGCAAGGTTGACCACAGGGAAGGCACTTAAACACGTATATCTAGAGCTAAGGAAACAAAGACCACACTGAAATGTCAGCCTAAAATTCTGATTTTAGCTTCATAGTATAAAGAGCTAAGATGTCCTTATTCCCTTCCTACCAAACAAACAACAACAGCACATATTAAAACATAAAATATCAACAATATTTTCTTGAACCCATCAAGTAACTGAGGTGGCATTTGCTCACTACCACTCTCAAATCTGATGAGTCAAGTGAATCTAGAGAGCTTCACCAACTGAGATATTTTCCCTTGAGCAAAAAATAAAGGAATACATAAATGATAATGTTAATAAACCTGGAGAGCAGACTAGCATAAAAGTGTGAAACTCCTGGGGTCACAGATTAGAGGTCCCCCTGTACCAATGTGGCTTTTGTTAAAGATGGAAATTTTGTGTCCCACAAAATTCGTAACCATAAGGTTAAATAAATGAAATATAGGAATATCACAAGGCATAGCACAGAATGTTAGAAGGAAAGTAGAATACAAAATGTAATAAATATGTGAGCAGAAAAATTAAATAATGGAGAAAAAAACAATGAAACCAAAGGTTTTTTTCTTTAGGAATATCAGTAAAATTGAGAAGACTCTAGATAACCTATACTAGGAAATGTGTGTGTGTTTGTGGGGCTACAAAATCAGAAATGAAAGACGTTTATCACTACTGACCCAATGATATTAAAATGATACCAAGGAATGTTGTCAACAATTCTATGCAATGAAATATGATAACTCACATGAAAATGACAAATTTCTTGACAGAGAAAAACTACCAAAAACTCAAAAAGAAGTGGATCACCTAGGTAGGCATATATCTATTAAAGTAATAAAATTTCTTATTAAAAATCTTCCATTACAAAAGCATCAAAAGCAAAAGTAAATGGCTTTACCGGTAAATTCTACCAAAAAAATATCAATTTTCTTTAATTTCCTATAGACAATGGAAACAGACAAGAAATTCTTACTGTGTCCTAAGACCAGCATTATCCTAATGCAAAATAAATATATTTATGCTGAATAAATATATTGAAAGAGAGGAAACTACAGCCCAAGATCTTTCATGATCCTAGTTGCAGAACTCCTCTAAAATAGATTAACAAATCAAATCATGTTTGCAAGATGTGTCAAACAGTGTGTAAATAGATCTATACATCATGACAAAGTGTGATTTATTTCAGGTGTGCAAGGTTGGGTCAACATTCATATTCAATCAATCTTACCCACCACACCAGTAGTCTAAAGAAGAAAAATTATATGATCATAAGAATTGGTGCAAGAAAAAGAATTTGACAAAATAGAGCACCTATTCATGTTAAAAATATCAGCAAAAATAATACATAGGAAATTTCTTTACATAAAAGAGGCTTGTACAAAAAACAAGCAGTTAGTATTATATGTAATTGTACAAAATTACACTTTTTTTCTTTAAAATGATGAACAAGACAATGGTGTCCTCTCTCATTCCTCCTAATCTGCATCAAGAAGTGAGGAGGAAAAAAGGAAATGAAATTTATACAGATAAGGGAAGAAAAATAAAACTGTCATTTTTCACAGATGCTTCAATTGTCTAATATATAGAATACCAAGTATTTTGGGAGGAAAAAAAAAAACTATGAATCAAGAATATATCTTGGGGCTGGGGTTGTGGCTCAGAGGTAGAGCGCTCGCCTACCATACTTGAGGCACTGGGTTCGATCCTCAGCACCACATAAAAATAAAATAAAGTTATTGTGTCTACCTATAACTAAAAAATAAATATTAAAAAAGAATATATCTAATATACAAAAGTCAATTAGTTTCTTATACATGAGCGATGAGCTATTGGAAATTAAAATAAAAAATAAACATCATTAACAATTTTATCCCCCAAGTAAAATATTCAGGTATAAATTTAACATAACTTGAAGAAAACTATATGTGAAAAATTATAAAATATTGGCAAAAGAAATAAAAATTGATATAAATAAGCAAAAGAGATACTCTGTGTTTGTCACAGAGTAAGTATTGCTAATATTTTACTCTTTCTCAACATGATCTATAGACTTAATCTAATCTAAATCAAAATCTAAAGTTACATTTTCTCAGATACTGATAAGTTTATTCTGAAGTTTAAATCAAGAGGCAAATTATCTAGAGGAGTAAATTCTCTACTAAAAATTATACCCAAAGTTGAGGGACTCTCTTTAATTGTTATATCCAAAATATGAAAAGAAATCTTAAAACTCAAAAATAAGTAAAACAATTAAAAACAGGCATAAGTTCTGAACAGGTATCAGAGAAGCATATCAGCTGGGCACAGTGGCACATGCCTGTAATCCCAGTGTCTCCGGAGACTGAGGAAGGAAGATCCTGACTTCAAAGCTAGCCTCAGCAAAAGCAGTGTGCTAAGCAACTTAGTGAGAACCTGTCTCTAAATAAAATACAAAATAGGGCTGGAGATGTGGCTCTGTGGTCGAGTGCCCCTGAGTTCAACCTCTGGTACTCATACACACACACACACACAAAATCAAAAGATGGTCAATCTATGTAGTCATTAAGGAACTGCAAGGCAGGATGATGATGTACCACTGCATGGCTATCAGAATGCCACAATCTAAACACCTGATAATATCAACAAAGCAAGCAAAACTCCCTTTCTTTCATTACTGGTTTGAATTCAAATCACACTGCCACCTGTAAACACAGTGGATAATGTCCCACACAACTAAATATAATCTTATATTTAGTATATATTCCATCAGTCCTGCTTCTATGAATCTTTCGAAATGATTAAAAAAAAACACCTTTTGTCCATATAAAAACTTCAAGTGAGATGGTATCTTAGGGTGGTTTTGATTTGCATTTCTAAACAACAACAAGTGCTGGTGAGGATGTGGGGAAAAGGGTACACTTGTACATTGCTGGTGGGACTGCAAATTGGGGCGGCCAGTTTGGAAAGCAGTATGGAGATTTCTTGGAAAGCTGGGAATGAAACCACCATTTGACCCAGCTATACCCCTTCTCGGTCTATGTCCTAAAGACCTAAAAAGAGCATACTACAGGGACTCTGCTACATTGATGTTCATAGCAGTACAATTCACAATAGCAAGACTGTGGAACCAACCTAGATGCCCTTCAATAGATGAATGGATAAAAAAATGTGGCATTTATACACAATGGAGTATTACTCTGCATTAAAAAATGACAAAATCATAGAATTTGCAGGGAAATGGATGGCATTAGAGCAAATTATGCTAAGTGAAGCTAGCCAATCCCTAAAAAACAAATGCCAAATGTCTTCTTTGATATAAGGAGAGTAACTAAGAACAGAGTAGGGAGGAAGAGCATGAGAAAAAGATTAACATTAAACAGGGATGAGAGGTGGGAGGGAAAGGGAGAGAGAAGGGAAATTGCATGGAAATGGAAAGAGACCCTCAGGGTTATACAAAAGTACATACAAGAGGAAGTGAGGGGAAAGGGAAAAAAAATAACAAGGGGGAGAAATGAATTACAGTAGATGGGGTAGAGAGAGAAGAGGGGAGGGGAGGGGAGGGGGGATAGTAGAGGATAGGAAAGGCAGAAGAATACAACAGAAACTAGTATGGCATTATGTAAATCAGTGGATTAGTAACTGATGTGATTCTGCAATCTGTATATGGGGTAAAAATGGGAGTTCATAACCCACTTGAATCAAAATGTAAAATATGATATATCAAGAACTATGTAATGTTTTGAACAACCAACAATAAAAATTTTTTAAAAAGACCTAAAAAAATTATTGAAACATCAATACAGTTTGGATTCTCATAATACTGAACACTTGTTGAGTACTCACACCTGCCTAATGCTGTTCTGACCATTGTACACTTATTTTCCTTATTTAATCCTCACAGCAATCCCATGGGGTAGAAGTATAATTATTACACTTTTATATATGAAGTTAAATACTAAGGACACACAGATAGTAGGTGCACAAAGTACAATTGGAACTCAGGTAATTTGAATTCTCAACAAGAGCGTATTCTGCCTCAATTTCTTCAAGTATAGTCAACAATTTTCATCTCTAATTTGAATCAAGTGCAATAAACATTAAGATAATTTTCTTAACAACAACAACAACAACAAAACTTCAAGTGAATGTTAATAGAAGCTTTGTTCCTTATTGCCCCAAGCTGGAAGTAACCAATATGTCCTTCAACTGGTAAGTGAATCAACAAACAGTGGCTTATTATGCAATGGAATACTATTGACCATTAAATCAGAGGAGTTATCAGGGCATGAAAATATGTGGATTGATCTTAAATTCATATCACAAAGTAAAAGTAGTCAGACTGAAAGGCTATATGTTCTATTTGTAGAAAAAGCAAAATTACAACAACATTAGCCATCAAGATTAACAAAGTGTTTTGAATGTGGACGACTAATATATGCAATGCATAGGAGAACCACAGGAGATTTTCTAGTAAAACAATTATATGTGATATTATAATTGTATATGTGTGAGAGTACATTTATTAAAACTCATATAATTTTACAGCAGAATTATAAATCTTAATGTATGTAAATTTTTTAAAGTAAGGGGATGCATTGTAGAAAATTTTTAAAAAAAAGTAACTACATTACAGATGCATAAAATTACCTCACTGAAGGACTTTGAGGGGAAACATTCTGACCAAAGTAAATTAGGAATGAATGTAAAACAAAGCAAGAGAAGAGGAACTGTATATAAGCTCTGTAGTTTAATTGGCAAAGGTGTTTCCCATGGAGATATGAGTTTACAATCTGGAACTACTATATAAATCCTTGAGTAAATGAGTAGTGGGTGGTGGAAGCCAAGTTTATCACTGTTGGGAGTCAAAACTTACAGCTTAGCGAGAAGGAAGGAATAAAATGATCAGTTTGATACTGGATAAGAGTGGGAGACATCAGTATGACTCATGTTTGGGCTCATATAGATACAGATAGATGTATACGGAAGATTTACACTCCTATAACTCTGAGCAAAGCACATCAAGCACTCTGCTCTTGATTTCTTCTTCTTCTTCCTCCTCTTCTTCTTCTTCTTCTTCTTCTTCTTCTTCTTCTTCTTCTTCTTCTTCTTCTTCTTCTTCTTCTTCTTCTTCTTCTTCTTCTTCTTCTTCCTCCTCCTCCTCCTCTTCTTCTTCTTCTTCTTCTTCTCCTTCTCCTTCTCCTTCTTCTTCTCCTTCTCCTTCTCCTTCTTATTCTTCTTTTTCTTTCATTTACAAGTACAAAGAACCAAAGATCCTTGAAGAAATGGATGATTTTGTAAGTGTGGCCAGAAGTACAAAAGGTGAGAAGCAGTATCTTGTTTTCACAAAGTAAGCACTTGCACATACACAAACATACACACACACACACACACACAGAGAGAATTATTTCAAATGAACGTTACTTCAGTAGCTGTAGCTACTCAAAATAGTCAAATTCAAAACAATTTCAGAAGCAAATTACTATTTTATATATTATATGGAAAATTATGAAATAAATGCCCATGAATCCATATAGACATAAGTAATCAACTGAATCAGTACATACATGGAGGGAGACTAGACAAATCTATATTATGAAGAATTCCAAATAATCGATGTAGGAAGCACACCCTTAAGGAGGGGAAGCATAACTCCCAATTCCTTCCGTACAGCTCTGAATAGTGACAGAATAGTCATGGAGGCGGGGAAAAGAGTAATTGCACAGTGGAGAAGAAAAAAAATCAAATATACCTTAGCTAGATTATCAAAGTGAGCAACAATGATAACTCATTTTGATAACATGTACTTTTGACCTAATGTTACAAAAATGGCACTGTATCTATATGATCTTCTTACCAAGGATCTATATATGCCCTAATATAATCAAGAGAAGCATATCAAATGAATCACATCTGAAGGACATGCTATTAAATACCTGAATATTAGCCTTCAAAAATCTTAAGGGTATCAATGTCAAGAAGAATCTGAAGGTTCATCACAGTTTAGAGAGCCAAAGCAGGCATGAGAGCTAAACAGAAATGGTATCCTATTTTGGAAAGGGCATTAAATAAAAACTATAAAAATATGAAAGAAATGTGGACTTCAGTTAATGCTAATATAGTAGCACTAGATGGGAAGTTTATTAAATCTAAACTATTTTTAAGAGAAAATTTATTTTTTACTGAAGACAGACATAACTGAAATACGCTAGAGCCTGTTTTAGGGGCTGTTATAAGCTTTACCCCTTTGATGTGTTTGGGTTTTTTTTCCCCCCTCTTTATTTTTTTTATCAAAGCCGTCTTTTTTAGTAATTTGATTTTCTTACTATGTTGATTTCTCTTAAACATTATGCAAAGATGAAGTTTTATTTGACCCATGTTTTGTATCAGATAGATTTGAGGAGTCCTTCCATTCACTACTAGCTTTTATCTTTCACTCCAAACTTTGAAAACACTTCATTCAAAATTTTTCTCTTTCTAAAATCTTTCTTTTTCTTTCCTTTATTTATATATGACAGTAGAATGCATTATAATTCTTATTACATATGTAGGGCACAATTTTTCATATTTCCGGTTGTATACAAAATGTATTCACACCAATTCATGTTTTCATACATGTATTTTGGATAATAATGACCATCACATTCCACCATCATTTCTAACCCCATGCCCCCTCACTTCCCTTCCAACTCCTCTGTCCTATCTAGAGTTCCTCTATTCCTCCCATGCTCCCTCTCCTTACCCCCTATGAGTCAGCCTCCTTATATCAGAGAAAACATTTGGCATTTGGGTTTTGGGGATTGGCTAACTTTATTTAGCATTATCTTCTCTAACTCCATCCATTTACCTGCAAATGCCATGATTTTATTCTCTTTTATTGCGGAGTAATATTCTATTGTGTATATTTGCCACATTTTCTTTATCCATTCATCTATTGAAGGGCATCTAGGTTGGTTCCACAGTTTAGCTATTGTGAATTGTGCTGCTGTAAACTTTGATGTGGCTATGTCCCTGTAGTATGCTGTTTTTAAGTTCTTTGGGCATAGACTGAGGAGAGTTATAGCTGGGTCAAATGGTGGTTCCATTCCCAATTTTCCAAGAAATCTCCATACTGCTTTCCATGTTGACTGCACCATTTTGCAGTCCCACCAGCAACGTATTGGTATACATTTTTCCCCCACATTCTCACCAACACTTATTTTTGTTGGCCTTTATAATAGCTGTCATTCTGACTGGAGAGAGATGAAATCTTAGTTTTGATTTACATTTCTCTGATTGCTAGAGATGTTGAACATTTTTTCAATTACTTTTTGATTGATTGTATATCATCTTCTGAGAAGTCTCTGTTCAGGTCCTTGGCCCATTTATTGATTGGGTTATTTGTTTTGTTGGTATTTAACTCTTTGAGGTCTTTATATACCCTAGAGATATGTGCTGTACCTGATGTGTGATGGGTAAAATTTTGCTCCCAAGATGTAGGCTCTCTATTCATCTCACAGATTGTTTCTTTTGCTGAGAAGAAACTTTTTATTTTGTGTCAATCCCACTTATTGATTCTTGATTTAAATTTTTGTGCCAAAGGAGTCTTATTAAGGAAGTTAGGGCCTAATCCTACATGATGGAGATTAGGGCCTACTTTTTCTTCTGTTAGACACAGGGTCTCTGGTTTTATTCCTAAGTCCTTGATCTATTTTGGGTTGAATTTTGTGCATGGTGAGAGATAGGGGTTTAATTTCATCTTGTTGCATATGGATTTTCAGTTTTCCCAGCACCATTTGTTGAAGAGGTTATCTTTTCTCCAATGCATGTCTTTGGGACCTTTGTCTAATATAAGATAATTGTAATTTTGTGGGTTATTCTGTGTCCTCTGTTCTGTACCATTGGTCTAGCAGTTTGTTTTGGTGCCAATACTAAGCTGTTTTTGTTACTATTGCTCTGCAGTATAGTTTAAGGTCTGGTATAGTGATGCCACCTGCTTCACTGTTCCTGATAAGGGTTGCTTTAGCTATTCTGGGTCTTTTATTTTTCCAGATGAATTTCATGATTGCTTTTTCTATTTCTATGAGGAATGCCATTGGGATTTTGATCAGAATTTCATTAAATCTGTACAGTGCTTTTGGAAGTATGGTCATTTTGATAATATTAATTCTGCCTATCCAAGAACAAGATAGGTCTTTACATTTTCCAAGGTCTTCTTTGACTTCTTTCTATAGGGCTCTATTCACCTCTTTTATTAAGTTGATTCCCAAGTATTTTATTTTATTTTATTTTCTAGGCTATTGTAAATGGGGTAGTTTTTATCATTTCCTTTTTTTGAGGATTTGTCATTGATATACAGAAATGCCTTTGATTTATCAGTATTGATTTTATATCCTGATACTTTACTGAATTCATTTACTCATTCTAGAAGTTTTCTGGTGTAACTTTTAGAGTCTTCTAGGTATAGAATCATATCATCAGCAAATAGTGCCAATTTGAGTTCTTCTTTTCCTGTATGTATCCCTTTAATTTCTTTCATCTAATTGCTTTGGCCGGTGTTTCAAGAACTATGTTAAATAAAAGTGATGAAAGAAGGCATCACTGTCTTGTTCCAGTTTTTAGAGGGAATGCCTTCAATTTTTCTACATTTAGAATGATGTTGGCCTGGGGTTTAATATTGGTATCCTTTTTGATGTTGAGATATATTCCTGTTATCCCTAATTTTTCTAGTATTTTGAACATAAAGCAGTGCTGTATTTGTGAAATGTGTTTTCTGTGTCAATTGAGATGATCATATGATTCTTATATTTAAGTCTATTGATGTGATGAATTACATTTATTGATTTCCATATGTTGAACCAACCTTGCATCCCTGAGATGAATCCCATTTGATTGTGGTATACTATCTTTTTGATATGTTTTTGTATTTGATTTGCCAGAATTTTATTAAGAATTTTTGCATCTATGTTCACTAGAAATATTGTCTGAAGTTTTCTTTTTTTGATGTGTCTTTGTCTGGTTTTGGAATCAGGGTGATATTGGCCTTGTAGAATGAGTTTGGAAGTGTTCCCTCTTTTTCTATTTCCTGAAATAAATTGAGGAATATTTTTATTAGTTTTCCTTTAAATGTCTTGTAGAACTCAGCTGAGTATTCATCTGGTCCTGGGATTTTCTTGGTTGGTAGACTTTTGATAGCATCTTCTATTTTGTCACTTGGAATTGAACTACCTAAATTGTGTATATCATCCTGATTCAATTTGGGCAAATTATATGACTCTAGAAATTTGTCGATGCCTTTGATATTTTCTATTTTATTTTAGTGTAAGTTTTAAAAATAATTTCTAATTAACTTCTGTATTTCTGTAGCATCTGTTATGATATTTTCTTTTTCATCATGTATGTTAGTAATTTGAGTTTTCTCTCTCCTCTTCGTGAGCATGGCCTAAGGGTCTATCAATTTTATTTATTTTTTCAAAAAACCAACTTTTTGTTCTGCCAAATTTTTTAAATTGTTTCTTTTGTTTCAATTTCATTGATTTCAGTTCTGATATTAGTTATTTCCTGTCTTCTTCTGCTTTTGGTGTTGATTTGTTCTTTTTTTCTAGAGTTTTGAGATGTAATGTTAAGTCATTTATTTATTTTTCTCCTTTTAAGTAATGAACTCCATGCAATAAACTTTCCTCTTAGAACTGCTTCCATAGTGTTCCAGAGATTTCAAAATGTTGTATCTGTGTTCTCATTCACCTGTAAAATATTTTTAACCTCCTTGATGTCTTCTGCAAGTCATTGTTCATTCAACAGCATATTATTTAGTCTCCAGGTGTTGGAGTGAATTTTATTTCATTTTTTGTCATTGATTTCTAATTTCATTCCATTATGATCTGATAGAATGCAGGGTAGTATCTCTAATTTTTATATTTGCTAAGGGTTGCTTTGTGAGATAATATATGGTCTATTTTAGAGAAGGTTCATGTGCTGCTGAGAAGAAAGTGTATTCTCTCATTGATGGGTGGAATATTCTATATATGTCAGTTAATTCTAAGTTATTGATTATGTTATTGAGTTCTATAGTTTCTTTGTTCAGCTTTTGGTTGGAAGATCTATCTAGTGATGAAAGAGGTGTGTTAAAATCACCCCAAATTACTGTGTTGTGGTCTGTTTGACTCTTGAACTTGAGAAGATTTTTGTTTGGTGAATGTAGATGCTACAATGTTTGGGGCATATATATTTATAATTGTTAAATCTTGTTGGTGTATGTTTCCTTTGAGCAGTATGTAGTGTCCTTCTTTATCCTTTTTTGATTGACTTTACTTTGAATTCTACTTTATTTGATATGAGGATGGAAATTCTTGCTTGCTTCCACAGTCTATGTGAGTGATATTATTTTTCCCAACACTTCACCTTCATTCTGTGGACATCTTTTCCTATGAGATGAGTGAGTCTCTTGGAGGCAGCATATTGTTGGGTATTTTATTTTATTTATCCAATCTGCTAGTCTATGTATTTTGATTTGTGAGTTTAGGCCATTAATATTCAGGGTTATTATTGGGACATGATTTGTATTCCCTGCCATTTTTGTTTATTTTTGTTATTTAATGTGACGTGGTTTCTCCTCTGATTAGATTTTCCTTTAGTGTAATACTTCCCTCTGCTGATTTTCATCATAGTTTTTCATTTCCTCCTCATGGAATATCTTGCCGAGGATGTTCTGTAGTGCAGGTTTTCTAGCTGTTAATTCTTTTAACTTTTGTTTATTATGGAAGGTTTTTATTTCATCATCAAATCTAAAGCTTAGTTTTGCTGGATATAAGATTCTAGGTTGGCATCCATTTCCTTTCTTTGATGGTCTGGGTTGAAAAAATCTGCTGATATACAAATTGGTCTTCCCCTATATGTGATCTGTTTCCTCTTTCTTGCGGCTTTTAGGATTCTATCCCTATTCTGTATGGTTGGCATTTTTATTATACTGTAGATATATTGTAATTTTGTACATTTGGCTATTTTATTTAGTTTTCCAGTTCATTCTTCATTCTTGGGAAATTTTCTGATATTATGTCTTTGAAGAGATTGTGTATTCCTTTGGTTTGAAACTCTGTGCCTTCGTTTATCCCAATAACTCTTAGATTTGGTCTTTTGATGCTGCCCCATAATTCTTGGATGTTCTGTTCATGGATTTTTACCATCTTCACTGTGTGATTAATTTTATTTTCCAGATTGTATACTTTGTCTTCATTATCTGATATTCTTTCTTCCAAGTGATCTAGTCTATTGGTTATGCTTTCTTTGAGTTTTTATTTGATTTATTGTATCCTTTGTTTTAAGGATTTCTGACTGTTTTTTCTTCAGAGTCTCTATGTCTCTCTTGAAGTAAACTTTTGCTGTCTGTATTTACTCTCTTATCTCTTTGTTGAAGTGATCAATTTTTGCCTGTATTTGCTCATGTAGGTCATTCTTTAATTCACAGATAATTTTTAATTATGAACCCTCTGAACTTCTTTTCTGACATTTCATCAACTTTGCTGTCCATGGGTTCTGTTATTATAGTATCCTTGTTTGTTTGGGGGCACTTTCCTCCCTCGTTTTTTCATGTTGTCTATGTGTCTTCCTTCCTTGCAGTGTGGATCTTGCAGTTTCTTCCCTATATTATTGTAGTACCTGTGCAGATTGTCTGTACCTCACCTTGATGTTAGGCTTCCAGATTCTGCTGGTGTCCCTTGATGTATGCTACTGCATCTAAAGGTAGTGGCAGCAATAGCTGAGGTAACTCAAGATAATAGTTAAGGTGGCCCAAGATGGAAGCAATGTCTTACAGAGTTGCAGCTGAAAGAGTGGGTCTCACACTCCCTTTGGGATGCCTGCCCTGAGATGCAGCTACTTCTAGGCCCTGTCTGTTTTCAAAAAGTTAGGGTCTACTGTGTGGGGAAGGTATAGTGATGGCTGCAGTGTCCCAAGATGGAAGTGGGTTAGGCTTAGGCTCCCAGGTGGGGAAAGGGAGGAAACTCAGACCTACCCTGGACCTGGGTCCTGAACAAATTGGTGTGGACAGATCTAGGCCAGGCCTTGGCTCCCATGGTAGTATGTTAGTTGGAAGAGATGCTCCTGTGCTGGAGGCTGGGCTCCAGCAGGTGCCTGATGGTGGAGAGGTGGACCCAGGCATACTGTGAGCCTGGGTCCAGCACGGCCAGTGTGGGTGGATCTGGGCCTCCGGACTTGACCTCCCGCAGTAGTCTTCTGGTTGGAAGGGGCAGTCCTGTGCCAGAGACTAGGTTCCAGCAGGAGTCTGACCCTTGTTTGGAGGGGTGGACCCTGGCATACTGTGAGCCTGGGTCCCACATGAGCTGGTGTGGACCATCTGGGCTGGGTTTGGGCTCCTGTGGTGGTCTGCTGGTCAGAAAGGTTGATCCTGTATCCCCTCTTTAAATACTTTTTGAGACCCTTATTCTTGGTTCTGAAGAGTAAGCTAACATGATAAAAGAAGTCCATGCCCCTATAAAGCCACTGTTTTATTTGTTGGAAGACTGTGAGGAGAGATGCTCAAGGGGGAAAACTACAATTAATGGCAGCATGCATGTTTAAGCAAAAATTTAATATAAATCTCAAAGCTATGTTGGATTAAAATAGAATGATAAAATGTGGCTGAGCACCTATTTCGAATGTGATGATCATGAAAGTTTGTTCTGAAACACATTTTCAGTAGATATCTGAGTGATAAACAAAATCCAGCCAGGGGAAATTTACTGGAAGGAGTAATTCCAGTCACTAGGAATACACTCTACATGAGTTCTGTGGTGGGAATGAGCTTGTTATATTTGGGCAGAGAGAAAAGACAGGAGGTGGGAGAAGTGCAGAGAGTATGGTAGAAGAAGGGGGAACTTATTATAAAAATTAATAGTTTCTCTTTTTCTTTTTCTTTTTTTTCCTGATCTCCAAGAATCTAATTGGCATAGGTCAGTGCTAATGTTACCACACTGAGTATCCTTCTGCTGTTTATTTTTCTAACATCCTCTATCAACAATTTGTCCTATGGAATTGTATGAAGTGCTCACACTAGTAAAAATAAATGATTGATAGTGAAAATATATAAATTTAAGATATATGCATACAATGGTTCAGCAAATTAGAATTCATGGGCAAGCAATGTGATTTTTAGAAATGACTGTCATTAATGATCTTTTAAATGTCTTCCAATCGTTCTTATTTTATCATTTATAACTAGGTATTTTTTTGCTTCTCTTTCCCTTTGCTCCCCCTAACTCTGGTGACTTAGAATCAGCTCAGCATGTTTGGAGTTGAATTGTTAGAATAATTTCTCTTAAGCCATTTCCTAAAACAATTTAGAAAGCACATAATCAATTTTCAGCAGATTCAATCTCATCACATGTTTGAGCTGAGTATCAGATATCTTTAATGAGTCACAGGGAAAGGTTGCATTCTGGCTCAGTAACTGCCTGGATGTTTCAGCAATTAAAATTATAGTTAAACATTGGGCAAAAGAATTCAGGAGTCAGCACTGACCAGAGTTCTCTTACAAAAACAGAGTAATCTTCAGTCAATTACTTGAATTACAAGCATGAAATACTGAGTATCTCATTTTTTGACCTCCAGCAAGAACATGATAACAAATTTTAAATTGATTTGGGAAATTTAGTTTAAGGAATATAAAATTTTTAAAGTATCTTGGATCATATGTTCCCCAATATATCTGGATCTAGATAGTATTAGATAAAATTCCATCTTCACCAGGTGCTAAAGAAAGCATTTATGGGGATTAGCAGCTGTTAATCTTGTAGCATATGTCAGACACTATGTTGAATGTGGTAGGTATTATCAAATATAAGCGCATATACATGTGCAAATATTTTGATACTTTTATATTAGTTCTCAAAAATATTTAACAAAGGAGACTTGGAACCAAACATATTATTTCCCCAAGGTGAAACAGTTGTAAAGAAATTATTAATTTAATGAAAGAACTGGCATCTTGAGATAAAAAAAAAAAGATCTCAAATAGCTACTTTTTCATCAAATAAGTTTCATGTCACTACCAAAAAAGCATTCCATTTTTAAAGAAAAACCAAATATACAAAAATAGGCTGTATCCTTTCTTCATATTTGTACCTATCATTAAGAAATGTAAATTCTGGTTGCAGTTTGGAAAATGCCTACTTCCGTCAGTTTTCCACATCTTCCTAGGAGCTGGTGTTTGCATGGGATCTCGGCTTCAGAGACATAGCTGCCTGGCCAGGTATACATCCTCTTATGTGGTGGTCTATAATACTTATTATATAATAAAATTCATTCAAAATGTTTTTGTACTAAAAGTCATGCACTCATTCCCATCAGCAGAAAACAATTACAGATATTGTAAATGTTTAGTTTAAAATAATCCAAAAAAATTCTACTTTTTTCAAAGCAGTCTTCAGAATATAAATTCTAAACAAAGTCAGAGTTTAGCATGAAAAAGTTTTCTGTATTCACATAATTTATCGGATCATTTTCTTAATCCTAGTCAGCAAAGGACTGTGTAATCTTAACCAGATCTGTCTGCTAGATATGGACTCTCCTATGACAACAGGTGAGTCAAGTTGAGACTCAGTGCCTTGGACACACAGCTACAGACAGCTTTTAATTAAGCAGGGACTTAGCAAGTGATTGGGGCTCACATCTCTGACTACAGTGATCACACTCCTCTCTTTTTAAGATATTCCTTGCTATGAGGGAAAAAGTAAAATGACATGTTATTATATTTACACATAAATTTATTCTGTTGATTCATGTACTTACTATTCTATAATAATGAATGTTGGGTCATTACTGAATGCAAATAAATGAAAAAAAACAAACATATTATGTCAATCCAACTGACTTTCTCCCACATGGCTTATGCTGAAACTAATGCAAAGATAACTTCAAAATGAATTTGAAGTTGCAATTCAATACTAATTAGTATACTTACCTATACTAATTAGTTGGCTTAACATGTAGAAAAAAATATTAATTTATTTTCTTAATTTTGTAGGCATTTTCCAAACTGGCAGAATCTACAGTCATACCACTTCTTGCTTCTTCTGGGCTCCACTTCCATTCTCTTTTGGACAAGTGCATTGACATTAACAGTCACTCACTGAACAAATTAAAACACCGAAAGATACAAGGAAATAAGATACTGGCATGATATTATACTTAAACGATTGTGTTTTAAATGCAATGGTGAAATATACATAATGTAGTATTGGTGTTAATATCTTTATGCAGCTTCATTTCAAAGTAATTACTTTCAACTAGAAGCCCTGAATATTAGGAATATAATGATAGGCACAGGAGTTTGGTCTTAATGCAATGAGTAGATAAAGACTGTTTATAAGCTAAAAGAGAGGTGGCAGTATCATACAAATTATGATTCAGTAGTCTGAACCTGATCTTGATGGGTGGATAAGTTCTATAGAATAAGACTCTGGCAGAAAGTGGTCACATAAGATTTTGACCATTATCTGGACAAAACATGAAGAACAGTTTAATTATCATGATGACAATGATAATAATATATCATGACTGCTTCTGACTAAAACTAATAAAGTAGAACAACAAGCTGCTTTAAAAAAAATCTATCAACTTGGGATAATAGCTTCTTAGACAAATCATTTTTATGACTTTCCAGTTACTAATTTTAATTGTATCAACTATTGTTTTTTAATAAACTGAATGTTAAAAAAAATTCCAAATGAGTAGTTATATACTTTGTTGCCATAAAATGTTCAAAAGAGGCCTGGGGAGCAGGGGATTGGCTCTGAGGTTTAGCTCCCCTAGGTTCAATCCACAATACCAAAATAATAATAATAATAATAATAATAATAATAATAATAATACATAAAATAAAAAATGAAAAGAGGCCTGAGGAAATCTGAAGTTTTGCTTTAAACAAAAAATTTTTTGAAAAAAAATTGAATCTTTAATAATTAAAATTCTAATAATAATCAATTGTGCAGCTAACATGTGTTTAATATGTTCCACAAAATATTCCTGACTCTTACAAACCAACTGAAATACATATATACCACACATACACAAAACATGCAAATACACACATAAGCATCTGTCATGTTATATGCATTATATCATTCCCATTTTATAGGTGAGGAAAATAAAGAAGAGTGATATTTTGCCTATTATCAAGACATAGCTGCCATTGAATTGCAACTTCAAATGCATTTTGCCCAAGATCTGTATCCCTTACCTATACTAATTCATTGGCTTAGCATGTAGAAAAAAATATTAATTTATTTTCTTAATTTTGTCTTTGAATTTTGACCCTTAAAACAAATACTACTTCATGCCACCAGTTTAAAAATTCCAATTTGACTCTACTAATGTCCTAGAATAAAAATAGAAGGGCTTCTCAGTCGGGAATGATAAGAAGAGTTCAGTATTTTACAACTTACACTTTATTATAGTGCCAAAAGCCTTTCTCTCTGGTTTTAGCTTAAAATACTTCAACATGAGGTTGAAGAATGTTAATTGCTCTTCCAACTTATGGGTGTGTCACCGTTTGTTTTGGTGGATTTCCCCATGATCAGTGTAAGACATTTTCTTTATTGCTCATTCAACAAACATTTCTTTTTATGTGTAGGGTATTCTCACAAAACACATATTGGGTTTTGGAATAAATGGACTGATGTGTATGTGTAACATTGAACTAGTGCCTAGCATTTTTGCTTTTCCCTCCTGTTCTTGCCGTTCTAAGCTCCTCTGCCTTATGGGGAAAGTAGGTGTCCTGCTCCATTAAAGTTGAGTTAAGGCATTTTTGACTTGCTATGGCCAAAATAGTGTCAGAGACCATCATGTAATCGGAAGCTTGAAATGTGTTTGGGTCCTTTGGCATAAAATCTTTCACTTTAATCATCTATCATGAGGAAAACATATCTTAGTCACTGATCTCAGAAAATGGAGGCCCATGAAAAAAAAATAAAAGCACCCAAATCACAGAGTCCATATCAGCCCATTTCGTCTGAGTCCAGAAGAGGCCCAGGTCCATGAACGAAAAAATGTTTTTGTTTTTGTTTTTAACAGGTGATATGGAACTGAAAGTGATTTGTTTTTCAACAGTATTGAGATACACACACACATGCATACACACACACACTCACACACACAATGGGCCACAAACCTTAAATCACATTTTCTGGTTGTTGTCTTCAATGCATGTTTCATTGACATTTCTTTATTGTCTCTTAAATATTTCTTGGAAAAATCCCATAGAAATCTGTTTACATTGAGTTTATTATAATATTTCTACCCACTAATTAAAAAGTATTTTATATTCAGTCTTTAAATCTCCAGTTAAGATTAACAAAATTTAAACTTCAAAGTTTAATTCACAGCTTTGTACATCTTTCACTCAGAGTTGAGAGACCTATGCTAGGTGAGGAAAGAGGAATTCATTTATTCTTCTTCTCCATATTTTTCCTTTAGTTTCTGAGTTCTCCAAGTTTGGGGAATTGGGATAAGGGAAAACAATTAGAGGTAAAGTATTAGAGTTTTCTTACTAATAATCATTAATACACAGTGTGATGAGTTTCCTGAAGCTGGCTCTCTCTAGAGGCACCTGTGGAGGTTCTCTAAGAGTCTCTGTCTGACTTCTTCCACTGCAAAGAGCCCTGACCTGGTCAAGTTGCTGTGGTTGGTCCTCTAAACTCTCCAGAGTGGTGCCCTGTACCTGTAATCCCATGGCTTCAACCACTATGGGACTGAGATGAGATAAGATATAATATGTTCTGAGAGAAAAGCATACTTATCTTCCCTTACTTAACCCACAGGAAGAACACATATTAGACTTTTCTAAAACATACATACATACAACATACATAATTCTTGATTCTTTTCTACTTTGTCAATATAAGCAAAGTCATCCGAGGACTTTAATTTTTCAGGCAATCTTCAGTTGCAAAATGAAATGCCAAAACACCATTTACCCTTTTCTCCAGGTGTTGATGTACATACTCATTTGCATGCTTGGTAGCACCTCTTCCTGACTTTCAGAACACTCTCAGCTAGGCTAATGCCTGCTAACTGTATAAATTGCATTACTGTTTGATATATATGTATATGAACTGGAAGAGAGAGGTGGGGAGGAGAGAGAGAGAGAGAGAGAGAGAGAGAGAGAGAGAGAGAGAGAGAAAATTAGTAAATAAATGCTGATGTTTTCAGCAGCCTTAGGGCACTTGATGCTATTTGGCTTTAGGTACAATTTAGAGACAATGAGAAAGTCCCTTTTTATATAAAATTAGACTGCATAGTGATATGTATGATGGATATTTGGAAATCAAACAAATCCAGTGTTAATATCTAGCTCAATGACAAAGATTCAATTATTTAACTTCTCTTTGTTCCATTTCACTCTAACCAAAGCAAAGGGTATTTCAGTTGAATATTTATTCACTGAACAATATTTACTGATCATATGTTATAGTCTAGTTTTACTGCAAAGCGCTGGTGGTAATTTTGTCTTTGAATTTTGACCCTTAAAACAAATACTATTTCATGCCACCAGTTTAAAAATTCCAATTTTTAAATTCATATTTTTTTATTTTAAAGAAAGAAATGTAACAAAATTAAATACATTTACTTGAAATTCCATGAAGATTTAGGAAGAAAAAAATAGACATAATTTGATAGACTAGGAGTGTTTTCTCTATATAGAGGAAGACAGAAAGGGCCTCTCTCAGAGATGTCATTTAAGCTGGTACTTGATTGAAAAATGGTAGTTATGTTACCTGAGGAAAAAGTAATTCAGGAAGAAAGGAGAACAAATGTAGACCTTCAGTAAGCAAGAAGGATGGCATGTCTTTGAAGCAGAAGGATCGATCTCTGGAAGGATTGATCTTGTTCGTGAACAAGAGGAAGGGAGATATGAGGTGCATCAATGAGCTGGGCAGGGACTGGATTACAATAGTAATGAGAAAAATTGGGGAGTTTTAAGTGGAGACCAACCATGACTTACAGTTTACTAAGTTCAGTAGCCACTGTCCAGTCCAAACCTATATCAGCATCATTTGAGAGAGTGAGACTTTTTCTTATTGAAATATACTGTATTTCTACCAGAAAATCACTCTCAACTGGATCCAAAACTCAGGCCTTAAACCTCTTCTCTTTTTCATGTCACTCAGTATCTGGGTGACCTCTAAGAATACAATGACTATATTTTTATTTTCTGCTCAAGTCACCAAATCAAAGAAGTACCATAGACTAGGTGGCTTAAAGAATGCATATTTATTTGTCACAGTTCTGGAGGCTGAGAATGTCAAGATTTGGCTCCTGGCAAGGGTCTGCTTCTTGGATGACAGATTCTAGCCTTCCCCTGTGTGCTCACAAGGCCTTTCCTAGTGCATGCTCACATGGCCTTCTCTCGCTCTATTTTCTCTCTTTTTCTCTCTCTCTAACCCCCCCCCCCCATTTATTTCTATCTCTATATCTATCTCACATTGTTTCTTCCAGAACATCTTCAGTTTGGCCACTTTTGCCACCTTCCTCAGCACCATTTTGGACCACGGAGTCATCCTAGTTCTTGCTGAATCCTGCTGATTTCCTCCCCTTAACCAGCACTCTTAACACAGGGCTAAGAATGCTCTCAGAATTATCTCAGATGGATTCCTTATTTCCTTAGATCTTTTTGTAAAGGTCATCACTGTAAAGATTTTCTTGGATACCCTAAAATTTTAATTCAACATAATTTAATATCCTCTATCCCTTCTTTATCTTTTCTGGTAATCTATGCTATCTCTTTATATAATATGCATTATATAAAGCATGAATTATATATTATAAAATTATATACTACATATTACCTACACAGAGTAAGAATAATGTATATGTATATATGTGACATTGTGACAAATACAACATATTTAACTTAGTGATTATATTTTCCATCATCTAAAATATAAGCTCAATCATGGTAGGGTGTTTTGTTGAACATTGTGTTCTTAGTATCTTTAATAGTGCCTGACAAATGAAGCAGTCAATAAATATTTGTTGAATGGATAAATGAATGAAAGAAATTTAGTTCCTTTTGTTAAAGATTTTTTGATTTATAATTAGTTACACATGATAATATAATGCACTTTGATACATCATATATAATGGAGTATAATTTCTTATTCTTCTGGTTATACATGATGTAAAATTCCATCTGTAGTATAGTTTCATATGTACATAAGTAATAATGTCTGATTCATTCTACTATCCTTCCTACCCCCGTAACCCCTCCCCTCCTTTCACTACCCTCCACTTATTGTAAAGTAACTCTCTTCTTCCCTAGCCGCCCCCTCCCCCAACCCATTGTGAATTAGCATCCTCATATCAGAGAAAACTATTGGCCTTTGGGGTTTGGGGATTCTAGATTTTAAGTGGCAAATGTGTTATGAGTGAGATTTTTTGTAGTAGTCTAAGAGAAAATGGCAGCTAGATCAGGGTGCCGATTGTGAAAACAGTAGTAAGTAGAAATTTCTAAATTGATTATTGAGTTCAGGTAAAGCATAAAAGCTGAATCCGGGTAATTAGAAGAAAAGAAAACATGGTGGATCATTTATAGACACAAGTAGATTGACAGTTAATTAAAGGAACATAAATACATTCCCCTCTGATTATTTCCAATTTTTCAATTAATTATGAACCAAAGTTATTGACTAGTTGGAGGAAGACGTATTTGAAAAGAAAGGAAGAATGTTAAAAGATTTTTTTTTTAAAGAGTGAGAAAAATGGAAATGCTAAGTAATTAGAGTAGAAGTACTGGTTAATACAGAACACCTAAAGGCCTGAAGAATTGTTATTTCCTCCACCAAACACTATATCTCCAATTCTTAAGCAAAACACATGTGTATTTGCCTAGCTTTGTATATTTTTTGGCTACTGTTTTTGTTTCTTTCTCTTTTATTTGAAACAATGAATGATTTATTTAGGAGCAATGAAGAAATTTAGAGATATATATTTACATATATCCATTTTATTGCCATAGTTAATATGTTTTTCCTAGGAAGTTAAAAAAATCACTTGAGCAATAGAATTAACAAATCACAGAATAAAGGCTCAATATCCTTTGACAGTGCATTATATTAAAGATGGTGAAGATAGGCACTTCAGAAGTGAGCAGATGTGTTTACCCAGCAAGATTTCTGCAGGAAAAAAAAAAAATCATTAATCAAGTTTTATTTAGGGACACCCTTGAATGATGTTCAGAGCTTGTCTGTCAACTCCTCTTCATTAACTTGATTGAATTTTGCTTCTATATTCTTGATGTGAAAATTCACTTCATTTAAGTGTTTGCACATACTTATTAAAAGCTTCCTTATTCTCTGTAATAAAATAATAGTTTTAGTTCTTGTCATGCAGAAGTTACTGTCTTTGGGTGGGGGAGACATCAAACTTAAAAATAGAACACCATATATGATGAAACACAGTCATGCATTAAATTAACTGGTTTAGATATCCAAGGTCTTTGGAGTTGGAACAGAAAGAGATCAGAAAGGACATGCAACTTAGTTCAAGTGAGTCAGCATGGAAATTGTTTGGGAAGGAGGATGTCATTGTTGTAGTGTTGTGAACAGTACAGGAAGTTATTTTAAGAGACCCACTCCACTGAGGAGGCCCTCCTCCACCTTCATGCTCCATTCAATTAGTTAAATCTCAACTTGTCATTTGCTTTCTATTTGTATGTAGTATAAATAACAGCAATGCCTAACTAACAGATTTGCTCAGAGGCTTATGTTAGATAAGTAATAGTAACACATTTTTGCAGCATATTAGGGCACATACATTAATAATGTAATATTCTTTTCTGTTAAATTAATACGCTAGTCGAGAAAATGCAAAATAAAAATCTTATTTCTTAAGAGGGGCTTTTTTAAAATATCAGAGTCCTCTCAGTAGTCACTTATTTGTTCACTAATTTATTTATTTATTTTCTCTTATGTCAACAATATTTATTCTGACCTTTTATTCTAAGATTAACTTTGTGTCACAAAATATCTTGCTGTTCCGAAGAATGGACAAGAATCCAATTTGACAAAGCTCAGGTCACTAGGAGACCAGGCAAAGAAGCTTCACCAGATGAAAGAATATTCCAGAAGAACTGCTAGAGTCATAGGGCCAACAATTTTCCAAGTTATTGTTTCATTCACATATCTAGCAAGAAATTTGTAAGCTCAAGAAATCAATATAAAATTATTTTCATCAAATTATAAAATGAGAAAATATTGAAATGTCAGAAATTTTTCTATCAATAGAGAAATTGCCAGATATTTTCTTTCTGTACTTTTTTGTTTTCCATAGAAATATTTAGTACAACTTCAGTAAAGATTTTTTTTTTCTGAAAGATGGGCAGAACAGTAGGATATACATAAACAGATCTCTTCTATACTCACCCCAAAATACTATCTCATCAAACTGCTGAATGTTGTAAAGCTATTATACTGTGCACTCTGCTGTTATCCATTCATATAAAACTCAATTTATATGTTTTCTGGAGAATAAAGAAAAATTCTAAATTATTCAGGTGTCTTTATTTTGTTTGTAATAAATAATTGAGTTGAGCAACTTTATAAGAATGCCATGTAGTAGCCAAAAGTTTTAATAAAATATAAATAAAACAAATCTACAACACTTGACTATCTGTCTACAGAAACAGAGGTTTGTAGAAAATATAGACTGCTTAATTGTTAGTCAGCTTTTTATCACTGTGACCAAAATACTTCACAAGAGCCACTTACAGGAAGAAAAGCTTATTTTAGATCATAGATTCAGAGATTCAGTACATGGTCAGTTTTCTCCATTGTTCTGGGCCCAAGATGAAGCATATTATGGCACAGAGTGTGTCAGAGAAAAGTGGTTCAGCTTATGGAATCCTTGATGAGAGAGACAGAAAGAAACAGCTAGAAGCCAGGACAGAACATAATCCCCAAGGGCATGCCCCAGTGATCTACTTTCTCCAGTCATGCTCCACTTTCTCCAGTCATGCTCCACCTACTCCAATTACCACCAAGTAATCCATCAAATGAATTAAACCACTGAGTAGGTTACAGAAATCATAATCTAATCCTTTTACCTCTGAATATAACTGCATTAACACATGAGGTTGTTGGGAAGGAACATTTCATATCCATATAATAATGCTATTGTTAATGTTTATTATTTTGGCATGTACTTTCCCAATTAAATTTTCCCAAGGATTTGCAACATAAATATTAATACTATTCCAAATCACACATGGGAAACTGCTTTCTTGATAATTTAAGTAAATTATGAAGTATCACATAGCTAGTAAGAAGAACTGAAACTTGAACCATTCTTAAATTCTCATTTCAACCACATATTCTTGACATTATGCTATGCTGCATCTTCATAGTATTATTCTTATCTTATAGTCACTGGTAGATATTATAATGAGGACACCATAGTTTAAGTGCTAGGCAATGCCAAAGAATGAATTTGCCGGTCCTCACAAAACTTTTGATATAC
The DNA here is from genome assembly GCF_047511675.1 of Marmota flaviventris. NCBI lineage: Eukaryota > Metazoa > Chordata > Mammalia > Rodentia > Sciuridae > Marmota > Marmota flaviventris. The sequence goes on along the minus strand of NC_092506.1, from coordinate 69,452,390 downwards.
ATAAGAGAACAAAAAAGCATACAAACTCATACATGCCAGAAATGCAATATGTGTAAGTGAATGGTAGAAAAAACTTGCATAATGAACTATATATTTTCAAATTAGGACATTTTCACATAGAAGGCCACATTTGACTTATAACTTAAAGGTTGAACAAGGTTTTCATAAAATAGGAGACAAACACACACACACGTCCGTATTAGGGAAATGCCTATGTATCTTTAGGTGATAATATGTTGAATGTGTATTCATGTGCAACACAAAAGAATTGTAGTAGATTAAGCCTAAAAAGTAAATGCCCAGGGATGGGGTTGTGGCTCAGTGGCAGAGTGCTCTCCTAGCACGTGCAAGGCCCTGGGTTCGATCCTCAGCACCACATAAAAAAAATAAAGATAGTGTTGCGTCCATCTACACCTAAAAAATAAATGTTAAAAAAAGTAAATGCCCAATCAATAAATGGGAATAGCTAGGATGATGGAAGGAGAGGGTCATCATTATACAAAATACATGTATGAAGATGTGAATTTGGTGTTAACATACCTTATATACAAACAGAGATATGATAAATGGTGGTGTAAACGTGTATTTAGAATTGTATGCAAAAAAATAATAGCGCTCATGTATAATGTTATAATTTGGTGTGAACATACTTCATATACAGAGTTATGCAAAATTGTGCTGTTAATGGATAATTATGAATGTAATGCACTCCACTATTGTCATGTATGTAACAAATAAATTTTAAAAAGGAAGAAAAAAATAAATGGGCTACGGAATTGAACAGACACTTCACAGAAGAAGAAATATGATTGATAACAAATCAAAGAAAAAAAAATTCAACATCTCTAGCAATTAAAGAAACGCAAATCAAAACTACTCTAAGATTTCATCTCAACCCAATCAGAATGGCAATTATCAAGAATACAAACGATAATAAATTTGGGTGAGGATAAGGGGGAAAAGGTACATTAACTCATACCTTGCTGGTGGGACTGCAAATTTTGTTGCAACCATTATAGAAAGCAGTATGGAAGTTCCTAAGGAAACTTGGAATGAAACTACCATTTGACTCAGCTATTCCACTCTTTAGTTTATGACCAGAGGACTTAAAAACAGCACAGTACAGTGATGTAGCCACATCAATGTTTATAGCAACTGAATTCACAATAGCTAAACTATAAAACCGACCTAGGTGCCCTTCAACAGATGAATGGATAAAGAAAATGTGGTACATATACACAATGAACTATTAATTAGCCTTAAAGAAGAATGAAATTATGACATTTGCAGGTAAGTGGGTGGAGATGGAGAATATCATGCTAAACAAAATAAGCCATTCCCAAAGAACCAAAGGCCTAATGTTTTCTCTGATATGGGATGCTAGTTCACAAGGAGGGAGAGGCTAGGAACAGAGGTACTTTGGATTAGACAAAGGGGAATTAATATAGAGGAGGGCTATGGAGGTAGGAGGGATAGTAGAATGACTTTGACATTCTATTTATAAAGTATGTATGATTACATGACCGGTGTAATTCTATATCATATACAACCAGAAGAATAAGAAGTTATACTCTGCCACAGTCCAGCTGCAGCAAAATAACCGGGGGTGACAAGCAACTTGTGTACATTGATACAGCAGGAGTGGAAGCCGTTTATTGTAGGACAACAGAGGTATTTATACATTCCACACAGCTTATCTTAATTAACATAAACTAGATAAAGCAGTCAACCAATAAGAAATCTTCACACTTAATGGCTCGCTGGCGCCACCTCACAAACCACTCCCCCTGGCAAAATACCAGGCACCATCCTGACTTGTTTACAGACTCTAACAATACTCCATTTATGTCTGATGTATCAAAATCCATTGTACTGTCACGTATAACTAATTAGAAAAAATTTTTTAAAAAGAATGGCTCGATATATGCAAGCCACTAACATTGTAACATACCACATAAATTGAATCAGTGCTAAAAATCACTTTGATCATTTCAATAGATGAAGAAAAAGCCACAAAAAAATTCAACATCTTGATGAAGGCCATAGAAAAACAATATAAAAAAAGTAAATTGGCTCAAAGTAATGAAAGATAAATATATGAAAATCCTATAACCTACCTCATCCTAAATGGCAAAAAAAACTAAAATCAGGAATGAGAAGGAAGTCCATTATCATTAATATTTTACAATATAGTGTTTGAAATTTTAGCCAGAATGATTAGTCAAATGGAATGATAAAAAGGCACACGTAAGCAAGAAAAAAGTCAAATTAGTCTTATTTGCAGATGATATGATCCTCTATTTAGAAGACCCTAAAGATTTATCCAGCAGAATATGATCAAATTATATTATATGCATGAATGAATGCGTGACAATGAAACTCACTATTATGTTTTAATATTCACCAAAAATAGGAAAAATCAAATAAAAAATAATAACAAAAAAGTAAAGGTTAGGGGAACTTTCAGAATGAAAAATTTCAGTTATGATAAAAATACATAAGAAAGAGTTAAATATAAATTCTAAAACTTAAAAATTAAATAAATATTAAGAAATAATGAATGAATTTAACAGCACATTAGAAAGCTTGGAGGATAATTATTGAACTGTAATGTAAGTTAGCAGACAATTTTCCACTTAAACTATTGAGTGTTCTGAGACTCTTGGAGATTCTCTAGAAATAAAATTAAAAATCTATATTAAAATTTAATAAGGATAGATGTTGTTAGCTTTAAGGTTAGCAAGTTAAAGAAGGTTTAGATATTATAATAATAAAGCTAGCTGAGATAATAAATAATAAAAAGATTTAATAAACTCAAAGGTAGGAAAAAGGAGAAAAAAATAAGACAAATTAAAAGATGGAAATGTAAGAAGAGTAAATTCAAATATAGCAGATATTTTATTAATGTACATATATTAAATATTAAAATTAAAGAAAGATTATAAACTAAGTTTTAAAATATAACTGTACGCATCTCCTTTTGGAGGGGTAATTTATAACATTATTATGATTTATAAACATTTGCTATGTGATGGAGAAATTTTGCTTCTACTAATTTATTCTAGAAAATATATTCATGCATGTTAAAATTGTATTCACAATAACATCAAAAAGCACTCTTAACTTTGTAATATGGCTTTCATTTGTGTATAAGTAGATTGAGGTATAATTTATATAAAATAAAATGGATTAATATTTTATTTCCATATTTTTATTAGTGCATTGTAGTTATACATAATATCAGGATTCATTCTGACATAAATATAAAATCATGAAATGTACTTTGCCCAACTTCAAATCCCAGTATTTCCCTTTTACCCCTCTCCTCCCATCCCTAGTTGTCCTTCCTCTTGTGTAATTGTCGTCTTCTATTTATTTATAGACTTTTTATGGTACATTATTGTTATATATAAAGGTGAAATTCACTGTAGTATATTCACATTTGTACATAACGTTATTGGGTTAATTTCATTCTACAGTTTTTGTTTCCCCATCACTCTTCCCTCACCCTCAACGCCCTGTCTCTGCTCCACTGATCTCCATTCTATTCCAACGGGATCCCCCCCACAACTTTGTTTCTTATTTTGGTCTAGACTATGCAAATGAGATAAAATATTCAACCCTTAACTTTCTGAGTTTAGCTCATTTTGCATGATGTTCTTTAATTCTTTTTTAAAATATACTTTTAGATGTTGATTGTCCTTTATTCTATTCATTTATTTTTATGTGATGCTGAGATTTGAACCTAGTGCCTCACACATGCTAGGCAAGTGCTCTACCACTGAGCCACAACCCAGCCCCTGTTCTTCAGTTCTAATGACATAATTCCATTCTTCTTTGTGACTGAGTAAAGCAACATTATGTGTGTGTGTGTGTGTGTGTATGTGTGTGTGTGTGTGTATATATATATATATATAATTTTTTTATCCATTCATAAAAAAAATGAGCCAGCATCTGAGCTGGCTCTGTAATTTGGCTACTGTCAGTTGCACTGCAATAAACATTGAAGTGATCATATCATTTTATTATGTTGATTTTAGATCTTTTGTATAATAATTACCAAGACATTGGTTAGCTTGGTCATATGTTGGTTCCTTTCCTATTCTTTTGAGAAATCACCATACTGTTTTAAATTTGATTATACTAATTTGCGATCCCACCAATAATGGATGAGTATACATTTTCTTCCACATCCTTGCTGGCATTTATGATTATTTGTATTGTTGATAATTGTCATTCTGATTGCAGTGAGATGAAATCTCAATGCAGTTTCATTTGCATTTCCCCATTTGCTAGGGACATTGAACTTTTTTTTTTTCTCATGTATTTGTTGGCCATTTTATATTTCTTCTTCTAAGAAGTGTCTGTTTAGTTCTTTTACCAATATGTCAATTGTGTTATTAGTTTTTTTGTTTATTTTATTTTTTTTTTTGAGTTATTTAAGTATTCGGGATATTCATCCGCTGAGGAAAGAATAGTTGGGAAAGGTTTTCTCCCCTTTGGTAGACACCCGCCTCATGCTTTTAATTGTTTCCTTTGCTGTGGAGAAGCTTTTAAATTTGATGTTGTCTCATTTATAGATTCTTCATTTTATTTCTTGAGCTTCAGGAGTCTTGTTAAGAAAGTCAATGCCTGTGCCAATATGTTGAAGCATTGTGCTTTTGTTTTCTTCTAGAGGTTGCAAAATTTCTGGTCTAATTCCTATGTCTTTGATCCACTTTGAGTTTACTTTTGTGCAGCAAGAAAGATAAGATTCTAGTTTCATGCTTCTACATATGGATATCCAAGTTCCTAGAACCATTTGTTAAAAATCAATGTTTTTTGGTATCTTTGTTAAGTATTAGATGACTATATGTAGATGTATTTTTCTTTGTCTTCTATTCTATTTCACTGGTCTTCACCATTAGTTTTGGTAACAAAACTGTGTGTGTTTTGTTATGAAAATTTGTTTTATTGTACTTAAAATTAGTCCATTTTAATGTCTATACTATCAAAAGCATTATACATATTCAATGCAAACCCCATCAAAATATTAACAACATTATTCACAGAACTAGAAAACACTGTCCTAAAATTCATTTGGAATTATAAGAGATCTATAATACCCAAAGCAATGCTGAGCAAGACAATAAATGCAGAAGGCATCATAATACTGGACTTCAAATTACAATTCACAGCTATAGTTAAAACACACACACACAGACACACACACACACACTTCTCATTTTCTTTGTGATTTTCCTTTGACACATTCTTTAGCAGAAATAGACTGATTAAATATGAAATATTGATGAAATGTTATAGTTTTTATTTATTTTATTTCTACTTGAGTTAAATGTGTACTCTATGTAGTTGCCAAATATAGTGTTCTATAAACATCAATCAAGCATAGTGCTTCAGAGTGTCTAAATAATCTGTATCTTTAGTGATATTAAAACCTTTATTGTCATTTTTTAAAATATTTACTTTTTAGTTTTTTTTAGGTGGACACAATGTCTTTATTTTATTTTTATGTGGTGCTGAGGATCTAACCCAGTGCTTCACGCATGCCAGGTGAGTGCGCTACCACTTGAGCCACATCCCCAACCCCTGTTGTCACTTTTAAAAGAAGGTACAGTAAAGCATCACCTATGAGAAAAGTGAAAAATCTGCCACGAAGATTTCCAAAACATTTGTGTAGATACTCTGCCCTAAATTGGAATATAATTCCTTATTCCTTATGTTGCCTGTACCTAGTCATGTGCCTCCAAGGAGTTTAGTGTAGAAAAGCTGAAAAAGAGAAACTTCACAGTGGAGAAACCTGAAAAACACCATGTTGATCTGTGAGCAGTGTCAGCAACAACTGTGCTAGTCATAATGACTTTAGTCATGACACTGTGTGAGGCCAGGGTCACTTTCCTTCTGTCTCTTCTTTCCAAAAAACCTTAATACCAGTCTAATCATGAGAAAAATTAAAAGATAGCTCAGTTGAGAGACATTTATAGAATACCTCACTGATACTATTTGTAACTGTCAAAGTTATTGGAAACCAGTAAATTTGAGAAGCTACCACAGACAAAAGAAGTTTCAGGAGATAGAACAGCTAATTATAGTATGGAACATTGGATAAGATTCTAGAAAATAAAAAGAATTCAAATACAATCTAAGAAAATATAAGTAAAAAATAACTTAGTTAATAATCACATATCAAGATTAGTTCATTAATTGTAACAAATATATTTTTCAACACAAGATGCTAATAATAGAAAAAATTGTCAAAGAGACAAATAAGAACTTTATTATAGTGTGAAATTTTTCCATACTAAATTTGTAATTTCTCCCTCTTCCTCCTTACTACTCACCTACTATAGACTCAAAACCAGTTTTATGAAAAAAATTGAAACAATAAAAATTGTAATTGTTTCATATGAAAAAACACTAAAACATTTTAAAACAATACAGAATTGAGTAAGTTTGTTAACTTGCAACAGTTGTTAAAAGAGCTAGACCAAATGAACAATAGAAAGAACCAGTAAATATAAAGGTACAACTAAATTCATATTTTTCTGATGCTAGAAATATGGAAATGCATAAGCTTCTCTCCTTAAATACTTTTAGACTAGTTAAATGATCATGATATTAAGCATGTAATTTAAGATTACTTTAGATTAGATTATATCTGTTAATTATATGTACCAAGTATTCACTATTACTTTTCTTCCATGATATTCTTTATCCATATTAAACTTCATTTCTTTTATCTCTCTAGCTTGTATAATCAATATGTTTTATTTGTTTCAGTATCTTTAGAGGTTAGGGAAATATAATTTAATCCATGAATTATTAACTGAAGTATAATTAATATTCCAAAGTCAGAGACGAAAGGTTAACTTATATATAAAAATATTTCAAAAGCTGAGGCTAGTCAAAAGTATAAGGGAAAGATTACAAAATTAGAAGCCTCTACTTTTTCATATTTCTTTTTTTTTTTTTTTTAATTTTTTATTGTGGGTTGTTCAAAACATTACAAATTTCTTGACATATCATATTCCACACTTTGATTCAAGTGGGTTATGAACTCCCACCTTCACCCCATACCCAGATTGCAGAATCACATCAGTTACACATCCATTGATTTACAAATTGCCATACTAGTGTCTGTTGTGCTCCACTGCCTTTCCCATCCTCCACCCTCCCCCCTCCCCACCTCTCCCCTCCCCTCCCCTCCTCTCTCTCTACCTCCTCCACTGTATAACCCTGAGGGTCTCCTTCCATTACCATGCAATTTCCCTTCTCTCTCCCTTTCCCTCCCACCTCTCATCCCTGTTAAATGTTAATCTTCTTCTCCTGTTCTTCATCCCTACACTGTTCTTAGTTACTCTCCTTATATCAAAGAAGACATTTGGCATTTGTTTTTTAGGGATTGGCTAGCTTCACTTAGCATAATCTGCTCTAATGCCATCCATTTCCCTGTAAATTCTATGATTTTGTCATTTTTTAATGCAGAGTAATACTCCATTGTGTATAAATGCCACATTTTTTTTTATCCATTCGTCTATTGAAGGGCATCTAGGTTGGTTCCACAGTCTTGCTATTGTGAACTGTGCTGCTATGAACATCGATGTAGCAGTGTCCCTGTAGCATGCTCTTTTTAGGTCTTTAGGGAATAGACCAAGAAGGGGAATAGCTGGGTCAAATGGTGGCTCCATTCCCAGCTTTCCAAGAAATCTCCATACTGCTTTCCAAATTGGCTGCACCAATCTGCAGTCCCACCAGCAATGTACAAGTGTACCCTTTTCCCCACATCCTCGCCAGCACTTGTTGTTGTTTGACTTCCTAATGGCTGACAATCTTACTGGGGTGAGATGGTATCTTAGGGTGGTTTTGATTTGCATTTCTCTGACAGCTAGAGCTGGTGAGCATTTTTTCATGTACTTGTTGATTGACTGTATGTCCTCCTCTGAGAAGTGTCTGTTCAGGTCCTTGGCCCATTTGTTGATTGGGTTGTTTGTTTTCTTATTGTCTAATTTTTTTGAGTTCTTTGTATACTCTGGATATTAGGGCTCTATCTGAAGTGTGAGGAGTAAAGATTTGTTCCCAGGGTGTAGGCTCCCTATTTACCTCTCTTATTGTTTCTTTTGCTGAGAAAAAACTTTTTAGTTTGAGTAAGTCCCATTTGTTGATTCTAGTTATTAACTTTTGTGCTATGGGTGTCCTATTGAGGAATTTGGAGCCCGACCCCACCGACTGTAGATCGTAGCCCACTTTCTCTTCTATCAGACGGCGCGTCTCTGATTTGATATCAAGCTCCTTGATCCATTTTGAATTAACTTTTGTGCATGGCGAGAGAAAGGGATTCAGTTTCATTTTGTTGCATATGGATTTCCAGTTTTCCCAGCACCATTTGTTGAAGATGCTATCCTTCCTCCATTGCATGCTTTTAGCCCCTTTATCAAATATAAGATAGTTGTAGTTTTGTGGATTGGTTTCTGTGTCCTCTATTCTGTACCATTGGTCCACCCGCCTGTTTTGGTACCAGTACCATGCTGTTTTTGTTACTATTGCTCTGTAGTATAGTTTGAAGTCTGGTATCGCTATACCGCCTGATTCACACTTCCTGCTTAGCATTGTTTTTGCTATTCTGGGTCTTTTATTTTTCCATATGAATTTCATGATTGCTTTCTCTATTTCTACAAGAAATGTCGTTGGGATTTTGATTGGCATTGCATTAAACCTATAGAGAACTTTTGGTAATATCGCCATTTTGATGATGTTAGTTCTGCCTATCCATGAACAGGGTATATTTTTCCATCTTCTAAGATCTTCTTCTATTTCTCTCTTTAGGGTTCTGTAGTTTTCATTGTATAAGTCTTTCACCTCTTTTGTTAGGTTGATTCCCAAGTATTTTATTTTTTTTGGAGATATTGTGAATGGAGTGGTTGTCCTCATTTCCATTTCAGAGGATTTGTCGCTGATATGCAGGAATGCCTTTGATTTATGCGTGTTGATTTTATATCCTGCCTCTTTGCTGAATTCATTTATTAGCTCTAATAGTTTCTTTGTAGAGCCTTTTGGGTCTGCTAGGTATAGAATCATATCATCTGCAAATAGTGATAATTTAAGTTCTTCTTTTCCTATTTTTATGCCTTTAATTTCTTTCATCTGTCTAATTGCTCTGGCCAGTGTTTCGAGAACTATGTTGAACAGAAGTGGAGAGAGAGGGCATCCCTGTCTTGTTCCAGATTTTAGAGGGAATGCCTTCAGTTTTTCTCCATTCAGAATGATGCTAGCCTGAGGCTTAGCATAGATTGCTTTTACAATATTGAGGTATGTTCCTGTTATCCCTAGTTTTTCTAGAGTTTTGAACATAAAGGGATGCTGTACTTTGTCAAATGCTTTTTCTGCATCTATCGAGATGATCATATGGTTCTTATTTTTAAGTCTATTGATGTGGTGAATAACATTTATTGATTTCCGTATATTGAACCAGCCTTGCATCCCAGGGATGAATCCTACTTGATCATGGTGCACAATTTTTTTGATATGTTTTTGTTCCGATTCGCCAGAATTTTATTGAGGATTTTTGCATCTAGGTTCATTAGAGATATTGGTCTGTAGTTTTCTTTCTTTGAAGTGTCTTTGTCTGGTTTAGGTATCAGGGTGATGTTGGCCTCATAGAATGAATTTGGAAGTTCTCCCTCTTTTTCTATTTCCTGAAGTAGCTTGAAAAGTATTGGTATTAGTTCTTCTTTAAAGGTTTTGTAAAATTCTGCTGTATACCCATCCGGTCCTGGGCTTTTCTTAGTTGGTATTCTTTTGATGGTTTCTTCTATTTCCTCAATTGATATTGGTCTGTTTAGGTTTTCTATATCCTCCTGACTCAATCTGGGCAGATCATATGACTTAAGAAATTTATCTATGCCTTCACTATCTTCTAATTTATTGGAGTATAAGGATTCAAAATAGTTTTTGATTATCTTCTGTATTTCTGAAGTGTCTGTTGTGATATTGCCTTTTTCATCCCGTATGCTAGTAATTTGAGTTCTCTCTCTTCTTCTCTTCGCTAGCATAGCTAAGGGTCTGTCGATTTTGTTTATTTTTTCAAAGAACCAACTTTTAGTTTTGTCAATTTTTTCAATTGTTTCTTTTGTTTCGATTTCATTAATTTCAGCTCTGATTTTCATTATTTCTTGCCTTCTACTTCTTTTGCTGTTGTTTTGCTCTTCTTTTTCAAGGATTTTGAGATGAAGTATGAGATCATTTATTTGTTGGTTTTTTCTTTTTTTAAGGAATGAACTCCAAGCAATGAATTTTCCTGTTAGAATTGCTTTCAATGTGTCCCATAGATTCCGATATGTTATGTCTGTGTTTTCATTTATCTCTAAGAATTTTTTAACTTCCTCCTTGATGTGTTCTATAACCCATTGATAATTCAGTAACCTATTGTTCATTCTCCAAGTGATGTATGCATTTTTCCTTCCTTCTTTTATCGTTGATTTTCAGTTTCATTCCATTATGATCAGATAAGATGCATGGTATTATCTCTACTCCTTTATATTGTCTAAGAGTTGCCCTGTGACATAATATATGATCTATTTTTGAGAAGGATCCATGTGCTGCTGAGAAAAAAGTATAACTGCTTGATGTTGGGTGGTATACTCTATATATGTCAATTAAGTCTAGGTTATTAATTGTGTTATTGAGTTCTATAGTTTCCTTATTCAACTTTTGTTTGGAAGATCTGTCCAGTGGCGAGAGAGGTGTGTTGAAGTCTCCCATGATTATGGTATGGTGGTCTATTAGACTCTTGAACTTGAGAAGAGTTTGTTTGACGAACATAGCTGCACCATTGTTTGGGGCATAAATATTTATGATTGTTATGTCTTGTTGGTGTATGGTTCCCTTAAGCAGTATGTAGTGTCCCTCTTTATCCCTTTTGATTAACTTTGGCTTGAAATCTATTTTATTTGATATGAGTATGGACCCTCCTACTTGTTTCCGAAGTCCATATGAGTGATATGATTTTTCCCAAGCTTTCACCTTCAGCCTATGTATGTATTTTCCTATCAAATGCGTCTCCTGTAGGCAGCATATTGTTGGGTCTTGTTTTGTGATCCATTCTACTAGCCTGTGTCTCTTAATTGGTGAGTTTAAGCCATTAACATTTAGGGTTATTATTGAGATATGGGTTGTTCTTCCAGCCATATTTGTTTATTTATGTTACTAAACATGGTTTGTTTTCCTCTTTGATTTCCCCCCCCCCTTTTCTGTCCTACCTCCCACTGTTGGTTTTCATTGTTATTTTCCATTTCCTCTTCCTGTAATGTTTTGCTGAGGATGTTTTGAAGAGATGGTTTTCTAGCTGCAAATTCTTTAAACTTTTGTTTATCGTGGAAGGTTTTAATTTCATCTTCCATCCTGAAGCTTAATTTCGCTGGATACACAATTCTTGGTTGGAACCCATTTTCTTTCAGTGTTTGAAATATGTTGTTCCAGGATCTTCTAGCTTTCAGAGTCTGTGTTGAAAGATCAGCTGTTATCCTGATTGGCTTACCCCTAAATGTAATCTGCTTTCTTTCTCTTGTAGCTTTTAAAATTCTCTCCTTATTCTGTATGTTGGGCATCTTCATTATAATGTGTCTAGGTGTGGATCTCTTATGATTTTGCACATTCGGCGTCCTGTAGGCTTCTAGGATTTGGGATTCTGTCTCATTCTTCAAGTCTGGGAAGTTTTCTCGTATTATTTCATTGAATAGACTGCTCATTCCTTTGGTTTGGAGCTCTGTACCTTCCTGTATCCGAATGACTCTTAAGTTTGGTCTCTTAATGTTGTCCCATATTTCTTGGATGTTCTGTTCATGGTTTCTTAACAGTCTTGCTGAGCTGTCTATGTTCTTTTCCAGTTGAAATTCTTTGTCTTCATTGTCTGATGTTCTATCTTCTAAGTGTTCTACTCTGCTGGTAGTATTCTCCATTGAGTTTTTAAGTTGGTTTATTGCTTCCTGCATTTCTAGGATTTCTGTTTGTTTGTTTTTTATAACCTCTATCTCCCTGTATAGTTGATCCTTTGCTTCCTGGATTTGTTTGCGTAATTCATTGTCGAAGTGATCTTTCGTTGTCTGATTTTGCTGTCTAATGTCTTCCTTGATACTCCAGATCATCTGAAGCATGTATATCCTGAATTCTTTATCTGACATTGCATCTGCTTCAGCTGTTACCTCTTCTAAAGTTGCGTTGACCTGCATTGCTTGTGGTCCTTTCTTTCCTTTTCTTTTCATACTGCTTGCGTATCTTTCCTGCAGGTGCGGGCGGCGGCTCTGCTCTCTCCTTATTCCAATTGGGGTGTCGTGGCTACCATGCCGGCAGGTCACTGGGCCTGTTCTGGGCGCTGGCGGCGGCTCTGTTCTGCCCCTACTCCAATTGGGGTGACGAGTGTACCACGCCGGCAGGCCACCGGGCCTGATCCGCCAGTCGGTTGCAGGTTTGCCTACCCTGCAGGCACGGGCGGCAGCTCTACTCTGCCCCTACTCCAAATGGGGTGACGTGTCTGTCGTACCGGCAGGCCACTGGGCCTGTCCTGCTGGTCGGTCGCAGATCTGCCCACCTTTCGGGCACGGGTGGCGGCTCTGCTCTGCCCCTACTCCAATTGGGGTGTCGTGACTACCCCGCCTGCAGGTCGCTGGGCCTGTTCCTGGCTCGGGCGGCGACTCTGCTCTGCCCCTACTCCAATTAGGGTGGTGTGTGTACCACTCCGGCAGGCTCCTGGCCTGATCCGCCGGTCTGTCGCAGGTCTGCCTACCTTGGAGGCGCGGGCGGCGGATCTGCCCTGCCCCTCCTACCACGCCTGCGGACCCCTGGGCCTGATCTGCAGGTTGGTCACTGGTCTGCTCACCCTGCGGGCACGGGTGGCGGTTCTGCTCCGCCCCCGATTGGGGTCACGTGACCACCACACCGGCAGGGCCTGATCCGGGCGTGGGAGAAGGATCTGCTCTGCCCCTACTCCAGTTGGGGTGACGTGTGTACCACACTGGCAGGCCACTGGGCCTGACCCGCCAGGCTGTCACAGGTCTGTTTACCTTGCACGCTCATTCGTCACAGCGCGAACCGCGGCTCTGCCCTGCCCCTCCTACCACGCCCATGTACCACTGGGTCGCGGGTCTGCCCACCTTGCGGTTGCGGGTGGCGGCTCCGCTCCGCCCCCTCTCCAATTGGGGTCACGCGGTCACCACGCTGGCAAGCCGCTGGGCCTGCTCCGGGGGCTGGCGGCGGCCCGGCTCCTTCCCTCTGGCTCGACGACAAATTGAGGAGACTCGGGTGACTGTGCCTCACCCCCCCTACCAGGAGACCAACTGCTTATGTCACCACTGGTATTGATGAAGATCCCTCCTCCGCCGCTTTCTGCAGACATCAGATCTCTGCCATGTTGGTATCCTATGCGAATGGCAGCATTTCGTTCCCCTTGCCGGGCAACCAAAGCACCGGGTGAGTCCTGACCGGCCCTCAGCAGGACCCGGACCGAGAAGCAGTTTCCGCGGGCTCCTAGCCCCGGGCCAGGGAAGTTCCGGGAGCCGGAACTCGGCCACTCCGTGCTCGGTGTAAGCTCCTATAAATGTAAGCTCCAAGAAGCAGTCCCCGCGGGCTCAGTTCCGGGAGCCGTAATTCGGCTGCTTAGTGCTTGTTGTATGCTCTGGTAGGCGCAGGGTCCAAGAAGCAGCCTCAGCGGGCTCAGCAGCCGCTCTGCGCTGGGTATTCACTCCGATAAGATCAGTTCTAAGAAGCACCCAGGCGCTGAGCCCTAGCAATCTGTCTGCAAGCCGCAGGCGAATTGCAGCCTGAAATTACCTGTTCTATGGCTGAATGAGCTGCGGTCAGTCGAAAACAGCGGTGGTGACGTCAGTTTACCAACATGGTGGCTGCTGGCCTCCTCTGTGGTCTGACCGGTGTGGAGAACCGAGATGGACCGCTTCCTTCCCCCGTCTCGAACCCAGAATTCAGCCCTGAGTACGGTGCTTGCGCGGCTGGCAGAAACTGCAGCGCTGTAACCCTGCGTCTCTATCCCAGCGCACGCTGCAGATTCTAGCCTTGGGCCGATTTGCTGAATAAGCAGTGCGACAAACCTCTCGCGTTTGAGTCCCCGTAGCTGATCCTCGTGCGATGGAAATCCTTCCTCCAGGTTCCGGAGCACCCCACTATTGCTGGAAATTCCTAACAAGATATCCTTTAGCCGTCCTGACTTGTCATACTCCCACACAGTGAAGCAGCACACGGGGGCAATGCACTCCCCTCGCCGCCATCTTTTTTTCCGTGTCTACTTTTTCATATTTCTAAGTTAAGGGTTGAATTTCTTTGTACCTATCCAGTACTGCTTCTTCTAATTTAAAGTTCCTAGTTCCATGAACACAGTATATTGATAGGAATCAAATGTAAATTGGATAGATGACATAAATTGATGAAGAATTTCTAGTGATTGGAAAAGAACATACCTAACCCCTGTCCTGTTGAGAGTCACATTTGTTAAACATCTATGAAACAAGAAAATTCTCAACAGTTACAGCTGTTAAGGAAGAAACAGTTGTAAATGAAGAGTCAAAGCAGGGAATCATGGGAAACATGGAGCGAGTTGACAGTAGCTGCACATAACCCACTGGATATTTTTAACACATGCTGTGAAGGCAAATATAATTTTGCTGCAGCAGAGATTGAAACCGAAAGGTTCATCCTCAATAAGAAGATAGAATAAAAATTGCTCCAATCTATATTTCAGTGCAAGTTCCAAGGGAAATTCTTCTTTAATATAAACATATTAAGTGAAGTAAAAAATACATTAAATTTTATACTCCATTCTGATTTTTTATCAAAGTAAAAGGTAATGAATACAGGTGACGTCCATAATAAAGACCGGGAGGTCCTGTAAAATCATTAGGTGATGAATTAACCCTACAAAAACACAAAATTCTGATTCATATAATATTAACACTAAACATATATTTTCTACAAATATCCTTTTCTCTAAATTGCCAATTTGGGTCATGAAGGAAATTGAATCTTTCAATATGATTATTAATGTCCCCCACTGGGGTTAACCAATGACTTTTTATAATATGATTATTAATGACACCAAACTAAGAACTCTACACACATAAATGTTAATCCCCACATGAATCATCAGAACAAATCTGTTAGATTCTATTAGCCTTTATCTGATGAGAAATACAGGTTCTAATAAATTGTGTAATTAAGAAAATCAAACACCTAGAAGGGTTCAAGCAGAAATATTGAATGAATAAAAGAGGGAGCGATAGAAAATGTGCTGAATTAGAGAAAAATACATGTTCTTTATAGAAGAGGCTGCCTTTGCAAAGCACCTAACAGGAATTGCTAGCTTTTAAACCATATGTATTTCTTTGTTTCCTGAAAACATACACATTCCTTCCATTCAATTTAGGGAAGTAAAAAGAGTATTTGTAAACAAGGTGTCAGATTTAGTAAGGCATTATCTTTTTCTCAAATGTCTTCTAGCAATAATTTAATAATTTATAAAGCAATAAAACATTTTAATATGGTTTATAAATAGCCTTTAAAGGAAAGCTTAAGAGATACAAATATACATTAAGTGGTGATAGCAGTGTTAAAATAAATATATACTTTTGCAGATTACTACTTAGAAACATGTATTTATTTGAATGTGAAAATCATTATTTGTTAAAAGTCACATTATTCTTATTCAGAACATATTTTCCCATGCTATGAATATCTATAAAATGTGGTACAAGGTTAAAAAAATATGCCACTCTGATTGACTCTTATATCTGTGAAACCGCATTAACTTTATGCCTTTAATCTCATGGCCTTCTAATTCATCCTCCACACTGTGAGCAATCTTCTAAAATGTAAATTGGATGATTTCACTCTTTCCCTTCAAGTTATTCTGTGATTTGCATCACCTTGAACATACATTCCAACGACTTCCTATGTCACATCCAGTGTTCTGGTGTTGGCACCTGCCAGGTTTTTTCACTGTAGAGTTGGAACAGTGTCTCCTCTGTGTGCTTTTCCTCTTACACAGTTTACAATGCTGGTCAGTGTCCACTTTAAAGTCAACACTCCCTAGTGAGTTTTCTACTTAATTCCTGTTTCTTCATGTTGAAAACTGGCAACATATCCAACTCAAGGTTCGCACTGAATCCTTCAATAATAAGTGATTATCTTACAACAAACAAGTATCTGAATAAAATATTGGGTCTCTCCATTACAGTATTATAGTCTATAGTTAGGTTTCACAGTTTCTTCAAAGGATGGAAAACATTGTAAATTCTTTATATACCAATTTAATATAGATTCTGATACAATATCACCTATACCTATGGAAACCCAAAAGATTTTGGTCAATCCCTTCTTAAGAATAATTTTAAAGTTTTTTCATATAAGGAGCAGTAATTTAGTTAATTATAACTAACATACTTGGTGACCAATAAATACAAGCAAGAATGTAAGAGAAAATGAAGAAAAAATTAAAGAAAATGAAGAAAAAATTAAAATGAAGAAAAATAAAGCACGCAGATGCCACAGAATCAATATTATTCAAATGTGCCATTTTATAAATCTTGCCAATAATTTCCCCACCTCATCAACTCATTTCTAACTCTCCTCCATCTGTATCTGCACAAGCCTTCCTCTCTCGAGATTCAAACATCTTTAGATCTTCTCAACATACATCCACTGATAACATTAAACAACAGTGTTTTAAAAGGCTGTCCTTCCCACACCAGTGTAGCAGTGGCTGGAGCACATGAGGAATGGAACAGACTAGGATGCCCAGTAAGATGGTATGGCCAGGGGCAGGGATTTGCCAGAATGGTGCCTATTTGAGGTTAAATTGTGTTGCCCCCAAATCCATGTTGAATCCTTAACCCCTGTACCTCAGAGTGGAGAGGTAGAGCCTTTAAATATATGATTAAATTAAAATGGGGCCTTAGGTTGGGCTCTACTCAAATAAAACAGCAGCTGTCCTTACAAGAGGAAGAGACAGCAGGGAATGTTCACTCACAGAGAAAAGGCCATCTGTAACCAAAGGAGGGGAACCTCAGGAGAAACCAAACCTGCCAAGACCTGGAACTTGCCCTTATGCCTCCTGAACTGTAAGAAAACAAATTCCTGTTGTTTAAGTCACTCAGTTTGTGGTATTTTGTCAGGGCACTTCTAATAAACTAATTTGGTGTCCAAGCTGGGAAAGAGCGCTTTAGGAGTCAGGACCTTCTCAACAGGGCTTTCAAGGAAGGTGAGAAGGTATTTGGAACAAATAAACGGCATTGAGGACAAGGACTCACTTTTGAAGAAGAGATGTACAAATGTGGAAAAGAAGCAAGAGCAAACCATGAGGAACAATTTATATATGTTCTGTCTACCTGAAGGCCTGAAATGAACAAGACTCCAGTAGTAATGAGCACACCTAGAATTCAGATCTTGTTTTCTAAAAATAATTCTCAATTAAAAGAGTTACAAATCCTGCTTTTTTTTTTAAATAAGGGACACAAATAGCAAAGATTCTGTTAAGAAAGAACAAAACCAGAAATTCACAATCACAGATTTAAAACTTACCATAAACAGTGATAAACAATGTGATATTAGCATAGAGTTAGATATACAGATCAAACTAATAACAGAAAATCCAAAAGTAAACCCAGACATTGATGGATAATTGATTTTGGCAAAGATACCAAGAACATTTAATGGGTAAAGAACAGTGAACCAAATGGTATTGTCTATCTACATGTTAAATAATAAAATTGTTCCCTATTTTGTATCATATACAAAACATTAACTCAAAATACAAGGATACCTCACAGCATACACAATCATTAACTCAAAATAGATCAAGGACATAAATATAAGAGGTAAAACCATAAAACACTGATAAGAAAATAGGTATAAATCTTAATGACTTTGGATTTGACAATAGATTCTTACATATGACAAAAAAAGTATAATTTACCAAAAAAAAATATTTGAAAATCATACATCTGGTAAATCTAGTATTCAAAATATAAAAAAAAAAGTTTTACAAGTTAGCAAAAAAATGTCAAACTCTTTTTCACTCCTCTCTATAAATATGTGCATAAGTATATGTACATATGTACAAATATATATATATATATATATATATATATATATATATATATATATGTATATATAATACATATATAAACACCCACACAAACATATGTATGTATGTGTGTGTGTATATATACACACAAATTTAAGTGGATATTTTACTAAAAAATATAGAAATGACCAAGAAGTACATGAAAATATTTGTCATATTATTAATATTTACTGAAATACAAATTAAGACCATGGATAAACTCCTTTGCAAACTTAGTAGGATAGCTAAAATTTAAAAAAAAGGAACTATAGAAGTTGTTAAAGTTATGGAGAAGTTGAAATCTCCATACATTAAAGGAGAGTGTACCTATTGTGGCTAACAGTTTAGTAGTTTCTCATATAATTAAAGAAATAGTATTACCATATGCAACATAAAATCCCCTGTTAACTACACATCCACAAGAATTGAACAATTGAACTCAGATTTTGAAACAGGTACTTTTATATTAATTCTTATAACAGCACTATGAACAATAGCTAAAAGGAGGAAAGGAGGAAACAGGCCAAATGTCCCTCAATGGATATATATATATATATATATATATATATATATATATATATATATCCATTATTATTATATATATATATAATGTATATTTTCAATTGAATATTTTTCAGAAATAAAAAAGAATTAAGTACTGATAAATGCTATAGTGGTTAAACCTCAAAAACATTATACAGAGTGAAATACAGATACAGAAGATCACATGTGGTGAGATTCTATTGGTATAAAATATGCAGAATAGGTAAATTCATTGAGACATAAAGAAGATCAGCATTGGCTAAGGGTTTAGAGAAGGGTAGAATGGCGAGTTATTGCCCAATGAGTATGAGGATTCAGGTTGGGGTGATGAACATATTTTAGAACTAGAAAGAGGTGTTGGTTTTACCATTTCATGACTATCATAAATGCTACTGAACTATTTTTCTTAAATAATTAATTTTGCACATGTGAATTTTACCTCATTTGAAAAAGTCTTGTTTGATAGGCGTCACATTCACAACACAGTTTTTAAAAAAACTTTTTAGATGTTGATGAACCTTTTTTTAAATTCATTTATTTATATGTGGTGCTGAGAATCGAACTCAGTGCCTCACACATACTAGGCAAGTACTCTACCGCTGAGCCACAACCCCAGCCCTACAACACAATTTTAACTGATGCTGAAACTAGTAGTTGAATGTGGAACAGAGAACATGATTTTATATAGTCTCAAAGTAATATCCCCACAAAATGTGTATTAATTTCAAAGAAAATTTAATAAGTAATTTTCCATTGGAGAATTCTCATAGACACCATTGTGATAAACTTTATCAGTGTTATGAAAGCAACATTAATGGGACAATTGCACATATGTGCCACTCAACAAAAGGCAATGATGGAGTCAGCAGCACTTCTGTGACAGGAGTACTCCAGATAGGTGCAGGACCCATATGTAAGCAAAGGAAAAAAGTACACAGCAATGTCTGAAATGTGTGATACTGAATTGTATTCTTCTACTTTCTCAGGATAGTGACAAAACAATGGAATTTCTGGGCAATGGGGATACAGGTGTTTTGCTATTTTTATATCTTTCTGCATGTCTTAGATTGTTGGGAATCAAAAACTAAAAAGAAAAAAAAAAGAATGCCACTTAACAGATTCCACAGGAGAATATGTAGTGGCTCTAATTCAAAAGGAAAGAGTTTGCTTTATAGGCTAATGAGCAATGTAAAAAAAATATTTTTATATTGAAAATGAACTCCAAGTTGTAGTTATTCATACATGTACTTCAAAAGGTATTGTGTTAATAATATAATACCTGTTAAAAACTCTTCAAATTTCCTGGCTTATGTTAATTTCTCAGTAAGCATCAATAAATGTCAAGTACAATTACATAATAATGAAAGGAAATTAGGACAGGTTCTGCACTGATTCTTTCACAACTTATTTGTACACTTGGAATATAGATCATACAGCTAAGACATTCCTAGATTACTTTTAATTTTTTTATTAGAATAACATTCTTTACAATGTTCTTAGCCAAGCTGAGTGTCTTGTTAATTTTACTATTTTCTTCATTGCTTTAAAATATTACATATTTTACTAAGAAAATAATGTGTGCATGTTTAAAATTTTTTGAAAAATGTAAAAATAATACATATTGTTTCTTTGATATTCATGCTCAATTCAAATGCAAGCATTATATTTCTAGAATTTTTTCTTACAAAAATCTATACATATGTACAAATAAGGATTCATAAATTAACACAAATATTTCTATATTTTACTTTATCACCCCAGAATTCTGATGTTCTTTCCACTAAACGCATACACATAATCTTCCCCTATGATATTCAATTGTATATCATTTATAGTTATGCAGCATTTGTATTAAAAGTAAAAGCACTGTCCAAACAAGCCTTCCTGACAACTCAGAGCACATATTGTTGTATTGTTGCTTTAAAACAATAATAAAAATTTCAATGGCTTATAATATCAAGAATTATTTTTTATTCCTGTGTTTATAGATGCTTTTTAAAAATTTTCAATTTCAGTTGACAGAAGTATACATATTTGTGATATTACAATACATTGTATCTGCTTTGGGGTGTTTAAATCAATTTAATAAACATATATGTCATTTCAAGTACTTATATTTATTTTGTATAAGAACATTGAAAATCAATTCTTTCAACTATTTAAAAATATATAATATGTTGCATTAATTAACAGCGCAAGCTCTGAAATAAATCTGCAGATATATTTCTCCTATTTAATCATAACTTTCTACCAGTAGACCAATGTCTCCCTTTTCTCTATTCACCTTGCTGGGCCCCAGCCTCTGGTAAAAACCTTTCTGCATTTTATGTCTAAGAGTTCAACTTGTTTTAGAATCCACATGTAAGTGATGTCATGCAATATTTGTTTCTCTGTGCCTGACTTATGTTTTAAGTACAAAGAGCCTCAGTTCTTATTCTTGAATCTGAGTTGATGAAAAGGATATTCCTTGGGGTTAGATCTCACTGTGGATGTTAGGAATATAAGAGAGTTTGTCAAACCATGCAGATATATTTAGAGTTTATGTCTGCTCAAATGTTATTGGCTAAATGAAAACATATGACCCAGGAAAATTAAGGTAAATATAGGATGTGAAGAAACATTTGTAAATAAAGGCTAATATTTATTAAACTGAATGTCAGTCCTTCTTGAATTTAGCACAATTTTTAAATAAATTTTATTGATGCATACAGATACTATTTTAATTACCTGATTTTTATGAACAATGCAGTAATTAACAAATTTTAACCTTGAGCTTCATGATTTTTATAAATAAATGCCCTAAAGTGGAATTTCTGGGCCAGAATGTAAATATCATTACTTTGATAGAAGTTCTGTTCCAGAGAGGTTGCATTAATTTACACTTCTATCAGCAATGCATGTCAATGCTTGGTTCTTCACACTTCTCTACACTGTGTAGAAAGTGGTAAATTACTATTTTAATTTGCATTTCTATAGTTTTTAGTGAGCTTGAACAATTTTACATATATACAGATCACACCCCCTTTCTATTAGTACAAACTATTATTTTTATTTGTTATCCATTTCTCATTGGATTCTTGTCTAAAGGATATTTGTTCTTTCATGTGTGAAAATGAGCTTCTTACATTTACTTATAAATGAAATTAACTCTCTTTCTAGTTTGTGGGTTTGTGGATGAGCCTTCTCTTACACCATGTGGAGACAGCCTCAATAGCTGGGAACTGGAAATATGTTTCCTGGAGTTCAAGATGACACAGTCATACTTGAAAAGCCAAACCCATGAGAAACTGTGCCTTGTGGCTGCTCAGCATAAAAGAGATTTCTGTGGTCCATTACCCAAGTTTGTGGTGACTAGGAATAAATAACCTTAAATAAGCAGAAAAAAGAGCTTATGAAAGGATCTTAAGTGAAGAGTGAAATCCTTGATACGTATCAGCCTAGTCATGCCATACCAATTCCCCAAAATCCCACCTAGAGGAAGAATTGCCTTTAAAAACCTGCCAGCTCAGAGAGCTCATGTCCCTTCAATAGTGAAGTATGGATTGCAACCTTGTGTGTTATATAACTCTCTTCCCTTTCCTTCACCTACTTATCATTCGTCCTTCTAATTTCCTTATAAATCCTGTGAACAAAAAAAGAAAAAAAAAGAAAGAAAAAAATATAGAAGACACATACTTTCTGTATTAAAAAAAAGAAAGAAATATTAACCCCATGCAGCTTATATTTCACTGAAGTGAAATGAAAAGTATGCAATGAAAAAGCATGCATTTGAGTGACTGGGTAGATATTTTAAACTGGATCCTTGGAGGAAAGCTGAGAAAACAATATATAAGATGAAAGTTTCTCTAATGTTAAGGTTTTTGTTTTTTCTCCTGTTCTTGTAACAAGAAGAGTTGTTGTGGTTCAAGTGAGAAGAATGCCTTCTGCTAATTGAAATAAAGGTCAAGAATATTTTTCTCCAGAGAAAGGGAGAGAGAGAGAGAGAGGGGGAGAGAGAGAGAGAGAGAGAGAGAGAGAGAGAGAGAGAGAGAGAGAGAGAGAGAGAGAATCTTTGCTACAAATATGTTCTGGGCATATTTTACAATGATTGCTGTTTGATCTCCTGCCTGAAGAATGAGGAGATCATTCCTAGATTTTCACTATGAAATATTTATAGGATTCTTAAGGTAAAGGGAAAGTAGGAAGACCTCCTGAAACTGAAGCCTCCAAGAGTTTCTCAAGTCTCCCGGTACTGTCTACTTAAGCCTCTAGGAATTCATCAAAGTTATGACTTGCTGTTACTATAGAATCTATGTACCCAGAAGTCACTATTCCAGGTAAATATATATCACATGGAACTATTCAGATTCACATTTTTGTCTAGATTCTGGGCTAACTCTTTGTCCTATAATCTTATGCTGCTAACAGATACAGGGAAAGTAATTGACTTTCAGTTTTCCCAGTTTTTTCTTGTTCTTGGGATAGACTATACAATTTCTAATCTCCTCATATATTGTAGCTGAAACTAGAAGTATTGTTATTTTAAAGGACAAAATTTAAAATCATATTTTACATAAAGAGTGATAAATGTGTAATAATCTTAAGTACCACTGTCCTATTTATGCCTTTATAATTCAAAAAACCATGACTAAACACTTTAGTGTCTCATGCAAGATGTCAACAATTCCAAATTATGTAGCTGTTCTACACACAGGATAAACAAACCATTCAATTTCTTTCCAAATTTCTGTGATTATTCACGGATTTTAAGCAAATACATTTTCTAACCTTCACTGAGTTCTGCCTCAGTTACCAAGGAATAATATACACAGACTGGCCATTCAGTGGCCATCAGCTGTTAAAGAGTCACTGTTTCTTGCATAAGGCTACCTAATGCAGGAGACAGCATATTCGAGCAGGACCACCACCTTCCTCACAGATATTTTATAAGACTCCTATGATAACTAACAAAATGTCTCAGGCCTCAGTGGCATTTATTTAAAATGACTGCAGCATAGCATAGGATGTGGAGAACTGGTAATAAGTGAGAATACTGAGATAGGATAGATCATGGCAGTTCTTAAATGGCATATGAAGGTGTTTGGACTTTATTATAGTAAAAATGTTCATCTATTTGATGAATTTTAAGTCAAGCAGTATAACAATTGAAAAAATTCCATTGACTTCCAAGTGAAAAAAATATTAAACTGGAGCAAGCCTGCATGCAAGGTGATCTAAGAGAAAAATCATGCAAAAATTCAAGCAGATCAAAGTAGCTGGATTCATCCCTGACTGTTTTGTAGATGATGTCTGTTTCAGTTGGCATGAGGTAAATAAACATGATCCATACTATTTTTTAGGACAATGACTTGACTGAAATATATTATGGCAAAGTAAAAAACTGATGGGTATTTGGTAACCGTAACTGTAACACAGGATCGTGGGCTGGTCCATCCACGCGAATTTTCCAGATCCCAGCAGAATCCTCCAGTGCCTGACTTTGATCTATGCTTATTTTTGATAAAGAAAAATGTCTTTCTATGATACTTTAACATTATTTAAATATATTGTAATTAGCCTATACCTTAAAAGAAAAGGAAAAAGAAAGCAACTCATCTACACAAGCTAATGGAATGTGTCTGTGTGCTCAGCTGAAAAAGTGCAGATTTTCTCAGCTTCTGTCACATCTCAGGTTCACAAGTTATAAGTCCAAGATCTGGCTGAAAATCTGTGAAAAGGTCCAAAGGTATATTTTAGAGGTGGGGGATGTCACCCTGTGAGTACAGAGAGTTCGTGAAATAGGACTCAGATATTCCCTTTAACCATATCTCTCTTCACCCACATGATTTTGAAAATAGATGTTTATTGTTGGATGAAAGTTTGGTTTCAACTAGATCAAAAATAAAATTTATGAACTGCTCCAAAGGGTAGGGCACAAAGTTAATCCTTTCCACACTTTCTTTCTACATACACTTCAGAGAATTTAAATGAGTTATTCATGGTTATACATAGATCCCATATACGGGACAGAAACAAATGGAAGTTGGCTTTAAATGGAACAAAATATTAGAAAAAATTTATAAATTCTGATATTTATTTGATTTCAAGTTACAGCTTAGACACTTCTGTCCATACCTAAATCATAAAAATTGAATTTCATCATTTGTATAATACAAAAATCTGGACTCGGTCTGAGCTCTTGCAGGGGTCTACTGGTCAGAGGAGGTGGTCCTATGCCAGAGCCTAAGCTCCAGGGTGTGTCTGCCAGCAAAAATAATTATGCTTCCTTCATGACTTACACTAAACTATATGGATAAAATATTTAATTTCCTTTCTGTTACTCAGTAGGCACCTAGTATGTCTATTTATTAATATTAATATTTAGAATATGAATGGCTACATCTAGTTTGGGTATATACTGCATGAGACAAGAGACATGAATCACAGGGTTAAGGCTAAGTCAAAATGATTAAAAAATATATGGGGAAATAAGATCATTTGATAAGGAAAAGAAACGACAAATGCAAGAAAGAGACTGGTCAGATGGCATCTAAAATGGAATGAAATTAGAAGCCAAACTGTAAAAGAAAGTATTCTTGAGTGACAGATATCATAAACTAGTTGAACCATAATTTTGCTGGTATGATAGCAGGTAGAGACTTCAGCAGTGCTGTTCAGGGCTGAACCCCAATTTTCTGGATTATAAAATTCCAAAAAATTAATATTTAAAATTGATTAGGAATGAGTTTTGCTCAGGAATGGGATACACCAAGCACATGTGCATGCACTCATACAAATGAATATAATTCCACAAATTAAAATGTTTAACATAAAACAAACATGTTTTCGTCAGTAAAATGAAAGCCTCATTTAATAATTTGCCTTATATAATATGAAAATCAGGTACTAGAATAGAGTAAGGAAAACCAAAATATGCTTTATTGAATTAAATAAACTTTCAGTAAGAATCTCAGTGCTGAAACTTATAAAGGAAAAAAAATAAAATAAAATACTTCTATTTGTTTGTTTTAAGAGAATGAAATACCTTACTCAATGACCCCGATGTAATTCACAGGTACTTATTATTTTTAATGCAGAGATGAAGAAACTAAAATCTTAAAAGTCAAAACACTTGCCTAAGATTCCTGAGAAAAATGAAGCTGAATTAGAAATGGGAGAATTATATTCCCAATTTCTTAAAATAAAAGGTCAATATTCTTTTTAAAAATTCATACTTTCTGTTGGAAAGTAAATTAATTAGATTTCGGAAAGCCAGTATTTGGTTGATACACACTGAATATATTTATCATGATGTATTCATAGTCATCCCATTTCTGAGAGTCCAATGGGATAATATGAGTCTATGGCAGGTAATTGTATCTTTTGTAGCATAGTGGACACTGTTCGGCTTAAAACAATTTTGACCATGTTTTATTAAGTAGAAATCTTCAAACTTATATTATCTATTACCACTTGTATTTATATTAGTGTAGACCTAATAATGTTTAGTGAAGAAAAGATACTTTTGAGAAGTGGCCTAGAACAATATATAGAACTTGAATTCTAAAATCAGAAATACTGTGTTCATATCTCTCTCTGTCACTTATTTTTGAGGGGGTAAACATTGAAACTGGTTTCATTGGTAACCTCTTATCTATGAAATAGACAAAATTACTTTTTCAATTAATTCTTAAGACATTAATTAAAAACATATTGTAAATGACTTAGAGAATCTGTAGCAATTAATAAGCTATAAATTATTTTATTCTACTTCAGCAGATGGATCCCTAACCTCCATAGGGATATTAGCACTCTATTTGGATGAGGACAATAATAGTATTTCTAAATCTTTATGAAACACCAATTCTGGTACCCACTCAATTTCCCTAAAACATTTTATGAGTGTTACTTACATATTTGTCAAGTTTGCTCAACTCGACAAAATGCAACCCAAAATGCAGGGGCTTAAACCAACACAGATTTATTGATCTCTTGTTACATCTCAGTGGTTGATCAGTGGTGACTCTTCCAGGCTCCTGCTTCTTTAAGGTTGTCTCTTTGCTCTGTGTCTTCTTATCAGAGACTTGTGTTAATGGAGAAAACATTGTAAGGCATATGACTGTTTTCAAGCTATTGAGAAAGCTAATTTGGAAAAAATATTATAGGTGCAATGTGTTCAGTTACTCTTTCAGGAATTCTAACTTTCAGTTATTACGATCACTAAAAATGTTTTAAATTTAAATGAAGGTAGTTTACCTACACTAAGTTACATTTTAAAGTTATGCCCTTGGATTTTATTGAAAGTTAGTATCAGAACAAGCAATATAAATGTGCTATTTTAGGAACAACAACCATGTTATTGCAGATAACATCAGTTAGATTCTTTCTATAAAGTCACCTATAAGAAATCTATTGAAATTCAGTTATGTAAAAAGTGTTATTTCTTTGACTAATGGAGATATTTATCCTCTGATTTATGTACTATTTTACTTAGGCTATAAGGAAGCTCAAACAAGTTTGAAGGGCAGTCACTAAAATTACATTGATCATTACACTTAGCACATGCTGACATTAACTTCTGTTCTGTCCTGATTTTTCTACTTATGTGTGTCTTTTGTGTACATATATAGTAATATACATTTCTTATTACTCACTGCAACTCCTTTGTGGATAAAAATTTACATACTTATGCACACACACACTTGCACACAAGCAAATATAAAAATGTCTGATGTTTACCAGCAATTGACTATGTCTTCTGATAATTGACTGATTGCCAAAGGTTATCACATATAAGTTGAAAAAAACTTTTTCCTCTATGGAGATGATCAAATGATATAATCAAAGACAAAATATCCTTGCTTTCTTTTCCTTTTGTTTAAATCATATTATTATTCTCAGTGTGATCGATTTCATTATGTATTTTCAGGTGAAAGGGTATGCCTGCAATCTCTTTAAAAAAATAATTTCTTTTAATTAGATATACATGACAGTAGAATGCATTTATGCACTTTGATATATCATATATAGATAGGATGTAATTTCTCATTTTTCTGAGTGTACATGCTGTAGAATCATATTGGTCATGTAATTATATATATATAATTATGTATATATATATATATATATATATATATATATATATACACACACACACACACACACACACACACACACAGTGATGTCTGTGTCATTCTACTATCTTTTCTATTCCCACATCCCATCCTCTCCCCTCCCATAACTTCCCTCTACCAAATATAAGGTAACATTATTCTTCCCTAGTACCCCCCACTTTATTTTGAATTGGCATCTGCATATAAGAGAAAACATTCAGCTTTTGGTTTTGTGGGATTGAGTTATTTCGCTTAGCATGATATTCTCCAACTCCAACCACTTACTGGCAAATGCCATAATTTTACTCTTCTTTAAAAAAGCTAAGTAATATTCCATTGAGTATGTATACCATATTTTCTTTAATCATTCATCTATTGAGGAACACCTAGGTTGGTTCCATAGTCTAGGTATTGTGAATTGGGCTGCTACAAACAGTGATGTGGCTGTGTCACTATAGTTTGCTGATTTTAAGTCCTTTGGGTATAAACCAAGGAGTGTGATAGCTGGGTCAGATGGTGGTTCCATTCCCAGTTTTTTCACAATAACCTAAAAAAATTACCTGGGAATCAATCTAACAAAAGAGGTGAAAGATCTCTACAATGAAACCTACAAAACACTAAAGAAAGAAATTGAAGAAAACTTCAGAAGACGGAAAGATCTCCTATGCTCCTGGATAGGCAGAATTAATATTGTCAAAATGGCCATACTACCAAAGTGTTATACATATTTAATACAATTCCTATCAAAATCCCAAGGACATTATTCATCAAAATAGAAAAATCAATCATGAAATTTATTTGGAAAAAGTAAAAGACCCAGAATAGCTAAAGCAATCCTTAGCAAGAAAAGTGAAGGAGGTGGCATCACAATATCAGACCTTCAACTATACTACAGAGCTATAGTAAGAAAAATGGCATGGTACTGGCACCAAAATAGACTTGTAGACCAATGGCACAGAATAGAGGACACAGAAAAAACCCCAAATAAATAGGATTATCTCATGCTGGACAAGGGTGCCAAAAACATTCACTGGAGAAAAGATAGCCTATTCAACAAATGGTGCTGGCAAAACTGGAAATCCATATGTAGCCAAATGAAATTAAACCTCTGTCTCTCACCCTGCAGAAAAATCAACTCAAAGTGAATCAAAGAGATAGGCACTAGAACAGAGACCCTGTGCCTAATAGAAGAAAAAATGGGCCCAAATCTTCACCATGTCAGCCTAGGATCTGACTTCCTTAAGAAGACTCCTAAAGCGCAAGAAGTAAAATCAAGAATCAATAAATAGGATGGACACAAATTAAAAAGCTTCTCTCAACAAAGGAAACGATTAATAACGTGAGGAGAGAGCCTACAGATTGGGAGAAAATCTTTGCCTGCAATCTCTTAAGGGAAAAGTGTTAATTGCTATTGAAATAGAAGCTATTAAGAAATATAAATCATATTCATGATAACTCAAGTGGCTATTTCTTTCATTTGGTGCCTCAAATAATTAAGTTAGTTACTTAAAGTTACCAGAGGAGAAAAGAAAATGAGAGGTCTTACAGAACTTTTGAGAGAGAAGGAATCACAGAAAATACTTGAATTTTAGAGACATGCAAACCTGGTTTAGAAGCCAAGCTCTACCAACTGTAAACAAGGTAAATGTAGATTGATTTTATAAGCTCTGAAAATTTCAGATTTTGTCTTTATAAACTTTATATTGATGTACAACTTATGACTATGTATAAGACTTAAGAATGAAGACGTGTGAATATTTGAACATATATTACCGGTTAATTAGTGGAGTCAAGAGTTAATATTTATGACACATAGATGCTGCTTTCCAATGAGTATGCCTTCTCCACTTGTCCATAAATAAGCCCATTTCTGAATTTTTTGACAACTAATTTGCATGTGTGTATGTTTTACAATAGATATATCTTAGTTTATATCTTAGTTTTTGGCTTTTTCATTCAACATTGTATTTATAATTTCCATTCATTTTATTAAAAATACCAATGGATTCATTTTGGGATGTTCAATAGTCCACTATAGTGCTCCACCATATTTTATTTAGCTCTTTTCCTCTTGAAGGAAATCTAGGTTGTTTGCTCATTTTGGGCCTTTCTGAATAAATTTCCCTTGTAAATATTTTTCTATATATTCTTTTTTTGTATATTGTGGATTTATCATCTCATTTATTTTGAATATATCCCTAAGGATTGAAAATGTTGGAACATTTGGGTAGGAATATGTTAGTCTTGAGTGATTGTTGTCAAAAGCACTTGCATTGATGTACAATTCTGTTAGGAATCAATGATAGTTTGCCCACCCTAGATACTACAAGTCTTCATAATTTAAACTTTTACAAAATGCCATTTTCATATCTCATTTTAGTTTCTATTTGCATTTCCTTAAGACTAATTAATATTATAAACATTTTCATATAGTAGCTTTCAGTTAACCTCTGTTTGGAAAGACTTCTTTGCTCAATGCTTATATTAGGTTATCTGTCTGCTGTTAATTAATTTTTACTAAATCTGCAATTAGTAAGTTTAATGCTTTTTAAATGCTTTTCCATATATATGCATTGATTTGACCCACTCTTGGACCTTGGCTTAACTTTTCATGTAATAATTAATGACATATGGTTATCAGATATTAATTTTAATGAAGGTACCCTTATTATTATTTTTTTTCTACATTTAGTAAATTTTGTTCCTTCTCCCAGAAATTCTTATATACAATCTGGTCAGAAAGTATTTTTCTCTATAAGCTTTAATATTTACCTGCAACATTTTACATGTATGATCCTTATTAACTTCTTTTATATATACTGTTTGAGATGGAGGCTTGGTTCATTATTTTTCTAATATATATATTTAAGTTTTGCTAGAAACTTTTCATAAACATCATGTGTTTCCCCAATAAATTACAGTGGAATCTGACATAAATCAAATGAAAATTTAATAATCAGTATGGATCTGCATTCTCCCTTTTTTAATTGGTCCACTTTTCTATCTTTACTTCAATATTCCACTACTTTAGTTACTCTAGTTGGATAGCATAATTTAAAACTTGGTGCTTTAACTCTGACAAATTTATTATTGTCCAAAATAGAGAGTCTAGACCATTTTAAGTCATTTTACATTTTCTTTTATATATATATATATATATATATATATATATATATATATATATATTAGTTGTAGTTGGACAAAAAACCTTCTTTTTATTTACACATTTTTATGTGGTGCTAGGATCAAACCCAGGGCCTCGCATGTGCTAGATGAGTGCTCTACCACTGAATTACAACCACAGCCCAATTTTACATTTTTATATAAACTTTAAATCAGCTTGTCAATTTCCAGAATACAAGAATTTGACTTGATTTGAATTGCAATAAATTTATCAATAAATTTATAGATAATTGACATCTGCATAGATAACTGACATCTTCATTCATTTTTTAAAATTTTATATGAACCTTATTTCTAAGAACATTCAGTGTAGAGGCTTTCAAATTATTTTATTAAATTTATCACAATTTACATAAAGTGTTTTGTGGCACTAATGTGGAGATATGTTAAAATTTTATTTTATTTGCTTGTTGCTAGTATACAAAACTAGGTTTGCATTGTACATTGATCACATACAAGCTAGTCTACAACCATTTATTTATTCCAACAGCTTAACTGTGTAGTTTTGCATTTTCTGCAAAAAAACAGATCATCTATAAATTATGATAGATTTACTTTTTATTTTCCAATGTTAATAAATTTTCAAACTTTTCTGAACATACTGAACTGGTTGTGAACTACATCTTGGTATTCAATATAGGAGACCTTAATGGGCATCCTTTGTCTTGTGTCTGAGATGGAAGGAAGTGTTCCAAATCACCCTGAAGTATGATATTAAATGCCTGGCACTGTGGCTCCTGGTGAAATTGTAGAGACTCCAGAGATTGAGACAGGAGGTTTGCAAATTAGAGAACAGCCTGGAAAACTTAGTGAGACCTTGTCTCAAGGTTAAAAAAATGAAAAGAGATGGGCATGTATTTCACTTTTAGAGTAACTCTGGGTTCAGTCCCTATTATTGCAAAATAATAATAACAACAATTTTTATCAAATTAATTAACATCTATGCTGATATTCTTTCTTATAAAAAGTTGTTGATTTTCTGAAATTATTTTTTTCTATATCTTGACATTATCCTGTGTTTTTACTCTTGATTCTATCACTGTGAAGAATGTTGTTTTGAGTTTTCAATATTGAGGCCACCTTATATTTCTGGAATAAAGCCTACTTTGCTCTAACATGCCATTATTTTGGTTAATTGCTGATTTTAGATTTCTAATATTTTGGGTAGGATGTTTGTGCCCATTCTTGTGAAGGAGTTTGGTGTACATTTTTTTTTTGTCTTGCAACGTTCTTAAATTATTTTGAAAATAAAATTATTATGACTATTGCTTCATAATATGAACTGAAAGTTACTTCTTTACTGTTCTTTGAAATATGTTTTATGCAATTGGTTTCATTTATTTGTTAATATTTAGAAGAGTTCACTAGGCAATTTATATGAGCCAGACGTAGTCTCCCAGAAAGCTTTAATTGTGGATTAAATTTCTTTAACAATCCTTAATAAGACTCTAAATGATCTCTAACCTCTTATGTCAGCTTTGGTAAATTATACTTTTTATTTAATTTTTAAATGCATTCAACACAGTAAATGCATTCCAATGGTTATTCCTAAAGCATTCTTATTTTTATTTAACAGCTATGAAATATTTAGTGCTTATCATACATTTATTTTCTTTCTAATCAGATTAAGAATACTTAGCTCACTTAAAATACAAACTTCTGTGCTCACAGATTATCTCTATTGGGATTCTTTTATTTCTTCTATTTTTGCTTACTTTTATATATTCGTTTAAAATTTGACATCATTTTCTTTGGTTTTTCTGACATTGGTAGCAAGGTTATTTCTTTTTAGTTTCTCTCTCTTCTATCATATTTATTTTAAGCCATAGTTATATTTTTAATCATTGCTTTTACAGAACTTAAGTAATATTCTGTTATATTATTATTTAGCTCAAAATAAATTCAAATTTCCAATGTGAATTTTCATTTAACCCTTTAGTATTTTAAAAGTATTTAACCTTTAAGTATTTGGGTAGCTTAATTTCCAAATATTTGGAGGTCTTTTGTTTACCTTTCTATTAATTTAATTCAATTCTACTGTGGTAAGAAAACATACTTTTATGAATTTGATACTTTAATAGACTCTCAGATATGCTTACATAACATGACATCTGGCTTATTCTATAAAGATTCCATATGCACTTGAGAAAAATGCATAGTATATCATTGTTAAATATAATTCTCTGTATATCTATCAGTTTGAGTTTATTAGTTGTGTACAATTTTAATTTTCTGAAATTGTTGCCCGTTTATTCTACTAATGACTGGAAGATGCATGTTAAAATATATCCAGTATTGTTGTTTTTTTTTTTAACTTATTTTAAATACCTGATTTTGCTTGAAATAACTTCAATCTGGGCCCTGTGCAGTTACCAATTTATTATTGCCATGTGTTAAGTTTAAATTGTTTACTTTATTATTATATAATATGCTTCTTGTCCTTCATGAAACTTATTTTCCTTAAAACATGCATTACTGCAGGGTGCGGTGGTACACGCCTGTCATCACACCTTCAGGAGGATTCAGAGTCAAACTAGCCTCAGCAAAAGCAGGGTGCTAAGCAACTCAGTGAGATCCTCTCTAAATAAAGTACCAAATAGGGTTGGGGATGTGGCTCAGTGATTGAGTACCCCTGAGTTCAGTCCCCAGTAATGCCCCTCAAAAAATAAAACATGCATTACCTTATATTATATAGTCATAACTCTTTTCTCAGGATGGGTATTTGTGTGGTCTGTATTTTTCTAATCATTTGTCCTTGCATTTGTAAGAAGAATATCCTTGTGGTGTGTGTGTGTGTGTGTTCCGATAATCATTGTAGTTTTACTTTACTGTTTATTTTACACGAAATGGTATTGATACCAATAAAATTTTGTTTAAATCTACTATTTGTTGCTTTATTTTGTGTACCATCATTTTATTTCTGTATTATAATTATTTTAGTTTTTCTTTTTAGTTATACATGCCAGTATAGGATATTTTGACTATACTAATATGGAGAACATCTTATTCTAGTTAGGATCCCAGTCTTATAGTTGTACATGATTTGGGGATTCATTGTGGTATATTCACATATGTACATAGGAAAGTTATGTCAGATTCATTCCACTGTCTTTCTTATTCCTATTTTCCCTCCCTTCCCTTCATTCCCCTTTGCCTATTCTACTGAACTTCTATTCTTGCCCTTCATGCCTTGTTGTATGTTAGTATCCCCATAATAGAGACAACGTTTGACCTTTGGTTTTTTGGATTGGCTTATTTAGCTTAGCATAATAATATTAAGATAAATCCATTTACCAGAAAAATCATAAAGTCATTTTTTGGGGTAACTAATATTCCATTGTGTATATATACCACATTGTCTTTATCCATTCATATATTGAGGGACACCTAGGTTGTTACCATAGTGAAGTTATTGTGAATTGAGCTGCTATAAATATTGATGCTGATTTTAAGTCCCTTGGGTATACACTAAGGAGTGGGATTACTGGGTCAAATGGTGATTCCATTCCAAGTTTTCTGAGGAATCTCTATACTGCTTTCCAGATTGGTTGCACCAATTTGTAGCCCCACCAGGGACTACAAATTGGTGGATCCTTTTCCCCATATTCTCACCAATATTTATTATTACCTGTGTTCTTAATTGTTTCCATTCTGACTGGAGTGAGATGGAACCTCAGATGTAGTTTTAATTTGCATTTCTCTAATTGCTAGAAATGTTGAACATTTTTTCATACATTCGATGACCATTTGTATTTCTTCTTCCCTGAAGTGTCTGTTCAGTTTCTTTGCCCATTTATTCATTAGTTAACTTTTTGTTGTTGTTAAGTTTTGGGGTGTTTGTTTGTTTGTTTGTTTGTTTTTTGCTATTGGGGACTAAACCCAGGGATGCTTAACCACTGAACCTCTATCTTCAGCTTATTTAGAGACAGGCTCCCTTTGAGTTGCTTAGGGCCCTACTTAAGTTCCTGAGGCTGACCTTGAACTCATGATTCTCCTGCCTTAGCCTCTGGAGCAGGAGCAGCTGGGATTACAGGTACATGCCTCTACCCAGGGTTATGTCGTTAAGTTTTTTGAGTGCTTTGTATATCCTGGCAATTAATGCTGTATTTGAGATGCAGTTGGCAAATATTTTCTCCCATTCTGAAGGTTCTGTCTTTATATTCCTGATTGTTTTCTTTGTTGTGATGAAGCTTTTTTGGTTTGATACTATCCCATTTATTGATTCAATCTTTAATTTCTTGCTCTTTAAGAGTCTTGTTGAGGATGTCAGTCCCTGAGCTGACAATGAAGTGCTGGACCTACATTTTCTTCTAATAGGTTCAGTGTTTCTGGTTTAGTGTCTAAATCTTTGATCCACTTTCATTTATGTTTTGTGCAGGATGAGAGATAAGGGTTTAATTTCATTTTGCTATGTACGAATTTCTGTTTTTCCCATCACCATTTGTTGAAAAGTCTCTCTTTTCTCCAATGTATGTTTATGGCTCCTTTGTCTAGTATGAGATAGCTGTACTTATGTGGGTTTATCTCTGTATCCTCTTTTCTATTCCATTGGTCTTCATGTCTATTTTGGTACCAATACTA
This sequence comes from Marmota flaviventris, assembly GCF_047511675.1. Classification (NCBI taxonomy): domain Eukaryota; kingdom Metazoa; phylum Chordata; class Mammalia; order Rodentia; family Sciuridae; genus Marmota; species Marmota flaviventris. The sequence goes on along the minus strand of NC_092506.1, from coordinate 69,416,870 downwards.
TGCTGTTTTTCTTACTGTAGTTCTGTAGTATGATTTTTGGTCTGTAGCATTCGTTTTTGTTACCACATTCATCATTTCTTCTTTTGTAAAAAGTTTATATTTTTAATTCAGTTTTATTTATTTGATCATCTTTTAAAATCTTAATCTTTTGTTATGATTTCTAGTACAATCTAGCTCAAATTATTGATTGAATCACATTCCAAGTACTGTACATACATTATAACCAATTAACATCACTCAACCACTCCACTCTTGGTGCAACTTATTTTACACATTGTGTTTACTGTTATAAGTCCTTACAAAAAGTGAAATTAAATTTTATAGTTGCATACACATCATTTGCAATGCATGCTTTCTGGAGGGAGGAAATCTCTCTTCTGTGTTATATTTTTTGTAATATGAGTCTTCAGTCTATAATACTTTCATTCAACCTTTAAAAAATCTGACAATATACTATTTTATCTTTTTTTGAAAAACTAATTCACTGTAGAGTGTTCTAGCTAGGTGGGATTTTTCATTCTTTCAAGTTCACCATTCCTTTGTCTTTGGGTTGTTTTAGGCTTCCATTGTTTCTTTTGAAAGTCACCTTGCTCTTTCTTGCACTCCCATTCTTAATATCTCTATCTCTTTATGCTTTTTGAAATTTTGTTACTGAATATAATAAATTATTTTTTCTCAGATTACTTATAAGATTTTATATTTCTCTTTCAGCAATTTTTCTAAAATATACTTAGGAATAATTTATACTTTATATTTTTAAACTTTGCATATCTGAGCTTCTTAAATCTATTAATTGATATTTTTTTCATTTTCAGAAAATTTTAGTCATTGATTGATTCAAACACTATGTATTAGTATTTTCTTCTTCTGTAAGTGACACTTCAAATGTACTTGAAGTATGTTAGTTTGATGAATTAAATACCATGTTTTTCATGTTCTTTTCTATTCCCTCATTACTGACTCATCATGTGCTTCATTTTGGAAAATTGCTAATAATGGCCTTAACATTTTCTATAATGATCTGAAAAATTGTCTCTAATGAGTTTATTCATTAGTATTTATATATTTAAGTTTTCTTTTGGTATTCTTTATTTTGAATATTTTCCCATGACGTTATTCATTTATAAAGTTTTGTAGTATATATTTCAAAAAGTTTTCTTTATATTTACATTATTTGGAAAGATATGGTAAGTTTCTTCTTCATTGTTTGTTTTCTTTATTGGAAATGGCCATGTTTTGCCCTTTAGCATGCAGCTTAGATTTTAAAATTATTATGATAGAGCTAAGAAAATTGTTGATGATTGCTATTTTCCAGGAGAAAAGGACTTAACTTTGATTTTTCAGTCAATCAGAGTAGCTATTATCACAAGTGATGTGGTTGTATCAGGCCGGATTACAAGTAAGTAAAATTTCATCATAACCCTGATTTTTCAAATATGAAATCCCAAACCTGTTTGAGGCCATAGAAGTATGTCTTCTCAGGCCAGAGACAACAAGGAATATTCATAGCTGTCCATTCAATGTTTTGTCACTTTTAAGTTTTGTCCCATTGTGTAGAGACTCATAATATGTCAGCTGTCTTAAAAGAAAAAGTGCTCTTGTATGTGAGGTAGGTATTACTACTTTCACTGGCATCAACTTTTAAATGGTGTGAGTCCTCAGGGCATTTCACCATTTCACATACAATTCCAGGTTGCATCATATTTCCTGAGGAGAAATCTGGATCTGTATTTGGGGATTCTACAAATTTCAATATTTTATTCCAACCTCTGTGTTCTTTTTTCCCTCAAGCAGTCCCTATGACCAAGCCAAATCCTCAGTTTGTATCCAGAGTTGCTACCTTCTCCCAAGGAAAAATGTTTGCCAAAAATGTCTCGTGTAGGTAAAAGTAGGATACATTGCGCAAATTGAAAAACTTTACAAATCTAAAAATAGTCAGAATACCCAATGAAATTGCTCAAATTAAACTGATAGGTTAGCCAGGCGCAGTAGCACACACCTATATTTCCAATGGCTCAGGAAGCTGAAGCAGGAAGATTGTGAATTCAAAGCCAGCCTCAGCAACAGTGAGGTGCTAAGCAACTCAGTGAGACCTTGTCTCTAAATTAAACACAAAAAAGCACTGGGAATGTGGTTCAGTGGTCAAGTGAACTTGAGTTCAATCCCTGGTACTTCACCCCCTAAAAAAAAAAAAAGAAAAAAAATGATAGGTGAGAAAGTAAATAATTAACAAGTACTAAAGATTTTTGTAACATTCTGGTAAAATAGAGTATTTAGACCAAAATCTAGGGAAAATATTAGTTAATTTCTACATTTAATCAAGTCATTATTGAACACCTACTTTGAGATTGAGTCCATTGAAGACAATAGATTTCATCTAAAGAGCAAGACACCAGTATGGCTACCTAGAGCCTACAACTCAAAGAGAATCAGTCATGTCATAATTGTTAATGTGGTAATAAAACCATACAAATAAAGAGTTGACACACTAATTAGAACAGATAACTACATAGTATACAATTGGGTAAAATGGGTTTTATTATTGGGATTTGATGTACATTTCCTTGCCAAAAAGCAAGGGAGTGGTAAGCAAGGAGATGCTTAAAGAGATGGAAAAATACATACAAAACCATAGAATGTGAAAAAGCTTTATGTGTTTATGGGTTCTAAGTAACATCATTTTAGTAAGAAATATAGGTCATGAAGTTGAAGAAGTCAGCAATTACCATAATCTAATATATTATATCCTATCCCACAGTGATTGGTTGAAAACCAGAACCATTGAAAACAGTAAATCTGAATTATAAGAGAAGATAAAGGTAGATAATGATACATTACAGACATATTATATAAAAAGGAAAATTCTATCCCACTTACTCCTAAACAAAATGTGGATGCATCGACCCTGGTCTTGAGAAACCTGCATGATATTTGTGGAGTTAGAACAATGAGTAAGCACACATTCAGAAACAGGAGTCGCTAACATATGTGTATCTGTCCTTGTAAGTAATTTGTCAAATTCTTGAGGAAATAATAATGACTGAAACAATTAGAGAAAAAGATATCAAGAATCCAGATGTTAATGAGATAGCACAAAAGAATAAAATAATTAAGAATAAATTTAACAAATGAATTTACAACATTTTATTCTGAAACATTGTTGAAAAAAATATAAAAAGGCCTAATTAAATTAATTTATTGAAAAACTGGAAAACAACATTGTTAGTATTTCAATACTACTTAAATTGATCTGGTCTATAGAATTACTATCATATAGCAGCACTTTTTAATTTTTTTTTTTTTTGCAAAAATTGACAAGCTTAAAAAACAATGGAGAGTTCATACAACCCAGCTTTTTTTCTTACTATAGCACAGTGCTATAGTAAACATCATGCTGTTGACAAAATGGACACACAGATCAATGGCAAAGAATTGTGGATCAATAAATAAACCTTTATATTTATGGACAGTTGGTTTTCTACAAAGTGACCCAATCAATCCAATTGATTGAAGAGCTGTGAAGTTGGAACTGATGGACAACACTGGGAAAATGATCTGTGCTAGAGTCCTAGAAAAGGCATGAATGTTGGTCTAAGACTTTGATGTGAGCAAAGATAACTGGATAGACTGCATGAATTTATTAGATATTTTGCTCATTGAACGAATTCAAAATCAGTGTTTGAGAATTTGAAATAGATTGCCATAGATAGAGTAATTAGATTTAAAATAAATGCAATATCTAACATGACCAATGACATTATTGTACCACCTTGATATTTTAGATATCTTTCCAGTTTACAATTTAATCTCCACTCAGCAAAAAAGGGATTTGAAAGAACAAGCCAGAGCACATTACTCCCTTGCTTATTTTTTTCTTTATTGTTCATTACATCTTAAATTTTTACTTCAATGTTGTAGTCAATACGTGGTATAGTATTTACATGTGAAAGAGTTACTCTCTTCTTTCCAGGAAAAAAAAATAACTTAATTTCTACATTTTTTTTTTCTCCTTTGAATTTTCACACTTAGTAGCTTATCATGACAAAGTTCTTTTTCTTGACAGTCTCTATTCAAATTTCAGTACAGGTCTTTCTCAGGCCATGATATAAATACATCACAACTACTATTCTCTTGCTAATGTTTTTCATATTACCTAGTTGCAATTCCCTCACAGTCCTAAATACTATAAAAATTGTGTTGCTTGCTTCTAGTTTTATTCTTACACACATCCTCCTATACCCTAATTTGAAAAAAACCTGGTATATGGCTGATTCTTAATAAATATTTTGAAAGTATAAAAATTAAACTTATTTTAGATTCACAGACAAGACCTTCAAATACTGAGTCTTAATTCAACAAATTTACCAATTTACTACTCCAAGCACACAAACCTGCTTATCCTAACATTGTTTCTCTACAATATTTTTCCCTTTTTACAAGAAAAAAAAAATCTGTCTCACAGTGATAAAACCTTATTGTATCTCAGGGTCAAGCCCTGAACTAGTCACAAAACAAACAAACAAAAGACACAGAAAAACATCATTGTTGACCTGAGGTAGTCATGTAGAGGAAGGGGAGTGGTCAGGTTGTCAATATAGGAAATGTGCTAAAATGGAAGTTAGGGAAAATGAGATAGAACTACCAATCTTCTGCCATGGAAGTTGCTGTGAAAAAGTTGCTTGCACAATTGGCAAGTCAGTAATAGAAGTGTAATTGTACCCTTATACACTTTTATCTATTAAGATACCACTTAGGCTTATATATTTATTTTAAAAAGTCAGCAGGGAAGTATGAAAATCATACTGAAAAGGAGAAAAAAAATAAGTGCCACTCATTTGTTACCACACAAGTATTTTCACTACAATATTAATGTGAGGTAAAATAGAAACTTTGTTTCAAACTTAAAAATTGCACTTTTCATGCAAGGATTCAGTTATTTCTTTTTCATTTTTCTGTTGATTGTTTGTCTCCTGTCTTTACACAGGAATTAAAATATTTCATGCTGTATAAAATATGTTGATATCTCTTCCGGCAATTCCCATTTTTAAAAAAAATTTATGTCCTATGCTTTTACCATAGAAGGAGACAGAAGATTTTCCACATTCATGATTTTTTTGCTATCTTTTCAGACCACTCAGAAACACCTGAGTTATAGTGGAAAGAGAATATGAAATGGTAGCAAATGCTACCCCTGATAAAATGAATTGTTACAATATCTGTGTAAAACACTTTAGCAGCAACATTTATGTGGAGCGTAAATATGATTCAATTCTTTCCCCTAGTGATTCTGATTTCAAAAAAAAAAAAATCAAGAAATAATAGGATGAAAATAAGGGTTTACTCCAAGGTGTTTTCATGCTGGATTATTTATATCACGGAAAAAGATGGTAATGGCCTGTCTATACAAAAGCAGAAAATCAGTTAAGTAAGCTTTGTCGTAGCCATATAATGAAATATAACACTACTAATAAAAATGCTTTGCATAACTATTTAACATAATGTAAATCATAATAAATTAGGGGCAAATGAACTGCAGAATTCCAATGGGGGGGCGTGAGTGTGTATGTGTGTGAGAGAGAGAAAGATAGAAGTAGGTGGTCAAACTATTTCTAAATGATAGTGATTTGGGAAGGATTATTACATTAATATATTTGAAGTTTTAAAATGTGTCCATTTATGTGTGTGTCTGTGTGAGAATAAGTGTATACATATATGTGTTTGCATATTGTCTTTAAAAAAACAGTTAGAAGAGCAGATTATCTGACTTTCATTAGCTGAGTTCTGATTTCTTTTATGCTACAAATACTATACTTCTGTTTTGTGCCACATCACTATTTCATATAAATTGTTCACAATATTTTATTATAAATTTAATATTTATGATCGCTTACACAAACATTCTTATCTTGCCTGCCATCTCTTTAACCAGTGATCAACTTCACCAGTGGTACTTCTCCAAATTCCCTATGCCACAGTCACAGGCACTCAAGAGGCAAATGCACAGAGAAATGTCCAATATCAAACCTCATGAGTATGGAGAACATTTCCATGGTATGAAATAATAGTCTTTTTAAAATGTATCTCAATGCTGGGGTCCTTGCCTATCATGCATAAGGCAAGTGTTGGATCTCTAACACTGTAAAAGAAACACACACATACACACACACACATACACACAAATAAGTAGAAGAAAAGAAAAAAAAGTATGTGTCAATCATATTTGGTCCTGTGTTCACTGGGAGAATCTATCTTAAGAAAATGGGAGGTAAGGAATGTGAAAGATCAAAGGAAGGGTGCACTTTCCAGTTGCTTCACAACCTGAAAATGAAGCAGCAGAAGTATTGTTTCTCAGAGATAGGTGACTAAAGAATTTACTGAAATTCAAAATTGAACAGCAAAATAACCATAGAAACACAAAATTTCAGCTTTACCAGTATCCATGCCTCCAGTTCCCTTCAGAGGGGAGGAGTAACAGGAGCAGAAAGAGAGAAAAACATTGTGGATAAATTTGGTACACAAGAACCTATTGAAAAGAGAGGGAGACTGATCTTAATTGACCCAGGAACAGCAAGCTGATGATTGAAAAATGTTTTGAATCTCTTGGCTGGTGATCAGAGTTGAGATAGGAGGCATTTGCACATGGCTACATGGCAGCTTTCAGTGGTGGGAGCTCAGGAGTTCATAAGAAAATCTTCGCAGCCTGTCCCAACAAATATGTGCTGTGGGGTGCAGAGTGTGCCTGGCCCAGCAAGACTGAAACAGACACAGAGATGATTTTACCCAGGGGAATCCAGCCCTGGATGTCTTTAGTTGACAGCTCATGTAACTAACTTGGGAGAAGCCATAAACTAGACAGATGCATCTGCAATTCAGGTCTGATTCTGAGTAATCCGCAACCTTAGTGGTAAAATATGTGAGATGGAAAGTTAGTTCAGTTACTCCACAAGTGAAATTTTTAGGAAGTCCTTGAGAACCAGACATTCAGAAGAGATCAGACTCAGACGAATAACAAGGAGTGTGGTTCTAAACTCTCTAGAATAAGTATCTCCTGATAAAGTTCCTAAGGCCAGTAAGAACTAAACCCCAGCCACTGGAATTTCCACAGTTTATCCTACCTTGTACTATGAGGAGGGAAGCTGAGAGTCACTACAACCAGCTTCATTTCCAGTCCACACCAGCTAGCATTGTGATGATAAACACAAATATGTTAAATTTAAATTGCCCTTGATCTAATAGGTACAAAGAGAAATTTAAAGAAGGGTGCAACAGCATAGGCAGTAAACATCCATCCTTCTCAACAGTTTTGACCACTTCAGTGAAGATAAGACATTCATTTTCCATTAGAAATATTTCCCTAATATTATAACATAATAATATACTATAAAATATTATAATATTATAAAATAATATTTTCCCAGATATTTTTGTCCTTGTTAAATGTTTTTTCATTCTATATATGTTTGTGTGTGTGTGTGTGTATATATATATATTTTTTTTTTCTCACTATGCAGATTGGTGTGTGTGTGTGTGTGTGTTTGTGTATTCAATTGTTATTTAAGCTTGTTTTGATGTGGGAAGTAAAGTTTCATAGATTTGTTTTGTTTTGATTTGTTTATTTATTATTTTTAACTTTGTTTTTAGTTTTATTCTCTTTCTTGCCTTCTCCTCCCTCTAATAGTCAAACTCTCTTGTTCTCTATTCCCCTCTACTGACTACTTTTTACTTGTTTTCCTTTATTATCATCACCTGCTACCTCCTGGTTCCACTTTGTTCACTTTCTTTTTCAAACTTTCTCTTGTATTACTAGCTCATTTTCTCTATATTAAAGGAGCTGTAATCCTACTATCTGTTGAAGATATTTTGTTTCTATAATTCCTGCCCCACACCATCATGTTGTTATGGTTATTAATATGGTAGACAGTATAGCTGATATCTTCTATTTAAGGCTAAATCTAGTTTGTGACAGTTTATTGCTGTTGCTCGTGTTAAATATTGATTCTCTCCATTCATCTTTTGTCATGTTTAGTACTGTAGAGTCATAGTAGCCACCTGACATTTATTTTAAGGTTGTATATCAGGCAAAGCTATTATTGCTATTGTTTGCTCCCCCTTTTCATAAGAGATACTGGGAAGTAATTGGGACACTATAAGTTCAAAGGATAGAGATCCTCCTGCTGAGATACATTCACAACTTAGTCAAGTGACCGGGAACCTCACTTCATGTTTGAAGTAGCCCCACTCAAATCCAACAATACTTTTAAAAGTAGAATAAAGGAGAGAAAACTACAGGGGCCTTATGCAGGCCCCAAGTAGGAACAGCTGGAAGGAGACCTCAGGTTGCACACTGAACATGTACTCATACAACAGAAATAGAAGTTCCAAGATGATAGCTCAGAGGAAAACATAGCACTGCATGAGTTCACCAAGAGTCAGTTAAATCAGGCACAACCTAGCAGAACCCGAGGTTGGAATTAGCACTTGAATTATGCTGAACCTAGGTGTTAAAGCTAAAAGATACAAACAACACAACATCAAGAAAAAAAAAAAAAAGCCACACATGAAAGAGGAAGAGGAATCCATTTCAACAGAACTCTGAAATATGAGAAAATAGTCAAATAAATCTTCCCCCAAAACTCATACTCCCTAACAAAGCAACCCATAGATGTGAAAGTTGGTGAAATTCCATAAAAAGACTACACAATCATTCTTAAAATGTTCAGTGAGCTAAAAGAAAACATAGGAAATGAATTGAGGAATCAAATACAAGAAATAAGAGACATTTCAATTAAAAAATAGAGATATTGAAAAGACAAAATGAATCCAATAAGAATTTCACTTAAAAGTAAATCAAACTAGATTGTCGATTACATAGAAAATAAAACTTTAAGCCTTGAAGACAGTTTATATGAACTTGAACATTCAGTATACAGTAAAGAAAAACAAAGAGTGAAAGACAGAGACCATGATCAAAATATACAAAAACTCTGGGACAACATTAAGACATTAAATTTGAGAGTCATTGAACAGAAGAAAGCATGGAGATACAAGTTAAAGACATTAAGAACCTCTTCAGTGAAATAGTAACAGAAATTTTTTTGACCATAGAAATGAGATAAACATCATATACAGGAAGCATCTAAATCACAAATAGACAAGATTAAAAAAAAGCCTCTCCACAATACATCATAATCAAAATGCCAAGCAAGTAAAATAAGTAAAGAATATTGAAAACAAGGAGAGAAAAACATTAGATTATATTTAGAGGTAAACCAATAAGATTTACTTTTAATTTCTTAACTCAAAACCTTAATTAAGGAGGCCTTAAATGAGATATTCTAAGCTTTGAAATAAAATTATTCCTAGACAGACTGCTATATCCAGAAAAATTATCTCTCAGAATTGATGAGAAAATCAAAACTTTCCATGATGAGAATAAACTAAAAGAACGCAGGACCATTAAGCCAGTAGTATAAAACATAAGGCTTTACTACATACAGAATAACCCCTAAACAAACTTCAGAACTTCCAAATAAATGGAGCCCTCTAGAAGAGCAATTAGATAAATAAAAGTTAAGACCGAATTAAATATATAAAGCAATCCAAAATGGCAGGAAATAACAAACACATATTCATAATAACACAGAGAGTAAATTGCTTCAACTCTCAAATTAAAAGACAGCAATTGACAGAATGAATTAAAAAGCATGATCCATCTATATGCTATCTTCAAGAGTCTCACCTCATAAGCAAAGACATCCACAGGCTGAAAGTAAAAGGATGGTGAATAATATTCCATGGAAATGTAGTTAAAAACAAGAGGGAGTAGCTACTCTTGTATAGTATACTCTCGTATAGTATCTACTCTTGAGTAGATACTCTCGTATCTAACAAAACAGATCTCAAACAAAAATTAATCAAAAGAGACAAAGACAGTTGCTACATAATGAAAAAGGAAACAAACCAACAAGAAAATATAACAATATTCAATATGCCCCAAATCTCTGTGTACCTAATTACATAAAATGAATACTTTTTGACAGAAAATCACAGATTGGCCTCAGTACAATAATACTAGATAATTCAACACAACCCTCTAACTAACACACAGATAATTTAGATATAAAATAAATAAAGATACTCATGAACTTAAATAAAAAGGACCTAGTAGACATGTACAGAATATTTCACTCCAAAACATCGGAATCACTTTCTTCTCAGCAGCTTATACGTTTTCCAAAACAAATCATATTCTACTTCACAATGTAAGTCTTAGCAAATTAAAAAAAAATGATACAATCATGTGTGCCTTATCAGATCATAAAGGAATGTAATTAAAAAGAAAAAATATAGAAACCACATAAAGACACAGAGATTTAACAATATTCTTTTATATTAGGAAGTGATCATAGAAGACATGAGGGAAAAAAATTTAAAAATTCTTAGAAATAAAAGGAAAAAGGAAACAAACATAGCAAAATTTGGGGGACATGATGAGGCCATTCTGAAAAGAAATTTTATAGAATTGGGCACCTACATAAAGAAAAGAAAGATACCAAATAAAATATGTAATGTTTAACCTCAAGGCTGTACAAAAAGAATAAGAACTAATTTCAAAGTCAGCTGAAGAGAGGAAACACAGAACGAAATTAATGATATTAAGAATAAACAGAATCAATGGAAGAGTTTAATTCACGAAAATATAAGCAAGATACATAAACCTTTAGCCAAACTAACAAAAAGATAGACTGAAGACCCAAATCAACAAAATTAGAGATTACAAAGGAAATATCAAAACATAACTTGGAAATCCAGAGGATCATTAGAAACTATTTTAAAATCTTTCACTCTAATAAACTGGAAAGTGTAGAAGGTATTGAAAAATTTCTAGACACATATGACCTACCAAATTGAACCAGGAGGATATAAAAAACATAAACAGACTAAAATCAAGTAATGAGATTGAAGTAGTATTCAAACACTTTCCAACAAAAAAAGCCTAGGACCAGGTAAATTCACAAACTCCATCACACTTTTAAAGAAGAACAAGTGTCAATAGTTTTTTTTTTTTCAAAGTTTTCCACGAAATAGAAAGGGAAGGAAAACTCTCAAATTCATTTAATGAAACCATAATTACCCTAATATCAAAACAAGACAAATACACACGAAGGAAAGAAAAAATCACAGACCAATATTCCTTATGAAAATAGATGCAAAAATCCTTACTATAATATTGGCAAACTGTATGCAAAAATGCATGGAGAAGATACTACAGTATGATCAAGTGGGTTTCATTCCAATGATGTGAAATTGATTCAATATATGCAAGTTAAAAAATGTAACTGGATGTATAAATAAAATTAAAGACAAAAATCATCTGACTATATCAATAGATGCAGAAAAGACATTTGACAAAATCCCTCATTCATTCCTCTTAAAAATGCTGGAGAAACTAGGGATTGAAGGAATTTACCTCAATGTTATAAAGGATATATATACAAATTCATAATCAACATATACTGAATGAAGAAAAACTGAAAAACATTTAATCAAGTCTGGAACAGCAAAGCTCTGTACCCAGAGAAATCACACAAGAGAAGCAATTTAAAGAAATACAAATAGGAAATTAAAAGGTTAAATTATCTGCTGATGACATGAAACTATATGCAGAAGTCTCCCAAAAATCTACTAGGACTTCTAGAGCTGACAAATAAATTCAGCCAATTAGCAGGATAATGGATCATTTTTTTTTAAAGAACTACTTTCCTATACTTTAATAATGAATCTTTTGAGAAAGAAATCAGGAAAAATATTATTTTTACAATAACTGCAAAATTTAAAAATTTGGGGGAATTAATGTAATCAAGGAGGTGAAAGACCTCTACAATGAAAACTATGGAACACCGGACAAAGAAAATTAAAAAGTCTTCCCATGTTTTTAAATAGGCAGAAATGATATTGTCAAAATCGCCATATTACAAGAAGAAGCATTATACATTTACAATGCAATTCACTTCAAAATACAAATGATGTTCCTCATAGAACTAGACACAAATCAGATTTAAAATTTATCTGTAATAATTAAAGACTCAGAATAACTAAAGCAATACTGAGCAAGAAGAGCAATGCTGGAGGCATAAAATACCTGATCCCAAATTATACTGCAGAGCTACAGTAACAGAATGGTATGTTATTGGCATCAAAATACCTATAAAGCAAACAGTCACAGAGAGAGGACACAGAGATGAAACTCACAATAAAGTCATCTGATGTTTGACAAATATACCAAAAACCTATGTTGGAGAAAAGATAGGCTTTTTAACAAATTGTCCTAGGGAAACTGAATATCATATATAGAAGCACAAAATTAAATCTATATCTCTCACCTTGAATAAAGTCAACTCAAAGTGCATCAAAGACCTCAGAATTAGATCAGAAACTTCAAATTCTAGAAGAAAATATAAGATTAATTTTTGAATATATTGGCACAGGCACTGATTTCCTTAATAAGATCCCTAAGCTCAAGAAATAAAACCAAGAATCAATAAGTGGGATTGCATAAAATTAAAAAGCTTTCACATAGCAAAGGAAACAACTAAGAGTATAAACAAAGAGCCTAAAGTATGGAAGATTATTTTTAGAATCTAGTCCTCTGACATGGAATTAATACCCAGAAACCCCTCCCCTCCCCCACACACACATGGTACTGAAGAGATGAAACACTTCAGATCAGAACAAAATTAATGATCATAAGAATAAAATATACATAAATTTATATATATGTGTGTATGTGTATCAGCAAGAACCAAATAACCCAATCATTAAAAGGGAAAAAAAAACTAAAGAGGCATTTCTGAAAAGAATAAATATAAATGGCCAACAAATAGATATAGAAAATGTTCTATATTTCTAGCAATCAGGGATCTGCAACTCAAAACTACATCGCAATTTCATCATTCTCTATTTAGAAAGGCAATAATCAAAACTAAAATAGTAAATTTTGGTGAGAATCTGGGGGGAAAAGGTATACTGCTATGTATTTTTGGGGACTAAAAATTAGTACAACAAATTCAGAAAGCAGTACAGATATTCCTCAAGTAACTGAGAATGAAATCACCATATGACCTAGTTGTCCCACTCCTTGGTGTTTATACAAAAGAACTAAAGTCAGCATACTATGTGATATATGCATACAAATTATTATTGCATTACAATTCATAGTAATCACATTATAGAGCCAAACAACGTGCCTGTCAGAAGATGAATGCATAAAGAAAATGTGGTGTGTGTGTGTGTGTGTATGTGTGTGTGTGTGTGTGTGTGTATTTAATGGAATATTACTCACCATAAGATAATAAAATTTGACATATGATGATAAATGGAGAGAAGTGGAGAATATCATGCTAAAGGAAATAAACAAGATTAGAAAGTCATGGGTCAAATGTTTTCTCTTATCGGCAGAATTTAGTGCAAAATAATAAAGGGGGGAGGGTGATCCATGAAACTGGAATAGAGACCCATGGAAAGGAGAAGGGAGGAAAAAAGGGGGAGGAGGAGGGAGAAGGAATAGAAAAACAAAGAACTGTTGATATGAAAATTACCTGCTTATGTGACCTACATGTATGAATATGCCACAGTGAATTCTATCTTTATGTATAATGCACAAACTTAAAAAACAATAAAGAGAGCAGACAATTGTATAGTAGAGAAACAGGAGGATGGTGACAGAGGTCGGGAGGGCAAAATGAAGTACTGTGGACTGAAATTGAGCAAATTATATTCCATGTGTCTATCATTCTGTCAGAATGTACCCCAATATTATCTATTATCCTATGTACTACTAAAAGAATATAAAATTTTAAAATTCACCACTAAAAGCATTTAAAAATTTAAAAAAAATGTCTCTGTGCTTACACCAAATCAAAATTATGGCTTTCTATTTATCAATGTGTTCCATTCTGCAGGGCATCTTTGACTATCTCTGGTCCATAAAAATATTCTAAAAAGCTTCCTACTGAAACTTCATAATTCTACATATTTCATTTAGGAATGTGTTCTGTCTTTAAATGATTTTAGGTGCACATTAGAAAAGATTGGATTTCTTTTCCTTTACCTACCAGTAATCTATTGTTTTAGTGTCAAATATTGAAAATGATTTCAGTTTTGAGACTGAAATTTATTAATGTGAGCCTATTTTTAGATTCTCTATTTGGTTCCATTTTTATCTGTTTTCCAATTAGTATGGAAATGTAAAATTATCTTGATTACTATGGCTTCATAGGATTACATTGTAACTTTATGATTGCTATAGCTTTTTGAAATCTGATGTACTGAAGCTGTATGCAGTTGAAATCAAATAGTGTGCATGCTCCAACTTAATCATTCTTTTTCAGAAGTGTTTTGTCTATTCTAAGTCATTTATATTTCCCCATTGGTTTAGCTTATCATTACCTATTAAAATTCATCATTGATGATTATTGAGATTACATTAGATCTATAGGATAACTAGGAGAGAATTTTCATATTGACAATATTTATATATCCTGTTGATGGAAATCTTATGTTTTTCTTTTACTTAGGTCTAATTTAGGTAAGTAATATTTTGCGTTTTCAGTGTAGTGGTTTTGACCATTCTTTGTTTAATTTATTTCACTGTTCTTTGTACATTTTGAAATGATCTTAAATATAATTTTAAATATACATATTCTTTCCAAGTCTTATTTTCTGGCATATGGAAATTTATTTGTCTTTTATGAATTTTTTTTTAATTTTTAAACTTTACTAATTTGCTAATTTATGAATTTATTTAGTCCTTAAGATGTCTATACAATCATGTCTGCAAGTAGCAACTATTTTACACATCCTTTCTCATCTTTATATTTTTTATTTACTTTTCTATTTCCTTTAACCTCCAGTGCAATGTTAAATAAAACACATGAGAAAGAGCAAAATGACCAAAATCTGCATCAACAGGTGAAGAGAATTTATGTATATTCATTCAGTAGAATTCTACCTATGAATTATGGGTCTACAATAAGATAAAAGAACTGTTGCACATGCAGTAATATTCTTAAGTTGCAAATTCCTTTTGTTGAGTTGAAGAAGGCAGAAGAAAAATTAACTTCATACTGTATGAGTTTGTTTATATAAAATTCTGGAAAATGCAAACTAATTTATAGGAAAGAAAACAGATTGGCAGCTGCCTGATGTCGGAAAGAATCATGGATGGGAGGAGCAGGATGCAGGGATTGCAAACATGCACAAGAAACTTTTCAGGAGAGTGAGTTGCATACTTAATTTCTTGATTGTGGTGATGGTGATTTCTACTTGTGAGGTTAACGTTCTTCAAGTTTTACATGTCACATTCATTATGAGCAAATTATAAATCAGTATCATTGGAAAAATGATAAAAATGAAACAACTTGGAATTTAAAAGCATTCTACTAAATAATCAATGGGTTAAAATTAAAATCAAAACAGAAATGAAAAATTATTTTAAATAATAATGAAACCTCTATATATCAAAACATGTAGGTCACATTAAATAGTATTTAGAGAAATAGTTTAAAATACCCATAAAGTTAAAATAATAAAAATAAATATATTGCATTTTAGACTAATACAATTATTAATAAAAAGTAAACTAGGTGAAAGTACAATATAAGTCAAAATAAATATAAAAACAATTTTTATAAAAACAAATTTTATAATAAAAAAATAGTTATGAATAAGCTTCATAAGAAATATCCTAAAATAGTGAAAGACTATTAAACACTCCTGAAAGTCACTAGGGAGTGTTGAAGAAATGGAAGGAAATATCTTCTCTTATTTAAAATGATTTTACATTGTCAAAAATCAGTCTCCCTATTTTATTCATAAATGGATCATGATTTAACAAAAAGTTTCAGAGAGATTTTATGTGCAGCTAGTCATCTTAAAATTCATATAAAATAAGCATTCAAAGTTGCTATAAGTTATTGAAAAGGAAGCACTATAAGGACTGGTTAATTTTTTTAGATGTGAAAACCCATTGCGGGCTGGGGATACAGCTTTGTTGGTGGAGTGCTAGCCTTGTACATACAAGGCCCTATGTTCAATCCTCAGCACCACAAAAATAAATAAATAAGTCCCCTTGCAATGCATTCGTGATGAAAACAGCACACTGCTAATGCTTGAGTAGACTGCAGACAGACTGATGGAATAAAATAGAATGTTCAGAAATAGATCTATCCACACTTAGAAATGTATGATAAATCGAATATTTCAAATTACTATGCAAAGATTATATTTTTAAAAATTATTGTTAGGAAAACTGGAGGCCTTTTTAGAAATGCATGCAATTAGACCCATTCTTCATGCCCTGCATTGGAGTCAGCTGGCTAAGTTGCTGCATGTACCGTGTTCATTCATTTTTACTGCTGTATAATATATCATGGTATTGATGTGTCACTATTTCGTTTGAGTTTTAACTCTTCTACTGAAACATGTCTGGGTTGTTTCCAATTTTTGACTATTAGAAATAAATTTGCTGAATTTGCATATACAAGTTTTCCTGTGGACATAGCTTCTCATTTCTCTGTGATAAATGTCCAGGAACTCAGTTGCTGCATCATATAATGTCTGCATAGTGTTTTTTGCTTTTTTAAAAAATATTTTTTGTTGTCACTGCATATTATTTATATGCAATGCTGAGAATCGAACCCAGTGACTCACACGTGTTAGGCAAGCACTCTACTACTGAGCTAAAAACCCCAGCCCTGCATGTTTTATTTTTTGAAAAAAATGACACATTGCTTTCCAAAGTGATTACCACATTATTTTATTTCACTAGTAATGAGTGACCCATTTTCTCTGGATCCTAACCAGTATTTGTTGTTACTTAAAAAAAAATATGTACTCTTTCTGAAACTTGACAGGAGATAGTATGGTATTGATTCATTGTGGTTTTAATTTGCTTTTCAAATGGCTAATGAAGTTGAGTCATTTCAGGTGACTCCTTGCCATCTGTGTATTATCTCTGAATGTCTACTCATGTCCCTGTCATTTTCTAATTGTTTATTTATACTGTTTGTTTTACTACTAAGTTCTGAGATTTCTTTATATATTCTAGATCATCATCCTTTGTAAGTTAAGTGGTTTACAAATATTCTACCATTGTGCAATATGTAGCTTGATATTTTATGTGCTTATCAGGTTCTTTCCAAAAACAAAGGTTTTAATTAAAATTGATGAGACTGTATTTACTGTATTTTTTTTTTTTACTTTTTACTTTTACATTTCAGGTTTAGGTCTGCACTTACTTTTAGCTAATTTTTATATAAATTGTGAGATTTGGGTCAATGTTCATTTTTTTCCCCATGTCCAGTTATTTCAGCACCAGTTTTTGAAAAGCCACTTTTCTCTACTAAAATTCTCTTGCACTTTTATTAAAAATCATTTGAGAATTTGTAGATCTCAGAAAAGTATAGAGGACACAAGAATGTAAGTATATCATGGGTGCCTTCACAATCCTCCTTTACCCTCTCTGCCCCCAGATGGAGACAGAAAGAAGCTCAAGGTGTATCACAAGAACAGTAGCAGAAGCTTGATAGAGAAGACTTTCAGAAGAGCAAGTACCACTCCTTCAAAGATCACGATGCTTGGCCTACAGGATCAACCCCAAGGAACACCAAGTGTAGGTGTAGTCCCAGAATTTCCAGGTCAATTATTATATGCAGAAATTATTATATGCAGCAAGAATCCCAGCAACTGCTGGAGCAGCAACCTGGAAGCTGAAGGAGTTACTAACCCATGCCCTGGAGACCATGCCTCTCTGGTTGGGTTTTGAGGGAGGCAAGTTTTTGGAGTGCCGTCTTTTCTCTACTCCTTGGCACACTTCCCTGCAGTAGAAGCCACACTCACCAGTCTCAGTAATGCCCAGGAGGTCCCTTTGAAAGGCTTTAGAATCCAGCTTGATGTTAGGACTCAAACTCCTATCCAGAATTTCTCTTATTCTCAGACTTCACTGGCTTTCTCTCACACTAAGATTTCTTTGAGTAGACTCTTGTTCTCTCCCACAATGTCTGGGTACAAAGAGGTGACAGAACGAGTTCAGGTCCAGGATGTTACTGAATTTTTAAGAGTAGTCCGTGCTTGCAGTGTCCTACAGAGCCATTCAGGATGAGGAGATGATATGGTGAAATTTTAATGTTTTCTGATTTAATACTTCTCTCTGTATTCCATGGGAAAATAGCCAAGTAGGAGATATACTTTATGAAAAACACATATATATGTATATATTAAAGATATTGCAATTATGAGCACAGTTTTAAAAATTGCACTCAATATTCATAAAATCAAAATTTTTAAAAATTTCCTACTGAGGAATAACATTGCAGATTGGTATGATTACTAGAAGCAAGGTTTATGCAATGATTTTTTTTTAATTTTTTCTATTATTTTATCTTTCACTGTCTAGTGGTGGTGTTTTGGCTATCTTGTTAACAATTTTTTTTAAATTCCAAGACTTTAATAATATTACATCCTACCTTATAATTTTACTTTTACTTTTAATTTTAATTTTAAATTTTAAATTTTAATTTTAAATTTTAAGTTTTAATTTTACTTTTCACATGTAGGTATTTGATGAATTCACATGATAATAACTTATAGTATGAGTTAGATGTTCAATTTCACTTTTTCCTTGTAAATTTTTAATTGTTCTCTGTCAATTGAAATTGTCCTTTCTTACTGGTGCCTTAGGAACGACTGTAATCCCAGGAGCTCAGGAGTTGAGACAGTAGGATCTCGATTTCAAAACCAGCCTCAGCAAAAGCGAGAAGCTGAGCAATTCAGTGAGACCCTGTTTCTTAATTAAAGACAAAAAATAAGGTTGGGGATGTGGCTCAGTGGTGGAGTGCCCCTGGGTTCAATCTATGGTACCCCCCACCCCCGCAAAGAACTATCCTTTGTCCACTGCTTCCTAGTAACTTCCCCCGCAAAAAATGTCCTTTGTCCACTGCTTCCTAGTATCTTCCCTATCACATACCAAGCATGTGTTAACAAATTTTGTATTTCTGAGCTCTATTTTCTGTGGTGGTTTTTATGTGTACCTTTAGTCATAAACATGTTAATTTAGTTATTATGCAACTAATATAGCCTAGATGTTTGTTAAGGCATATCTTTGTATCTTGTAATTTATCAAGAGTTTCTGTAAATTTTATTGGGCATTTATCTTTTTTAACAATTTAAAATTAGCTTTTGACTTTCCAAAAAATATCCTAAATTTTATCAGGATTGCATTGTATTTATCGGGATTGGATTGTATATGTTTGAGAAGAATTAACAACCTTACAATACTGAGCTTTCCCAAATCATATTAATGATTTGTTTACTAATGTGTTTCTTTAAAAAGTCTCTCCATGGGGATTATTAAATCATAGAGGTCTAGAATACAACTTTATACATTTATCTCTTAATTTTCATCATCACTTAATTTTCATTATTTTCTGGTACTTTATATGATATTATTAGTTTTATTATTAATCTTTGTTTTTGTATAAAGAATTCAGTTGATATATTCATATGTATTTGGAATTCAGAAATTTAGTTTAATTTTAACTTGAATAACTTACCTGGATATTGTTTTGGACTTTACAATTTGAAAATTAATAAGTTCATATCTTTCTAAAATATAATCTTCTGGGCACATTAGCATGGCACATTCTCTACTCTATTTCATTGATTGATACACCTCCCCTGCCCTGTACCTTACAGCAATGATTACTATAGCTATAAGTCTTGAAATCAGGCAGATTGAGTTCTCTTGTGTCAGTGTTTCTTAAATTATTTCAGCTATTATAGTTCTATGTATATATTTAATAATATATTTATATATATGCATATATTTCAAGAAATCTTTTATATATTTACAAAAATCATCTGTGTTAGTAATGGTGTTTATTAAAAATTAATCAGTTTGGGAAGAATTATCATCTTTATTATATTGAGACTTCTGATCTATGGCTGTGCTATATTTCTACATATTTATATTTCTGATCTTGGCTTACAAGCCCTGAGAATACTTTTCACATATATATGTAAAAATATATATGTGTAAATGTAATATTTTACATTTTGTTGTAAATGAATTACACTCAATATTTAGTGCCCACATATTCATCTTTGTATATAGAGACAGATTTTCCTGTTATGCATGAAAATATATGTTAAGACTTGCTAAATCATATATTAGCTACAAATTTTTATTTTTTTCTT
The DNA here is from genome assembly GCF_047511675.1 of Marmota flaviventris. Classification (NCBI taxonomy): domain Eukaryota; kingdom Metazoa; phylum Chordata; class Mammalia; order Rodentia; family Sciuridae; genus Marmota; species Marmota flaviventris. The sequence continues at coordinate 69,396,617 of NC_092506.1, read as the reverse complement.
TTACAAACCCCTTGGGATTTTCAATTTAAACCATTATTTAGTTTTAAAATAGGGTCAAATTGATTTTTTTTCCTTTCCATTCTATATGTTTTTTATTTCTTATCCTTCCTTTATTACATGGACTATAACTTTCAGAAATATATTGAGTTTTACTGGTGAAATCCTTGTTTACTGATTTTTGGTGGAAATAATTCATTTCATTTCATTACTTCAAATACAGTGTTGGTTATAGGTTTTGTGTAAGTCTGTTTTATAATTTAAAGGAAGTCCCTTCTATTCCTATTTTTTCTCAAACTTTTTTATCATATGAATAATATTTTTTCAAATAAATTTCATATTCACTTCTATGATCATATGATTTCTTCTTTACATGTTAATAGGGTGGGTTGGATTATTGAAGCAATCTTGCATTCCTGGAATGAATTCTACTTGGTAATGGTGTATAATTATGCTATCAATAGTGCATAATTTATATATTGTTGAATTTTGCTTGCTAATATTTTGTTAAAGATTTATATCTATATTTATGAGGAATATCAATATGCAGCTTGCTTTATTTTGTATTGCCTTGGCTGATTTTATGTTAGGGTAATTCTAATCTCACTGCATTGGGAAATGTTCCATCCTTTCTATTTCAGGAAGTGATTGTATAGAATTGGTGCTAATTCTTACTTTAACATTTGGAATCTATGAATGTTTTCTTATAAAGCAGAAAAAAAACAGAGATGAAAGAGAGGGAGGGATGGGGAAAATAGTGAGATTTAAGGGAAGGTTCTTCCAAGTCTTAGAGTGTCTAATGTGGTATAAATATGGAAAATATTAAAATTGGAAAATTATTATTTTGCAAGCATGATGTTGTTGATGGATGTTCAATATAAGGAAAAACTGTAATAGGGTGCAAATATTTATTTGTTTTTCCTATCACTTAGTAGTTGAAAGGAAAGAAAACATTACAGAGTATAGAAATAGGAAAAAAAATCATGATTGGACTATCAAAATTTACACAACCAATAAAGGGTAGGTGGATCTTATGTGGCTTCAAAAACAATATTCTTAGAAGAATACAATACCTATTTTTCAACATTCCATCCAAGAATATAGCCCGAATGTAATTGTTAAGAAACATGATATGAATATTAAATTGGAAATATTCTATTAAAAAAGAGGGAAATTCATTCTTCAAATATATTTTAAAAGTGAAAGAAGAGTTGTAGAATTTCCAGATTAAAGGTTTTAAAAGAGAAAATTGCAACACATCTAGTTACACATATCTTAATTGGCTTTAATTGTGATTCTAGAAAGGATGTCAGTCCAGACTAAAAATGGTTGAAAAAACTCCACCCACCCATAGACAAGTTTTGTTTAGGGCCAGAAAATAAAAGGAAAAAAAGGAAGTGATGTGCAGAAAATAGAAATGAGGTAAGAAAGTGTGATTGACTACAACTTACATTGTCTTACTTAAACATGGTTTGAACAGTTGGCTGGCTGCTTATAATTGTCAGAATGTCAGCTACTTGTTACAAGAGTATGCTACAGTTGTTTGTACATCATGTAAGGTTATAGCTACTGAGCATACAGAACCTTTTAATTTATATCTATAATATATATGAAGGCAGTTTAGGCTAAACTTAACACAGATCTAGAAGACAAGACAACTAAATGTTATACCTGACCCTAGGTTGGACACTCTCCCAGAGAAAGAGTGCTGCAAAGGACATTACTGAAGTGACAAATTGGAAATTTTAGTTTAAACTTATATGAATGCTAAAGTTATTGAAGTTGGTTCAAGACATAGGTAGACTAACTCCACTGTATATGAAATATACACTGAAATAATTAATAAAGAGTCATGATATATTTACATTAATTCAAATGGCTCAGCTATCTCTTCCTCCCCCCTCTCATTTTGCTTACTAATATTTTGTTAAAGATTTACATCTATATTTATGAGGAATATTAATATGCAGCTTGCTTTATTTTGTATTGTCTTTGCTGATTTTATGTCAGGGTAATTCCAAGAAAGAGAGAGAGAGAGAGAGAGAGAGAGAGAGAGAGAGAGAGAGAGAGAGAGAGAGAGAAAGCGCGCATGATAAAGCAGATGAAGTAAACATTAATAATTAACAAATCTGAGTAAAGTCTATACAATTGTTTTTGTATTCTTCCTTCAATCTTTTTTGTATATTTAAAGTTATTCCCAAATAAGAAGTTTTAAAGATTAACTAGTTATCAAGTTTCCTGAGTTAATAAAAGTGAGCTCTTGAAGGACCACTGATGACTTTCAAAACAGGATAATAACATTATGTATCTCAGGATGATGTTGCAAGGAAGGATTAAAAATATCAACATTTGCAGGATTCCTGTAACAGTGCCTGGAGAGTAGGGAACACTCATTAAATGTTGCTTTCTAGTGTGTGTTGCTGTGGTGGTTGAAATTCCTATTATCATTACTGTTACCAAGCTCAGAGGTCAAAGGGACTCCATGACAGAGTTCACACTAAACACCAGCTACCTTGATTTCCACATCTGATTTTTTTTCATCTGCATTGTATCTCTTCTTTTGAGGTTAGTCTATATTGTGACTGTCAGACCATAATTCTGCCATAATTTGAGGTTGGTCTATATTGTGACTGTCAGACCAAAATATTTAGCCTTAGCTTTCCCGTCGTTTGCAGTGATAGAAAATGCTAAGTAGGTATATACTGAATGTCAAGTTCTCCCTTGTTTTTCAGATAGGTCAGCTCTAGACTCTGACATTGAAAGGATTGTCAGAGAGTTCAGTAGTGAAAATTTCTAACATCACTTAGGGAATTTGAAAAGGCTTGAGTTTCATAGCATAGTGTGCATGTCTTGTGGCAATTTAATCTCAAATTGTCACAGTTATTGTTAACTATTTGTAGTTTATAAATGTGTTCATGAACATTTTAAACGCCTGATTCATCATATAAATCGCCTTCATTTTACTGATGAAATACATGAAGTTCAACAAGTTTGTCTGACTTTCTCAATATCATGTTGCTAAATTATAGTGGTGCTTCTTAGAAGAAATTATTATTATTAACACATTGCTTAGCACAGGGCTCTCCCCTTAATTTTCATTCAATAAATGTTCTAAGAAACCTGAGGTTGAATTTGGACCCAGATTCTGCCTCTAGACCCAAGCATTTTCACTGTAATGTTGAGTAACTGGCTTCAAAAATAGTTTATTACTTTAACCATTATAGTCTGATTGCTAAAATTTAAATCAGTATCTACAGATCCCTGTGGAATACATGTTTTATATTGGCTTCTAGGTAAGACCCTATCGTGCACAAACACTGAAAAGTTTTAACTTAGAGGCTCATCAATTAGACTTCATGCTGAAGACATAGGAGATTAAAATAAAAAAAAAAATCAATTCTAGATATAAAGTGTTGAATAGAGATTTTTTTTTTTAATTTTGTTGCTTATGGGGAAATAATCACTTGTCTCTATCTAAAGCTGATCTCCTCTCCTTTATTTGATTGATTGTTGAATCTATTGATGAGTGAGCTGTTCAGCCAGAATCCCAGCAGCAAGGTCAGTGGATTGTGATTCCTGAGCCCTAAGGCTGGGGTCTTTGTGGAGGAGCCTCCTCCCTGCATGAGCATTTTGAGTATGCAGAACACATCGGCTCAGCCTGAAGCTGGCAGTTAGTGCGCGCACCACACACACACACACACACACACACACACACAGGCGCTTTCCCTTCAAGTGAGGATTAGCAACTGCAGTCCCAGCCTCTTAGGCTGAGGTACCAGCAGCCACATCCTGATTTGTTGGTGGAGCGCGGGAGTCCAGTTTCAGAGACACTGGGTAAGACGTAGCTGTCACAGCTAGTGGCAGACAGCCACTTCTTTCCAGCTGCTTCCCCAGCCCTGGCAAGAGGGCACCCTCTTCCAAAAGCCAGTCTGCCAGGGAGGAGGTTATTCCGTGCTCAAGGTAAGACTGCTTTCTACTTCCTTTCTTTCTTTACATGCCAGCTACCTCGCCATCCACTTTCAGGTAGGCTCTTGAAATTTCTTATCAGTATACTGTAATCACAGCATTTACTTTGACTGAGAAAGTCATTTTACTAAAGAAGACAGAATAGTTAAGTGCTTGATAGTTCAGCAGTGATTTTTCTGATTAAAGTTTTTGTGCAGACGGTGACTCCACTTCTCTCTCCCCACCCTTACAAATAGTCTGCAAATATGAGCCTCAGCCTCATTTTGTGATTCATTGGCAACTTCATATTTAGCATAAGTGTGTGATTCTAACCTTTGAGTTAGATGACAATTGTTATGCAACTCTGCACGTGTAATTTAAAGACCTTTAAATATTCTCTCCTTCTGCTGGTAAAAACATACATCAGTCTTCTAAAATAAAAGCCAACTGGTGGGAGCTATGGATTCAAACTCTTCAGCATTTAACATTCAGTGGTATAGGCAGGAGTGAAAGTTGCTGAATCACAGAAGTTTAATATTCATGCAAATTGCTATATTTGTCAGAGAAAGCCAGGAATCAAATATCTTTTCATCTATTTGAGCAGTTATATAGATCTCAATGATGTGGATTTGAAGAAGGGAAGTTTGGGGTTGATATAAGTAGTCCGTTGTGGTAAGGTGGGAAAACTGATTATTTGACATGATAAAGACTTAAATGGAGGATATTTTTTTCTGCCAAAATGAACTAGATCTAAGGTCCTATTTTGAGATCTTTTAGTTTCTTTCTCCAAACAAAACTGTAGTTTGTTGGTCCGAGTTTCTTTGCCTTACTGATATTAATCTTATTAGTGTTATTGCCCCTAACACTCCTTGACTGTACATGTTTTCTAAGAAAAATTGATAGAGAAAATTAGAACTTTTAACATTCCTCCTCCTTAATATTATTTTAATTATTTCATGTATATCATCTCACAAAAATTTGTGAGACACTAATTACCATGATTTAACTAATCAAATCGAAGTGATCATAAAGAAAATGTTTTCAAGACATCAGTCCTGTACGCAAGTCTGAATTGTGGCAACTCCAAGTTATCACTGAGCCCAGGAGAGAGGCTGTAAATGGAGTTTGTGGTAAACAGACAATTAATCAGAGACAAAGTTTTTTTTTGTGACTCATTTTATAAGCATCACTTTGTACGTTATGAAGTTACTGTCTCTTTTCATTACTCTTGTGAGAAATGCCTCCAAACCATGATAAGAATTCTCTCTATGAGGATGCTTGAGTTCTCATGTGGGATCCCAGCACACAACTTCAGTAGATCTAACTTTCTGCCTGAAAGTTGTGGCACCACTTGAGGTCAGGTACCTCCTCTGCTAACTCTAGGGGCCCACCCTTGGAGCCCAAGGGGCTTTGTGAACCTGCCCCCCCAGTGTGGTGTGGAGGAGGGAAGGGTTTCCATCTTCACTTGTCAGTTATGTTCAATGCAGCAGATCCTTCAGCATCACTCAATGGAGACCCTCAGTCTATAACAAGAGTTTAACATTTGTTAAATGGTAAATGGAGGTACTGCTGTTGGCTCCCAAAATATCTGCAGTTTCTACACTGGATATTCATAAGGTAATTTGACTCAGTAGATCCTATAGTCCTCTACATAATAACAAATACACCAAGGGAGCACAACTTTATGTTTTCTTACTTCATGTTTTGATTCACACCTAAACTTAAATAAACCTGCTCACATAGCTTTCCCATGGTAATTGATGGTATGGTATTGACGCTGCTCCTAGAAAAATCAGGAGATCAGAAGTGGCAAGGGAGATATGGCACACATAAGTTTGTTGTTGTTGTTGTTGTTGGATGGGCTAAATTTAAAATGGAAACTTGGAAAGAGAGAAGATACCCTCTTTTTGGTTTTCTTTTGCCAAATATGGCCAACTCAGTCATCCAAAGATGTGACTTTTAACCAGGCCCTCTGTGGAGGTGAAATGTAATTTACTTCAGTAGTTGAGTTAGCTTTTGTGTCAGCTATCTCACAATCCATTTACAGGTAGGCTCTTGCAATTTCTTACAAGGTCTCAGTCACTCACCCTTCTCTCTAATGTAGATTTGTGAGGCAGGTTAAAGAGTTAGCCAGTTGCTTGCACATTATGGATCACCATTCCGAACTGTCTTTGCTGAGAGGGAATCAATTTCATTTTGTTTGGTGCCAGAGGTGATGACTCCTCTGTCACTGTAATGGCTCCTAGTCACCAGCCTTCTTAGTTTTTAAACACATTTTTCCTCCTACAACTGATAGCCTTTCCTAGTTAGCTTGGTGAATTGGTGTTTTGGGATTCCTTATTTTTTTTAATAAAGGAAAGAAATGAATACTATGGATTAAGTATAGAGTTGGGTTATCAGCAATATTCAGTGTTGTTAGGTTGCATACATTTCAATTCTCACCAGTGAGTGGGTTAGAGCCAATGGTGTGAGCCACAGACATTTCTACATATGCATGATGACTTTATAGAACTATGATGAACAACCAAAAGGAAGGAAAACTAATATAAAATAATCTATAAACTTTCATAAAATTCAAACAGGTGCTGAACACCAAGTAAACCATGTAGTTATGCTCACAAGCTGATTTTCCTCAAATTGCCTTGGATTATACACTAATTCTAAAAATGGCAGATTGTATGCACCTTTCACTGGATGCACTGAATGATAGCTGTAAATTAAAATGAAGAGAAGAAAATACTCTACAGTTTCAATATTGAAGAGAGTCAGAATTCCAGATGGTAAGGCTTTTTATAGCAATACATTGGATAGTGTTGTAAGCTTCTATGGCTACTGCCCTATTATCTCTTCTAAAATCCAGTTTGGTGAAGGGACTGACTGCTAAGAACCGTCTTGCCAACCCAGGAACGTGAACTTCCACCTCATGTTAAAGTTTCCATCTTTGCTTGCATATTTCCCTGGTGTTTAAATTCCAAATTCAGTTGAAATACATAATATGACTTATTATTGTTTTAATTTTAGATTATAGCTTTTATTGTGTCTCTGATTCTGTTTTTTTTTCCCTTGGGTATCTGTCATATGTTGTGAATGCATTTGGGAAAAAAATGTGCAACTGTTTGGATTTGGACACAGAATGGTTATTAGACAGGTTTCCATCTGGTTTTTGAAATGTATCTAGTCTAAAGCCAACTTTTCTAATTATTCTGATTCTGTAAGGACATTTCTGATAAGAACAGGGAGAGTCTTAGCTCTAGCTCAGATGTTGCTTTATTCAGACTTCAGGTTTTCTCTGAAAGCATCATTTTTCTCTTTTCTATGCTCTCTAGTAGAAATATTACTGCCTCTAAATTCTGGGGCCACAGAGGCACCTTGCACAGACTTAGGTATAGAAAGTGAGCCACCTAGTGGTAAAGAACACTAATTTTGATACTGTTAGTTCACCTTCCAAGTTGATGGGTGAGAAGGAAATTGTTAATTTTCTGTTATGTTTTAAAGAGGTATTTGATTTTTATGGAAGTAGCATTTAGCAATTTTTTTTTCTGATTTTAAAATAAATTTTTGATCTAACTACAAATTTCTTCACTTTATGCTTCATTTTCTAACTTGCTATGAACTTTTTCACCTCTCACCTGTTCCTTGTATGCATGTTTTAAAACTTTTTGTGTTGTTTTCCATGATACATACATTATATACACTTGTGAATATTAAATATCAACATACCACTATAAAATAATTCATGTTTCCCCACAGTATGTATACTGTATTTTGGATAGGTTGTATTCATACACGCAATTTAATATATCTGCTTGCTAGTACCTTCAGAAACATTTGTCTATGAATATAAAAATATATATAAACACATATGTGTATATAAACATATGAAGGAAATGAAACAAAATAAATCTACACACCTACACATGCACACACATATTATGCTTTTATTCTAAATGAAAATAGAGATATTAGGTATTCTTTCCTATTGTTTTTAATACTATAATCTAGCTAATATAATAAAAGTGTTGCAATAGCATTTGTTTTAGTTTACTTATTTTTTTTCAAGTGACCTGTATTTTTATTATGTGGACCAGCACTAGCAATAGTATTAGGGGCATATCTCTTGACCTAAATTTACTCCTTGGATGTAAAGGTGTGGAGGTCATGCCCTTGGGAAGCAGAAGTCTCTAAATGCATGTGGCAAGTATGAGGTACTAATCAAATGAAGGATGCAGTTATTTCAGGTGGTTATTGCTCATTTAGAATAAGTAGGTGCACATGAGAGGAAGATAACATTGAAGGAGGATTGTTGTTTGTTTGTTTTCCATTTTACTTGAATCAAAAGGAAAACAAAGTTGTGAAGTCAAATAGTAGGTAATTTGGTTAATTCCTTAATTCACTATTTGATAATGGTACTATTAGGGAACATATTGGCTGGGACTCTGTGAGGTGATTTGCTCTTTAGGTGTGGAATTAGTTCTCTCTTTGGGTGGCTCCATCTCATCTATACTGTTCTTCAACTGTAGTCATTTATTTGGGTAATCTGCTTGTGTAAACTAATAATTCACTTCGCACATGTATTTAATTAAAGGATGTCATTGGATATAACTTTTCAAATAAGTCTTCTATAGTTTAAAGTATCAATACAAATAGAAATTAGCAATTCCTGATTTAATCTCTGGAAGCTATCAGTTAATGTTTCATTTGGAGACCTAAATGGTTCAGAGAAACTCAATTGCCTTGTTCCATTTGATGTTCTTAGAATAGAATCAGATACACTAAAACATCTCTACTCATCATGTAACAGCTCCCATATAATTGGGAGGAAATAAAAAGAAAAGATTAAAATAGTAAAAATTTTGAATATTTGAACATTTCAAAAATTACTACTAAATGTTAGATGTTCCTTAAAATGTCTATAAATTTTCAATTGAGATTTTACCTATGTATGTGGTGATTGGGAATATGATCTTAACTTAGAATATAGTTTGATTTTTCACAAGCCAGTGTCCCTTTCTTTGCAAAGTCTCAAAGCTAGAATTTGCTGTGTTTACTATATGAACATACACCTGTAACCATTTTAATGTATTCCAAGTTGATGGCCAGTAAAACAACACAATTATTCACTCATTGAAAGAAAATAAGTGAGTAAAAGGAATAAAGCATCGTTTTCCACAAGTTCAGATCATGAAACTTTGCAAATCTCTAACACACACCTCTTCTCACTTGTTTTCTATTTCTCCAACAATCTCATGTACTTATGTAATATTTAACCTCCGGTTTTCCATTTAAGGCTGTAAAAATCCTTAGTCAACATTCACTCTCTGAATTGTGCTACATTTTGTTAATTATTTCCTACAATGTCCTTTAAATGCATGTAAATCAGACTTTTGATGAACCAGAATATTTTAGAGTTTCTCTGCATAAATCACACCAGGTTTAAAAAAAAAATCAACCTGTTTAAAGAGCGGGGATATTTTTGGACCTTCCTCGTTTGTCTCAGAGACTGAGGACATTTCAGCTCTGCTGCTTTAAGCATATGCCTTCAGGGACAGCCTGCACTCTTCTCAGAAAAACAGATTTTTCTGCTTATTCCTAGCTTTGAAGAAAACTTAGTATCTATTCACTGTACGTCAATAGAAGCTGTGAAAGGGAGTTGTAGCAATATAAACACTCCTGTTATCTAGGCTAATTTTCAAAGGTGATATTCACTAATCAATATGTTTATATATTTAATTTTATAATGTTTATGATTTTCATTATTATTTAATTAAAAGCAGTAATTTTTTTAAAAATCTCACTTCTATCTATGCCATAATTTAAGCATTTCAAAGTGACTATAAATGATCTTATACACTCAAGTTATAGGATAGTACTTAATCATTCTAAATAATATGTGACTTTTAGAACCACTTCAAAGAGTTTTTTTTCTTTTCATTGAGATGAAACCTTTCATCCTGTAGTTACAAGTGGTCCTTTTTGTTCTTTCTTTCTTTCTTTCTTTCTTTCTTTCTTTCTTTCTTTTTCTTTCTTTCTTTCTTTCTTTCTTTCTTTCTTTCTTTCTTTCTTTCTTTCTTTCTTTCTTTCTTTCTTTCTTTCTTTTGTAATGCTGATTGAACCCAGGGGCATTTAACCACTGAGACAAATCCCCAGTACCCTCATTTTTTTTTAAAAAAAAATTGAAACAGGATCTCCTTAAGTTTATTAAATCTTCTCTAAGTTGCTGAGGCTGGCCTCAAATTTGAAATCCTCCTGCCTCAGCCTCCTGAGTCACTGGGAATACAGGCATGAGCCACCATGCCCAGCACAAGCAGTTTTTTTGCAATGTCTTCTTAAATACACTACAACAATGGCTTTATCATGTCCTTAAGGATTTCTCTAATTTTAGATTGATGGTTTTCAGTGCATTATTGAATGGTTCTGTATAGTCACTATGTATTTATTTATTTATTTAATTTTCTTCCAGTATTAGTAATTCCTCAGAATTATCTTCCAGTACCAGAATTCCTCACTGCTCTCAAATGTAACAACACTGAAAAGAAAATATTTATAGTACAAAAAGAAAAATAATATACATATCTGGCTGCCTCATATTCTAGAGGTTTTATTGTACAGTAACTGGATATAAAACATTTCCTTGGCAAATCTAAATACGAATCTTGATTTGATGAGATTTTGTGTTAACAACTTTTCTGGCAGGCTCAAGCAGGTCTGCCAAATGGTAAATTGGATCTTATTCTGTTCCAAGGAATCTAAGTGAGATAGGGTAACCTAGGGTATATAATGTCTCCAGCTCAAGATTTGAGGAATGAAGAAACAAAATAAAACAAAACAACAACAACAACAACAAAAACACAAAAAAAAACCAGGAAATACCATACCATGTTTGCATCAGTTGACTTCCATGTTTGCATATTAACATGCCAGGGGCAGGACATGGGAAATTCACTGTCTTTCTGATGGCACTGACTACCTTGACCACATCATCCAGGTTCCCTTGGGCTTGCCATGGGTGGCACATTTGTCGTAAAGAATGACTTATGTTTCTTAAGTCTCCTGGTCTCCCCTTACTTTTGGTTTCTTTTCAGCAAATTTAGTTCATCCTCTAAACACAGCTTTAAATAAAAAAGAATAGCTCCTGAGAAGATCATTAAAGGACACCAAAGACTGCCCCCCTCCAAGGATACACAAACTACTATTTGCCTTTAAAAAAATATGGGGAATAAAAGAAAAGATAGAAAATTAACGAATTATTGCAATTTGTCTTTACTAACATTTCTAGCCAAAACCAATTTCAATATTTTAAATCCATTATCTGTATCCCTCCTAATAACCTAGAGGCAAAAATAATAATGATAACACTTAATAATAACCTTCCCATGATTATAGCCATCAGTGTTTACAATAAATTTTTATAGATATTTTGTGTGTTGCCTCCTCTGTAAATTTCTTGAGATTAAGGGCTCTTTTACATGGATCAGTATTATCAAACCATCACAAAAATAAAACTTTACTGCCAAACTGTTTAAAAATAACGGATATTCAATAGCTTCCCTTGAAGGTTAGTCTGATTTAGGGTTTTGGGGACAGTGCACAAAAATTAGTGTTTTTAGCTGGTGATTTCTATAATTACAACAGATTGGCAAACACTGAGTGCCTTCTACTATGCTTTGTGCAGATTAGGTACTTGGAGTTTTGAATTAAATAAATTTCAGTTTATTATACTGTATCTACTGAGGCCTTTTTAAACCTTGAATCTGTAATGTGACCCAATTAGTTTAGCTACTCAGCCCTGTGTCATTAATGGATTTAATGAATAAGTCTTCTGTGTACTCTGTATGTGCACCTATGACTTTGAGTAGAATGGAGTCCAACAGCCTGTTACAAAGTCTCCCTCTACTTTTACAAAGATGTAATGATTCCCATTACTTGTCATCAGTGATTAAACAGCAAATCCTTCTAACTGTGCACCCTTTATTCTACCTGCTTTAATCCAAAAAGTACGGGTCCACCTCATTTGAGACTTTATCAAATCTTTTTTGAAATTGTTGCCTCTTATAATGAATCTTTAATAAAGAAAGAAGTCCAATATGAAAGTAAATTACGTTGTTGGGATGACTTCTTATAAGTCCAGTCTTCTAATAATCACTACTTGTTTTTAAAAATCTACACAAACTAGGCATGAAGGCATATATTTATATATAATTCAGGAGACTGAGGCAGCATTACATAGTCAAGGCTAGCCTAAACAATTCACTGAGAACCTGTCTCAAAGTAAAAAATGAAAGGACTTGGGATGCTAAGTGGGAAAGCACCCCTGGATTCAATTTGAAGTACGAATATAATGATCATCATCATCATCATTGCCCATCTATACAAACTCCATGCATGTTAATTATTTTTTTAATAATTACCAAGTACAATTTTATTGTCATCCTTGACTAAAATATATAGTTAGCTCAGGTGTGCATTCTGTAACCAACTCCTACCTCTTGTTAATTTCAATATGGCTGGCCTATATTTGTGTTGCCATTTACCAGATAAGTCAATTTTATATTTTTTTCCTTAGAAGCAAACCTTTGTAATTTGGCTTCCCTGTTTTTATTAAAAATTATATCATTGGCTCAAGGCAGTGAACCCACTTCTCCATATACTGTTTTTATTTTAGGCAATACTAAATTAGCTTTATAAAAGTATTTTTAGAACTTAAAGAAATATCAACTCAACCTTGGATTTAGCCTCGATGGAAAAAAAATATAGAGAGGTAAATTTACCTGTTTAAAAATTTTTATTCCAAAATCTGCATAAAATACAATTAAATCAGATTTATGCCATCTATTTTAAGACCATCAGACATTTGACCCAACATTCAGTTAAGAAAACACAATAAATAGTTTTAGGAAGCCTTGATATGAATAGTGCATTTGATAAATATAATAGTATTTTATGCAATTTTCAGGACAGTCTATCACTGCTAGAATAGTAAGTTCAAAACTTGACTGCCTCTGATATTTTGAATTGTAGAAAGCATCTCAGAAGACATCATGAGGCATAATCAGAATTGGTCTGGAAAAGAAAAACAGAAGAACAAGCATTGAAAAGTGAAATTATCATTTACAAAAGAATAAAAATCAAGGCAGGTTTCCAATAGGTAGAAATATTGTTTTTGCCAGATTTTTTAATGTAAAGTCATCTGAGTGAGAGATGGCTTGTACTTCAATTTATTTTTTCAAAAGTAAACCAGAAACACTAAAGATATACATTATAGGATTCTAGAAAGATAAAGACAACATATAGCAAATGAATATTATAGTCAATACTAGTATATTGGGTTGTTTCTAAAAAGTATTATATTATTGAATTTCTCCCGGTAGCTGTCCCCTGGGGATAAGTGAGGAGATCTTTTTAAGTTGATGAATATTTGATTTACTTTCAATTGTATTTGCAGTTTGCTGTAGGGAGAGGAAACCCAGAATGTGAGCTAGGGAAATATCAAGGGAGTTTGAGAAACTATTACATAAACTCAGAAATTGAATATTATACGAATGTGTAAAAACAAATCTGTCTCTTAGCATCAGTGTTCTCTAGTTAGACGATGCAATTTACAACAACATAGTAAAACTAGCAATTCACAAAAGTATTTTTCACAAGCTGTGGACAAGTGTATGTTAAATTTGGTTTCCATTAGATACGCCTTCAGAAGATATTGAAAGACCATCAATATCTTGATTTTGGTGGCCTAAAACACATTTGTTTCTCCAAATTTCCCTAAGACAGCCTCAATTAGATACCTTAACTTAAGGAAAATATAGAACTATCTTTCACTGTCTTTTCTTTTAATATCTCTGGGTTGTGTATAATTTAAGTCCCTCGCTTGGCTAAACTTTTCTAGAAAACAACATTGCATAAAATGGATGAGAGTTTTTAAAAACCTAAAGCTTGGACAATGAGGCTGTGGTTGTAATTCAAGAGCTGAGTACTTGAATGGTCTCTTTGCAGGGGTACAGGGAGTTGAAATCAGGATCAGAATTCAGATAGATTATGAATGGTCAGAATAAAGCATTCCCACAGCATTCTGCCACAAGATGTGAAGTGTTCAGTTAATATGACATATGAAAGACAGCCTCAGAGACAGGCAGTGAAAAAAGAGAGAATCTATAAGCAACTCATATAACTCATGTGATTGTCTTGCACAATCTTAATATTCAAATTACTACTTTAAAAAAAAACCTTGCTATGACTCAGTTTCCATTTTTTTTCTTTTTAGTTCACTGCCTCATTCCCCTTTGTCTTTCACCATGGTTGCTATGTGAATTCCTAAGCAGACAAATGTAGCCTTTGGACAGAAAGCAGCCTGGTGTGTGGATGTGTGTGTTGGGTTCTAAGTTTTGGTAGTGTGTTGCATATATCAGATTTATTCTTAACTGGGTACTTTATGTGGCAGATTCTGTGCTTGGTACTTCATAAGCATTATGTATTTTCATCTTCAAATAAATCCAATGAGATCATATTTATGTTTTATATGTTATTGTTGTTCCTTTCAGAGATGAGGAAATTAAGGCCCTAGGAGTTTTTTAAAAAAAAGTCCCCAAAATCCTAACTAAAAGATCACAGCTTAAATGATAATTGATACAGGATCAGAATGTAAATATTTCTGAGCTCCTTGATATATCTCTAGCACAGTATTTTCTAGTTACTGAACTATAAAGCTTATACTGTAGCAAGTGCTCCTGAGTGAAATGTGTATGTCTAAACTACTCTTAAGACTTTTTTCCAAGGGTCGGTAAGAAGAATTAGTGTAGTGGATGATATTTGAATTAGACTGTCTGGCTCATTATCATGTTTATATGCCTCAACTGGGTAATATTAAATAAGTACTTATTTACTGTTTTTTAAAGATAATTCTTCATTCTCTAGATCATTACACACTAACATGTGCATGGCATCTCTACGTGGGATGCTAGCATTATACAGAAGGCTACAACATGGTTTCTGAGCTCAGAAGTTTGGACAACTGGCAAAACTTTTGTAAAAAGTATGTGGTTGGTTCAAAGCCGAAAAACAAGACACTAACATCATAAGTACCCAATTTTTGGAAGAAAGTTTCACAATTGTTGCAACTATTGACCTCAATTTTGGAGGAGAAATCCACAGGATAAAAGGAATTGATCCTGGGACTAGACATTTTTAGACACATGAGATACAAGAACCAATTCTTCTGCCCTCCTCTCACTTTATTTTAATTAGGTAAAAGATGAATACAAGAAAAATACGTAGAAGGACAAAGAAAGTATATTGCAAAAGGTAAGCTATACCCATGTGTGTAAAGTATTTAATCCCATACTAAGAAGTCCTATTGAATTTTTAAGCCAAGAAGGGACATGATGCCCAAAGATATATCACATCAAAAATGGACCATAACAGTATTAATTACAAAGATGGCAAAATGACAGTCTTCCAAAAGTATATTATTGATTTACAATTAAAAATAATTAGTTTTTTCCCCATTGGTAAGAGAAAAATTCTATTATTCTTTCTATGGCCAAAGTTTTGATTCTCTGCATATGCTCATAGGGAGTCCCTATAGGAAAAGGAACATTAAGAGAAGAATAATTTTGAAACTGACAAAGAACCAGACTCCTGTAAGGAGGTGTTGCAAAATTCATCATAATGGTTACTCAGAGCCAGTCTGTGCAAGTGATAAATTATTCTATGCTTTTGCAAGAGCAAGTTATACTAATAACATTCCAACTTTCTTCAAATTCTAAAAATTGGTTCTGTAAATAGTGATATGCACTGCTTTCTATGGCTTTTCTGTTCTATTTGGCATGCTTTTTTAAAGCATTATAATTTAAATTAAAATCAAGTAATACCAGAAAGTGTAACATATTTTGGAATATCTATGTGACTTGAAGTTGAAAAAGTAGTAGAAGTAAATTAAAAAAATTCACTTTATATTTCCATGTTGGCCCAAATTTCTTATTCCTCAGAAATTTGATAATGTCTAAGTTCACACATATTTCTTGCTTTTATATGAAAATAAGAAAGAATGAATATGAATATATGAAGAAATATGTGGACGTTCTCACACCTACAATTTCTTCCTCTCTCTTTCTTTCTCTGTCTCATTCTTTGTCCTTTAATCTTCCTTCTTTTATCACTCTATCTATCTTTTCTTTAAAAAAGCAACAAGTTCTAATTGAGTAGAAAAAATTGCATTCAGAATTTGATCTAACTGTGAATTCTGGCTACTTCATTTACTTGGTATATGACTTTGAAAAATCACTAAAGTTTCCTGATTTTTCTATTTTCTACCTATGATATAAATAATATTTTTCTCATGAGTTTGCACTAAAGAAGAGCGAAATAGTATGTTAATACAATCAGTTATCTAACTGAAAATATAAAAAAATACTCAAGCATTAATTCATACTGAGTCCTGCCTATGGTTTGCTTAAATATCCAATGATTGCTATAACTATTTATAATTTATGTCATTTTAGCAATTCTGAATTAGTTTGTCATGGATTTGGTCATTAAAATGTACTGATGAATTGGGAATATGCTCAGGTTTATATAAAGTTAATTTCATCAAAATGATTAGAATATTTTCCTGTTCTCTCAAACTGTGAATTCCTTGCAAGACTTATATTTTCTTATTGATCTATACATTCTGAGGGTGTGGTACAACAACCAGACAAATATAAGTACAGAATAATTTTAAATAAATTAAAAAAATGGTATACACTAGAAGGGACTCTTAGGCCTCATTAAATAATGAGGCATCTAAGATGTTCAATATAATGACTGAACATCAAAATAGATAATTTATTTTTAAAGTGTGTTTTATTACCATTTCAAGAGGCAGGTTAATTGCATCGTCTTTCCCAACAATATTTTATGAGAAATTCAATGGAATTCATAAAGAAACACTTTCTTAATTATTGGAAAACTATTTGTATTATTTTCAGACCTAAAGACAGATATTTAGTCTTCTGTAGCTCAGATTACATAAAATTTAGCCATTTATAGAGATCTGAGACTGACTTTCTGATTTGTGGTATAATGAGAAATCAAGATATGATGAAATAGATTGAACATGACTCATTTCCAGACAATTTTAAGTTGAAAGTTAATCCTAAAAGTTCCAAAAATGTCTCTAGACAGTGACATGGTGAATGGATTCCTACATGAATGTTTTAAAGCTATGTCCAAATTACTTAGTGAAGTAACCAGAGTTATCCACATATAGAAACTAATTTGTCTTAACCTCCCCTCCACATGTCAATTTAATAAGTTGAATAAGAATTTTTAAATCACTAACTGCAAGTAAGTTCAGCATCATCATCCTGTTTTTATTTGCTACATGTTCTTTCTTGAAATCATTTACTTCTTTTATCTGTGCTTCTGATTTTTATTGGCAAAGTGAGATAGCTGGAATATATGGATTTTTATAATTCTTCCCAGTTCTTCTGTTTTAACATCCTTAAAATCTCACTTCTTTGGGAAGTGTATTTTCATTGTTGGGATTTTTATTAGCACTTGAAATGTTTTGCAAAATTTATCTCTTTCATTTTAATGCATCCTAATCAGTATGTCTAAGCAGGAGCCATTGGTAGCTCACTTAACATATATATTCAATTTCTTAATGAACAGTTCCTGATCCTTTCCCACTTTAGTGCCCTAGTTATATTGTGAGCTACATAGGCTATAGAAGAATGCCTGAAGTTGATGGTGAATTATCTTGAAAGATAAGGTAAGCTCTTGTAGAATACTGATGTTAGAAAAAACCCTTTACAGGAAATTCAGTTCAGCAGCTATCAATTTTCAGGTGGTCGGATATACACAGTGGACCTTTATAAAATAAAAATTGCTAGATCCCCATGCACAAATTTGCTGATATAGCAGGTCTAAGTGGAGCCCACTAATTTACATTTTTAACAAATTCTCGAATGATAATGATGAGTCTGGTGGTCTAGGGACCACATTTTAAAAGCCACTTTTCCATGTCACCTCCCTTAGTAGGGAGGTGTGATGTCCATGCTCAAATAGCAGGTTAGTACCAAACAGACTTCAAAAGACTTTTCTGACACAAAATCTAGTCCAGTGTTCTCTTCCACCAAATCAGTTCTACTAAATATGTGCTCTGTGGAACATGACTTGGCCAAAAAATACACATTCAAATAAAAAACAATTAGTGAATAAGTATCACTGACCAATTCCATTTGATCAGAACATCCATTACTTCATTTCTAAATATTATAATTAAAGAAGCTTCTACCAGGTATTTAATTGCTAACTTGTACAAATATTTCCTTAGGTAATTTTCTTTTTTACTTTGTAGTTTTATAATCCATCCCACTGATATCATTCCAAATTGATTTTAATTACTTTTTCTCCTACCAGCACTTCTCTTAGGTTAAAGCTATACTCATGAGCTGCTGAAGCTAATCAGTTTCTAACTGAGAATATTCAATTCTCAACATTATTGTATATAAGCATGTATTTGCCTCAAGGGTCCCGAAGTCTGGTTAATGCATGAAATCTTTGTCCACAGGTGGGCTTCCCTTGGCAGGAGAAAAGTCCGACTGGGAATTAGTTTTTGAGTTTTTCAGATATTTTGTATCTGATATAGGAGCCCTTAATATCTTTAGTTTAAAAAAAGGTACTACATGAATATCATTCTAAAGACTAAAATTTATTAGAGTGTCATGCCAAAGAGGAGGTGATTTGAAACAGAGAAGGAGCTATGAGAGGACAAGTATTTTCCTATTTGTGTTGCAGTAAATTGACCCTTACTCTTTGCTAAAAGAGAGAGAGAAAAAAAAAAAAAGTTACGAATGACTCAGGAAAGCTGCAACAACTCTGTTAGAATATATAAATTCCTAGGGGAGGAGGCAATTATCTCTATATTTTCCTGAGAAGACAAAAAGAAAGCATCCAGAATTTAGTCAACTGAAGGAGAAATCTTCCTGACTCCTGTAAATCCTGGGTTAGATAGTAGAAAAACATAACTTTTTCAGGCAGATAGATCATGAATGATGCTTTTCCAAGCTATCTTGGAATGGTCTGGGCAAAATTATGTACTTACACAGAATTTCATTGTTTTTATTGTTAAAAAAAAAAGATGTGAGTATTTTTTTTTGTAGAGTTATAGAAAGTATGATTCTTCTGAACACAAGGGCATTTGGATCTTAGAATCTTTGAAACCCCCAAAACAGGTCAAAGCAAGAACACAGGAGATTAATCCACTTTATCCTTGAACTTTGTCCACAGAGTTTATCACATTCACCCATATGGATATGCATATGCTAAAATGCCAATAAAGTTTTGCTTTATACTACAAAAGTTACAACTAAACTTATAAAAAGATTCCCCAAATTAACAAAAGCTGAATATGCCACATATTTTAGGAAAATAATCTGTTATCTCATAACCCCAGGTCACTTAAACATCAAAATTAAAGTTGTCCCATCTGTTAAACAAAATATCTGGTATATTTAATATGTTGAGGAATATCAATATCTGTTAATATATTTATGCTTCCTTTACCATGTAAAGGGAAATGTGGACTATTCTATTATAATTTGGTGTCTTTATTAGTTTACTTAACTTTCAAAAAGTTAATTTTCTAAAACTCATGGTTTAAGAAACATATCCCTTAATGAATTTTTAAAACAATTCTCTTTTTTCTTTTCTTTTTTTCTCTAATTTTAACTGTACTGAATGGCAAATAAGAAGAGGTAGCTTTGATTATTTTATTTTCCCAAAGGATTGCTTGCAAAATACTCACCCTCTTCATGAAGGCTGTATTCTGGGCCTGGTGGGCAGGTGCTTCAAGACATCTGTCTGATGTCTGAGGCTTGCTAACGTGCCAGCTGGACTCCAGAACATGTGCACCCTTGTTGGCAACTTGGCCTCATTACATACTTATGCATTTCCTCTAAAGTGCTCCAAGACTAACTCAGAAATATATTACATGCCCATTTATTTTTAAACTGATTGATGTCTAAACATCTTAAGATAATTTAAAAATAATGTCATACTGTGTGAAAAATGATTATTAAGAAGTCTTTTGGGAACTTTTAGAATACAGAACTGATCTGGCCATGAACTCAAAGTGAAATTTCTGTAATGTAAGGTGGATTATGTGGCCCTCTACTTAAAATCCTTCAGGGATCCACGGCTATTTGGGCCTTGCCCATTCCTCTATGACCTTGGTTCTTTTGCTGGCCAGGTTCATATACAGCCACTTTCTCAAGAACAACTGTGCTCCAACCATAGGGAGTTGCTCACATTTTCTACTAAGTCCATATCTCTTGCCTCTGAACACATGATTCAGCCTGTTCAGACTTGCTCAAGCATCCTTACCTCTTGCATATTTACCTGGAATATGTAAACTTTTCTCTCCTTACTTCTTTTATATAATATTGCACCATTGTTGTCTTTTATCTTTAATCCTTTTCCAGTAGTATGCAAACTCTGTGTCTCATTCATCACCATGTACCCAGAACCTGTCACAGTACCTTGCACTTAGGAAGAGCTAAATAAATGTTCAAAGAAGGAAGGACTCCATTCATTCAGCCCAGATAAAATTTATCTTTCAAAGCCAATCATAACTGCTAATGTTTCATTTTTTGAGACTACTCCCCTTCTTCCCTGACATCATTATTACAAACCCTATGTCACATCTAATATTAAGAAGAAACTATTGAAAAAATAGCTAAATTGCTTTGCCATTAGTTGTAATATTACTGAATAAGCATGACCAAGACATGCAGGCACCAGCAACATTCTTCTTCTAAGGAATGTTCTCTGTTATTTCAGAAAAAAATTCAATAAAATTGGCACTGGAGAAAATCAGAATACTGCATATAAGTATAGTATGGATTCACTTTAAGTTCTATATGCATATGAGGAGAAGAAACACTAATTTTAGCAAGTAGGCCTTCTGGAGGTCATGACACAGCCCAGATGCTACTACTTCATGGGGTTGAAAATTACCACTTCTCTGTACTGAAGTTTGATGTTAGTTAGTAAATCAGTACAAAACCTAACTCTGAAGGATTCTATGCAAAGTAAATGAAAGAGCACATGTGAGTAAACATCAAGCAGTGCTGGAATGTATTAGATACTTTATAAGTACATCCATTGATTTTCGTGCCAATTACTCCCATTTTATTTCACAGAATTAAAATTTTAGCCTTAAAAATACGATGGATTTCATGTGTACTTCAATATTGACTCTGAGTTCATATGTACTTGATGCTGGATAAATGAATTTATCCAAGAAGTATTTCAGGCACATTGATATTGACCACTAAGCAGCATGTTTAATATGAATTATTTTTATGGGTACACACATACTCAGTACTCAAAATATTGAAGTTGACATTTTCTTAGAGTAGATTTTAATCCAAGGTGACTGCTTGCTTATTAAATATGCTTTCTTAAATGAAAGGGTATAGATAATGGAGAAAAACATATTATTGTAAAATAACATTCCTCCTTCTGAAAAAATCCAGTTTATGTCCCTGCTTGTGCAGGATTTTGCAAATTTCATGCATTTATATAGAAAGTTATTTTTTTCCAAAAATAATAAAACCATCCTTCTGAAATAGGCAAGATATGTCTTGGTTTATTTATTTTGAAGTTACCTTCTAAGCATTTTATTTAAATGACAGATATAATAATCCAATATAATTACAACTTATATAAAGCATTTACTTATTGTAGTGTAAACATCAATTTTATACCTTTAAATGTTCTCAATCATTATAAGCCTCCTTCTAAATGGTCTTAAACTACTTTTGTGTAACTATTTTCCTGCTTAGATGTAAGTTCTATCTGACCTTCTCTCATTGACCTATTGATCTATAAGACTAGGTTGACTATGGGCTTCAAAGTGCATTGATTCTGATACAGCTCTGCTCACTTGCATGATCATCTGCTTAATGCTTCTTTTTATCAATAGTTTATAAAATTGATATCAGGAACCATCCAGTCTTCTTTGTCACTGTCTTCTGTGTCAACTTGTCTACAAGGTTTGCCTAAAATTACCTGAAGTTTAATAGGAATCCATTCATACATCTCAGGCTCATTTGGAAGACAGAGAGAATAATTTTAACCTGCATCTTTTAACAGATGGAACTGATGGGAGGCTGACCCAAAATAGAGTCTGATATCTGTCACTTAGATGGTTCTCCTAACATCTGAAGCACAGGGGGAAAACCTTAACAAAAAAGTGATAGGGCTGGCAGACTCAAATCCTTAAGGGACATTTGGACCAGTGTATGGTAGGGTTGGAGCCAATAACCTTGGCTAAAGAGAACAAGGGCAGAGAACTTTAGGATTGTTCTCTTCTTAACAATTCTAAGTTTTCTACCCTGAGATTTTGCAGCAATTTCTGCACTTTTAGTATTAAAATGTAAAGAACTTATTATTGTTATTTCTTATTACGAAGAACCAAAGAATATAATTTTGGTAGAGTAGTATAAGCAATTAGTTTTAGAACGTGTGAGACTCTACCATACAGGCTATCATAAATGTTTGAAAGGAATTTGAGTGACTGAAAATTCCATGACATGGATAAGATTCAGGAAGTGCTATTTTATGCTCTATTACTTTATTTTTATTTCCTGCAGAGTATGGCTTAGGATGTACAAATTAGACAAAAAAAAAAACAAAGAAATGTAGAAAAAATGTAATTATAAAATCATAAAATATCTCTTTTGTAAAATCGGATGAGATCAGCCAGCGTGCCCTTGTTATTTGGAAGTGCACAAGTACTGACATCTGAGCCTCCTTTATCCACAGAGCAACTGCAGTTAGTTTTTCTCTTTTGGTTTTAGTATTGCTTTGCATTTCAAATAACCTCACTTACAAGAGGAAAACTCATTTATGATTAAAATTGCAGCTTTCAACATGCAGGAATGACTGGGCTTCAGTGATCACATAAGGAGAAATTCACAACTGATTTGAGTGTTCTGTCAATTGTTTCAAGTCAACCTTCTTTCAGCTCTTGAACTTTTTCTTGTACTATCAGATTTAAAGAGAATGCTTCCTAAGTTATTCATTGCAACATAGATGCTGTGTTTGTTAGGTACTCCTACAGTTCAGATAAATTTTACAAGCTTTCCCATTCAGATAAGTGGATTCTGGTGATCTTTAGGGTGAACTCCATGAAATAGCAGATGTGAGAATACTCTTTTAAGTTTTTTTCTCAAATATTTCTGAAAAGAGAGAAGGTTATAAAAACCAAATATGCCATGTTTCTAGTCAATAATTGTTGCATAAGTTGACTCCCTTGAAACAGTTCACTCTGACATTCTTTGGTTTATATTGTTTTTGTTTCCATGATCATCTATGGTCCTTATTTCTTTTACAGAGCTCAAGAAAAGAATTTTTTTTTTTTTTTTTTTTTTTTTAGCTGAGCTGGTCTATATTTTTGCCCCAGCCTCCTCTATCTAGTTTTTGAGAGAGAAAACACTAGTGACAACAGAATATTTGTGATAGTGGGGGGCTGGGCAATCTGCTCATCCCTGCTGCATAGTCTCATTTGCATTGTTTCATCCCATAGCTTTATCCTGTCTCAGTAAAATGTCCTTTCTTCCAGTGGTTGAATATAACAGTATTTTTCTTGACTTTGAAATCCTCACATGTGGCTAACACAGAACCTTTGAATCCTCTTATACAGGCAAGAAGGGGACAATTTGCTCAGAGCTGAGTATCAAGCCATGGTGCCAAAAGTCAAGGATTCATTATGCTCTACAATCCGCAGGTCAATGGAGGAAACCAATTTCCATTTTTAAATTTCTAGATGGGAAAATTATGTTTTGATCATTTGAGGCAAGACTCTTATATCATGGCACATGCTGGATTTGTTCAAAACTTAGTGTGGAGCAGACTCCAGATTGGTGCATAAGATAATGCTTCATTCAAAACCACCCTATAAATTTGTTTGGTTTTATTTTTAATTTATTGCTATGGATGGAGTTTGTCTTACATATACCATGTGCTCCAATCACCCAGTGATAATTCAGACCCTAAAAACACTGTCCTCTGAATACTTTCCTATATCAAAGCCTTTGTTTCTACCTGTTCTTTGGCTTGGGGGCTGCCAAAGGCTTGTAACTTCTATCCTGACCCCAATCACCTACAAACACACAAATACACACACACATACACACCTTTTCTGTAAGCTAAGACTACTGTGATTCAAGTCAATGGCCAGCTTCTCCATTTAGTCTCTTCTTATTCTTGGAGAGTTGTGAGGATTAAATGCCATATTTTAGGATTTGGTCCATAATGGGTATTTATTAACTTATTTATTCTTACTGATTTTTGTATCATATTTAAAATTGTAAACATTCAATAAATATCCTAAATAAGTGAAAATCAATTGGGTGTTGTAGCACATGCCTGTAATCCCAGAAACTCAGGAGATGGAGGCAGGAAGATCTCAAGTTCAAGGCAAGCCTCAGAAATTTAGTGAGGCTGTGAGAAACTTATAGAGATACTGTGTCAAAGCAAAGAAAATATATAAAGGACTAACAATGTGATTCAGTGGTTAAAACATGCCTGAGCACCCCTGGGTTAACTTACCAGTACCAAAAAATAAAATAAAATGACCCAAATGTGTATGGTAGTGATACACAACTCTAATTTTTGATAAGCATCTTTATAGTATGAATATTAGTGATAAGATTAACTTGAAATTGATGTTTTTAGCAGAGATATATTTGAGTTTGTATGAAAATGGCATTGAGCATTGCACTTCTACCTACTCAATAAAATCCTTAAAACAAAAAGTATGAGCAACTAAAATACAGGAACATTTCCTTATTTACTTTTGAAATTTGAAACCCTAGAATGGACCAATGGGTGGCTAAAGGCTTTCCTTTGGTAAATGAGCCATGTTACAATATAATTCTATTGTACTGGGTTATATCTAAAAAAACAAAAAATACAACAAAAACACTTTAACTAGACTGAGTCTTCCAAATGACCTTCTATTATTGTATGCTCATAGCCTATAGTGTTTTAGATACAGGTTGCTTTGGACATTATCATTCCAGGATAGCAGATCCAGTACCAACTTGGAACTCTAAAACTCAAACTTAACAATAGAGGTAGCTTACTATGTTAATTGGCTTCCTTTTAAATCAAATCTTTTATTTAATTTTGACTATTAATTTTTAAGTCTTTGCAGATTACCTTACAGTTTTACTTATTAGATAAGCAAACTGGTTTGTAGTAGAACATGCACAGGAAGTTGGAGCTGATCTTAATTAGGCATAAAACCATAAAAAGTCTGCTATGTTTCAGAAACTAGGCTGGGTGTCTTTTTTCTGTAACATTTTAAAATAATTTTAAGTTTTTCCATCAATCCTTTGAGGTATCTATTATTTCTTCCTTTCAAGATTCCTCTGTTTTTTTTTTTTCCCCATTGTTTTAGGAGCAGAATAAATCTCTCCCAAAAGAGAAAGAGGATAAGAATGAGATGTATGGCTTACTAAATGATGGGATGGTAGAAGTACTTGGTCAAATGAATGACCTGACCAAATTACAACTACTTTACAATAGTGCTGGTCATTTTTTCAGAACAGAAGCAAAGGAAATGAAGGTAAAATTGTTTTCCACTCTTGCCCCCTTATAGTATGAATCGATTCACATTACACATTATTTATTTTAAAGCCAAACATGGCTCTTGAATCTGAAATTATAACAATATAGAGAATAATGAAAATCTACTATAGAAAACAACATACCCTCTTTTTATTGAGAAAGAAGTGGTTGCTTTGTGTTTCAAGCTCTTGCAAATCACTTGCAAATCTTTTCACAATAGAGATAATTAAAACTACCCTCGCCTTAATTTCAAACATAGTCATTCTCTGGATATTCAACTCAAATGTAGACATATACTGGATTCCAACTTGCCTGCAGTCATATTTTAACAGAATCATGAAAAAACCCTTTATGCATCTTTGAAAGTTTCAATACTTTTGTTTTAATTGCTTACATTCATCCATAAGAAACAGCAACTGGACTCTATTTTAGTTACAGGATCACTGAAGCTCTCAGATTCAGTAACAGGATAGTTTGGTCTAACTGAATTCAAGGGTGGGTTCTAGCTATAGATATTATCATTGATTCTCTCCAATTCTTTGATCTTTTCTCCCTTTGCAGATTCTCTTTTTGTACCCTTCTTCTACACCTTCCCTCTCCCTTTCCCTTCCTCCCACTCTTTCTCTTTCTCTTCATTACAACCTTAATCAGAGTTTTTCCTTTGCTCTTCACTTTCTAAGACTTGGATTAGTCTTATTACTCTGGAACTCCCCTTCTCTGGACTTTAGTTTTTGCAGGTTAATTTCCATGGTTTTTGACTACCATATAACCATGAAGCTAGGCTAAGTATCTTTTTCTTTTCTTTTCTTCTTTTTTTTTTTTTTGGTACTGGGGATTAAACCCAGGGGTGCTCACCCCCTGGGTTTGAGCCACATCCCCAGCCTTTTTTAGATATTTTTTTTAGAGGTAGGGCCTCATTAAGTTGCTAAGGCTGGATTTGAACTCAAGATCAGCCTCAGCCTCCCAAGTTTCTGGGATTACAGGCATGTGTCACCACACCTGGCTAGGCTAACTGTATTTATCCACTTGGGAAATCAGTGCTAAAGTCATAGGAGTGAAGTGGTCTAGTACATGGGTTTGAAATCAGAGGGACTTGACTTCAAATTCTGGCTCCTGTTCTTCTGTCTGTGGGATACCATCAATCTTCTGTCATGTCTCTGATCCATTTTTCTGCATCTCAGCACACAAGGGCAGCTTCAGGGATGGAATATTGTGGCTTTCTATAAGGGCAATGAGTGTACAGAAGTAAGATCTCTGCTTGGAATCGAGAGGAGATGTAGTTTGATTCAGTGGAGCCATTAGTTTAGTCTTTTTTTTTGCATGTATTCTTCCTAGATTTTTGACACAGAATATGACCTTGACAGAGTGAGTTATTTTCTAGAACTTTCCCATTGCTGAACTAGCATAGAGTAGCCTACTTTTTATCCATATCTCTTTTGAGAATTGGGTAATTAATGTTTGTAAATTAGCTAATTAGTATTACAAGATTTTCTCCTCAAAGGCTCTATAAAATACTAAGTAGTTTCTGAGGGAAAACACATCAGCCACACTTGGTAAGGAAACAAGTACAAGAGACCTCCCCCAAGAACCTGAACTTGTACAGGGGTAGAAAAGTTCTTTTCTAAGCAACACACAGCACAGGGAACACTGGTGTGGCTAGGAGTTAGGTTAATGAAAAACATCTTTGTCCTTCTCTAGGACAAACACAGCCAGTTTTCTTTTCTTTCTTTCTTTCTTTTTTTTTCCTAACTGAAAATGTGTTCTCCATGACTGTTTATGCCTTGGTGTTAGAAAGAGGCCTTCCAATCAACAAACACTAATAGAAACAGGAAGGGCTTCGATTATGAGTCTCTGAGAATAGCACTGAGGTGTGCGCTTTGAGCATTGCCGTTTATTTTCAAGATAACCCTGTGGACGTGCTGAGAGCAATAGTTTGCTCCTCCTGCCAGGAGTACAGAATATATGTGGATGTGGAGGGCAGATAGGTCAATTAAAACACACAGTATTAAAGCACAAAGACCCAATCACTCTAAATGATTGGTTTCTCATTAAGGTCATCACTGAATGGATGTCTCACTTTGTAGCTGAAAACCGACTTTTTACCTTAACAAATTGAACGTTGATACCTTTGCTTGGAAAACAAGGCCAACAATGCCTACCTCTTGATTTGTTGCAAGAATTCAGTGAGTGAAGGTACAGATTGTCTGGCACAGAGACAGAACTCACAGCAAGTGTGAGTTCACATTGTGCTCCTTCTTGTAGCACTATGAGATAGACATGGGGCAGCCCTGGGAGACTGCTTATGGAGGAAAGGGCTAATATACCACATGGTTAAATTCAAAGGTGAGAATAATAATCTCAAATCTACACAATACTGCATTAGAGTCTGTTTCTAGAAAATAAATTACTGTACTTTGTTATTTTTTTTTTAGTAGAATGATTTTTGAGTTTGCAAACTAAAAGTTTCAGAATCTCCTTATACAACATACCTTTTGAGAATAAGGTTTATCCATAGGTCATTTTTTTAAAAAAACATTTAAAATATTTGTACTAGTCCATTATGGTTATACCTAGAACTGGGGTTCATTTTGACATATTCCCACAAATATGTAATGTAATTTGCTCCATTTCTACCCCCAGTACTTCCAACTTCAATCTTCTTCTTTCTCCCTCTGCTCCTCTTCTCTGATCTTTTTATTTATTTATTTATTTATAATTGGTGCTTTATATATACATATATAGTTCACTGTGATATATTCATACATGTACATAGCATAATTTGATCAATTTCATTCTTTGGTTCCTTGCTTTTCCCATCCCTCTTCCTTCCCCACAAAATAGACCTCACATATCTAATCCCAACTATACCATGTCCAGGCCCCTGCCAGATATGCAGTGTGGTTTTGGTTACTGGATGGCATGGGAAGGGGCAGGTCAAATCCAGGTATCAGTGCAACAGGCAGTTGAAAACTCACTTCAGGGAAGGCAGTAAGGTAGTGAGGCTTCAAGAGAGGTTATGATGCCCTTGAGCTTAATCTTTAAGCTCCCAGAGAACATTCCTTTGCCCTATTGGAATTCACTTTCACAAAATCAACAATTTATTAACAATTTCAATTTGGCAACTGCAGAACATTAAACCCCAAGTGAGACCTTCCTGAGGGTGGCTCCCTGTACAAAGACTGTCATTGCACACCCAGGAGACCAACCCTGCCAAATGCACTACTCAGGCAAAATAATAATAGATGTTGCTGAAAATGAGGTTTATCCATAGATTTCAGTGGCCCTCAGGAGGTGCTAAGCAAAGAGATGGTGTGGAGTGCATCAGAGATAATAATAAATTCTGATCTCAAATTTATAAATGTAAATATTCTAAAGCAGACATTGTTTCACTCAAGACTGCAAAGGGAAGGCTGAGGGGAGGAGGCAGCTCCTAGGTAAGTGCTGGTTTGAGGCAGCTACTTATATCAATTGTCTTTTGCCTTAATGTATATCAAGAATGAAAAGAGACTTATAAGAACAGAGCAGGGAGGAAGAGCAGGAGGAAAAGATTAACATTAAACAGAGACATGAGGTGGGAGGAAAAGGGAGAGAAAAGGAAAATTGCATGGAAATGGAAGGAGACCCTCATTGTTATACAAAATTACATATAAGAGGTTATGAGGGGAATGGGAAAAAAAACAAACAAAAAAAAAAAAAAAACAAGGAGACAAATGAATTACAGTAGATGGGGTAGAGAGAGAAGATGGGAGGGGAGGGGAGGGGGGATAGTAGAGGATAGGAAAGGTAGTAGAATACAACAGTTACTAATATGGCATTATGTAAAAATGTGGATGTGTAACCGATGTGATTCTGCAATCTGTATTTGGGGTAAAAATGGGAGTTTATAACCCACTTGAATCTAATGTATGAAATATGATTTGTCAAGAGTTTTGTAATGTTTTGAACAACCAATAAAAAAAAAAAGAAAGTAAAACGTCAGCCAGCCAAGAAGGAAAAAAAAAAAAAAAAAGAATTGGGAGCGACTATTTGGATCAGCCACAAGTAAGTCCTACCTTTTTTTCTAACTATCGGACCATGGGCAAGCTGTGTGTGCATTTCTGAGCTTTAATTTCCTTGTTTATAGAAACAAGGGGATGGAAATGGAAAGGATATCTATGACAGAGTTCTTTTGCAAGTAGGTGGGTAAAATATATGAAAAAATGCCTTATCACTTTTGCAAGCTAAGTGTCTTTCCTTTTATTTATTTATTTACTGCCTTCTGCTTAGGGTATATCTCAGCTGTAGGATACAGTTTTGTTACTTAGGAAATCACTGTCAGGAAAATTCAGATAAGTAAAGATCAAAGGACATACCTCTTAAATTAGTCTCAAAAAAAAAAAAAACCCTGTTGCAACATACTTGACAAAATCAATTGGTGTTTCAATGGTACCCTCCAGATGAACATATGGTAAACCTGAAAATTCATTCTCCAGTACAAGCCAAGCAAACGTATTTAGAGGAATATTGTTTGCTCAGGGCAGAAGTTCTGGAGGAGCTAACTTGCTGGCATCTTTGCTTTTAGGGGATCTTCAAAAATTAGGGGTAATAGAAAAGTGCTGGAGATCAGGTATCTATTTGGAGAATTGCTGCTGTCTTGTCATTGAAATTGATTTTAACTTTGAGAAAGTTACTTTAGACATCTGAACTTCAATGTTTCATCTCGGAATAAATACTACTCAGGGATTGACATGGTAGAGGGAAGTGAAGCAATGTTTAAATATGATAAAATTAACCATTTTGTTTTCAGAGCACAGGAAGCACGAGAAAGCTGCTACCTGGAGGAGTGGGGTGAACCTGATGATCTACTATCTAAGTGTGGAGAAATAATTTTGTCATTGCAATGAATGTCTCATTATAATGAATTTCACTAATCTCTGTATATCTGAGTTAATTTTTAGAGAAAAAAATATACATAGACAAACAAGCGCATATTTCTTCCAGATTTCAAAATGCCTTCTTAAACTTTCTGGGATTAAGATGGGTTTTGATTTATAAAATCTTTCTGATTGCATTTTGAGTGCTGTGTTAATTCTGAGGATATGATAAATCCTTTATTCTAGACTAAAAAAAATTCTGTATTTTGACATGAGATTTTTGTCATTGGAATACATAATTTGTCTTCATTAAATATAAAGCAAATTCACAGACTGTGAAAATTAACCATCTTAAAAACTGCATATAAAACTGTATGTTGTCAACATAAATTAATTTTATAATTTTTAACCAATTGGATTATTCAGATAACTGGTTCATTCATTAGGATTAGTAACTGTTTACTGATACTTTTTTATTAGATTAAAATCCAGAAACTGAATGATACTTTTGTATTTTTTCTGTGTGATTTTTATTATTTGATGCCAGAAATTCTGATTTGACAAATATATTTTTCAGATAATCAGTTCTCAACTAAGACATAGCATTTAATTTTTAAAACATACTTTTGAAAATAAAATGTTATTCAGAGATAGAATTCTTCCTTCTTTCCTTCCTTCCTTCCTTCCTTCCTTCCTTCCTTCCTTCCTTCCTTCTTTCCTTTCTTTCTTCCTCCCTTCCTGCTTTCTTTTCTTTCACCAGGGATTGAACCAGGGGCACTTAACCACAGACTCAACTGAAAATTCTTGTACCAATTTTATTTTTTTAAAAGATGCTTTTACATAAGCAAATGTGTAATGAGAGGGAGAGAGGGAGAAAGAGAGAGAGAGTCAGAAATTCACAAGACTCATTTTAAAATTAATTCCAGAAATGTTAATACTTAACAGTTTCTTTAGGATAATTTCCAGAAGCTTTCAGATCTTTTTAAAATCCATAATATTAAAAAGAGAAATAAAAATTCCATATAACACATGAAATGATAAAACTAAATTAATTCAAGTTGCATTTTCATGTCTTTCTAATTATTGAGATAGCATTTTTTATTTTGAAACAACTATTTAACAAAGAAATAAATCCAAGATCCCTACATAAAAAAATAGAAAAAAAGAAATCCAAGATCTTTAGAGATCTTGGATTTCTTTCTCTCTCTCTTTTTAATTTATGGTATATACTGAATAATAATGAATTTAACCACCTGGCAGAAATTTTATGAAGATAAATAAGAGATGAGCTGGAAATCTGTAAAATGTTCACATTTTAACACATTCTAATGCACTTTAAGTGTATTACAACTATTGATGATGCTGTTTCCTAAAAATTTGAAGAAAATATAAATCAATTGCTTCATTATTAATATTAATATTGTGGATAATATTAAAACAAATAAATTCTACCTTCTGGTGAAAAACTTTTTGGAGATTATGGAAAATTAACTTTGAAAAAATAAAATATGTATATTTACAAAAAATGTATCAACTAAGAACTAAAATAGTGATAAGGAAGTGTGTCGAAGTATAATAATAATAATGTTGCAGTCATTCACAATTCTCCTCCTCTTTCCTTTCTGAGGGAAAATTGTTGCTAACACTTTGATATAGGGAAAGCTTTTCTGAGAGATAGTAAGCTTAAAGATCTAAAACAAGCCCAGAACTGTGGTATTTCTTTTCTTAGAAAGGAATAATAACTTGATTGTTTATGTTATGCCCTGGAATGAAATTTACTCTCCCATAAATATGTATGGGAAAACAATGCCTCTCTTTCATACTTTCTACAAATGATGCCCCAAATTCTCACCCTAAGATACTGTAGAGAGTACCTTTGCTAGAAGGCAGCATTGTTTAGTGGAAAGGACTGAAGAAGAAAATATCAGATGAACAATGTTTCGTGTGCTAGCATTGGAGAACACTAAAGTTAAAAAAAAAAAAAAAGTAATACTGGCCAAATGTGTATTTAGAAGTACATTCATATAGATACATTATAAATGTGTATATTTAGATTATACACATATGCATATATGTATATGAAAACATTAAATTTAAAGTTAGTAAACCATTGTTATCATCATGTGTGTCTTCGTAGACTATTTTAACAAAAACTTTATATTACAACTACACAATCATGTCACAAATGTGATTTTGTTTTGATTACTTGAGACTGACAAAATAAATCTGTTGTAATTCTACCATTTGATACACCTTCCATTCATTTTAAAGTTGACTATAAACATGTTGTTGACCATCATGATTAACTTAAAGTCATACCCAGCAGTATTAATTATTCTACTTATTGTATTCAGTCATGAAGATTTCTACTTAAAGCAAAAATATTTGTTCTTAAAATACATGTTTAAAAGGACTTTAAGTTTGGAACAACAAAATTAGATCTATTTCATTTATTTATTACAGACCTTAACATTATGTTTTTAAAAATAAAATATCAAAATTTCAGGTAAGTTTGAGTAAAAAATGTGCTTAAACTTTTAGTTATCAATATAATATACTAAATTTTGTTTGTAATCTCATGTCCTTATGATAGCCTTTAGTACCTTTCCCTTCTCCACTTATGTTGAATAATAATATTGTTAAAGTGTTCTGCTAAAAGTGTTGCCACTATTGTGTATGTAACCTTAATGTTATTCCAGGGGTCATATAACTTCTGGAATTTCATCCTCTCCCAGTTGTTTTTCCCTTTAGCAATAGTGAGGATCAGAATAGACAAGAATATTGATGGGAAAAGTACTTTATTGAACCTGATAGTGATTCTGATATACTAATTTAATATATTATATTATAAGCAATGGTGCCTCAATGGTCAGCACAAGCAAGAGCAAGGCAATACCAAAATCAAAACAAGAAAAGGAAGTAGCATTTCAAGAATAAAATATCAGTAATATCTGAATATAAAATATGTTACAAGAGCTTATGCTAGCACCTCATTTAATAAAAAAAAATTGTTGCAATGTACTGAACTAGTGTGGAAGAAACAAAGTTGCATCTGTTAAAGTCTGTATCTTTAAAGAGATTTCAATTTATCAGTTACTCCATCACTTGAGACACTTTGTTCCCTCAGGAGTCCAAAAGAAAAAGAAAGATTTTCACTGACTTTCTAAAAGAAACATTGATACCTCTATCCTATATTTATTTTTATTGATAGATCCCTATATCCTATTTTCATCGTTCCTTTTCCAGAGCTTCAATGAATAGCAAGTAGATCATAAATTATTATATTTCAGAGTTGGACTTTAGCCCTATTTGCATTTTTATATTTTTTGAATATTCCTAAATATTAATAAAAGTAAACAACCACCCAACTAAAATTAAATTGTAAGTAGTTGTTGGAGTTAATACTTACTATCATTTTGTTCTTAATCTTAACCCAGTTTCTTTAATGTCTGAAGGTGGTTTTCGAGTTGTTGGAGGGCAGCCCACTGTTTTTATCCAATAGGATTTTCATAGGGTAGCAACTGATTTTACATAATTAGTTAATTTGATTCAGAAATAGCATGCTTTATATTTTAATCAAGAAGTTAGAACCGCTGGATGCCAGTGGTTACCATCTAGATAATTCAGTAAGACTTTGGATGGCAGTATGTATGATATTCCATCCTCTTTGGGGAGGACAATGTCCTCTAATTCACATATGTATTAGTCAGGTTCTCTAGAGGTACAAAATGAACAGGAAGTATAATTATTAAAATGGGATTTATTAGGTTGGCTTACATGACCAGAAGCTGGATAGTCCACAATGGCCAACTGCAGGCTGGAGAGCTGTTAAGAACCAGTGAGTAGCTGTGCAGTCCAAGAGGCTGAAGCCCAGGGACAAGAGGGATCAAAGATGCTACCCTAGTCTGGGACCAAAGGCTTCTGGAGAATCACTGGCAGAGTCCAATTTGGAAGTGTGAAAAAGCGAGAGTCTGATATCCTTAGGCAACTGGAGCAGCACTAAAGAACCCATTCAAGAAGAATACAGCTTGGATCTGCTGCTGCTTCCTTGTTCTCCAACTTTTATTCTACCCAAGCCATCCTCCTATTCAATGGTGCCCGTGCTTAGGGAGGGTCTCCATTTCAGTTGGCTATCCCACAAGCCATCATTCCTTCCACACACCCTCATTGACACACCCATAAGCCTCTTAATCATATCTTAATCCCATCAAGTTGACAATTCAAATTAACCATTACAACATGTAAACGTTTAGGTCAAACACCTACTATGTGCTACACATGGGATCCAGCAATAGGACAGGCCTAATTTATGCCTTCATTGGTCTCTCTCTGCAGATGCATTTGAGAGGAATATATCTCCAGGAATTGGCTGATTCTCAGAGAGGCAGTCCTTCTGGAGTCTGCTAGGCCCCTTTATGAATTTCTCTTTCTTAGATCTCTAATTCTATTGAGGTATTGCTTTGTCCTCCAAGAGAGGGAGTGAACTTACCTCCAGAGAGGGAGTTCAGCTCCTCATTTCCATTATAGTTTCTATGTGTAACATAATGACTACATGCATATTCTGAAGCAAATATGCCTATGTCCATATCATGTTTTAACATCTTACGAATAGAAAACCTTGGGCAGGTTACTCAATTTTTTCTAGGCATCAGTATAATAAATTATAAAACAGATATAAAATAATGCTTACCATATGCTTTCTTTTCAGAATTAGTGATTGAACACAGGGGTTCTCCACCATTGACCTATATCCCTAGGAGTCTTATTAAATTTTTTGTTTTATAAAGTTTGAGATAGGATCTTGCTAAATTGCTAAGGCTGTCCTCTAACTTTGCTTTAGCCTCTAGAGTCCCTGGGATTATAGGCAGGTGTCACTGTGCCTTATCATATGCTTTTATTGCTTTGTATGTAAATAGTAATTCAAAAATTCTATTATAAGTATCTTATTCTGAGATGGTCATTGAACCTCTTTTCTAATGAATACTAGACAAAATGTAAAATGACAGAAAACATGAAGGCAAAAATTTCCATGTACATATCAATCAGAATTAACAAATACTAGCCTTTTTTTCTTTTTATCCAACTTGAGTCTGTCTCTCTCTCTCTCTCTCTCTCTCTCTCTCTCTCTCTCTCTCTCATTCTCTCTCTCATATTTTATTGACAAAGCATTAAAGACAAAGTTGATATTACTTATTTTTCTTTTCATAGGAAATTGTTTTCTCAGAACTAAGAAGAAATTAATGCAGTGAATTTGAGATTGAATGTATGCATTCCATGCTAAAATGATTTTCTATGTATGTAATTATGAAATACTTATTTATAATTTTAAACAATAAAATAGTGGGAAAATACATAAAATTAGTTTTTATTCCTAAACACCCTTTTTTACTAATAGAGAGAAATCTTTCTTATAAGAGAATGAGTTTTATTTAATATATTCCCATTTCATAACCATATAAATTGGTTCTAATGTAAAAATTAGAACCAATTTATATGGTTAGATTAGTGTATGATTTTTAGATTATTGTGTGATTTTGAAGTAGATATCTATTTATTTTGGTTATTTTTGATTTTTAGTAATAATTTTCTCCTCAAAGTCTTAAATCTTATCCTTCAATCATCAAATTTTCTTTATTAATTTTTTCTAATTAATTTTTGATTATTCATACTTTTCAAATATTATGAAATATCCACTTTTATAAATTTGTTAAAATTATTATTTACATTATTTTAAATTTCTGTTATATATGATTAAGTAACTTTTTTAGTTCTGATAAACATTTATTGGTAATTTATCTCTTTATCCTTTAATTAGCTTAGCTAGATGTTTTGTTTAGGGCATAGCTATTGCTATATTTCAAAAAATCTTTTGTAAGATGGGTCTGGTCACAAAGGCCTGTAGTCCCAGCAACTCTGGTGGCTAAGACAGGAGGATCACAAGTTTGAGGCCAGCCTCAGCAACTTAGCAGGGGTTTAAAAAACTTAGGAAGAATTTGTCTCAAAAAAATAAAAAGGGCTGAGGATGTATATATATACTATGTATATGTGTATACTACAGAATAATATATATATATATATATATATATAATATATATAATATTGTTTTCTTTATTATTTCATTAATTTCCCTGGATTTTTAATATTTTCTTTCATATTCCTCCTTATGCCCTCTCCATTTATTCCTGATCATGTGAGTTGTACAAAGAGATCATTTATTTTTACTATGTTCTTTGTTTATGCATTCATTAGGATGTGTTTTTCATTTTTATTTCATGTTTACTCCAAAATTTTTGTTGAATATTTACATGTACCCCCACATTTATATGTGTTGCTTTCATTCCTTATATAGATGTGTTTCAGAATTTTCTTTATGATTTTCTCTTAACCTTTGGATTACTGAGAGGTTTGCTTACATTTTCAAACAATGGCCTTAAAAATTTTTTCTTTTCTGATTTATAACTATTTGCACCATGATCAAGAAAATAATTTTTAACTGTTTGATACTTGGAAACTATTGTTACTTTTTAAAAAAATATGTAACAGGTATATACATATTCTGTATTTACTGAAAAAGAATGTATACTTTTATTTATTTAAAAACATATATCCAAATATTTTAATTATGTTTTAACTCTGCATTTTTACTTTTCTTTTGCATTTATGTATGTTAGTTTCTGAGATACGTGACTACCATGTTTCACTCCAGTTGTTTTTTTTTTAAATCTATATTTGCAATTTTATTTATTTATTCATTTATTTTATGTGGTGCTAAATATCGAACCCAGGGCCTCGCACGTGCCAGGCGAGCACTCTACCGCTGAGCCACATCCCCAGCCCTCTAGTTGTTTATTTTTGTCTATTTTGATGCTATGCTTTAGATAGGTAGGTAAATAGACAAAGATTGTGTCTTTGTTCCTTGTGCATTATTTCTGTTCCTGTTATTCCATGCTTTTTATTTTTTTATTTAAATGCCTTTGATGTTGTTTTCCATGTGATTTCTATGTATTTTCCTTTATGGACCTTAACAGCCTGTAGAAATTGAATCAGATTTGCTCTTTAACACTTGGCTTTGGTTTTCTATTCTGACCCTTCAGGAAATTCTGCTTCGGCTCTGCCTTGTAAAACACCAGGATTGTGCCCACACTCAGAGCATTTGTTTAATCCCCAATTCACCTATAAAATTACGTGAAGAATTCCAACCAATGTGGTAACTGGACTTTCCTTCCATGATTGGTTCATTTTTTTTTTCCTCACCTTCTCTTTCCCTGGCAATTGTGACTAGGATTTTCCTTTACAAAAAGAAGTATTCTCTGACAAATATGCAGGAATGTGTGCTTTTTACATTGTGTATTTTAAGCTTTAAACTTTCATTCATCTATTCTGTTCATTTTATATCTCACCAATTGTGACCAGTTTCACTAACTCAGTAGAGAACTGCCAATATGTAGGTCACAGAAAATACTGTCCTATCCTGTCCAGTTTATCTCTGCTTCTTTGCTGGCAAACAAAATGTGATATCCTCAGGAAGTAGCTACCTCTGAATACAAAACAATATACAAAAATTAACATCATAGTTCTCCTGCCATTATCTCACCTACCGTCTTTTAATTCAATCTAAGCCAAGGCCATTTTAAATTTATATTTCCAGTTTCCAACCATAATATTGTTTATTTTCAGAAACACAATCATTATTTTTAGTATATCACTAAGTACTTGTAGCATTAAACCAGGCCATCTTTTATTTCTCAGTTACAAGCAGGTGTTACCTTTGTCAGGACTTACAAAGGTGAGGAACCCAGGGCTCATAAAATTTCCAAGACACATTGATACCATGTGACTAAAATTCATATTTTACATTGACTCTGAAAAGTATATTGGTCTTGTCTGATTTATCAATTTCCTCTCAACACTTTGTAATGTTAACAATCTGTTGCTTGTTGATACAAAGAACAGAGGCTTGCTAAAGTCTGTTTGAATGATACTTTATATAACTTGAAGGACAAAGCTACATTCACTTCAGAGATGGCAAAAGTGACCACAAAAATTAAGTATTTTTAACCAAAATTAATAAAGCTATTTATTAATTAGAAGCTAAACCCCAAATATGTTCCCCTAAATCACTTACGTTTTTTTCCTTATTTTTCTAGAAGAACTAATTCTTCCTTAGACTATTGTTTACCTTATATTAATAATATGCACCAATATTTTCATAAGGAAAACCAATCTTGTGCTTGCTCCATAAATAAGCAAAAATTAATTAAATAATATCTATGCAAAGATTCTGTCAACCTAGAATAAAATGAACTGCACACTCTATTTAGTTCCAAGAAAATAAATGTGTAACATAATAAACATCTATGGGGAATGTCTGCTGTTGTTATCACTTGTGTTTACCCAGCATCTTCCTCCCTGCTTTTTAAAAAAATTTTAATTTTGGTAATGTTACCCACTAGCTTTGATTTCAGAGACTTGTGTGTGTGGGTGCATGGCTCAGACTGGCTAATCAGAGCTTTGTTTCTCTAGCCAGTGATGATTGTAATCATAGCAGGCAGCTTAAGCTGAACTAACCAGGTCTGTCCTATATTAGCTAGCCCATTTTTTTTCCTCTGGAAATAGGAAGAGGAAAGGTATTGGTAGATTCATCCTGATAGTGGCAGTCTCAAAAAGTCATAGGAGGCTCTCTGAAAACAAGCCAGACAGAAGTACAGAGATCTGGGAGAGAGAGAAACAGAATTATGATTTTATCATTTGAAAACTTGCATCCATCTCTGTGTAAAAATAATTCTATTCTGTGGACTTATGAGTTCTACAGGTCTCAAAGTTACTTTTATCTTAAGATAGTTTATGTTTCTGTACTTTTAAATTGAAGAAATTCTGGCTGGTATAGTTTAGTTGGATAATTAGGATATTTCATCCTATAGTGCAAGTTTTCTTCATTTTAGTGCAAAACTCCCACAATGTAGACACTATTATTATTTTAAATTTAAAAATTTGCTAAGTGATTTTCCTAAATTCATAAATTAGAAATGTGGGTGCCATTTTATCAGACTGATTAAGAAGCCTGTTTATCTAATCATCCTGCCAGCATTACAAATACTGACTATTAGCATTTCCTAACTTCCATCTGAGACAATACAGGGATGGAAATATATATATATATATATATATATATATATATATATATATATATATATATATACACACACACATACACACACACACACATATATATCATTACTAAACAACAGAAAACAATTAAAAAGTTCTCTTTTATAGCTTGGGTCACCGTATTTAAATCAGATCTACCTCTAAATACTTATATGGTTTTACCAAATTACCGTAACTTTTTAATATGTCTTAATTTTCTCCCAATTATGAATTATTTTTATGTTGAAAATGTGATGACATTAGGCAAATAGATTTTAAACAGTAGATAATTAGATTTTACCTCCTGAAAAATCTATTGATTTTATGAAGATAATTCCATTGCATTAATTATTTTACATATTGCCAATTGACTATTTCCATGATAATTGGTTATCCTATATTCATGGCTCAAGGAATAGAAATAATGAAAAGCTAAAACAAAGTGAACAAATAAATTGAAAATTCTGTGATATAAACTCAATATTATTGATATGTGCTTCAGATATTAATGACACAGGCTTAGTATGCCCACATAAGACCTCAAGGATTATTTCTAAGAATCTGTAAAGGTCATTGCAATAGCAAACACAGAACACCTACATATCTCGAACAAAATTGCCCTTTAGAAACAAAGAATATAACCAATTAAATTGCTGCTGGATGTCAACTAAACTTGCATATGGTGGCATAACTTGGACTTTGGAGAAACCCCAAAAGAAGTGCCATAAATTTTCTCCTGGATTGATTCCAATAGCAGAATCTATACAGGCATATTTTAAGACAACAGTTTTTTTCTTTAAATGATTTTATTATATTCAAGTCTAGAATGTTTGGTTTACTTATCCTGTGAATAGTAGTGTAACGGCTTTGGTGTCTCTTGTTCTATTATGTACCTTTGTTCAATTTTTTTTTTATTAAAGTTGTATAGAAAGACTCATGAATTTATTTCCTTCTCATGAATTTATTTCCTTCTATTATTATATAGATATTATTGCAAAAATGATAACACAGCCAAAGAAAACTAATTTGACACCTTTCCAAGTGATATGTCAAGCTATTTCCTTTGTAGGGATTCATTTTGTAAGATGAAATCTAAGCTTACCTCTCTGAGAAGAGAACAGTGTTAATGTAAGGTTTTTTACCACCTCATGTGATATTTACTACAAAAGCAAATTTCCATTTAAGTATAATCAATATTTGTGATATATATATATATATATATATATATATATATATATATATATATATATATCCCATTATACCCATAGAAGGAACTCTAAAATATTGAATATCGAACTCTAATAAATATTTGACAACTAATAACATTTGTCATATTGAATTGACTAATGTAATTCTTAACCAGTTCACTTGTCTCTTTTTTTTATTATTATTTTTTTTTTTTAAGACAGAGTGAGAGGGAGGGAGGGAGGGAGGGAGAGAGAGAGAGAGAGAGAATTTCAATATTTATTTATTTTTTTAGTTCTCAGCGGACACAACATATTTGTATGCGGTGCTGAGGATTGAACCCGGGCCGCACAGCATGCCTTGAAATCTGTACTTCCCTTGCCTCTGTAAACATAATCCAGGAGATATTAGTGTCCAGTTTTTTCATTACTCAACCCAGGTGTTACCTTTGGGTCACTGTTTATGAATCACAAATGTCCCATTTGTGATTCCCAATGGTGAAAAGGCAAATAGGTAATTAACAAACAGACAAAAGAATGCTATACAGGGTAGGGCTGTGGCTCAGGTAGCATGCATGAGACACTGGGTTCCATCCTCAGCAGCACATAAAAATAAAATAATAGTTACTGTGTATTTTTTAGTTTATCTTAAACTAAAAAATAAATATTTAAAAAGTGCTATATGACTTAAGGAAAATACTTAAATATTTTAAAAATAACTGTCCTATTTCTTAACCAATTAATCATTAAAAATGAATCTTGAGAATAATTTCTCAACAGGACACCAAAAATGTTGGGGGTGAAATAGCATTTGAATCCAGTGCAAAGAACACCAAAAGACTGTTCTTGAGATAAATGCAGGTTTACACACATTAAAATGAAACGAACTTTAATTTCTGTATAGTTAGGATAAGTATGGTTACGAATTCTACACACAAAATTATGATTATTGGCATAAACAGGACTCATAAGTTTAATTTTTATCTAAAATTAAAACTAAAAATATTTGAATATTTATTATTAAAGTTACTGTGAAAGTGTTTATAAAATTGAACTTAATCTTCAGAAAAATGGGGTGGTATGATTACCACAAATAGAGCTATTGAGGCTCAATGAAACTGATGAATGAATTTGTTTTTCATAAACTTAAAAAGTAGAAAAGTCTGGATTTAAACTCGATTACTAAGTGGTTCATAATCTACCAACACCTCTCATCTCCTTGTTGGTCTGAGGATGGCACTTTAAGCATTTAAGCATTTCTATAATAACCTTTTTTTCCCCCTGAATCCCAGGACTCATTCATTTCTGGATGTGGCCATTTTCTTTATCAGTTGAGAAATCCCCAGAGTTTCTGACTTTTGTCATTTTGTCACACCCACATATGGCAGAGAAGTTAAGGGTGATGGCAGGAGGTGGAAGTTCCTGAGAGGTGGTACCTAGAGCCTGGTGGAAGTAGAGATGGTAGGTGTCAGATATTCATACCAACTCCAGTCAAAGCCTATATTTGGTATAATGTTTCTACCAAGAGACCTAAATGCTTTATTTTTTTTTTTCATAACTCTCTTTATAAACTTCAATTCTTGGTTATAAGTCAGGATTTTTCTATTATCTTGTCATGTTATTTTCCCAGCCATTCCTTCATTTTTCTTTCTTTCTTTCATTTTTTCCCCTCCGTTTTGCCCCTGAGTATTAGTTTTGGAGCTGTCCAGGAAGAAATCAAATATGTCCTAAAAACCTATTTTGATAAAAATGGGTTTTCATGGTCCCCATAGTCCAAGAGCCTGCCGAGAACAAAACTCCCATCCTGAGACACCTACAGCTTGAACACAAAGTTTTCACATAGCCACATGCAGCAAGCTGAGCTCTCTTTTATAGAAATTGGCCTTTTCAATGGTCTTTTATGAGATAATTAAAGCCTCTCATCCCTAAGCCCTCTGTGGGGGTTTTGGTCTCCTTCCTCAGGTGAAGCTGGTCCTTTCTCTCCTTGCAGGGCTGTGTTCTTTTCTTGGACTCCATTCTTGCTGCTTGCAGGGGGATGATTCTGAGTCCCCTCTGGCTGATGCATGCTAGCCTGCCTGTTCTTACCTTTGATGTCTTTTCATCCTGTCAGTGCTTCTTGGAGAATTGGAACATGTCCATCCCATGAATTTGCCTGGTGTTCTGGAGCTTCAACAAATTCTGACTTTTCAATTCTCACCCAGCTGTGTTATACATAATTTTTATGCTGAACTCCTGTTTGCTGTTTCATCATTTTTGCTTTCAGCAGACCCTGGTTTTATATGTCGGCTCTTAGAATTTGTACTTTGTATACAGTAGAATAGGAG
This sequence comes from Marmota flaviventris, assembly GCF_047511675.1. Lineage (NCBI taxonomy): Eukaryota > Metazoa > Chordata > Mammalia > Rodentia > Sciuridae > Marmota > Marmota flaviventris. Next base: position 69,353,546 of record NC_092506.1, on the reverse strand, counting down.
ACAGTGGGATTTCAGATGATATACCAAATGATATTTCCAGGGCTGAAATCATGGACACGTGTAGCTAATGTGAATTTGAGGATGTTGATTAAACTTTGAACTTCTGTTTCTATTATATACAAAATTAGAATAATAACAATATCTATTTCCTGTGGTTTGATGAGAATTAGATGAGGTAAAGTTTGTATAACTCTTAATCAGCTCATAATAGATTTTTATTAACTGTCCTATTTTCCAAGCATGACTTTTACCAAAGGACTTTTACCAACTTCGTCATAATTATGAATTAAAACAACTGTACATTTGACAAATTAAGAACTTTATTCCAGTTTTATAAAGAAGAAGCAGAACCAGAAAAGTAAGGTAACTTGTTCACAGTCATGTAGTTGATGTCACCCCTATATGATCAAACTAAAACAGAACCTCCCTGTTCTGATTCCATGTGTTTCTTTTTTAGCAGTCAGTTTTCCTTTCTTTTCTTCTTTTTGTTAATAATCTCTGTTATCTCTTCCTGGACTTCAGAGAGTATACTGTACATCACAGTTTTATATATGTATTTATTGATTAAATGTGTTGAATATTCAAAGGAAGAAATTGCTCACGGTCTGTATAAATATTCATGTCTAGTGTTATTTCAGAGAATTATAATATTTTACTTTAATAATGTTTATTATTTTGCAATGTAAATATAATCTAAGGCATGTGAGGTACAAGAGAGCAAAACTACAGCTGTTTTGTTTGCTTAAACAAAAAAAATCAGCTATAGGTCTGATCCTAAAATGCCCTCAAACTTTTGGGGGTCTGCCTTTTTTCTACATTGACTTCCTGCTATTCCTACCTTCCACTTCATACTCAGCAAATTTACTTCTGTTCTCTATTCACTGTGCATATACCATGTGCCTTTATGTCCATGTTGCTCTATTTTCCAGCAATGCTCACTTTCAGGAAATCACCGTCTGAATCAATCACAAGAAACTTGAGAAAAGAGGCTGTTTTTTTAAAATCTCTGGTCTTCAATTCCCATCCTGATAAAGCAGGCACAAACATTTTAATTTTGTCATGTATTTTAGTCATTAATTAATGTGTATTCACCACTGGACTGTGTTACATGTACAACCTATGTGTTTCTATACACATTCTCTGGTCTTCTCACCAGCCATTCCATAGATGACACTATTATATGCAGTTGACTAATGGGGTGACAGCTCCAAGAAGGATGATATCACCTTTGCCCAAATTAACCTAGGGTATTAGGGAAAGAACTAGAAAAATACTCAATGACCCATTTACGTTGTTATCCAACTGGATCTGGACCACATCTTAATATCATTGATCATGATCAACACTACTATAATATATTTATACAATGGTGATTTTCTTACATTTCATAGCTTCTCCATAACCATGTCTGAAAAATCAGAATATGGCACATTTCATTCCATGAAAAAAAAGTTGTATGCTGCAAAAAGCTCTGTACCCATTCCAGTTCTCATAGTGTTAGTATATGGTCAGGAAGTTCTTGGAGGCTAGAGATACTGTTGAAGACTCAGCTTTGTCACATTTTAGTTGAAAAGTTACTAAGGAAGTTCAAGATTACAAGTAAGCAAAAATGTAAAGCATAAAGATAATACATGAGTGATCATGCTATCTTCTAGAAGTCACAGAAATAGTTAAAGTCTCTTGAATCTGGAGCTATCTCTGGATTGGTCAACCAGTTGTTTGATTTATGAGGATGTATGCATGACAAGCAAGTATTTGTAATGAGATATTCTGGGATGGTTACTAGGAATTTGGGCATTTGGCTACAGTGAAGAAGTTGGAGTAACAATAACAAGACAATAATTAAACTTTGTATTTTATACATTATTTATATGATAATCTGTAAAAGAGGAGGGGCCAAGTGATATTAAAAATAATGGTTTTGGAATGAGTAAAATAGGGTTCCTTTGCCAATAACGTGGTGGAAATATATGCTAATTACTAATACTCACTTTTTGCATCCTTGACTATTCAGTGTGCATAAGCAATTTAAGGATTTCAAAGGATCACTCTTGTTTATTTTAAGGGATTACTTTTATTTATGTTGCATAAAATATATTTTTAATCCTCAATTTTTATGTGCTTTAATATCATGCACTGGTTAAGCAGAAAAATTGAAAACAATAGTAAAATTTTGTGATGCCCTTGAAGAATTCCCAATGTAATATGCAAAATTCTTTAAATGGAAAGCAAACTTACTTTATTCAAATCCTTTGATAAATATTTTGTTTTATAAATAGAGGCATAAGTTATCTTTATATTATCTAATATAATTTAATAATGCAAATTATTATACCTGCCTAAAGGAATAGTCTTTAAAGTATTTAGAAGTACTCACAATTTAAAAAATCCATACATTATATTCTACAATTACAAGTATTTAGAATCAATTTGAAAATGACTTTGCTATTAAATAGGTTAAATAGCTTCCTTTTTTAGAAACCAATACCCTCAGAGGTTATAGGACTCCTCCAAGGAAATAGAACCTGGGTCACTTTCATTCCAGTTCATTGACATAACTAAAAACTCTTAACCCTTCAGATACTCTGTGGAACTTTCTAAAACCAGATTCACTTTCAGATGAGCTAGAAGTAAGAAATTTAAAGTATTTCATAACTCAGACTACCCATGGCTATTCTAATTTGTCTACATTTGTACCAGTGAGCTATTTTCCATGACACTTGTATTGACAGCTATCTTCCAAAATAATGAAGCCTCAATATAATCAGGAGAAAGTCTAATTTCATAGCCAGATATTACAAGGTCTATGCTTACTTTTATTGCCTTACCTCTTTCATTGTCTCCAAACTACTCACCAAACTTCAGAGACCATTTGTAACATCTTTGTATTCTGCCATCTCCAAACTCTTGCTCAGATTGTTCATTGGCTAATATGTATTATGCCCCTTTTCATGGATAGCTCTTCAAACCTGAGTTTAGACACTGATTACCACAGAAAAGCCTTTCCTTGGTACTCTTACCCCAATAAAGCAACTTCCTTCTCTGTGTGGTCTTGTCACACCCTGTGTATCCCTATCACAGTGTGTTCTAGACCAGTACTACTGTTGCCTATTTATTACTGTTCCTTCCTACGTAATGCTTAGGCCTGTTCCATGTTTTGTCTTCAGCAATTAATTTTGCACAATTTAGGAGCCAAAAAACTTAACTGTGTATCTATATTATATAAAACATTAAAATATCAATATTGCATTTAAATGTAGCATTATATGTTAGAAGATATTGTCTTTTGGACATTAACCATATAAAGCATGAATCATGAACAAAATCATTGGGTTCTATTTTCAATATGAAAAAAGTTGCCTCTAATAGTATCAGAAGAGAGATTCAGAACATGAGGAGAGATTCAGATGTACAAAGAAAACAAGTATCTGATATTGTTTCATGATAGAATTTTTAGAAAATCCCCTAGTGATCTAAAAAAAGTGCATTTATATAGTTAGAATGTACATTTTTATTTTGGATTCATCATTTTTATTACTGCATATGTAAAGAAGAGGAGTGAAAAAAGAAGTACAGCTCACACAACAGTTTCTGCTGTGTCTATCATATGATCACTCTATGGATTAGAAAATACTGGAATTTAAGACCTTAGAAGTGGCTGCACTCGATTAATTAGCAAAGGAAATATAAGTTAAATTTGTCTCAAATGGTCAGACAGATGGTTTATGAAACAACAAGAATTGGAAGCTAAGTCTGATCTCTAATTCTAGAGTAGTGCTCATTCTACCCCACATAAACTAACAAGAGTGGACGTGTTTTTAGTACCTTAAATTGAAAATCTTCTCAAATACATTATTTACCCTGTGAAAGAATTTTAATTTTTATACTCAATACAGGAAAAAAAATGTAGATTTTTTGCTATGTCAGATTGTAAAATAAATCTTTGGAAAATGAATGTATTTTATCCTGGGGAATCCAAGGATAGAAAAGCTGTGTTAAGAAGATTAGAGTTTCTGGGTTTTGTTTAGTATTTGGACTATTGTAAACAATCTTGAAATTCAGTTATTTAATTCACTCTTTACTGACCTTCTGTATACCAAGAAAACTTCATGTGCTATAGAGGATCAACTGATGGAGGTAAACCCTTTTGTATTATTAAAGTGCCTTTGGGCTACTATAGAAGTAAAGAACATTTTGTTGTTATTGTTGTTGACTCAGAGGACATGTCACTCCACAACTATGATTTTGATAAATCCTATTAATTATGAATTCTCACAAACATTACATATATTTCTCTTTTAAAATATGACACATGCAATATTGTTGTGTGGTTTTATATATGCATTCTTAAGCTAATCTCAAGATAATTGCAAATTGACAGTCATTCTTCATAGAACTATTTATGTAAATTTGCATTCATTTATTTACCCATTAACATATATATAAGATTTATTAAAGACCAGGCACCATTCTAAAAAATTTACCATTTCTTACACATTGATTATTGAATGAAGGTAAATGAACAATCAGGTGTGTATAAGGTAGAAAGTGAATGTAGAGAGTAAATAATTGAGAGAAATAAATTCTTTCATCAGAAGGGATCAGAAGATTGCTTTTCAGAGAATATGGGTTTGATCTGGGGTGAGAAGTATGATAAGGATTTGGATACTTAGTCAATGAATATTCATAAAGCAGCACCAGGCCAAAGAGTGACTCACATCACTACTTGAAATTCCATGTTATTAGGAAATTTGGTAACTCTTCTTGCCTCAGTTGCTCTAGGTGAAAAATAGGTATGAGAGTCATAGCTGCCGTACATGTTGTTGTAAAGTATAAGCTCACATGAGGCATATTCATGGAAAATTGTTGTCCAGAAATATTTGAGTTTATTTCAATGGCCAACTTGTCTGTCTGTAGGCTAATACCACACAGCTTTGATTACAATGGATTACTAATATATTTTGAAATTTGGAAGCGAGATATCTGCAAGTTTTATCTTTCGCTCATGAAATTTTTTGGCTCTTTGGATCATTTTTTGGTTACATACAAATTTTAAGAATTTTTTTCTATTTCCCTGTAAATGAAATTGGAATTTGATAGAATCGCAACATAACTATAAAAGTTTTGAGTGGCATCCATATTTTACCATTATTAATTCTTCCAATCCATAATGTGCTTCTACTTATTTCTTTATTCTCAATTTCTTTCATTAATGCTTTATAAATTTCAGCATGCAGATCTTTCACTTTCTAGCTTTACTCCTATTTTATTTTCTAAGGGCAGTATCTTCAAAGATGGTGTTGTAAAAACTGAAATTACACATGCAGAAGAATGAAATGAATCTTATTTTTTTACCATATAAGAAAAACAAATTGAAATGAAAAAAACAAAAAAGACTTAAATATGAGACCTGGAACTTTGAACTTCAGGACAAAGACGTTGGGTAGGGCTCTACAATATTGTCTGGGCAATAATTTTTTGCATAGGCCCGAAAATAATAGGCAACAAAAACAAACATAAACATAGTTTAATGGAATTGCATTAAACTAAATATGTTCTTTACCACAAAGGAAGATAACCCACAGGTTGAAAGAAAAATTTTTGCACATGGTATGTCTCATAAGTAGATAATAGCCTAAATATATAAGAAATTCAAACAACTCAACAGTAAGAAAACAAATAATTCAATTAAAAATGGGCCAAAGATCTTAATAGACATTTCTCAAAAGAAGAAATATGAGTGGCCATCCAGCATATGAAAAATGTTCAACATTTTTGACATCAGGAAAATGCAAATGAAAACCCCAAGGAGTTATCATCTCATGCTTACTCAAATGGTTATTACCAAAAATAAAAACAGGGCTGGGGATGTGGCTCAAGCGGTAGCACTCGCCTGATATGCGTGGGGCGTTGGGTTCGATCCTCAGCACCACATAAAAATAAAATAAAGATGTTGTGTCCACAGAAAACTAAAAAATAAATATTAAAAAATTCTCTCTCTCTCAAAAAAAAAAAAACAAGTGAGTAAATAAATAAAAACAAATGAATCTTTGTGTTTAAACTTTGATGCTATCCCCTTTATATTTTATTACATATGTGCAGATAATCCAAAAATATCTTAAATCTGAAGCACTTCTAGTATAAACCAGAAGGGTAGTCAAGCTATAGTGAATTCAGAAACCCTGTTCTTGAGAATATCACTTTGATGCATCACTTTGGTGGAGAATACAGAAAAGCATATGTGAGTTTATGGCTGGGATTTTGTAATGGATACTGTTTCTGGTGTTTTTAACAGTACCCTAGAATTTCCCTATTGGATAAAATGAGTCATCATGAGCAGAGAGAAGAGAACTGCCTTCAGTTATTGTAGCCTGCATTCATGTACCATAAAAGCCCTAATAGCAACATCATGAAGCATGGATTAATACTCATACTGGAAGGATATTCAATATCAGACAATCTTAACACAGCTTCCATTGGGTAAATTTAAGACTTCTTGTGAATATTAGAAGAAAAAAATCCCACACAAATATGGAAACATAATTATGCTGAGGCTGGCAAAGGCCTTTCCTTTGTAGGAAAGACAGTCTGAACATGAATTCATAAAGAACGAAATGTTAGGAAGATATTGAAGATCAAGGAATGTAAGTCCCTGTCTTAGATGCTTTCGTGCATATTATCTCATTTCAGTAAAATATAGCCCTTTAAGGGAGGCCTTGTTAGCAATTGCAGTTTACAGATTAAATATATTAATTCAAAAAGGCTACACAAAGCCAGGCGCCCCGTGCATGCCTGTAATCCCAGCAGCTGGTGAAGGGCTAAGACAAGAGGATTTCAAGTTCAAAGTCAGCCTTAGCAAAAGCAAGGCACTAAGCAACTCAGTGAGGCCCTGTGTCTAAATAAAATACAAAATAGGTCTGGAAATGTGCCTTAGTGGTCGAGTGCCCCTTAGTTCAAGCCCTGGTACCAAAAAAAAAAAAAAAAAAAAAAAAAAAAAAAGACTACATGAGGTACAGCATGAATTGGAATTTAATTATTTTAGCCATCACTCCAGTCCTCACACACATTCTTCTCATAATAGATGGGAATCCAAACTAGTGCAAAACTTAACCTATCATCTAACAGTAATTTGAGTTCAAATGGAGCAATGTGTGGACATTGGGTATTACTAGCAGAAAAATCACAAGTAAAAGAGGTAATCATTAATATTAACAAAGATAGGTGAATTCAGTGGCTTTCACAATCGCCTAGTCTGAATGTTGATTGAGATTAGAATATGTCTGCTTTAGTATTGTTTTGTTAGAATACATTAATATTGAGTCCTTCTTAAATCCTGGGCCAGCAGTAACTGAACAAACGTAGACATGCTCAGAGAATGAGTGAATTCAGGAGGGAGCAGAAGAGATAGACAAGCTAGAGAAAAAACATAAACCAGGGAAAAGGAACATGAAGTGAAAGTGATCTTACAAGAAAGAAAAAGAAATGTGAAGTAGATACCTATCAAACTGAGGGACCACCATTCATCTATAAAGGGAAGAAGTTCTGTCTTGCTCACACAGAGCACTGCTCTGATCAAATTCTTCACAGAATCTTAGCAGCACATTCCTCAGAGAATGACAGGGATGACAGACATCTAGCTGGGTGTCTCATCCTCTGAAAGTGTAATTTAAATTGACATGGTCAGTCTGTAAATGAGGTAGGGTAGGAATAGAGGAGATTTTCAAATGTGTACCTCACAGTTTAACCTGCAGGCAGCCTATACTGGCTTCGAAAGAAAATATGAAGAACTTGAAAGACCCCTATACACCTACAGAACAGTAGAAAGATAAATGGAGGAGGGTGGTAAATAGGATGGAGGAGAAAATGGAAATGATTTACATTCAACTATCTTTCATGTTCTTCCATAGCACTTATTATATCCGTATTCTATTAGTCTGATCATGTAGTATAGCAGATTTGAGCATTGCAGTTTCAAGGTTGGATTTATTAGTTATAATTTTTAGTTACAATTTTTAGTTTTTAGTTACAATTCCAGCCAGATTATTTTGCTTATTTCTATTTTGGTTTTCTCATATGCAAATTGGCTTACTTATTTTACACATTTTTAAAAATTTCTGAGTATTAAATAAGCCAGGTCATACAAATGTCATGTAAATGATACACGTTAAATATATCTTATGGTGTTTTGTGTTATGTCAGGTTAGGTTTAGAATTTTAACATGTTATGGGGACACTTTAATGACATTTCATTTATTTTAAATTGTTTAAGAAAGCAGTGATAAAACTCAAGGCAAAAAACTGTGATTATAGGTAGTTTGAGATTCCACGATACAAGGACAACTGAACTACTGTAAACTCTTTATAATTAGTTCATCAAAATTAATGTTAAATTTTTGATTATTAAATAACTGAAAGTGTACTTACATTTAATTAAAAATACACAAATATAAAATTTTTATTCATACAATTTGCATATTCTTGCACAATCTATATTTTTATCTATATAATAACATATCATTGGTAATAACATAATAACAACCTGTAATGACATAAGAAAATATATATCATATATATACACTTAGGAAGTTTTCTCCAGAGAAACAGAATCAATTAAATAGATGGATTAGTTAGATACATGTATGGACAGATAGATGAGAGCTGAGAGGGGATTTATTATGGAAATTGTTTTATGTGATTAGTGAAGCTAAGAATTGTGTCCTACTATTGGCCAACTGCAGGCTGCAGACCCAAGGAAGTCTGTGGCATAGCTCAATTCAAGTTAGAAAGCCTTTGAAGCAGAAAGGTAGTGTAAATGTTCAGTCCAAGGTGAATGTCCTGAAAACCTTGTGGGGGCAGGGAGGGGAGTTTCTAGTGCAAATCCTGGAGTCCAAAAGGAGAACCTGGATTTCTGATTTCCAAGGCCAGGAGAAGAGTGTCCCAGCTCCAGTAGAACAAGATAGAGGTGGTGTTGGTGGTGGGGAACTTCTCTCTCTTTTGTTCTATCTGGATGCCCAAACAATTGGATGGTGCCCATCATATGAGGAGCAGATCTTCCCCACTTACTCCACTGACTCACATGCCAATCACATCCAGAAACATCCTCACAGACACACCCAGAAATAACACTTTACAGGCTATCAAAGTATCCATTTTGGAAGAGATAAAATTATAATGTTCAGAGTTTTTTCCTAAAAACATTTTAGGGAATTAAATAAAGCTACTAGAATTTTAAAAATATTTTAATAAACTACAAGCAATCAGGAACTGCATTGGAGTAAAATTATTTTTTCCTTTGCTCTCAAGAGAATCAGAAAAATATCTAGCAAGGGATTCAGGAGAAAATGCCTTAATCTCTATAAGGAACACAAATCATAAACCAATTCTGGAATTAAAGATTGTGAATGAGAAGAATATAACTTATAAAGATCTTGACAGTTCTCAAATTTATGCATATAATATCTAATCAACTAATTTTAGATTGTTTGTATTTGGTATATTTATATATATATTTTTTAAAATATGGTGAGTATGGACCACTATCTCACACATTTGAAAATTATATAAAATCTTTAATACCACAAACTCCTTCCTTTAGAAAAGTACAGACAAATATATATTTAATAATTTAGTATAAGGTGAAGGTAGGATTCCAATGTTATGCAAGAATAATATCTATACAACTATTGGTAGTGAAACAAGAAGCCTAAGCCATACAAACTTACTTTTAGGAAATAATGGATAGAACACAAGATTGACAAATAATGATATCATATTGTCCCTTTTTGGGAAGAACAAGTGTCAACATAAGTGTCTAAAGATGAGAATAATTTAATAGTTATATAAAGAATCAAGTTATGTACATTCATAATAATGCAATAAAATATCTACTAATTTGTAAATATATTCATGACCTGTTTTCAAAAAATACAAAATCATATCAATCATATAATTCCACTTATATGTTATTTCTAATATATGTCTACAGCATATATTAAAATCAAAATCAGTATCTTAACAACTGCTTTTGCCATGGAATGGGAACATCTAGATAACATTTAAATTTTTTAGTTATTTTTGTAACTAATGTTCAAGAATTTATACCTCAACCTTTGTAAAATATGGAGCCATTAAAAGATTTTAAATCTGGTAAAAAACAAACAAACAAACAAACAAACAAAAACTATTATTTTCTAAATTTTAACATTGTGATGAACACATATTAATTTGTCAATACATTTTAGATGGTATAAAGAATTCACTCAAATATATGCCTGTACAAATTATTGTGTTAAATCAGAATTTCTACTTCTTGAGTCCTTTCTCTCCTTTTATTTTGGAGAAGGCGGTGACTGATTCCTGAAGACCTTCCCCTCTCACAAGGGGTTGGCAGCTGCTGTTGTGCTATTTGCTTTACAGATTCTTACTATCTGATAGTCACACGCTGCAGAACATCAAGTGCTAAAAGCCACAATCCCTTGAGAAAACTCACTTTTTAATAAGGATTTAAAGAATGTTCTTTGTTTTCTTTTTCTTAGCTCTTCCTTTTTTATTCTCCCTTCTCAGACAAATATTTCCCTAGAGCCTTGAGAAAATTGCACTTCTTTTTCTCAACATGTCCTTGAGACATTGCAGGATCCCTGTATGTCAGCACCTGTCTACTTCAGCTCCTGACAGTGCATAGCAGTATTGACTTACTACCAAACTCACCTTGCATTTCAGGCCCCTGGTCGATAAAATCTGAGTATGGCTGTATTGAAGAAATTTCTTTTCTAGTTGAGGTTGGGAAGAGGGTGAGAAAATCTTTTGTAAGTCAGGGCTTAGGTTTTAACAGGATGCCAGGGGCTTTTGTGCATGTTCAACTGGGGCTGTTCTATTCATAGTCCAGCCAGCCTATTCAGTCTTCCACAGAGTTCCTGTCAGTCCAATATCTTCCATGACTTGGGTACAATCATTGAAGCTTCTAAGAAGGATGGACATAAACACTACTAGTTTTTGTTGTTGTTTTGATTCTCCATTAAGACTTTGTTTGCAACTATTTTGATAGATCTATTCTATCTTTAACTACTCAAATTTCCCCGACTGAAAACTAGCCCTTCTGTATTGATGTCACAGATTTCTTGCTAAACAATAGATCCTAACTGCCTGTAAAGGATATTTTTTGGTAAAACTTTTATTTCCCATATCTGAAATGAGCAATTTCCATTTCTGAAAAAAATATTTAATCCAAGGATTACTTTGTCATCTAGCCTGTTATTTATGTAAAACCTGGAAGAAAATCCTATGAAAAATCCTTGTTTTAACCCTTCCCATCCGGGCAATTTCTGAATCTAGTTGACAATATATAACTAGTATATTTCAAACATATTCAATATTATTCTAACTGTATTGCCATGATGATAATTGATTTTTTGGTAGTTTTATTATTGCAACTAGTTTTGTTGAATCAATTATTCTCCACTCCAATGCATACTCAATATTGCCACCAACATAAGAGTTTGATATTGTATTATATGTTAATTTAAATGATGCCAAATTAATGGTTTGCTTAAGTGAATTGTTTTCTTTCGAACTTTATTTTGGCAATGGATCTAATTAAATTTCAATTATTATTGTGAATTGTTAATTTAATACAAAACATTCATAAAAGAAGAAAAGTATTTAGTGATGATCATCTTCAACTAATTATCCAGAGAAATATCTTAAAACTATTTTGGCACTCATGTGTGCATTTCTTCTCAGAAGTCAGATTCATACTAGACAAACTTACAACTAAACTTTGATCATAAGATTCAGCCCTTCAAGGAAGAAATAATACTAAAATAACATAGATCAATCCTTTATTTTATAAATGGAGAAATAAAAGCACAAAAAATTGAGTTATTGTTTCTAGTCTGTCATCCACAAGATTTATAAACTCCCTGAGGTCAGGAACTGCATTTTGTTGAACATTCTATTCTCACCATCTGGCCCAGGAAGCATTCACTTTTGCTGAATGAATGAAGATACATTTTGATTAGGATAGAGGGGAGGGACCTGGATTATACCAACATCTCAGTCTCCTGGGTAAATGCAAACTCAAGTTAAAATAGGAAATATTTATTGAGGGCTTATTCTGAGTGATGGATAACTCAGAGTACTTTATTTTATATCCATGATACATTGAAATTCCATTTAAAATAACTGATTATTTTTTAATCCTGTGTTGACAGATACTATTAGATCAGTCTCCATTTTGTAGACTGGGAAACTGAGGTACAGAATGATTACACACTTTGCTACAAAGGTCAAACATCCAGAAAGTGGTAAAATAACATTTGAACCTGATTAATCAGAAACCGGAGAACATTCTTAACCTTAACTCGCTGCACTTTATTCAGAGCTATACAGTAAAATTCTCCAACTATGGAAGATTAAACATTCACAAAGGAATAAACCTATTGAATTTTATTTTGTTCTTGACAGAAATAAAAAAAATTAATCTTTTTAAGTTCATTTTTTCACATTTTGTATTATGGGAGACAATATTAACTTCATGAAAATCTAAATGGTTTTAGGGGCCATGCCTAAAATTCAAACGATATTGCTTTTTTCCATGAGATGATTGTAGAGCAATTTATGTTACTACTGAAAATCTATCATTTCTAAGTGAGAAGGCCAAAGAACTGATGACTTTTCAGCTAAATTAATTTTTATTTCAAACTTCTCACTTTGTACTTTGGAAAAGAGTAGGAGTAAAACATTGACTTAACCTGGAACAATTTATAGCTGCATGTAATGGAAACTAAGTCAGAGGGATGAATTTTATATATATATATATATAAATTATATATATATATATATATATATATATATATATATATTGCTATTATCATAAAGTTCAAAGATAACAAATGCTGGCAAGAATTTGGAGAAAAAAGGAGCCCTTACACTCTATGATGGGTTTGTAAGTTAGCTCAGTTATAGAAAAATATATAGAACTTTCTCAAAAAATTAAAAATATAACTTCCATAAAACCAGCAATTCTACTAGTGGGTATGTTATCTAATGGAAATAAAATTAGTCTGGTGAATGTATGTCTGCACTCGTGTGTTCATGCAGAACTGTTTATATATATAACATTTGATGATTCCCATGTGGGATCTTTAAAAATACCATTTCATATTCAGATTCTTTTGATGTTAAAAATTATTTATAGCACACATTCATGTACTTAGTGTATGGTAGGCTTTCTAAAAAGAATTTAAATGAGTGAATGAAGGATTAAGATTACCTCTGAATATAATGCACCAATATTCTCAGAAGGATATCTTCTAGAACCTCATAAAAACAGGTGTCTTCAAAAAAAACAAACAAACAAACAAACAAACAAACAAAAAAAACATTAAGTGCATTTAGTCAAAGGCACATGGGTTTAAAATAAATCTCCAATGTTGGAAACATCTGAAAGACTGATGCCTGCCAATTCCGACGAGTCAGGTGATATGTAGATAAAGAGAATCCTTGGCATAAAGGAGTGGGCTTGCTTATGTCACCTTCCATTTGCTAGCTGTGTGATTCTGAACCTTGTTTTTTAATCAGAAAATAAGTTTTTCTCTGATACATATTAGACACAGAATGTTTTCTAAAATGTTAATCCCTTCAAAACATAAATTAGAAGCAAATCTATGTATAGAATTTTCTATATACACAATCTTTTCATTTGTCATTTCTCCTTGAGATCCTAGGCCACATAGAATTGTTGTAGGAAACTTCATAGATATTAGAACAAGCATATAACATGCCCAAACATGTTTTCATTTTTCCTATATAGTTTACAAATAAAATACTTCATTTTTTTCATTACATGTGTTTTTATTTGCAATTTCTACATCTGACAAGTTGTTTGTACCCAGAATATATAAGGAACTCAAAAAAACATAATAGCAAAACGACAACACCCAAATTGAAAATGGGAAATAGAGCTAAGCATGGTGGTACATGTCTGCAGCCTCAGAAACCTGGGAAGCTGAGACAGGAGGATCATAAGCTTGAGGCCAGCCTCAGCAACTTAGTAAGACTATCAGAAACACAGCAAGATCCTTTCTCAAAAATAAAAAGGGATAGGAATGTAGAACTCAGTGGTAAGGCTCCTCTGTTTTCAATCTCAAGTACCATTTCCCCCAAGAAGGAAATAGACCTAAGGATATGTTTCTCAAAAGACATGATACAAATGGCCAGCAGGAACTTGAGGGGGAAAAAAAAGCTCAACACCACTAATCACCGTGGAAATGCAAATTAAAACTAGGAGCTATCATCTCATCCTAGTACAAATTGCTATTATCATAAAGTTCAAAGATAACAAATGCTGACAAGAATTTGGAGAAAAAAGGAGCCCTTACACTCTATGATGGGTTTGTAAGTTAGCTCAGTTATAGAAAAAGATATAGAACTTTCTCAAAAAATTAAAAATATAACTTCCATAAAACCAGCAATTCTACTAATGGGTATGTTATCTAATGGAAATAAAATTAGTCTGGTGAATATATGTCTGCACTCATGTGTTCATGCAAAACTGTTTACAGTAGTCAAAAAATGGAAACAACCTACATGTCCGCCAACTGATGAATGGATAAAGAAATTGTAGTACATAATATGTGTGCGGAATGATATTTGACCTCAAAAAAGATGGAATCCTGTCATTTGTGGCCATGTGGATAGAACTGATGGTCATTATATCAAATGAAATAAGTGGGTACAGAAAGTAGAATCTAAAACTATGGATCAAAAAATTTAGAAGTGATGATTATCAGAGGCTGAGGACATTAGGGTGGGGTGGGACAGGGAAAGGTTTATTAGTGGCTTCTAAATTATAGCTAAGAACAAAAAGTTCTGGTGTGCTGTGGCAGAGTAGGGTGACTATAGATAGCAGTAATGTATTGTAATTTTTTTTTTTTTTTTACAAAAACAGGGCAGGAACTCAGGGGCATTCTACCACTGAGCTACATTGTTAACCATATTAATTTTTTTTATTTTGAGGAAGGACTTACGAAGTATCTGTGGTCTAAGTTGCTTAGGGCCTCACTAAATTGCTGAGTCTGGTCCTCGAACTTGGAATCCTCCTGTCTCAGCCTTCTGAGTAGCCAGGATTATAGGCATGACCAGCTAGTCATGTACTGTACATTTACAAAGAGCTGTAAGAAATGAGATTGATTTCACCACAAAGAAATAATTAATGTTTGAGGAAATAGATGTGTTAACCTATTTAAACATTACACAATGTATATGTAGAACAAAAATATGTCCTGGGACTCTATAATATGCCTAGTTTTTATCTTTATAAGTCAAATTTAAAATAAATAAATAAAAGCTCTCACCAAAAATAAATAAATAAATAATAATAATAATAATAATAATAATAATAATAATAATTGTGATGCTGTGCTTCTATTGAAATAAAAAAATGTATTTATCAAGATATATGAAACATAATACTGTCTTTCCCTCTTCAATTTACACTTGAAAGTGAATTACTCACTAAGAGGTTTGAAGTAGTTTCTTATTAAGGTTGAGAAATGTTAAGAGAAAAAAAAAAGACGTTGCAAAAGGTTCCCTCTTTTTTAGTCATGCCCTCTTGCTATCTGTTCAGTTTGAGCTTTCCAGCTAGAGTGCCTGCTCCGCCCTCCAGAGTTCTGTGCGACTATGTAGAGTCATTTATTTCTGAACTGCACTTGGTACCTTTCATGTCTAGAAGGGACCATCATCCCTCCAGCCCCAGTGAGTGCGATTTAATTCTGTTTAGATGACTCTTTGTTTAAATCTCAGTGGAATAGTACAAGAAGTAATATTGAAGCTCTAATTCAATAGAATATTTTCATGGGCTTCTTCAAAACATCACCCTTGGTAGAATATCATTAGCCTTTTACTCCTCAAGATTCTTAAATGTACTTCACCTGTGATGAGTATTCAGCAAATGCATGTTCTGCCTAATTTTTACAAATGTAATTTTTTCAGTGCCTGAGATACTGAGTAACCCTTTGTTGAGCCCAACAGAACCACGTATAATGACCACAGGTATACAAGCCAATTTGACAGCAGTAATTTAACAGGAAGCACAGCTTCTTTTTGTTTGTTCTTTCATCCAACACCATTTATTGAGTCCCTCATAGGTATCAAGAATGTTTTTAATCATTGAAGGGAAAACAACATTAAACAATTTATGTTGTTAACATGAAAAACTAAAATGATTGTGTAATATATACTGTATGGTGAAATTAATGAATCTCTAACCAGGATGTGAATATCTCTTTTGGTGTGGTCAGGAATAAAATAACTGAAAACAGAGATGCCTACACTAAGACAGCCCTTCACCTTCTAAGAAGAATAGCAGGTGCAGGCATGAATTGCAACAGAAGCAATGTATGGGGGCACTAGTTTATAAAATTTTCTTTGGTTGAATCAATAGTGTAAGTTGTTAGGGAAGTAGGTGTAGATGAAGATTATGGTATGGATATGAACAATCTTCAATTACAAAATAAAGTGTGTGGTGTGTGTGTGTGTGTGTGTGTGTGTGTGTACACACACACACAGGTGCTTTCAGAGAGTGAGATACTAATAGATAACATAATTATTGATTTGGAAAGTGGCTCTGAATGAGGACAAAATGGCAGTATGGAGAACTTATAAGGCTGTGATAATTTTCTAGGTCTACTATCTTAAATGTCTAACCAACGTAATAAAATTAGTTGCAGTAGAAACCAAGATTAAAACAACAACAACAAAAAAAAAACTTGATAGAAGCAAGTACCTTTTTTTTTTTTCCAAATGATCTAGAGCATTGTTTTTCCAAGTTTGCTTCTAGAAGACCAGTACCAGCGTCAGATGCAGACTGAATCTGAACACCTGAGGGTGTGGTGCAGAGGGTAAGGTAGCAATAATTATATTACAGCAACCATTTCAGGTTCTGCTGGTGTTCCTCAGTGTCTGGGAATGACTGATGGAAAGTTCCAAATGCACAGTGAGGATTGACACGTTCACTCACTATACATTCCCAAACACTTACTGATGTTAAGATATTACTGGTTTTGATATGCACTGCTACTTCATTTATCATTTTGAAATGCTCACAATTCACTTATTTTATGCCATCAACATTAAGATGCATTTCAATTTCAAAAGTGTTAACAAGTTGGAATGTACACCTTAGAAGTTACAAAACACTGTGTTGACACTCAAAAATCATATTGAATAAATATGGTGATGTTTAACAGAGCAGCATACTTCAGAGCTTATTCTCATCGAATTTTGAATCACCACTAGATAAAAACTCCATTCATTTATTTTTTTTTTTAATTACTTTTTGGGTTTGTTCTTTTTAGTTATGAATGACAGTAGAATGTATTTGACATATCATACATACATGGAGTATGACTTTCATTCTTGTGATTGTCCCTGATGTGAAGTTACACTGGCCATTGTATTCATGTATGAACATGGGAAAGTTATGTCAGATTCTTCCACTGTCTTTCCCATTTTTATACTTCCTTCCTTCCCCACACTGTCCCCTGTCAAATCCAGTGAATCTCCATTCCTCATTCCCCCCACCTGATGTGAGTTAGCATCCACATACCAGAGAGAACACTTGGCCTTTGCTTTGTTGGGGTTGGCTTATTTCACCTAGCATGATAATCTCCAGTTCCACACATTTACTGGCAAATGACATAATTTCATTTTTATTTAAGGCTGAGTAATATTACATTTTGTATATGTAGCACATTTTCTTTATTCATTCATCTATTGAAGGGCACCTAGTTTGATTCTATAGATTAGCTATTGAGAACTGAGCTGCTATCAACATTGAAGTGGCTATGTCACTGTAGTATGCTATTTTTAAGTCTTTTGAGTATATGCCGAGGAGTGGGATAAATGGATCAAATGGTGGTTCCCTTCCAAGTTTTCTGAGAAATCTCCATAACGCTTTCCAGAATGCTTGCATCAATTTGCAGTCCGTCCATCAATGTATAGTTTTACCTTTCCCCCGCATCCTCCCAACATTTATTATTCCTTGTGTTGTTGATAATTGTCATTCTCACTGGAGTGAGATTATAGTTTTAATTGCCATTTCTCTAATTGCTAAAGATTTTTAACATTTTTTACCTACAATTTTTTGACCATTCCAATTTCTTCTTCTGTGAAATGTCTGCTCAATTCCTTTGGCTATTTATTGTGTTATTTGTTTGTTTGTTTGTTTTTTTTTTTTTTTTTTTTGGTGTTAAGTATTTTGAGTTCTTTTTATACCATGGAGATTAATGCTCTATCTAAGGTGCAGGTGGCAAATATTTTCTGAAGGCTCTCTTTTCATGTTATTGATTGTTCCCTTTGCTATGAAGAAGCTTTTTCAGTTTGATACCATCCCATTTATTGATTTGTGATTTTACTTCTTGTGCTTAGGACTCTTGTTGAGGAATTCAGTTCCTAAGGTGACATGATAGAAATTTGGGCCTACTTCTTCTTCTAGTAGGCACAGAGTCTCTGGTCTAATTCCTAGACCAGAGTTTGAGATGAGATTTGTACTGGGTGAGAGACAGACTTTCAATTATATTCTACTATCTTTGGATTTCTAGTTTTCCCAGAACCATTGAAGAGACTATCTCTTCTCCAATGTATGTTCATGGTGCCTTTGTCTGTATGAGATAACTGTATTTATGTGGGTTTGTCTCTGTGTCTTCTATTCTGTAACATTGTTCTTCCTGTCTGCTTTCCTGTCAATACCATGACATTTTTTATTACTGTATCTCTGTAGTACAATTTAAGGTCTGGTGTTGTGATGCTTCCTGCTTCAATTTTCTTGCTGAAGATTGCTTTGGCTATTCTGGGCCTCTTATTTTTCTAAATTAATTTTATGACTGCTTTTTATATTTCTATGAAAAACATCATCAGAACCTGAATACAACTCTGGGGGACCAGACTACACAATACTTTCCCAAAATTTGCTGACCCTCACTCAGTTTAAGTATGTTCGTTAATCAAGAGCAAATCATTATGGAAGTACACATGCACATAAAAATTAAGTAGTTACTTCCATTCTCTTAAAATCACTTTAATTCCCTGAAAGAAGGAAAGTGATTTCTATAAGCTGGCTTTACCAGGCTGTTTTATAAAACAAACTAACAAAAACAAAAAAAATAAAACTTAATAAAATACAAATATACAAATATGCTACTGAAATATAAGATTCATTATCATCGTTCAAAAGAAAGTAGACTAACATTTTCAAGTTGAGCTATTTTTTTTTTTTCTAAAACCTTTTGCTCTGGGGCAGAGGCCACTTGCTGGCACCTACTAGAGCACAGTTTTCCTTCACTGATCTAGGTGTGAGTCCCATGAGTGCCAATTTTTAGTTACTGGTAAGTCAGTGAACTTCCTTAAAGTCCAGTTTCCTCATCTGTAAAATACTAGACGTACTAGACCTTATGCTCCAGGAAGTTATTGAGGATTATAAGAAATACGTAACTATTAATATGTTAAAGATTGCCTATGTCTATGTGTTATGGTGAGATTGCAATAAATCACTGAGTCAATCTTAAAGCAGGAGATGGAATCATCTTCATTACCCAGTAGGTAGTGTACCAGCTGGTGGGATGAGGAGGCAGGTTGCAAGTCTATACTACTCAACCACCTCCCAGGGTTAGAGCAAATGTTTTATAGTCCAAAACTACAAGTAAAGCATGTCAGTAATTAATCGTTAAGTGTCTGTTACTATGATTCAAAACCATAAACAAAAATCATGAGATCTAAAATCATAAGCAGAAGGGGAAGTGGGTCAAAATGACCCTCGTTGAGTACAGTTTAAAGAACATTAATATTCTATGAGGTTAAGGTACATTGCACAAGTGTATAAGAACAGAAGGAACAATTTTGCCATTTTGTGTTGCCAATATGCTATGCTAAGTAATTATTGGTAGGGGTTCTCCCTTAAGAGAAGCATTTATTACATGATATGAAGTCTTAGGGAAAAATGGAGTCTGTTTGGTCATTGTCCATGTATCCTGGCCCACAACACATGCCTTTTAGAAACCACATATTTTATGGCACAAATCATACATAACACTTGGTGATTTCTTACCGTGGTGGAGTACTTGGCTGGAGCACTAGGTGTTTTTGAAACACTATCTTAATGTACTCACAATAAATCAGCAGGTTGACTGTTAGTATTTTCATTCTGTGAGCAACTCAAAAGCACAGAGAGGTTAGATAATATACTTAAGTTCACAAGGTTCAGAATTTGAAGAGAAAAGAATGGAATCTAGTTTGTTTTGATTGCTAAGCCCTTGTTTTGTCTACAATGTATCCCAATATCTCATGGATGGCATAAAAGGGACTATATTTGTTAATCAAGAATATGATACTGAGATTATTTGTATGGTTATATTTTTGTATTTGCCTGTTTACTTAACTCAACTACAAGTATGTCTAAAGAAATAGAATGCTTGATGTTAACATTGCTCATATTTATCATGGAAAAAAGCCATTTCTTACATATGAATGGTAATTTTATTCCTGTCCTTAAAATAGAAAATAGATAACCTTACTTACTCATTGCATTGTTTAAAACATCTTCTGCGATTTTGGCAGTTTAAGGATTACAGGTCTTTTCTTGGCTATCTTCCTCTAATTCTCTTAAGAAATCATAGATATTCTTGCACATCTAATCAAATATTTACTAAAGAATATATAATATGACTGTAAATTTATTTTAGCATTTTTCTTCTAAGGAGTTCAGAACCTTATGATATAAATTACCTCATTTATCTTCATATACATTCCCAAGGGAAGATATGATTAAAAATAAATGAACAACTATAAGCCAACTGTTCCATCAGTCTATCATGGGGACTGACGGAAATTCCAGTGTTTGCAGGTAACTGTGCTGGAAGAAATAGCCCTGTTCTGGGAAGCAACAGATCAGAACAGGGCTGGTCTGGAACAAATCCTGATATGGCTTGGGAGGACCTCCCTTCATGTGTCTCTGATGCTCTGTCCCTTCTCTTAGCTCATGAATGAACAATAGAACGTGTTCTTCTCTGTATTTAACAGACTGTTGGCCACTGATCAGTCTCACAACCTTATCTTCAGTTAAGCCATTCTTGTATCTGTAAGTCCTATCTTGATCCTCCACAAAGTTAAGCAAGTGAAGAGATGGTGGAGATAATATATACAATACAACACATTGAATAAACATATTTTGTGAGTGTATTATCTAAAAAGATCAGGAGGCTCCATAGGAAGAGAACCAGTTTTTATTTCTCTTCTTAGATTACAATATATACAATTAAAATCAGTTTACTAAATAACATAGGGAACTAGAAAATAAAGTTAATATCTGAAGATCACATTATAAGTATTTTTGCCTCTTGCTCCAATTTAATTACATTGATCAGTGGGTTGAGTTTCCATTTTAAGTAGCACACTATCAAATCTTATTTCTCAGTTTTTATTTTCACTTTCTATAAAAGGACAATGTGATACATCTTTGGTTTTCATAGAATATTTGGAAAACATGGCATCATACGTGTATATTATTTTGCTAAGACTGTTATAACAAAGTACCATATATTGGCTGAACACAGTAGAAATTTACCCTCTCATAGTCCTGGATGCTAATATTCAACACAAAGTTGCCATCAGGGTTAATTTATTCCAAGGCCTCTCTCCTTGGTTAGTAGATTTTTTTCCCCCACTGTCTTCCCTTGGTCCTTTCTCTGTCCCTGTCTATGGTTTAATCTTTTAATTTAATAAGGATTTGTATCATGTGAGAGTAAGGTCTATCAACAATTTTATTTTACTTACCTCCTTAAAGTCCCTATCCCTAAATAAAACACATTCTCAAGTTCTGGGCATCAGGACTTCAACATATGAATTTGAAAGGGAAATATTGAGCCCCAAACAGTACATTAAAGGCTCAATATGGTGCCTGTAGCAGGTAGCTGTCATTTCCTCTTGGAAGTATTATTACTCTTGCTTTTAGTCAAAGGTTTCCAATAAATCAAAAATGACTTTACTTCTTCTTGTTAAATTGTTCCTTCAGTCCCTTGCTCAGCTTGCTTGAGAAGAAAAATAGCATGTAGACAGGGCTCAAGCAATCCCAGCATGCAGTGAGGGCAGAGGGAGAGAGAGATGAAGAGTCCTGCTAAAGAAAGGAATACGCTGAGCTCATTTACAGATTTAGCAAGAGCTTGTCATAACCTGCAAAGCAGATGACCCACACGGAGAAGGTGATGCTATAAATGGTAGCAAATCTTTTAAGAAGAAAAATGAAAAGCATATGGAGGTACATTTGGCATTCAGGAGAAGTGACACTGAGTCAGGATGCCAAGCATGAAAGGCATTAAAGAGGAGCATTTAAATAAAAATCTGGCAGTCAGATTTTGATGGGAGAAGAGTCATCAGCCACAGTCATATCTAGATCTTGTGATGAGTTTTTAAGCCATCTTTCTTTTGGTGGTCCTTCCTTTGGTTCCTGTTAACCTTTCTCTTTTTTCCATCCCTCTATTCTTTTCTTTTTTTTCCTTTAAAAAAGATGCGTTGAATTTTTGTTTTATAAAAGGCATTATCAGAACACAGGAGTGAATTAGCATACATTAAAAATGTGTGTGCTACAGTTTGTATTCTTAAATCTTAAAACCAACTTACTCTGGGAGATTTCATTTTCTTTATTTTACAAAAAAAAAAAAAAAAAAAAAAAGAAAAGAAAATGAGATTCAGAAGTGTTAAGTAACTTGCCTTACTTTGCCCCAGTAATAGGTGCTATAAATAGTTGTGTTTCTAATTCCATTCACCTGATTCCACAGCTGGATGATCTTTTCATGTACTGCACTGCCCCCAACATTTCCACCTTTTAGTGAAGGATAGATAGGTAATACCCGCCCCCCCCCCCATAATAT
Organism: Marmota flaviventris; assembly: GCF_047511675.1. Lineage (NCBI taxonomy): Eukaryota > Metazoa > Chordata > Mammalia > Rodentia > Sciuridae > Marmota > Marmota flaviventris. The sequence continues at coordinate 69,330,627 of NC_092506.1, read as the reverse complement.
ATGGTATAATTAAGTATACTAGACAGACTTGGGAATTTTATTAAAATATCTCCAGTCTTTTGCATAGAAAAACTACTCCCTATACCTCCCCATAAAAGATTTTCCTCTTAATTTTTTTAGGTTTCTGCTATGTACCCAATATTTGTATCAGGCCTTTAGATAAATTAATCTTTTCAATAATCTTGTAGAGGAGGCATTGTGATCCTCATTGTAATAATAGAAACCTGGAATTCAGAAAAGTGAACTTGCTAAGGATAGTGCAGCCAAGTCAACCACAGAACTGAAATTTGAACCCAGGTCTCTCTGACTCCAGCAATGTAGACCAGCAAGGGTCTATTCAGACACACATGTAGCATCCCACCTTCCCATTTTAGATCTTTCCATCCTACCTGTGTCTCAACCACTCTCACCCTGAAACAGCAAGCAACAGCAATCAGAGAAACTGGCATTTGAAGAGGAAAAAGTAGGTGTTGGGTTAAGAAGGCAAAAGCAAAGGATACAATCTGGCAAGGCCTGCATGTCCACAAAAGGTGAAACTTTCAGCAGGCCAGGGGGAACAGAGGTATTTCGAAGAGGAGTCTTGCAAGATTGATCAGGATGGAGTCAGTCAATGACCAAGAAGAAATGATGACAAAGAGGGGAGAATAATGAGTGTAAAAGGGCATGAGTCAGAAGAGACTCTTAAAAGTGGAGACATTGGTCTGGGGTGAGAGAGTACTTGCAGACCTAGCCCAGCAGGAGATAGGGAAGGAGGTGACTGCTAGGGAAATATAGTCATACTGCACCAGTATGGGTCCCCAGCGAGTCCTGGGTCCAGATTCTTGGAGTCCAAGAAAAATATTAAGTGTGAGCAACAAGAGAGGTTGGCAGGAAAGGCAGAGGTTTATTAGAAAGTAAAAGTAACACTTTTTGGAAAGCAAGAGAACAGTTTGGGAGAGAAGAGATCTCAGAGTATCCTTGCTGCAAACTAGCTCAACTCCTCTCTTTCATCCTGGGCTTCCTTTGTTTAAGCTGTGCTAGTTCTCCCCTGGGAGGGTTAAGGGTTGATTGATACCTTGATTGGCAGTTGAATGTTATTATCATTTCCTTTCTACTGTCCATGTGCTAGTTTCATTTCCCCTAGAAAAGGCACAGAGGAGAGGCGCAACTACAATGCTAATTTAGGTCAGTTCCTTGGGCTAGATACCTCATACCCAGGTTGGGGTTTTTCCCTTCACGGGTCTCTAGCTTTCTCACTTTAACAGCAGGATGGCCCAATTTCCACCACAGGAAGGAGATTCCTGTGGAGTGTGAGGTAGGGGCTGAGGGCTCTGCAGGGAGCTGAGTGCCTTGCAGGGTGCTGCCCTTGCCCTGCCCTACCTTACAACAGGAGGAAGGAGATGACTAGAAATGGATTTCAAATGCTGGGATACTCAGTTTGGATGTTTTCTGCAGTCAATAATTGACATTTTTATTTAAATTTTAAGATAAAAAAGTGAGTTAAACAAGTTTTCAAAGAGTATAAATGACTTAGGAATTTTTTTTCAACTTAGGTTCATTTTTGCTTTTTATTTTTAATCAATTTATGTAAATTATACACATTAATAGAGCCAAGTATATTTCCATCTAATGACTACAGAATGCACTGATCTACTCTAACCTCCCTTTATCCACTCTCTCCTCTCCCCTCTCACACTCTTTCCAATCTTTTGTAATCACTATTATTCTTCTGGTTTGACATGTTTAGCTTCTACATATGATGGAAAACATGCAGTACTTGCAGTACCTTCTGTCTCTGTCTTATTTTATTTAACACAATATCTGCCATTCATTTTGCTTCTAACGACAGGGCTCCATTCTTCTGTATGGCTAATACTCCATTGTGTAAAGAGGCACACTGCATTTTTACATACATCCATTTGTTGAAGGCTGTCCCAGCTGATTCCAAATGACATCTTTTGTGGGTAGTGCCTCAATAAACATGGTTATACAGGTATCTCATAGGCATGTTGATTTTATTTCTTTTGAATATATAATCGTATGTGGGATACTTCAATCATACGGTAGATCTAGTTTTAATTTATACAGGAATCTCCATTCTGTTATCTATAGTAGGTATCCTAATTCACATTCCTATCAATAGTATGTAAGAGTTCATTTGATTAAGAAATGTGTTAGGGAGTAAAGTGAAGATACCGGAGCTCCAGATCTCACTAAAGCATATATTGTGATAATATAGTAATAACAAAGATAGGTGATTTTACTCTCTTTATTGAAAGAGTATGAAATTGTGTCATTTGCAGCAAAATGAACAGAACTGGAGGACATTATGTTAAATGAAATAAGAAAGACAAGTACTGAAAGTTTGCTTGCATATCATAATACTATGCATAAACATATGTAGTATATATCAGGATCTGTTGCCTAAATCTTTTATATCTTTAGTTACATAATCATATACATTTTGTTTGTAATTACTTTTTAAAAGTAGACAAATTTAAATGAAACAAACAAAACAAAAATTTAATTGTTCATGAAGTTATGACTAGAGTTTTACCTGAAAATATAATATGTATTTTCTTGGAGCTCTCTCTCCATTGTCTTTATTGTGTTGTCGTCTTGTTTTGCTTTTGATCACTTTTCTATTTACTGATTCGATGGTGGAATTCTTCCAATAGTACTCATGAGGCACTAGAACTTGTGTAGTAGAGAAGCCATTCCAGCCCTTAAAGAGTACACTTACACAGTGAGATACAAGAACATCAGAGACACATGTGTTATGATGCATAAGTTTCTTGGGCAAGTAAAGATCCACTCCACTCAAAAGTGTCATTTATACCCGAAGTTAAGAAGCAAAGAGTCCTGCATGCTCTGAAACAGTTACTTTACCATTCATCTGTGGATAACCCTGTAATATTTAGAACTCTGTACTAGGCTGAGGTTCATCAACTGGCTAATTATTCTCTACTAGAATTATAGCTGCTTATTTGAAAAAGGAATTTTCTCTGGTATAAATATTAGAAACTTCTGTGAAAAAGTCAAACTGTGCAAGTTTGTGTATGGTTCATAGTTTTGAAGTGGACTGAAGACTTTTAGTTATAGGTTGAATCCCTGAGCTTTATAGTGCTGTTGTTAGAAGGTGGAGGCTTTGGGAAAATTGCCCTATTTCTTTCATCATCTAAGTGATAAACTTTTATCAGAAAATTGCTTAATAAACAACTGAAAAAAATTGAAAACAAACTTGATTCATGAATGCCAATGGATGCAAGCAATACTGTGTGTCATGTAACTAAAGAGTTCACTTTCAGTTTTCTTTAGAGTAGTCAAGATATTTGTTTTTACCTATCCATCATCTGTGTTGTTTATATTATTTAAAGTAGCATGGAAGTTAAGAAAAAAAGCTTTGATTCTTGACTTGCTGCTTGCAGCTTGTGCAATATTTGAACTCAGTACTCTTGAGTCTATTTCATCAACTGTAAGGTGGAAAATAGTGCTCACTATAGCTGTTAGATTACAAGAGAAATATATATATATATATATATATATATATATATATATATATATATATATAGTATTTTTTAAGTATAAAACTTCAAACTGGTTGCTATTTATACTTGTTTTTCAACCATCCTAGTCAAAACAAAGATGGGCCATTGTCACAAAGTACAAGATTTTATATAGTCAGAATTAAGATATCTTTCCTAGATTGATAAAAATACATTTGAAATACACCACAAACACAGAGTCAAGATGCTGACATTTTAGATCAGGAATGAACATATGTGCCCTAGGTTTTAGTTTTAGCTTTTTTTTTTTTTTTAAGTTTCTTTATTTCTAGGCTTACAGAAAGTTGAATAGAAGGTACAGAGTTTCCATCTTCTCCCCACTGCCTGCCTCCCTCTCTCCCTCCTTCCTCTCCAGGGTCTCCTATTATTAATATCTCACATTGGAAGAATAAAGTGAATATTTAAATCAGGATTAGCATTGTACAGTTCTCTGGATTTATCCAAATGCATAGTGACATATATTCACCTTTATAGTATCATACAGAATAGTTTCATATTCTTAAAACTGCCCTGTTTCACCTGTTCATCCCTCCTCCCTTCACTTCACCCATCTTTGGAAATGTTCACTCCACCTTGGCAGCTATTTTATTGTTTCCATACCTTTGCCTTTTCCACAATGTCATATAATTGGAATTAAATAGCAGATAGCCTTTTCAGACTAACTTCTTCCACTAGGCAATTTATATTGAAATTTCTTCCCTGTCTGTCTTTATTTTTTGCCTGAAACCTCATTTATTTTTATGGCTAAGTAATATTCTATCAACATGTAACAGTGTTTTCTTTTAATCCATTCATTTTAGAAGGGTACCTTGAAACCATGTCCAATTTCTGATAAGTCTGAATAAATCTGTTGTAAATATTTGTGTGCAAGTTTTTGTATGGATATATTTATTGTAATGAACTGAATGTTTTGTCTCTCCCCCTACCATGCACATTTATACACTGAAACCCTATAGAGGGATAGTGTTGGGAGATGGTACTTGAGGAGGTAATGTGGGTCATGAGGGTGGAGCCTTATGAAAGGAGTAGTGCCCTTTAAAATGAGACTCAGAGTGGGCTGGGTTTATGGCTCAGAGGTAGAGTGCTTGCCTAGCATGTATGAGGAACTGAGTTTGATCCTTAGTGCGCCATAAAAATAAATCAATAAATAAAATAAAGGTATAAAATATGATAATATGTAAAAAAAATTAAAAATAAGTCTCAGAGAAATTTCTAGATCTCCTTCTACCACATGAGGATGAAGTGAGAGGTCAGCGGTATGCAGCACAGAAAGAGACCATCACCACACTCACACATTGTATGAGACTTTCACTTTCCAAAACTTCAAGAAATACATTTCTGCTCTTGAAAGCCAGTGGTACTTGGTCATAGTAGCCCAAACTGACTAAGACAGCTTTCAACACATTGGGGTAAATTCCTAATGGCATGTTTGTTAATTCATCGGTAAACCTATGTTTAACTCTGTGAGAAACTGACCAGTTGTCCCCAAATTAGTTGTGGCATTGTACTTACCCACAACAATGAATGGGAGAATCCTGTTGTTCCACATCTTTCTCAGCTTTTGGTTTTGGCGTTTTGGATTTTTGTCATTTGAACAGGCATATGATAGTAACCTCATTATTTTAACTCATAGTTCCCTAATGATAAATGATGCTGAATGGATCATCAATGCACTTATTTTCAACTTGTTGATCTTCCTTGTTGAAGTGTTTGCTCGGATCTTTTGCCCACTGTTTAAATGAATTAGATTTTTTTTACAGGAAACTGAAATAATTTTTAATTTCACATAGGTCCTCATAGATTCAATATTGTCACATTGACAGTGTGCTCCTTTGAATCATACTTCTGAACTTCATTTACCTGGCTTACTTCTTCTCATCTGTCAATATGTAACTCACGGTTTATCCCTGAATTCTCTCTATGCCTCTTGGTTTTGCTGATGGCCTTTCTTCTGGGGACTCAGAATATGCTGGGCACACTGAAAGTTTAGAAGTAGAATATTGTCCTCAAACTTACATTCTATAGGCTTGTAAGATGCACGGACAATCAGAGATTCTTAAGATCATCAATTTTCCAATGCCCATTGCAATATTTTGTTAAAAATAAGGACATCTTTCTGACTCATTGCCCTGGAATGAACTTATTCTAAAGGAAGTTGGAAAATGTGCTACTAGAAAATAAATATCTTGAGTTTTCCAAAAATAGTTTTTATTCTGGTGCTTTTCTATTCCTCTACCTTTTTTATTTGTTTTTGACTTACTTAAAATTGTGGTACCTCTAAAATATATACAATATATAAAAATATTTATCTTATAACTATATAAAATATAGTTTCCATTGTGGAAATGGTTTAAGTATCTTGCAGATAGATGCAAGATAACTAGTCCTAGAAATCAACTCATATCTACTGAAAGAAGGCGGCCTTCTTAAAATGCAACATCCTCCAAACTTTAAAGGACTAGATGGTATATAATCATCATTACACCCACTGTAATGTTCTCTTTCAGGTCAAAGAAAAAGTGGTTATTTCTTGAATCATTTAACACCCAAATTGAAAAGCCACTGAAAAACTATATTAGGAACAAGTTTTAAAGAGTCTGTCATTTTTTCTTTCTTTAATTTGATTTCAAATACATAGAAGCCTATCTGTGTGTTTGTATTTCAAGGCAAGTGGTGGCCTTCTAAATTATACTAATTTCTTTGATTACTGAAGGTAATTTACCTGGCTTACTTCTTCTCATCTGTCAACATGTAACTCAACGGTTTATCTGTTTATCCGTTTAAAATAACTCTCAGTGTCTTAATACACATTTCCTTAATAGCAATCTGATACAGGCATTTAAGAACAGGTAGTCCATTTGGGAGTACATCTCAAGAGAAGGACTAAAGAAGGAGGAAGTGTGGGAGAGAAATAACGATCAACATGAGGTAGCTTCTATAAGTTCGATCAGGATCTCTAAGATGTCTACAGAATATTTCCCAGAATTGCCCATTGGGTTATGAGAAAATGGGTCTTTTAACCACTCGTGTGTTTCTTACATTGACTGATGGTTGCTTCCTGGGTTTGCAGGGTGGGAGGTGTAACTCCATAATTCTCGGCTGTGTTTGTATATAGTAACTTCTAGAGGTTAAAAAAAAAAGTTCTTGAGATAGATTTCACAAAGAATATTTCATCTTCCTATGTTGGGTCACTGGCAATCAAGGTGAGCCTGACTTTCCATGAAACTGCATATGTCATCTGTGGTTGAAGTCAAAGGGAGCCAATTACAGCACACTTGTTTCTCTAGAAACCTGAGGGAAAGAGGTATTTCTCCAATATATGTCTTTTTTTTTCATGAAAACGAATGCATAGAAAGGTTAATTTATTTGCTAGAAGTTCAACAATAGCAAGTGTCATAAAAGAAATTGGAAACCACCAGCACTAAGATGACTGGGCTCTGACCCTAAATTGCCACCAGACAGTTACAAGATTGTAGACAGGTTTCTAACCTCTGGATGTACATACTCTCTTCTGTGGTATTATGGTCTCCACATTATTTTCCAGTTTTAATAAAAACAATGATGAGAGTATTATCTCCCTTGTGATTTCCAGTGTATCTAAAAACTGAGGTAAATGCAAATTATTTTCTTTAGAGTCTTGGAAATCAAATCAATTTTTAAATTAATAAGTTGTATTGATAAAAAATTTTATATGACTTAAGACAAAATTTTGATAATTTAAAAACATTTGGCTTTTCCATTTTAGCGCTTGAGAATATATAGACCTCCTTCTGTACTTATATTGTCCAGGACCACTCTGAGACCAGAATGATGTCAGGTCAGGCTTCTCCCCTGTTTGGAATGCTTTCATGGATCCCCTTTCTTATAACACTATTTTACAAAATAACTATTTTATAATCACCAACATATATGTGATCCATCATTGAAGCAATAACAAAACTATATATAACTATACCCTAATATTTGTTGAGTATATTGCATGTGTCCTACAGTGCGATAATCATCCCATCAATATTTTCTAATGTACTGCTGGAATCACTTTTATGCATCCAATACTTAGGTAAGAGTCTCTGGAGCACAGGAGCATGCACCACAGAGCCTGATCCCCAGAAATTTTTATCAAGTGCATGTGTTCTCTTCCTTTCTGTACATCAGGAGCTATAACTTGCTTAGCACAGTTCAAATTTTTGATAAATGTTTAAAAAGTGAATGCATGGATGATTGGAGATTCATATCTGTCTGATGTGATCAGGATCAGTCTTCATCTGTTTTATTCATTTTGTTCTCCCTGGAGAGTTGATTTGATTTGCCATACTGGCCGCATTGGATTCTCTGAGGACAAGTGAGCAGCAGTGTGAATGACTGCAAGGTACTTTTCTCACTAATGTTCCTAAGCTGTGACATTTTAAAAGATAGTATAAAAGGACCTGGAATTTGGATATTGGATAAGAAAAATGAAAAGTTTCTACAGGACAGATATCACTACCAATATTAGGAATATAGTCAAGACACTCTTTCTATACACTAAGTTGACAGGATATCTTTTGCAAGATAAATTAAATATTCTCATGCTTGCATGTCCAAATTGCAGAGTTAAAGTCCAATGGAAGTACCACCTTTCTGAGATTTGAGGAGTTGTCATTTTAAAATATTGATACATGGTTATTTGTTCCTGTTCTAATGTGCCTGTGGCACATTTAACATTGACCTTGATCTGTGAAAAAATGTTACACCATTTTCTCCTTTAAGCTCATCAAAGATTCTTATAAATCTCATTTTCTAATGGTTAATAATGCATTGTTAATACATCATAGGGTGAATTGTTGTAAATGTATAAAAATATTTTAGAGCTAAAAATCAACATTGTTTTTGTTGTAAATGTGTAAAAATATTTTGGAGCTAAAAATCAACATTGTTTATTTCAACTAATATAAATAATGTATCAGTTTAGTTTAAACTGAATAGAACAACTCAAATATTGCTAAACAAATGTACTATATATATATATATATATATATATATATATATATATATATATTGGGGATTGAACAAAGGGGCACTTAAAGGGGCACTTGCTTTTTTTTTAACCAAGCTACAGCCACAGTCTATTATTATTGTTGTTGTTGTTATTGTTGTTGTTATTATTATTATTATTATTATTATTATCATTATTATTTTGAGACTGGATCTGCCAAGTTGCTGAGGCTAGCCTTGAACTCAAAATCCTCCTGCCTCAGTATCCCAATAATTAGGATTATAGGTATGCATCATAATGCCTGACCCCCAGAGATTTTTATCAAGTGCATTTATCTATGATTCTTACATCTTCATATACATAAAAGAGAATAGTAAACATTCTTTATTGATACAAACAGCTATTTTCCTGTAGCTAGAAAATAATTGTTTGTTTTTACAGTAAATTGGGGGAGATTGATTCTAAGACACTGGAACAGATTTTTTTGTATCAATTAGACATTTATGCACATGGAGACAAAGCTTCTTTTATTAGCTGTATGACAATTACCAATCACTTTTCCTCTCTTAGCTTACATTTACCTATCTATCAAATGAAAACAATGTTTAACTCTTACTATAACTGTTTTACATAAGATGATCCATGCAATGGGGCTGTAACATTCTTAGGCAAAAAGTAAATGACTAAGAAATTCTTAAAGTATTTTATTTACTACTTGCCATAAATAGACATTCTTTAATGAATAAAATGTCAAAATGCAGATGCACAATGACAAATATTAAGTGTGAGAACCTGAATGTAGGCTTTGTCCTACATTAGACATGAAGAAAAAGACTTACCACATGTTTGCCAACTGCACAATGTGTTTGTTGTATGTACAACATGGCTGATTAGAAAAAGGGGAAAAAAATCACATTTGAAGAAGGCTGTTCAAAGGCCATCATGATGACTTATCCACATATGAAATCTTGTATGCTAAAAGCATTTTCTGTGCATCTTTAATTTGATCAACATATTGAACACATAAGCTGGCATGTGGCTGGTGTGAAGGTTAACAGTAGTCAGGAGAGAAATGATTCATAATGATCCAGAGTTTGTAGTCAGTGAGGAGTTAGGTGATTTAAGCTCACAGGACATTTCAGCCAAATATGATACATGTGATGAAGGAGTGGAAGGATAGTGGTCTTAGACTAAATGGTGTCAAATACAGATTATGACTGACTGAGCCATGGAAAGGAGGAGAACAGGATCTGAGAGTTAGAATGGAGAAACATGGTCCACAGACACAGCGTAGGAGAAAGTGAGGCTGACCTTTTTGAAGAATTTTATTAAAAAAATAAAATAAAATTTCTAAGTCTAAGTACGGTGTAGAATAAAGAAGGATAGTTGATAGTAATAGAACAAATAATCACCAATGAGCAGATGAGAAGATTAGATTACAAAGAACTTGCACATCTTGTTTATTCTGTGTATTCAGCAAATAGGGAAACTCTACATTTTTCCTTCAGAACTCAATTAATTATATATTTATCACAGTCTATTTTTGTGTGTGATAGCTATTTCCTCTACACACTACCTAAATTCTAAGAGTAAGGTCCATAGCTGACTCATAATTTCCTTCGTTGAGCATAATATAGCACTTTCTATATACATAGTATTTCTAAGTCTACAGTTTGAACTTCACAGATGTTAACTTACTAAAGCCCTAAAACCTTTTGAGAAATGGCTTACTCATTACTCCCCACCTGCAAGTAAGATAATTAAATTACAGGAAAATTAAATGACTATTATATGGAAACTTCAGGACGTGATTACAGAATGTCTGTTTCCCTTAGCTGCCTGTCTAATAGAGCTTGTGGCAATGATAGAAATGTTCTCTATCTTCACTATCTAATAATGTTATCCATAGCCTCACATAGCCATTGAACTCTTGAAATGTGGCTAGTGCAATTAGGAATAGAATTTTAAATTTTAATTTATTTAAACTAGTTAAATTTAAATAGCCATTTGTTGCTAGGGGCTACCATACCAGATAATGCTCTTCTATATTACAACTTTTCTTTAATGCTGCTTAAATAAATATGTGTCAAAAAAAGCCTAGGAGCAGTTTAGGGAATTATTATATAATTATCTTATGCATACATGATTCTGGATATTTTAACTGGGTATAGCTTTAAAGTATTTTGTGGCTTATATTTGGGTAAAATCAAAATCATGATTTTGTTTTTATTTTACTAATCACCACATTTTGCCAAAACCAAAAAAAATTTTCTATAGTAATCTATGTTCTCCCTGAAAACATACTTTCTTTATACTTTTAAAGTGTGTTGTAACATTAATTTAATATATTTGGCATTATTCATATTACCTATAGATAATATAATATAGTTTATTCATACAATTGTTTAATTGAATTCAGTTGCTAAATTTAAAGAGATTTGAAATTAATTGTTGAAAATCAATTATCTTAACATGAACTTGCTCCTATAAGCCAGAACATTACATTCTCCACCATTCTATGAAATATAAATTTAAAAAATACATATAGACGATATTAGTTTGCTAGATTGCCATAACAAAGTACCATAGTTTGGGTAGCTTCAACAACATAAATTTATTTTGTCACTGTTCTGGTGGCTGGGAATCCAAGGTCAAAGTGCCTATGGAGGTGGCCCCTTTGGGGCCTCTCTCCTTTGCTTGCAGATGGTCATCCTCTTACTATCTCTTCCCAAGACCTTATCTCTACACTGTTGCCCTAGTGTCTTACTTGCCCTCTCTCCTATTCTAATCTTCTCATAAGATTAGATGAGAGCATCCTAATGACCTCATTTTAATCTATCTTTTCCAAATCCCTGTCTCCAAATATGGTCATATTCTGAGTGTACTAGAATTTGGAGCTTTGACACATGAATTTTGAAATGCACATTTTAGTCCATATTATCACCTTTTCAAATCCTGTTTCTTTATCTTTTTTTTTTTTTTTCACAAGGACTCCTAAAGAGGGTTCTGAGAAGCAAAGGTAGAGAACACTAAACCACTTTCTATAACTACTATGTTCCTTTTAATTATATAATCTGACATGAGATATGCTTTTTTTCATAGAAAACACTCATCTTCTTCACTTTTTTTATAATTGAGAAAATTAGTAGACTATGCCAAAGGCCAATTATTAATTTCCAACAAGAATTTTAAAGTACAATACACTTCAAATTTTATTAGGATTTTAACAATGTTAATCATTTTATTATCTGTAATAAAAACATAATTATCATTAAAATTAATCCTCCAGGCTAAAAATTTTACAGTGTATCTATTCCCTGAAATGTACTTCTGATTTTAATGTTTGTTTGCTTAGTATCTGTCTCAGCCAATGAAATAAAATGGAAACTTCATATGTCAGCAATATCAATTCTTTATTTTTTGCTGACAACAACTTAAAATAAAAGGCACATTTTAGTAAATAAAAGTGAAATGTCATCAAAGATTAGAGTTATAAAGAACCATCCTGTGCTCATTTTGTTAAATATCAGAGATTAGAATATGTGAATTCATGATATGTCAATATGGGGAAGAGAAATGACTACATAGTGTTAAGATTTGTAATGATTCCATCTTTAAATGAACTAGCAGTGTGGAAAGCATCCCAAGTGGTGCCCTTACCACTTCCTAGATAAGGGACCCTGAGTCAGGTGCTCAGTCTCTCTGAGCTCTGATTTTCACCTGTGGGTAAAATCCAGGTGCTAGTTTCCAGTTCTCTTATTTCTCCAATCCCAAAGTGATATCTTCAGCTTCCTTGAAGTTGAAAAAGTTAAAAAAGCCTTGAGGAAATTGGGCTTGCTGATCACACTAGGAGATTTTTTTGTTTTTGTTTTACCTCATTGCCACCATTTCAATGGCATTTTTACTTAATGAAAATGTTGTAGGGACAGACAAGGCAAGGCACCGAAGATAGCAGGAAACAGTTTTATTAGGCTGCAGCCAGGTTCAGAGGGCACAGCTTTTGCTGTATCAATCAATCCCCTGAACCCCGAGTTCAGGGAGTTTCAGAATTTTATACCCAGCATGTAAGGGAAGGGGCTCAGAATTTCACAGTTGGCAGAAGTTCACATAAAAGCAGCTTTTTCTTTCACTGTTCTGGGCAAGTTAGCCCTTCAAGGACAACACCTGAGAAGGGGAGAGCTTCTTATCCCCTTCTTTTCCTCCCTCTGCCAGCTGTTACCATGGAGCCCAATTGGTAACTTCTCTTATCTTAGAAATGTAGACATCTCTGTAAAGCTCTGCCTCAAGGCCAGAGGCCTTGTTTACACATTTTTACAAACTACTATGCTGGATAAATGTTTGTGAAAAACTAATAAGGGGGTGTCCAGCACCTGGAGTGATGATTTCTTCAAGGCTAGCAGCCAAGAAAACTAGGGCAACATGAAAATAGGAAGTTTATCTACATTGAAATCTTTTGTAGAGACTCTTTTGCTGACAGTCCTAAAATCAGCCATGGTGAAGATTTCTGGAGAAGCCCAATTAACATTTTCTGTGGAGAAAGGGGGTGCCACTACAAAAGGGGATGTTTAGTCCCTTACCTTTACCAAGTGGGTACAAATATGGGGAGCCTATACGATGATTTATTCAATGAGAAATGTGAAGTCCTTAGTGCTACTTGCTCACAGCATTATTCTAAACCTTAGAGAGTTGGAATATTAGATTTTTTGCCTTTGCCTCATCAGTCTCTTTTATACTTCCCCAATTAGCATTGTACTAAATCCAAAAATAAGGCCTCAGTGACTCTGGGATATGCTCTTCTTTTCCTTGAACTACTTGAGTGTGCAGCCTACCTCTTTTCTTTTTTATAATCACATTTTTACTTCCCCCTCTTTTTGTTCCCTTTATCCTTTTAAATCCAAATCTTTAACACATCCCTTTACTTAATTCCTCTTACAGGGTTTAGTCTTCTGGTAACAAATTTTGTCAGGGAAACTTTTAGGCCTTCCAGTTTAGGTGTGAGTAACAGCAGTCACAAGAAAGAATTAGTTACTTATGAAACTAAGCTGTTATTTTGTTACCTTTTCTTTTTGACTTACTTTGGTCATTCTCAAACAGCTGGTGATTATATATGCCCTACATTGAAATAGTGTGTGACTTTATTTCCTCTTGATAGCACTATCCTATTAAATTGTGGAAATCCATATCCCCCATTGATTTGGAAGCAATTATTTAAAAACCATGTATACGCACTTTCAAGACCTAAGTAACAAAAACATTTTATATTTTTATATTTTTAACTTAATGTTGAATGTTGTTCTTCTCCCCTCTCTCTCCCCTTCCTAGTCTTCTTCCCCTCCTCCTTTTCCTCCTTCTCTTCCACCTCTCCAGGGGTGCTTAATCACTGAGCCACATCCTCAGCCCTTTTGCTAAATTGCTGAAGCTGCCTTTGAACTTGCGATCCTCCTGCCTCAGCTTCCTGAACTACTGGGATTATAGGCATGCCACCATGCCTAGCTTCAAGTTGTTGTTGATTCTTCTTTTATTTTCCATTTGTTTTCTTTGTTTATATATATTTTTATATTTTTTCTTTTCATAGATGAAAATATCATTTAAAGATGGAATTTTTCCTTTACACAGTTGAAAAAAACATACAAGCAGCATCAATATCAATCTCGAATGCTGAAAATTAAATGTTTTATTACATATGAAAAAGATTAAAATGAGCAATTTAAGATAATTTTCTTGAATTTTTTTCACATGTATTATTTTGAACATTTAATATTTCACATATATTTATAATAAATATTTCCATTGCATTTCCTTATTTACATCCTCTATGTGTGAGTCTTTAGGAATGTGAAAGGGTTGTAGTCAAGAATAATATTATTAAATGCATGTCTGCAATACCAGTCCAATTCTGCCTATGCTTAGCTACATGATCATTCGGAATAGCCCTGTGTGTGATATCTCTGAGTGCTTTTTTTTTGAGTACTTTTTATGTACAAGGAAATATGTTAAGGATATCAATTGCATTACAGAAATATAATTCTTCCTAAGATGTTAAAACTAAGCAACACTAATTAATTGACTTTAATTCACTTTCAGAGTTAGTTATTGGCAGAATTAAGGGAACAAAGAAAACATGGTGAGGCACTCAGAAAGTGGAAAGGATTGCAAGGTCTTTCTCCTTGAGGCTTGAGACATTGGGAAGGAAATAGAGGACTGAACCTCAGTATTTGCCCACGCCACACAGCTCTGGCTTCAGACCCCTTTTCTCCCTTATATGTTATAATTTCTATCTTATGGACTTAACACTTCTTAACTAAATCCCTCACAGTTCTTAGCCTGAGCTTTGCTCCATAGCAGACACACAATATTCAATTAAAGAATGAGTGAATGAATGAATTATGAATTAATATATCTCCAGAATTTTCAATGATGCAATTTGAAAATTTCTGTTGTGAGAAAAGTTGCTTAGTAATCTCTACTGACACTTTTCTGTAGAGAAGAATGGTTACATGAAAGTGAAGCAGTGTTTCTATTTTGAATCTGCAAAGAGGAGACTTTAGAAAGATGAGAGAAAAATACACTTCTGATGTGCATAGAACAATCTGGAGGAACAGTCACTTGGTAGTTGTAACCTTTTCAGAAGCATGTGGATCTGGCATTCAGATAAGACTGCTCTCTTCAGATGTGTTATCTCAATCATTGTGTAAATTCATTGTCTCTTTATAATGTCAAATTAATACTGAGAACAAGTTTCTCATTTGCAAAATGATATTTTGTCCAACTTTGAAGCTTGATTTGATTTTAACAAGGTAAGTCAGTATTGTTATGGTGCAGGAAATAGATGTGCTACAGACAAAATTCCTATCCCTAAGGAATCTGCACTCATATCTTGGAAAACAGAATAAACTACATACTAAAGTAAATACAAAATATTTTGTCAGGGATCTTACGTGGCACAAAATTAATTAAGCAGACTAAGGATATAAGGAATGATGAGAGGTGGTATTTTAAATAAGGGGATAAGATGAGGCCTATTTTGGTAGAAGATATTAGAACTAAGAATTTAATAAAGTGAGAGAAAAATCTGAGTAGATATCTGAGAAATAAGTGTACCAAGTTAAGAAAAAAAATACAGTAGTTAAAATAATTATAAAATAGGATTAGTTTGAGAATTGAATTTAATACCCTGCATGAAGAGTTTTATAACTTATAACTGACATCGATATTTATTATGTATATTAGGTTTTTTTCAAGGCTTTTAAACAAACTGGGTGGTTTACAATAACAGAAATTTATTCTCTCATACTTCTTGTGCATAGGATTCTGTAACTAAGATGTCAGTATTAAAGGGTTGGAGCCTTCTGAGAAACTTAAACAGCATGAAGAAACTCTCCTTCAAACCCTGATTCTTGTGACCAAGTCAGAAAGATTTCAAACATGTTGCTCAGAGTAAGAGTTTATTGAAGGGATAAGAAAAGGAAAAGGGTACACTCTTAATGGAGAGAGTGGCCATTTTAGAGAGGAGAGAGACAATATGCCTTTCCTGCACCCAGTTTTTATTGGGGATCCCAGAGAAGTTTCCAGAGTCTCCCCCAGGTCCGCCTCTTGCCTTTTCACTGAGAACAAGATAACATCAGGCTTTCAAGTCCCCGCTGCCATGACAATTCTAGGTCACTTTGGCCCATGCTGACCAGTTCTAATTGGATTCTTAATCATAAATTCTTATAGATTTTATAGTTAGGAGGAATTATCCTCATCTCCTGAGTTTTGGGATCTGGTCTGTGAAAATGGTCACAAAAGATTCCCCCTTCAGGTAACTTGGGGTTCCTCATCTCAATGTTATTTAGGAGGTGCGTTTCTCCTGCAGTTTACAGATAGTTTGCGAGGAATGTGACATATCTTCTCCATTTAATCCAGGCAGGGCTTCAGGTAAATTGCTTCTAGGAAAAGAAAGCATGTGGGGGTCAGCACAGTGGGCCCATTTTATGAGATTATTCCTTTGTATCCTTCTATCCTGCGTCTTTAGCATGTTCACCCCCAGTTTAAGAGGTTTCTCCCTTTGGAAGCTCTAGGACAGCCCTCCCTTTGTCCTGTTTTCTGGTGGAAAAGCATCTGGACAGTCTCTGGTGCTTCTTGGCTGGCAGCTGCATGACGCTGCTTCTTTCAGAATGTGCACTTTTCTTTGTCTATTTAGATGACCTTCCTTTTATAAGGACAGTCATTAAATTGGACAGGATCCTACCCAACCCATGAGAATTTTATCTTAACTAATTACATCTGCAATGACCTTTTTCCAAATGAAAACACACTCTGACGTTCTTCCCAATATTATTCCTCACCCCTGCCCCAGGGGAGAAAAACTTAATGGTTATCATGGTGTTTTTATTGGAAAGAATTTCTTTTCTTTTGACAGTTTTATAGGACAGAAACCAGAAGAGTTAGGAATGGATGACTGAGTAGACTGATGACTATTTTCCCTTTTTGGGGTAATATTTTTGTAGTGTATCTGAGGTCAAAGCAAATGTATAAAAATAAATAAATAAACTCTGGTCTTTGAGTAATTTTCAGCGAAACTAGAATCATGTTTTTCCTCATTGGATTGAAAAACAAGGTAGCTACTATAAATTGGCCTTTTGATCATTACATGTTTGAGGAAGGAAATGTTGTTAGCTTAAAGTACAAGACTAGCTCTGTACTTGAAAGAAAGAGTTTACTTATGCCCGAGGTCAAAACTGAGGTTAAATTAAATAATGACACAACAAATAAAAACTGACAATAATATGGAATCAGGTCTGAAGCATTGCTTTCTTTACAAACACGTTCATGGATGCTCATTTGTAGTTTTTTGAAGTTACACCATTTTAAATAAAAGTTAAATATTATTGTCCTGTTTTATCAATCTTTGCATGTATTTCCCAAATCACCCAAGCAACGGGCATTCATATTACCTTAAGAAGCCATGGCCACCGCAAGTACTAAATCTGGTATGGAAGAGGAGGCAGGGTACTTAGAGAAAGACAATAAAAATCACACAAAAACACACAAAAAAGATATAATATATAAAACTCCTGACTCCAGGTCTGATATATCTTGGGTTATCCATGAAAGTTAATTATCATTTCATTTAGTGGTAACTTGCCATTATTATAAACAAATTGCCAAAGAGGAAATAAACATTTTTCAAAACTAAGCAAATGCAATGCTATCTATAAAAAAAATATGTAAACCATCTTTTTATACACCATAGAACCCAGCAAAAATTCTCCAGATATCCAATCATTATGTTCTGAAAGATTTAGTGATGACAACAAAAGCAAATCCTAACAAAACTATTCCTTTACTTCTTAGCAACTCTTAAAAAGTTTTCTTAAAACCCTAGCAAAACCTTCCCTTTACTGTCCTGTCCATAAATGAGATGTCCTTCTCATCTGCCTCACTTCTGTTCTTACCCTCATCTATTTAACCCTCTAAGTAGGATCCAGGAAAACATCATCATTCTTCTCCTCATAAACAACCAAAATTCCTTTTGTACTTGTAGCAGAGGCACAGAATCTTTTTACAATCTACAGGGCTCTAGGAGATGGCCACTCTGCCCTCATTATACCCCACTCATCCTCATATTCCTTGGCCCTTGGTTCTGTCTCTCAAACACAAAATCAGTGCTACATATGCTCTGTTGAACAGGTATTATCTTGTTAACTGTCTCTTCTTCTAGATATGGTCATGAATTCATTTATTCATTCATTCATTTCTTTATCCATTGATTAAGAGAATATTTACTGTTTCTTAAGTTTTAGGCATGGTTCTAGAAGTTGTAGATACAGCTGTAAACAAATCAGCCTCTGTCCTTTGTGTGTTGTTTAATCCAACAAAGATTACACACACACACAAACACACACACAGAGATACACACACACACTAATATGGTACATAGGAAATGATAAGTGCTGTGAGGGGAAATTAAGACAGAAAGGAGGTTAAGGAATGTTGGGTAGGTGGGGAGCAGGATGTTTATTTTAAATACTGCAGCAAGAAATATTTGGTAAGACAAGTAAAGCTCTGCCAGAGCTGAATAAATGACGTAGGTTGACATCTGCAAGAAGAGCATTTCTGTGAAGAATTGTGAGTGCAGAGGCCTGAGTGGGAGTTTTAAGAGCATGTCCAAGAAGCCAACGCCAGCTGGAATCTTATAATATATGTAGAATAAGAAAGTAGTCATATAACAGAGATAAGTGTGGGAGATTGCTGGAATTTGTAGGACAACTTTATATTTTATTCACAGTGAGCTGGAGAGCTATTGAAGGATTATGAAACTTAGAATAGATACAATCAATGTTTTTACATGGCAGGATGGTTCTTTCTCATCAAGGTAAATATTTGTTGAATGAATAAATACTATTAATGGAATTTGGTTTGAAAAAGCCGATCAAAGCTGGGTCTGGTGGCTCATGCCTGTAATACCTGAGGCTTGGGAGGCTGAGGCAGGAGGATCACAAATTCAAAGCCAGCCTCAGTGATTTAGTGAGGCCCTAAGCAACTTAGTGAGATCCTGTTTCAAAAAAAAAAAAAAAAAAAAAAAACCAACATAAAAATGTCTAGGAATGTGGCTCAGTGGCTAAGCACCTCTGGGTTCAATTCCTGGTACCAAAATGAAAGAAAATTAAAAAATAAAAATAAAACCAGTCGAATTTCAAACTACCATTCTTTCTTTTATGCAGTATTCAAGCAGTAAAATAAACCTAACCTGTGCATTTTCTATTGAACTAGATAAATTAACTTGAATGCATGTGAATTACCTAAGGGTTAGCATGCTGCCTGTCACCCCTTTGTCTTTTCTGAGATCAATATACAAAGTGCTAAGAAGTCGAACTCAATATGCTTTTATTTCCAATTCCTTTGCTCACTGTGAAAATTATACCAAACCTCCAATGTTGCAATTGATTGACATTACTCTTTATAGCACAGTTTGCCAAAAGACTGAGAAGACACAGGCAGTGTAGAAATTCTTATTGTGTCTGATTTTGTTCTAGTTACTTCCACAGAGAGGAGGAACTTTCAAATGAAGAATAATAGTTTTGTGTTTTCTGAATAGAAGTCAAGGGATATGTCTTCACATCTGAGTATAATGTTCAAAATCATACTCAAAACAATCTGAATTCATGCTGATATTTAATTAAGACAAACAACATCAACAAGATGGAGACGTGGACAACTTAGTATTTTGTGCCCTGGGGGCTATGCCTGGGTTTTGGAGACTAATTTGAGTTCTACTGCTTGCATCCTGTTTTACTTTCTGTTACATGAGCAAATAATTCTCATTGATTGGGTTTATCTACCTAGAAAAAAGGGTAAATAGTTTCTGCTGAATTAATGATATATTGTGTGGAAAATATGTGATGTGGTCTCCATCATATAGGTTTTCAATAATTATCCCTTGTTCTTTTAGCTGGTAGTGGTGTTAGCCCAAATTTTCTGTGGGGTTCTTCCAGGGATCTTGTCTTGATTTGTGGTATTTGAGTGAAGTTTCTGGAAGCCTAGCCATGGAGATAGAATTTTCTTACTTCATTACTTCTTCTATCAAACATAAAAGAGTGTATAATAATGTCATTGGAATATACATTAAATAATGTATGAGCACAAAAGGGTGAGAAATTCAGACATCATTGAGCTAATATGTATATATTAACTAGTTGAGTGATTTTTAATTTTTTTTATTAGAGCTTTATACTTACACATTGTAGGCAGATTCATCCTACTACAAACTCACACATGCATGGAGTTCATAATTCCCCCCTCCTTCTGCCATCCCCTTTTGCCTTCCATCCTCCCTTCCCTCTTCCATATTCCTCCCACTACTCTCATAGGCTTCCTTTCCTTTGTCTATTTATACTTGATTGTTTTTTTTCTACCTATGTATAAAGGTGAAGTTCCCTGTGGTATATTTATATATGCACATAACATGACATTTTAAGAATTTATTCTGCATTGCCCCCCCTCCGACCCATCCCTGTACGAGGCCTCTCAATCTCCCTCTCCTGCATTATAATCTTCCCTTTATGCTAGCCTATCCTTCCCTTCTCCTTTTCTTTATTTTACTCTAGTTTATGCATATGAGAGAAATCTTTTGACCTTTAAGATTCTGAATTTGGCTTATTTCATTTAGCATGATATTATCCATTTCTGTCCATTTATTGGAAAATGCCATAATTTCATCTTTTTATGGTTGAGTAAATCTTCATTATATATACATACCACAATTTCTTAATTCATTCATCTATTGACAGGTACCTGGGTTGATTCCATAATTAAGCTATGATGAATTATGCTGCAATAAACATTGAGGGTTCTATGTCACTGCATCCTTCCCAGTGTAGATCTTTGGGAAAATACCAAGTAGTGGGATAGCTGGGTTATATGGTGGTTCCATTGCTAGTTGTTTTGAGGAATCTCCATACCACTTTCCAGAGTGGTTGTACTAATATGCGGTCCCACAAACAATGTACAAGTGTACCTTTATCCCACAACCTTGCAAGCATTTATTGCTGTTCATACTCTTGATCACAGCCATTCTGACTCAAGTGAGATGCATTCCAGAGCCTGGCAAACCCTCATGGTTCCTACTGCAGGCTAATACCTGAAGATTCAGCCTCTAGAACTGCCTTAGACCAGGGTGGCCAACTGTCCCCACCACCCAAATGCCAACCTCAAGTGGAAAATAAATGTGGGCAATAGAACAAGTAGAAGATGGTTAAAAGGTATGTGAACAAAAGTTTAACATCACTAATCATCATAGAAATTCAAATGAAAGCCACAATGAGATATCATCTCGCTTCAATAAAAATGGCTCCAATCAAAAAGACTAAAGATAACAGATATTGGTAAGAATGTGGAGAAATGGGAAATTTTGCTTAAGGGGGATATAAGTTAGTAGAGTCATTATGAAAAAAATATGGTAATTTTATCCTTTTTAAAAAAAACTTTAAAATAAAAACACTATAGGATCTAGCAATCTCATTACTGGGTATGTATCTAAGAGAAATAAAATCAGTGTATTAAAGACACATCTGCATTTCCACATTCATACAGCACTATAACTGATAGCCAAAAAATTCAAAAAAACCTGAGCATTCATCAACTAATGAATTGACAAAGAAAATCTGGTCCATAAGCACAATGACATACTATTTAATAATAAAAGAGAGAAAATCCCATCATTTGGTACAACATGGATGGAACTAGAAGTAATTATGAAAGTTTTTCTTCAATTTTAATGTTCACTCTTTAAGTGTAACAAGCCAGGCACAGGAACAAAACTAATGCATGATTTCATCCATGCATGTAATCAAAAAAAGTTGATCTCATGAAATTTCAGAGTAGAATGCTGTTTTTCAAAAGCTGAAGACAGAAGCATATATAGAGAGATGAGGAAAGGTTGATCAGTTAATACTAAGTTACAGTTAGACATGAACAAGAAGTGTACTATTGCATAGGATGACTATAGATAACAATAATGTACTGTAAGGTTCAACAACCCAGAAGAAAGGATTTTGAAAGTTTTCCCCATAAAGAAATGACAAATGTTTGAGGACATAAATATATTTAACCTCATTCAAACATTGTGTGATGTATACATGTATCAAAACATTACAATGCACTCTACTAACAGGTATGATTTTTTGATTTTATTTATCAGTTTAAAAATTAATTAAAAAATAATGCAAGAAAACATAGAAGTCAAGTAGTCATAATAATACATTAAATAAACTAAATAAGCCCCCAAGACTTTAACATAGCTTTAAAAACCCAATATACCCTATGTTCAGTATTAAGCACATAGTTGGCTAGATTTTTTTCTATTGTCCAAAAGAGGCTAAGCAGCCACATGCCTCTGGTTTTAGAGTGATGAGGTTAGGCTACATGACAGCTGCCTGTTAGTCTCTGAATTTGTAATTTTCTGGCAACACAGAGCACACCTATATGGAATACAGGGAAGGGTGCATTTGTGTGTATCTTTATGTGTGTAGACCTGATGATTTACATTAGGGAATTTGGCTACCTTACCTGTATTTCTTATGCCTCTGTATGAAAATATTGTCTCTCAATTGGGTAGAGTTTAGCCAATATTGATATTTAAATATCTTACACAACATTAAAACAGTAAAGTGAGTGCTTATAAAGAGTATTCATAAAGATCACAAAATATTCTTCATAAAATAACTTAGTCCAAAGTTTGAAATGTATTCCTGAAAACTTTAACTTTCTTATATACGTCTATGCAACTTTAAATATATTTGATGGATTAGTATATCATTTTATGGTCAACAATATCAAAGAAACTAAGAATAATTTTTACCATTTTTCCAGTGGAGTAATATTTGGGTTGTTCAATCCAACTCCTCTTGCAGATACAATATTTTTACCTTTTCACAACATCAAATGTCTAGTGTGTTGTTAAACTCTCATGATCAAACATTTATTCCTTACTTTGTCATTTGCTAGTCATTTTGCCAAGTACAGTATTGATATAATCCATTGGTAATATGATTCTTGCAGAAGTTTTACATTGCTTTCTTTTAAGATGATCTACAAAATTTGGCTCTAACTTGCAGTGCTGTAGCTCTCTGTCTCTGATCCAAGGGCTCTTTCTTCATGGTCCCCTTGTGGAATAAGTTTTTATCTATCATGGTTTTATCCTCACTGCTTGTACTGCAAGGAGAGGGGGGAAGTCACATTTATATTTGAAAATAAATTATCATTTCCTGCAATAATGTGGCACATTGTACTTTCTCTGACAGGTTTTCTCCAACTTCAGTTTTGCTAAGAATATAAAATTTTAACAGCTTTATATGCAGTAAGATGCCCATGAATGCTCCATTTTAGCTCATGAAAAGTGGTGCACAATAGTATGCCA
This sequence comes from Marmota flaviventris, assembly GCF_047511675.1. Lineage (NCBI taxonomy): Eukaryota > Metazoa > Chordata > Mammalia > Rodentia > Sciuridae > Marmota > Marmota flaviventris. The sequence continues at coordinate 69,307,208 of NC_092506.1, read as the reverse complement.
TATACCAATAGGCCTGTGTGATGCCCATTTACATGTTATATTGCACAATATCAAAAAATATTAACTTATTTTGAAGTAAGAATCAAAAATCCTTTATTTAGTCTCTGCTTTTCCATGAATTTATCAAAGGACATTAAATTATTAACCTTTCCATATATCATGTTATTGATTAAGAAATGAAGCATTTGGCATAAATATCTATAAAGCTGTTCAGAGTTCTTGTAGCCCTCCTTGGGCTATGGTGATATTCTAAATTAAAAAAAAAAAATATATATATATATATATATATATATATATATATATATATATATGCCTAATGCATAACTGAAGGCTTATTAACACATAACCCTTATCATTGAGCTTGTAGTCAGCACCATATGATTTATTTCTAGTCTATTTTTGGCACTATTTTGAGTGAGATGATATCTACCCTCCAATTATAGGAGCCTGGAGACTGACTCCAGAACCTTTGAAGCTTTGTTATATTCCAAGTAAAGAGACACTTTTTGAAACCTGGAAGATAAGGTGACATTTCTGAGGTTCAAGAAAGTGTGAACTTTAGCACTGAGCATATAATGCTATTCAGTTTTACTTCCTGAAGTTTTTACTTAATGTAAGCATGGTGCTGCTATTATAAGACAAGCTTTTGAATCAAAGAAGAAAGGGGAAATATTTCGATACAGGCAATTTTGACATTAAGATATCTATTGTTGCTAGCTGAGCTTTGAACACACTAGAACAGTTCTTGACAGTAAAGAGATTTTCAGTATATATTTTCCATTACAGTCAAGCAAGTAGGAAGGAAGACAAACATGAACAATCCTTAAAGGATATGACTTTTGGCACTGTGTTAAAAAAATATAAAAAGAAAAATGAATTTCATAGTCAAGAATGAGATGGTATTTCCTCTTTAAAAATCAATGGGCATGATTTTACTTATTCAATGATAATAAATCTTTAAAAGTACTAAATGATTTCTCAATTAGTAAATTTTAATTGAATAGACCAATTATCCTTATTCATCCTTTTTTTTTGTAGCTGCTATTTCATGATGTCATTTAGTAGAAACTCTTCAAAGAATTTTGCAGATCTTTTGATTCAATACATTTATTTTACAAAAGCAGTACTTTTGTTGGGTATTGCCTTTGGGTCCTCAATTTTATTTTCCACTTGTGAAACATTTGTCACGGGACTCCTATAGCTTATATTTCTCACTCATGAAATTCATAGAATATAATTATTATTGTAATTAACTAGTTATTAATATTTGCTCAAAGTTACACAGTAACTACTTTTGGAGCCAGATAAACATGAGGTGTTCTAAAATCTGGTCCTTGCTTTTCTCACTACATGAAATGTCCTCTCATGAAATATGATGCATGTCCATTTTCCTCTGTATGTTTTCTGGATACAATAATATTATCATGTACATATGTATATATGTGTCTATGTATGTATTAATGTGATACCATTGTATGTAAATATCAGAGTAGTGATTGCTATGGGCCAGACACAGTATAAAACATTTACATATCGTATGTTATTTCATCTCCACAATAATACTAAATGTATCTTCTTCCATTTTCATAAAATAAAATATCAAGGCTCAGGAACATCAAGTTACTTATTCAAAGACACAAAATAATTAAAGTGTGTGAGCTGAGACTTTCATCTTAGCTCTTAGCTACTAGTATTTGCCACAGTATATGTTCTTAGCTACTAGTATTTGATATTTGTAGTTTATAGTAATGGGGTTCTTATTCTCTAACCATTGAAACAACACATATTTAGTGTAAGTGCTCCAGAAATTCTTTGCTTTTTGGGGAAATAACCTCAAATTTTGTAACAACTAGAGTTCAAATATTGTTTTTCACTTCCACTACCACAGTTGAGAGGTCTGAGCAAGATTGTTTAGGAAGAGTAGGTAAGAGTCAAAATACTGAAATCTACCTCCTGTTCTCATTTAGTTCTCCTTTGCCAGTTCCTTCTCCATCTTTATGGTGGACATTGAAGATGACACGTGTACCACCCATCTCTTGAGTATGTAGCCATCTATAAATATGAATTAAGAAAATTCTACTAAATCCCAAGGTATAGTGAATTAACTTGAAGGAATTTCTAAGCATGTGGGAGAAAGACTAATGAAAGCATGATCTAATTAAGTAATTGTTGTGTTCTAAGTTATGAGTGTTCAATTAAATGAAATTTTAAATTATTCTTTTTGATTCTGCTAATTAGTGAGTTTTGTATCTGCTTCAGTTGAGCATGAAGCCAATACTGACACAGTCTTTTCACCTGGGGACTACATTTGCAATTTTCCTAGTCTTTTGGGATTTATGCAATTAAAATGAAATTGAATCTTTGGTTTAATCCTTTATGCAAGACATAAAGGACCACAGCTTCACTAAGTAAAGATTTGAATGAAAGTTAGGTATACTAATACCCCAGGTATTTTTATTTACTATCTTCTCTGTGAGATTATCCTAACCTATACCTGAACTTTCTAAAGGTCCTTCTGGGATCTCTGTTTTGCACTCATGATGATTTAACTTGTTTCCCAATCTCTCTTCCTTACTAAACTATAAACTTGCAGATAAGTACACTGTCTTGTTTAACATGTCAAGATCACTGTTAGCAAGTGCAAGGTCTGGGGCAGGGTGAGTGCCTAATTGTTACTTGATCTGTTGTCTCAATGGACAAATGGAGCACTTTTCTCTCATCTTTCACAGGCAAATAAATGGACAGTGGCAGGCATCATTCAGCTTACTCATCAGTTGATGATTTTGGCCTGTTTATGACTATTAGAAATAATAGTATATGTAGGGGCCATGTCTCATTAAACATAGATCTATTAAACTATGGATAATACCTTCTCTTCTACTTCCCAGGGGTGAAATGCATTATGGAAAAATAGACAAAAACTCTGAAATTAGGTGATCCTAGGTCACAGATTTTTAACTTACTTCTCTGAATTCACTTAATTCTTTCAACTTTTGACAACTGTTTTCTTTTTCAAAGAATGATGGCATCACTTCTATTCTTCTTAGGTTTTGATGAGGATTTAAATCTAAGGATTTATTGTTATGAGAATTATATGGGATAGAATATAAAGGAAATTATAAAGGAAAATTTTATATATGTATATAAAATACAGTATATGAACTATATTTAAAATAAATATCTATATAATTTTTATACATTATTATATAAATATAATTACATAAAATATATACAAAATGTGTAAGTATATTATATATAAATTTTACATATAACTATATATAAATTTTCTTTATATCTTCTTTTATATTTATCTTAGGACAAATATAATAATATTTACATATATATACATATATAAATTTAAAAATAAAATAATATTTTTCCCTTTATATATGTCTTAGAAATATTCTAGAACTATTTTCTAAAAGGTTGATTTATACTTAGCTCAAAGAAAGAATAATAGCCCACACTTTTCACACTCAATTCAATTTCATGGAGGACAATGTTAGTCCAATGAACTACAATTTCTCTCTTTCTTTCTTTCTATATGATGTTACAAGTTGGTGAGAGGAAACATTTCAATATAATTTATCTGACATTTGAAGTGGTCTTCTAAATATTCCTCTAAAGAAGTTTGAGAATTAATGGATGGATTAAAAGACAAATTCTTAAATATTTGCTGCTTTATCCATGCTGATCATTCAGTGTCATTGTTTTAGAGAGAATTTTATTTGATTGACTTTATGTGTCTGCCTGACTGTCTTATATAGAATTTTTACCTTGTACAAGAGAGTGGAGTGAGTGTTCATAAGAGTGTATGGTGAAATAAATTTAGATATGATAGCAAATGCATTAAACAAACAAGTTAGGACAATATAATAGAAAAGTTCTTATCAAAATGTGGTCACTGAAATACCTCCATGATACTTATTTTTGTCTTTACAAAATGGTTGAGAAGTGTTCATTTTGTGTTTGTTAAGGTTATGAAGTATTTTTTAAGAAATTTATTACACAGACTGTTAATATGTATTTTCCATACCTCACATTAACTGCATTAGAATTTTTTAATGCCTATAAATATATTTGAATTTATAATGGTGAGACCAGGGATTGAATTTCTGGCATTTAGTTCAAATGATTCTGTATGCACATTGAATTTGAGTATCACTGGTCTTGGATAACTTGTTAAAAATTGTGAAAGATAAAATTCAACTGAGATACATATCAGGGAATATTATGTTCACGTTAGGGTAGACTGGTAATAAAGATTAGTTAGGGATTTATGTCAGTAATTACCATAATGTAATTTACGTATGGATGAAGTTGCCAATAAATGTAGTATAATTCTTCCTACCTTAGTGATCAGCTGTTTATCCATCGGCTATGCATTCATTCCTGTCATTTATTCATTTATACATTTACTCATTCAACTGACTTTTGCTGTGAAGTTAAATTCTAGGTGGTGTTAATTAAGAGTTTTTCACTAGCTTCTTAGATCTTTGAATCTGTTTCAATTCAAACATGATAATTTGAATTACATTGCTACATCCTAACCACCAAATTATATGTATGGCAAACTGTTTTAAGTTGGTTATTAGCTAATGAAATCTTGAAAAGTCAAGTAGAAGTTAGTTAAGAAAAGAGAAAGGTCTAAAGCCAGGAGTTGTGTCAGGAAAATTAGGCAGTTTGTTCATGGGTAGGAAACCAATGAGGGTGCTTTTGGAATTATAAATAGTGTGTAATGGGGCTGGTGCTATAACTCAGTGGTAAAGTCTAGCATATATTAGGCCCTGTTTATGATCCTCAGCACTGAAAAAGTAAATAAATAAAATATGTTGTAATGGCTGGAGCATAGGGTAGGAGGAGACTAGAGAAACATGAAAGAAAGATCATGCTGACACATTGTAATCCTTGGAATAAGTGGGCTTTAGTGTTAGAATCATTGTTTTTATCATACATGCTCTGATTTCAGTGTAATAAGATTTTCAATTGCTGTATTGAGATATTGCTGTAGAACAAGTATAAAATGTCTTATTTTTCCCAGATAAAAATATGTTGTCAAATGGTAAACTTCAGTAAGGAAATTATGGTCTTAGAATTGGATTTCTGAATGAGATTTTACCAGCTATAAAATCAGCTCTATATAAGGGAAATGCTTGCCATGAAAATATTATTATGATGTTATATTGTTATATTGTGTCTGAACTAAATTCTGCCCATCTCTAAGCTTCAGTACTTTAAAAAATCATAGTTTAACAATTGAATTAATATTTGTCTTATTTTTTATTCGGGTAGACATTTATCTTCCTGTGACATTGTTCAAGAAATTAATTTTTGAACTATGTTCCAATTTCATGGCTTAGTCCTTAATTTTTTTTTTCTACAAGCAGGTATGCCTTTTCTGTGGCCAAGACAATTTATACACTGGATGAAATTGTTTTGAGAAAGAGGAGGAGATTAATCTGAGAATAATATGGGGCTTTTCTTCTATAAATTAAAGATTTTCTAACAATAAAATATTCTTAACAAGGCATGATTAATTCAAGCATATCAAGATACTCCATAATCAGCTCAAGTATCCTGGGTAGATTCATGACCTAAATGTAGTGTGTCTTACAACAGATATTCATTGCGGGTATTTGAGCCACATTCAGGAGAAAAGAGAAGGATGGAGGGATAAAATGACGCCCAGAAGATAAAAAGGGAAACAAATAAATGTCCTACCTAAGCTTATAAGATAATGTGCTTTCCTAAAAGGCAGACAATATGCAACAAATTCTTCTTTTTTTTTTTTTAGGTAGTAAACTGTAAACTCATTTCTAGAAGTTAAAATTATACAGATCTGTATGGAAAAGACCCAGCCCTTATATTTACCTGTTTCTAATCCCTGCAATAATACTTTACCTCTCCAGTTTACTGTCCCCTGTGTTGAAAGTCTTTTCTCTAAAACCCTTGTGACCGTGCTAGTCTTAAAACTGTGATGTTCTCCTCAAAAGCACACACTGAAGGTTTAAGCTCCACTTTAGACAGCAGAAAACAATCTTCAAAAGGGTGCAATTTGGTTATTAGTCAGATCCTTACCAGGTCCTCTGGCTCCACTACAGGCAACTGTTTCTTTACTTACAGGATAGGCATTCCTGGGTTTTCACACACTATCAGAAATATTTTAAATGCATTTAGGAGTGTCCTCCTTTAGTTGCACTTGCAGGATCACAAAAGATTCACTATAAATTGCATATTCATGCATGTTTGCATTTGTATGTGTATATTCATATGTAGAAATATATGCTTATGTATTAGATTTGTATATGAATTGTGTCTCAAAATCTTGACATCTTTTATGGCAGATTTAATAGTAGTTCACATTTGAAATGATTATTATTGTTTGAATTCAAAATTATAACTTTTTTAGATGATATAATTTTAGGTTTATCAATATCCAACTAAAATGATTTTATTATCTGTTACATTTATGATTTTCTGCCTAATTACAAGTCATTTTCCCTTCATGTGAAATACCCTCTGTTCACATACATTGCTTGTTCATGCCATATACCTCTAAGTAATTTCACCTTAAAAGCACTGTTCTAGAAGTCTTATTTTATCTTCTCAAATGGAGACAAATTTTATAGTCTCATTATCTTACTGTCTTTATGTCTATCTCTTAATATGTATTATAATTTATTTTATATGACAATTTTTATGCTTATTTTACCTCTTAGACTATAAACTTACTAACAGTACACAAAATATCTGGTTTATTCTTGTATTTTATAAATGGCCAATACAAGGTAAAAATAAGTATAATTTTATTATTATCAGAAGTAATAAAGACAATGTGTTTCAAAGTGAGATATAATTTCTTTGACATTCTAAACATCAAAGGAGACATTGCTAATGTATTAATAAAGATAGAATATTTGGAAATAATTTTGGAGCTCACAAAAAAGGAATATTTAATGGAACTATCATTTATAATATCTAGAGTAATAGCAATAATTTTTGTTTTAAAAAAATTTGTTACGATTAATTAATATAGATAGTTACCTCATGGCAAAAATTTTAAAACTGTTAAGTACTTTTTGTTAATCATAAGATATCCAGATCCAGTAGTAAGCAATTCCCTAAAAATTAATTCCAATTTTAAGTAAAATGAAAAAAACAAAACAAAACAAAACAAAAACCTAAACCTCACATACTATTTAAGAAAGTCACTTACATATTTGAGACATATCCAGGACCTATAGTTACCATTACATTTGTTTTATTACAAAAATGATCTGAAGTGAATATGTAGCCTGTCTTTTCTCTAGGTCTATTTCCATGTGGAGTATTTTTAAAAATTTTATTCCCAATATCTACCAATAGATATAAATATTAGAACATCATTTGACTAAAGAAATTATAATGACTGAATTTGTTATGGCTTGATAAATTTGATGGAAAAATGGTGACCATATTAGAAATTTCACAACACTAAAAACCTAACATTATTTGAAAATACAGTTGTTTGTCTAATAACAGGAGGATTCAATTCCCATAGAAACCTTCCATGTGATACTGAAGTTGCATGGAATAATCAAAGAATATTTTAAGTGTCCTCTTTACAAAAAACTGTTTCAACTTGTCTTCAAGTAAAGACTGGTGTCAAGTGATAAACGGACTCTGGGGTGTGTCCTGATGTCATTAGTTTAATCAGTGAAACTCTAGCAGAAAACTTTTTCAAATGCTATTCTTGATTCCAGTTTCACATTTCCCTCTCTTAAGATATGAGAAGAATTTGCATTTGCATTTTTAAATCTTTCAATCATCCCCTATAAATATAGTTCATTTGTAACAATCATTCTGCAAACTCAGTGTGGACAGTTTAGAAATCAACTGTGTATTGGATAATTAAATCTGTTTAAATATGGAATTAGTTATCCAAGCTTGACGAATTCCCATTAGCACATAGAGAAATATGGAATGCTATATATACCATAAAAATAGGAGCAAAGAATTCAAAACACTTTTAGAGCTGGTTATTTCTTACATTTCTAAATATCTTAGAAAACAACTGTGATTGCCATAATTATGTGTGTTTAGAAAATAACTAAGTATTTATAAAGAATGAACAAGCATCTTCTGGAGAAATGGCCTATGAGAAAAAAAAAAAAAAAAAAAAAAAAAACCTTTAATTGCTCTTAGGTCATTACAAGTTCATGAAACAGTTTTTGATAATTCCCAAGTGAGTTGAAAGATGCTCCAACAATTTACTAAAGTTCATATATATATATATATATATATATATATATATATATATATATATAGGGTTTTAGCAAAATAAGAGAAATACATTTGTAAGTTTTAGGGTGGTTAACAGCTCCTAAGGCACCGGGGCTCTTTATTCAGAGTTTTATAGTGGGCAATGTGGAAGACTTCTAGAATTGAAGTGGAATAAAAATGGAGTCTATGGGGCATGCTTTACTTATTCAGCTCTAAAACAGATTTAATTAGTCAATTATCTAATAAACATCAGAATGCATAAACAGTGCACATCTGAGTATGTTGAATATAAGTTGCAAATTTCCTATATTCATAATGGATGATTGAAACATCATTAAAGATATGTAAATGCAAAATCATTTCATTAGAATTTTGAGGGGGAAAAAGGTAATTAAAATAGAACTGTGAAGTGATATTAGCTTTCTTCCCAATTGAAACTTGCTAATGATTTATTTTGCCAGAAGATTATTGTAGTTCAAGTCCATTTAGCAGCCAAGCTGCACTATAACTGCCTTTATCCTCTTCTTTCTGAGTGTGTTAGAACCTTAAAAGAATCATGTCAAAGTATTGGAGAATTTATTGTTTGTCTCATCTACTGTATTTTGAAAAAGATATTTCTCAGATAAAACATCCAGTCTTTATAATAAATGTGACTAATGCTGCTTAACTTTGTGAGATTTTTTATTTCCCTAAGATGGTGTGTTGAATGCACTGGTGAATAGGCATACTTTTCAAAAGAAGAAGCTCCATGTTTACATCCTCATAAGGTTTCCTTGTAGTTCATTGTTTCAGTGTGTGTGTGTGGGTGAGTGGGGGCGTGTGTGTATAATACACAGTAGATGTTTCTTTAGCTAATGGTCTTTTTAATCCGTGAAGTTGGTGCTGGCCTCTAGCAATGGTCTTCTGTGTAATAAATAGCAGAGGGCCACTCTTGGGCAGACAGAGCTGGTATGCTAACTTTGGTCTCTCTTCTTATAAAGCCACCAATGCAGCTCTGCATGGTGATGAACACCTGAAATCTCAGCTACTCAAGAGGCTGAGGCAGGATGATCACAAGTTGGAGTGCAGCTTCAACAACTTAACAAGACATTGTCTCAAAATAAAAATGAAAAAGAGTTGGGGTTGTAGCTGAGTGGTGGTAGAGCATCCCTGATTTCAATCTATGGTACCAAAAAAAAAAAAAAAAAAAAGGAAAAGAAGGACTTGAAAATTAAATTTCAAGACACAAACTTTTAGTAGACACATTCAAACAATCACAAATTGACTCTTAACTTTCTCAGTTATTTACTTGTAAGACTTAGCCATATGAGCTTTAAAACTTGAGCCTATAAAACTAAATAATTAAAATCTGATGACATTTTTAATCTGAAAAAAATATGATTATACTTCAGCAGGAACCTTGGAATGATTAAGTGAAATTCCATGGAGTCACGTTGAATAATCTGTTTGAAGGACTGCGATTGTTATAATTATTTTAGTTTTAGAGTAAATTTTACCACTAGGTGTTAATTATAGCAGTTTTAATTATATTGAGCCATGATTCTAAAAGTTTTGATAAATATGTTTATATTTAAACTATTTGAATGGTTTTTATTAGTGCATTATAGTTTTACAAAATAATGGATTCATGTTACATAATAAAAGATTCATTTGGTGTGGTTTTTTAAAGAAACAACCATTCTCAGTATCTTCACTGTCTATCTATACACACACATACACACACACATACGTGCACTATAAATATATATATATATATATATATTTTTTCATAAATATATGTTTACATATATGTAAATATACTTACATATATATATAAATACATATAATTACCAATACCTAATTGCTATGTATGCATATCATGATATGTTTAAATATATAATTTTATTCTGATTTTCAACAAAATAATTCCATTGTATTTACAGGTACCCAATGAATTATCGTCTCATAAATAGATGTAATTGTGAAAGAGATTTTTCAGAGTGATAATGTGTTCCAGATATAGAATGCCTGTAACAAGGGAAGCAGAATTGTGGGTGTCTAGGAGGGAAATTTTACTTTTGCTGAATGTGTGCAGTCTGGTTTTTCATGATATACATTTCTGAATGTTTCATGCTATACTTTCTTTGTGTGAAAATTTACTCTTTCTTTATATTAATATTTATATTAACAGACTTTTTCATTTTTTTCACAAGTGACATATTTTAATTTCCTTTTTCTTTCACAAAATAAATTCTATCTTATGTAGTATCTACATGAAACGTGGATCTGGAGGTATTTAACTGGCACTTTTTTCATTGATTTTATTAAGGAACACAGAACTTCAAAATTCTGAACAATTATTATATAAAGAGATAAAAAATTTAAAACAATAGTGACTTTGTTTTTTCTCTATTATAATTTTTTTATCTACTGCATTTATCTTATGGGACATTTATAATTTATATGAAATTATCTGGGATTTACTGAGTGAGTTTTCATCTGGGACTAACAGTTATTAATTAGGCCTTTCTTCACCTTTGAATATGCCATTTCCCATAGAAATCTTCTGGACATATGTACAAATAAAAAATAGAGATTGGTTCTATTTTTTTAAGTGACTTCTTTTCCCTCTCTGATTTCAAGTTATAACCCTGATGGTTTTTGGTGTTTGAAAAAAAAAAATTTCTGTAGTTCTCTTCATGAAGAGAACTTTGAACCTGTATAATCCTTAAACTCCATTAAATGCAACTTGCCTTGTTTTTAGCATTTCATCTTGTAAAGTAATACTTTCCATTTTATAGCCTTTCCTTATGGGTCATAGGCTACCTGTGCCCATCGGTGTCCCAGGTATCAGAAATATGGATTCAGGAGTAGCTGTTTGTGTCTCTTCTGTCAGTCACTCATCCTGGTGGCATCTCAACTATAATATTTTGGTGCTCTATGGATTTAATGAGAACCTTGAGGCAGAGAATCACTGTATGTGTATATTTTGTAAAATATACCAATAAATTCACGTTGCCATAATAAGCATTTGAGGGTTTCCTAAAAAAGCTTGGTGTCTCTAGGTATTTTCCCTGAGTTCTATAGATACAATGTAGAATCTTGCCTAGTAAAGGAGGATAAAAGATCCAAGACTCACAGTAGGAAACTGTATTTTACTTTATTTCTCAGTGTCCCACTCCATTACCTTTGGATAAATTTTGTTTTTCTCATCTCTTAAGTGGGAAAAACACTAACTTGTTGATTTTCCAGGAGTGTTGTGAGAATCAATGGAAGAAGATTGTCTATGAAGAAACGTTACAATTAGGTAACTTATATAACCAAGCATTCTCTTCATTATAACCATTCTCCCTCCACTGACCATAAAGAGAAGAGATAAATTTTTCTTTTTTGTTTGCTATAACATCAATGTCACTGGATGCCACTAAGTGTATTCTCAAGCAATAATAAATTCAGACTACATTGTGATATATTTTGCCTTATTTTTCCATGATGTACGATGCAGAAAAAGGGTTGATATCCAAATACAGTATGTTACTTTCAAACATATCTGGAAAAAAAGAGGTGGGTATGAAGAGATACTGTGTTGTATGGTGGGCTGCTGAATATTTACAATCAGATATCTAGGGTAAGAGAGGGGACTAGAAATCATGTTTTAGCATTTGCAATTAACTCCCAGAATTCTCAATTTCAAGCTACAGATGTGATATCACTGAATATATGACTGGCAAAAGACTTTTAGCAGCATGCCATCACAAAGGATGTTCACAGGGTGAATACAGAGATGTACACAATTTCCAGAACATAAATTAATGCAGAAAATGATTATGAAGTTTTGCCTACTTAATTATTTCTTTTTGTGGGAAGAAGAGGTACCAGAGCTTAAACTCAGGAGCATTTAACCACTAAGCCACATCCCCAGCTCTATTTTTTTTTTGGTTTATTTAGTGACAGGGTCTCACTGAATTGCTTAGTGCCTTGCCTTTGCTGAGATGGGTTTTGAGCTCTCCATCCTCCTGCCTCAGCCTCCCGAGCTGCTGGTATTACAGGCATGTGCCACCATGCCTGGCTTAATAACTTTTTTAAAAACTTATCTGATTTTAATGTAAGTTTATGAAATGTAATTTTTAATAATGGCTGTGTTTGGTTCTTTGATAGTTATTTGTAATGTTCAGGAAGGACTTCAGAAAACACTATCATAGACAGAATTGGAATACTGCCAAAGAAATACAACCCTTCTCAGCATGTGAAATCAGCTTTGCAATGACCTTACATGGCCAGAACCTGAATTTCACTCCTGAGCCAACTCTAAACTTGTTGTTTTTTTTTTTTTTTGTGAGTCAAATGACATCTTTTCATAATTATAGCATCCTCAAATCCTCTACAAAAGTCCAATGATGCATCTCCCTGTTATTTGTGGGAGTTAGTAGGACAATATTGCCAATGCTCTTTGGAAAAGCTGAAAATAATCTTCACAGTAAAAAAAAAATCACATTATGAAGTTGAAAGTTATTGATTTTCTATAATTTATATATGTAATTTATGTACAGACAAATACATACATTTATTTACATATATTATAAAGCTACATATGCATATTTATGGTTACCTAAGTCCCCCAAGCACTTGGGAACAAAAGATAAAACTTGGATCAATTCCTTTATGTAATGAGATGTTTTTAGTAGCTAAGTCTTAACAAACATTTGCAATGAAATTTTGTAAATGATATGTGAATTTTAAAGCAACTGATTTGTTCAGGTGTACATCCATTTGTCCCTGTAGGGATTATCTCTTATCCCTACATCAGCTGTTCTATTTTAGACATGGTAATTTCTTACTTGGAATACTATAATAAGATAGCCTGACTCTATTTCTAGCCTTTAATTTATCTGTTCTTCAATAGATTACCCCAGGGATGAGAAACTGCCCCCACAATGAGGCCATATCTAGTACCCAAAACTTATTTTGTCAGGAAGAAGTTTTTGGAATTGCAACATATATGCAGGGCTTACATTCTTCATCCCACTATTGTCCTAATAGTCTGATTTCTTTACTCCTTTGATTATACCTGCTTGGTCCATAAAGATTTTACTTTGCTGTCTATGTCCTACATTATCATCAAATTAGTCTTTCTATCCTCAGATTTGATCAAAGTAATCTGTTTCTCAAGAATTTTAACCTTCTCCCTGTTAGTCTCCTCCATATTTTCACATATCAAACACAATCCTTAGTCTACCTTTAAACTTTGTTTCCCCAGAAAGAAAAAGGGAGGTAACAGTTATTGAGGACCTAGGGAAATGAGGATGATGATGGTGATGCTGCTGCTGCTGATGATACAGCATATAGTGTGCTAAATATCTTAATTTAACACATGTTTTTATTCCTCATGTTAATGTTGCACATGCAGACACACACAGACACATAATCCATTTCAAAACTGAAAGAGAAGTTAGGTCTCTTTTCCAAGGACATAATCTGGTAAGTAACAAAGCCAGAATTTACACATATATCTACCTTATTTCAAATTGGATCAAATGCAATGGAAAACTAATTTGGGCAAGAATTCTTGAAGCATGGAACATGTCTCAATGTAAGGGAAATTGACTGAGTCCATGCCATAAATTGATTTCATCACATTGCATAGGTAACATGTTGATTTTATCAAGATAATAAGATGATACACATGAATTACATATTAGAAAAATTCCCTTGTAAATGCACTTTAGAAAAGTTATAAAACTTTACTTTAGTTATGCAACTACTTACTCAGGGATGAAAGAAAGCAAAGGTGTCAGAAACAGGGAAACACCTCGTAACATAAGGTTCTAAAAGAACCACCGAGAAAAAATGCATAGGAAGACAGCATCCGCCAATGCAATGGCCCTCAGAAGGCAGCCTGTGTCTATAAAGGGATTGAGACTAAAGATGCTGACAACATAAAATGTAGCTCACGATATCAGGCTCCATTAACTTGATATGCCTTTTAATTTAAGTACAAGTAAGTAAGAATGAACCTTCTGAGAACAGAAATCTATAAAATGTTAACACATGCATTCTCATGGTTATCTGCCGCTTAAAAACAGCTCTTTTTTTTCTTATTTGTTTTTTTAGCATTTTTTTGAAATTCATTTATTTATATGAGGTGCTGAGAACTGAACCCAGTGCCTCACACATGCTATTCAAGCACTCTACCATTGAACCACAACCCCGATTCCCTTAGTGTGTTTTTGTTGTTGTTGTTGTTTTTAAAGCCAAAGAACTATTTACAATAAGAGTTTTCTTTTGTCTTTTTTAAAAGAAGCCTTTTTGAGTCACATCACAAATCATTGTTGTAATTCAAAATATAAATGTATATGTAAAGCAGAGAAATTAATGGTGACTCAGTCTTTCTTGTATCCGCTATGTAATGAGAACCAATGGTTTGCTGCCAGGCTAACTTGCTGAGAACCATAAAGATAAATAATGAGGCAGCATGCATTCAACACAAGTGGATAAAAATCCAAAAGGGAAGGCAATATGTATAAACATTTAGTAGCCAAAATTATTATGAGTTTCCTGAATAACATTTAAAAGTGCAAGGATTTAGGGAAGAAGAGATTAATTTGATTTTGGTATCTCAGACAAGATTTCATGCATTCAGTAGATGAAGTAGTGTTTGCAGATTAAAAAGCATATTATTAAAATTCAATCTTTTATTTCATCTCAATAATATTTTAAAAAAATTCTATATATCACTGATCTCTCTCATTTGTAGTAGAATATTTTTAAAAATTGCCATATAGGTATAATACAGATATATACATAAAAAATAAAAAAAAAACTTATAATGTTAGACTAGGTAAGCATTTCTTGTTCACAAAGATATTTATAAAATCTTAATCTTTTATTTTTTTTGCTTTCATCAAAGACACGAATAAGAAAAAAAAAGGCGAGAGATAAGAATATATGAAGATATTTGTCATTATTTTTCTGAAAAAAAATGACTTTATTTCCAGAATATGTTTAAAACCTCTTAGAATTGAATAAGAAAAATTCATTAAAAATGAGATAAAATACAAGTTAAACTGAAAGATGCCCATTTGCTCCATAAATATATAAAAAATTGTTTGACTTCATTAATTACAGGAGAAATGCACAAAAATTACAATATAATTTTAGTGAAATAGATGAATTTCAAATCAAATTCTAAATTTTGAGAAGGATATTTAGGAACTTAAACTCTCATGACTTCTTAGTGGAAGTAGAAGTTGGTGAAACCACTTTGGAAACCAGTACAGCTTCTAATTAAAGTAAGCATTTGCTTTCCTTATGGTACAGCCATCCTATCCCTAGGGATATTCCTGCATTATTTTTTAATTGTTGCTGTAATGTTACAACAAACTTATTAAAGGGCACATTTATAATAACAGTTGTTTAAGTCAAGGCTACTAATAGTCTGTGGGCTGAAATCAAGGTGTCTAGTGTAGGCTAAGGATTAGAATCCATTTCAATGCCCTTTCCAGCTTCTAGAAAGTCCACACATTGATTGACTCATCGCCTCCTTCCTCTATTTTTAAGGCCAGCAATGTTGAATTTCTCTCACACTTTCTAACACCAACTCTCCTCCACACACACACACACACACATACACACACACCACAGAAAGATTTTGTGCTTTTAAGGACTCAGATGACTAGATTGGGCCCATCAGGATAATCCAGTACAATTTCAAATAATAATCCAGTACAAGCTCAAAGTCTTTAACTTAATCACATCTCCTTGGTCACGTAAAGTAACATATTCACAGGTTTGGGGAAGTAGAAAGTGAACATAGTTTAAAGAGCATCATTCCACAGTACCCAATAGAAATGTATAGCAATGTTTTTCTATGTGTATATATTCTATATGTTCAAAGAATTAGTGTATATTCCCAAAGAATCTATGTTCTCTCCATGCCATAACATTAATGCCTAATCATAAATCGTTTCCTCCAAGAGTAACACCTATCATGATTTCCATTGTGTTGATTATTTTTGCTGGCATTTTAACTTCATATAACTAAAATCATGCAGTATATCCTCCTTTCTATTTAGCTTCATTTGCTCTGTTTAGTCAATTATGTGAATATGTGTATATGATTTACTTACTCATTCTAATGTTGATGAGCATTAGTTGTTTTATTTCATTTTATTATGAGGGGGTATGTTGTGACCATGAATGAACATTGCTTCTATTTTTTAATCAAAATAAAGATATTTATAATCTATTGTTACATAACAAATTACTAAAATTAGTACCAAAACAACAGTCCCCCTTTTGATAATATATACTTTTATATATATAACTATATATAATACATATATTTATGTATATTATATATGAAGCTATACACAATTACACATAAAACTATATATTTTATGTGCTAAATATTGTTAATAGGTAGCATTTGAAAAATAGAACATTTATATCTCCTTGCTAGATAAATAGCATCACACAAAATCTTGTTGTAAAGAAGACAATATAATGTCATATTTTGCTTTCAAACTTTTTTTTCTGGGGCATATCATAGGATGTTTATTAGCTATGCTACACATACAGATATTCATTTTTATTTCCATGAATAGCATCACCAACAGTTCAGAAGACAGAAGATACTCTTTTCTAGCACATCAGCTTCTTTCCCATGCCTCCTCTTGCTCCCTGAACTGTTGATTTACCCTTAAACTTTTCACCTAGCATTAAAGGACTCCTTCATATCTCTAATGTTCCTATATTTCATGTTAGGCCTTAATTCTCATAGGGGTATTATAATGTTTTTACTATTTTTCCTTATTTCTTAACTTAACCTTTCTAGGTATTCAGAAAACTATATAAATTTCCTGGGAAGTGCTGAGAAGAAATTCTTGAGTGGAAACATTACTGTCCAGAGAGAGTTTTAGCTAACTCCAAATGCAGGATTGCAAGAAAATATATAGTACAATGTATAAAATGTAAATTTCAGGTTAAAACACACTTTTAGTATAAATGATACCATGCAATACTTAGGACACTGTTGGAATGTTATTTATATGGAACAAATTTAACTGGATATCATGTATATTTGTCAGCTTAGTCATGAGACCCCATCAAACTGGCATCTGAGACAGGTGGTTCTGCTGCAGTATCTATTACCTTCTGTTCTTGCATTATCATTAATATTAAATTTATCTTTACTCCAGCATTTGTCCAATCATCTCTCCCTTCAAACAGGGTATTCCTTTTGACTTCCCATGCTGATTTGTGTGGGCCTCAGAGTTTGGGTTATTTGCAATTCCTTTTCAGTAAGAGTTGGAGCCTCCTGGGCCACGTCATTCTCTGGAGAACATGATAGTCTGGAGAGATGATTCAGAACTATAGCAAAACTCTGCCTGACTCAGTAAAATTGTCCCCAGTTTTAGTTTTTTAATTACTAGGAACCTCCCACTAGATGACATTATGTCTGACTTTATTTCAAGACCTGAACACTATTCTTTGATTTAGAAAGATATATCTAATGCCTTTAAGGGTTAGTTTTCTTTCAAATTTGACAGAAAATTTAAAAGGTTTAGAAAGATCTTCCTTAGCCAGCAAGGATGAGTGGGTCTCAGCAGGCTAGTTTGTCCTCCCACCTTGCTCAGCATTGACTGCTTTATTAAATAGATGTCTATGCCAGATAGAATGGAGGGCCCATGAGGAAGT
This sequence comes from Marmota flaviventris, assembly GCF_047511675.1. Lineage (NCBI taxonomy): Eukaryota > Metazoa > Chordata > Mammalia > Rodentia > Sciuridae > Marmota > Marmota flaviventris. The sequence continues at coordinate 69,289,271 of NC_092506.1, read as the reverse complement.
CAAAGTCAAAGTAAGAATTTGGATTTTTTGTTCCAGCTTATAATCCTAGATACTTTCTTAATCAAAGGTCAAACTTTTGTTATGCTGAAACCAGCATAAGTACTTTGAGATCAGGAAGAAAGCCAGCTTGTTTCTTACCACAGCTGGCATAGGACATGCAGTAAGAGAAGGCAAGTTTTTTTGTTTGTTTGTTTGTTTTTTTCTCTCTCAAAGGCAGGGGGCCACAGGTCAAAATGCACATGTGACCCAAACTGTTCTTCCAAGGAAAATAACATTTAGTTAAGACAGGCTTGCTTAAGTGCAGGTTCGAGTTTGGAAAGGAGGGGCTGAGAAGTTGAGAGCAAATCCTGCCAAGGCTAGAGAAAGAAAGCTGAAGGCCGTTTGTATCATTTCATACTTTAATGTGCTCAATGCCTCAGCAGAGGTTTTACATGCTGATAGCAAGTATGTACCTGGATAGAGAAGGTTCATTTAAGGAATCTATAGCTGGTTGATATGCAAAGATTGCATCTATTACTTTTCCATTCTCTTTCACCCCTTGTAGGTCCTGGAGAAGCATTTTGATGCTAAAATATATAAGAAGTGTGAATTGTGGACCTAACTGCATAGGTCCCAGAACTGTTATTTACTGTCTGTGTGGTATGGGGAGTTTTCTTTACCCCTCTGCCTCAAGGTGCCTCATCTGATTCCTGTGAAGGTTGAACAGAATACACAGGAAGGTTTCTGGCGCAGTAAAAACTATGCAGGTGCTATGTACTATTGTTGTTTTTTTTTTTAAATTATTATTAGGTTTGATATCTGAAGAAGAAGAGCTTCTTACAATGTGCTGATGTGTGGTGGGCAATAAGACAAGGTAGAAGAACCAAATTCTTCTCAAGGGCCCGATATGTGAAGGGCCTAAGAGCCCTACTTCCTATATATTTGATTTTCCTAACCAAAAGAAATGTAGATAGTATTACTTCCATTTGGCTGGTAAGAAAACTAAAGTTTTGAAATGGAAAGTAAATTGGATGAAGATTACATAGCTATAAAGTGAAGGTATAAGAATTTAAATACTCCTTTGTCATATTTGAAGGCTTTGTTTCATCTTGTAGTGTTAAAAGATTCTTTCACCTGAAAAAGCTTACATCCATCTTCTGGTGAGGAGACTAGTGTTAGACACCTATCCTTCTGCTCTTTCTTTGAGTCATGTCATCTTCTGGCGCTGGCTCTGAAGAAACAGGTTGTTTGGAAGTCCTCTCCAGAAAACATTGGCATAAGTTGGGGAGGAGAAGTCAAAAGGGATTTTTCATCTGTAATTGTTTCTTGATAAATCTAGGGAGTATACAGATGTGATAGTAAACTAGTGCATACCACAAAGAGCTCATAGCTGCCTTTGTAACTGACAGCCTTCTTTAACAAAACATTCAGAACTTCTTGTTTTCTATATAGAACTAAGCTTTGCTCTGAATGTGTGTCACATAGCTATTCAGGACATTACTAAATCAAAAGAGTCTATAAAACACTGAAACTTGTACTATAGGGAACTTTAAGCTAGAAACATAATTCCTAGAATGAGACTTTTTTTGTCTCCCATTAATGAAATCACATGAAATGCCTGAGGCAGAAAAAGACGTGCGGAATTGTTTAAAGTGTCTTTTCTTTTATGTAGACAATTACAGCATTTTATTTTAAATGGGTCATTACATATCTTCAGTCAGAATTAATTACATCTTTGTTCTTCATTTTATAAGCTTTTCCTAAGACAAGCTTAGGACAGAAGACATTCCATGAGAGTGTTAAAAGCATTTAAGGAGCTTCCAATCAGTACTATGACCACCCTTCAACATTATTGAGGTCCTGTACACTGGCATTCTTCTGGGTACTTAGGTAAGTTATATCATCAGTCCTCATAAGAGCTCTACAGGTGGAGAGATTAGAGCTTGGATTGTTGGAAGTCTTATGGGTGAACAGTTAACCTTTTGAGCTCTCTGGAAGTTGAAATTCGGTTCCATTGAGTTACCTTAAAATTACTTTGGATAATTTTACCTACTAGGAACTGTGAGCCTTTCATCTATTAAACAAAAATAATAGTATCTGCTTCATTGGAAGGTTGGTTAATATTGAGTGAAATATTCAAGAGGAAAAAAAATGTACAAAGATTAAACTTTACCTACTGTTGCTTAAGGTGATCTGCCTTAGGCCACAGAGCTTTTCTTATGTAACAAAGCAGAAGCTATTGTCCCACAAGAGTTGAGGAAATAAAGTCTGCTTACAACAAGCTAGATCTGAAAATATCGAGTTATTTGTGTCAAAAGTTAAACAAAAAACCTAATGAGAACAGAAGTCTTATTGTGTTTTAAATGGGAATAAGAAATCAAGTCAGCCCCCAGATGTGCCAGTGATAAGGAGAAGGCTCTGTCAAGGGCACTGGCTCACAAAGGGTAGCTTGAATCCCAGTTGAGGCCCTTCATGACATAGTGTGTTCGTTTTCCATCATAGCAATAAAATATTTGACATAATTTAATTGAAGAGAAAAAGGGATTAGTTTGGTTTCTGGTTCTGAAGAGTTCCTTCCAGGATCTAGGGCAGCCTTGCTTTGGACCTCTGATAATGCAACAGCACCTCATGTAGGAGTGGGTGGAAGAGCAGAACCACTTTCACTACTAGTCAAGGAGCAAAGAGAAGGAGAAGACCCTGGGTCCTGCAACCCCTTCCAAGGGCTCATACCCACGAGGTAAGCATTTCCCACAAGACACACCTCCCAAAGGTCCACAGAACCCTGCAAAAACACCACTCTAGGGACAAAGTCTTTGATGGACGACCCTTGGAGGACACTTACCCAAATCCATCACTAACAAAGAAGTCCCAGAAAATATTAATGTTTGTCACGTTTTTCCATCTTTCAATGTTTTTTGGTTGTTATTGTTGTTGTGTTGGTGCTGCTACTGGGAGTTGAACACGGGCCAGGAGAGTGACCTGCCACCACACTGCAGCTCCAATATTTTCCACCTATTGCCAAGAAAATTTTTCTCATTATTTTCATGTCTAGTCATAGTGAAAACCCTCACTGAATTAGTAAAATTAATTTATAAAAAATATAAATTTAAAAATTAATAAAATTAATTTTATTAGTTACTTCTTTAGGAGATTCTATTCTCAATAATGAAGTAAAATAAACATATGAATATAAATATTTTGATGTGTGTTTTACTCAGCTTTTTCTCTGCCATGACCAAAAGACCCCACAAGAACAATTACAGTTGGAAGTTTATTTTGGGGCTCACAGTTTCAGAGGTCTCAGTCCATAGATGGCCAGCTCCATTCCTTGGGGACTGAAATGAGGCAGAACATCATAGCAGAATGGTGTAGCAGAGGAAAGCAGCTGGGGACATGCTGCCACAGAGAGCTCTCCTCACCACAACAAAATATAAACCCCAAGGCATGCCCCCAGATACCCACCTCCTGCAGCCACACCCTACCTGCTTTCAGTTACCACTCAGTTAATCCCTATCAGGGTGCTCATAACCCAATCATCTATCTCTAAATCTTGCATTGTTTCACACATGGCTTTCTGGGGACACTTCACTTCTAAGCCATAACAATTTGTTTATACTATATGAGCATACATGTGTTCACATGCTACTATATATGTATGTATGTCTGCATGTGTGTACTTTTACACGTTTATTAACAAACATCCCTTCATACACATTTAAGATTCTAATTAACTGGCTTTTTCAAAATACATTTTATTATACATATTTATAATTTTAAGCATAATATAATTTAAAAAATGAATTTTTCTTAATCATTTTTACATGTGTATCTTCATAATAATCCTTATAATTTAGTTTATATTTAAGGAAATTGAAGCACAGGGATCTTAAGTGAGTTATTTCAGGACATGCCCTATATGCTTATGTATTTAGAGTGGAATTTAAATTATATTGCTTTTTAGTTCATGATATCAAGTCTGCTTTGTTCATAATATTTCCACTAAAGTTAAAAAAAAATTCTCTCTACCTCTGTGAAGTAGTTAGTTTCTCTCACAGAATTATTCTTAACATAGTCTAGTCATGTACATATGTATACTTATCTAATTTTGTGTATATAGAAATCACATGAATTTATTATTCTTTGTTTTCAGTCAAAGCTGAAATAACTAATTTAGCTTAAGATCAATTTAATAGGTATTGATCAATAATTTATTATGTATCATGTAATCACATAGGATTTACTCATCAATAAGAATCTTATCTTACAAATAAAATAATTGTGATAGAGTTGTTAATATGTTATAGAAACAGAGCAGGGAGTGTCTCACTGGTGCCCTTTACCATGATGGCTTTAGGGGATTGGATTCATCTACTGCAATTTAATATGGAAGAATAGCACCTAACCCTTTCAATAGAAACTCCATGGAGAAGACAAAGATCAGATACCATACAATCTATCACTTGCCCCTAAGTACTGTAGTGTGTATAACTTCAAAGGTGCTTATTAAATGAGTGTTTTTAATCTACCATTTTAAGTACCCAAACTTTTGAGGTAAAAGATTCATTTTAAAGTTAATAATCTAATTTATTTATCTATAGATGAGAAAAAATGATAAGCGAGGTGACATTAATTTAGCAAGTTCACAAATTCAGAGATATCAAAGAGTTGTGATATAAGAAAATACTAACATGCTTGTCAATGAAGAATTAGTTGTTCAATTTCAAAATTCGATGAACTTGATTCAGAAGTCTAAACAAATGTCTCTAGCTCTTTAATATGTAATTTGAATCAAGTATACATACATGTTTTATATATAATTAATATGTCTAAGTATGTGCATATACATATGTGTATATTTATGAGTGTGAGTATATATATATATATATATATATATATATATATATATATATATAGTATATACACACTAATCATCCATTCTTAATATTACTCTGCTTCCTACAAATGAATTCTGTGAATATTTTTTTGGGGTGACATATGAGTGTTAACTGAAAAGAGTGAAACTATTAACTCAATACATAATGTGTATTAATTATCACAGTATTATTTATGGTACTGACTGGAGCCAGTATTTTAGGCTAACAATGCTGAATAAAAGATAACAGACAGAAAAAGTGAGGTTGTATGGCTAAGAACTAGCAACATTATTTACTTGCTGGAATAATAGAGTTTGGGAGTTTCCTTTGTGACCAATTAGAATAAAACTTCATTAGAATTTTGTTATTAATAGTCTGCAATGTCTCTATATGTCATATCATATGCTTTAGACATTAACAATCTAGTCCTGATATGAAGTAGATTCTGGAGTCCAAAGAACTAGGGCATTTTCTTAGTTGAGATAATACATTCACAAGGGATAAGTAACCTTAAATCAAAACATTTACAAGACATTCCATGGAAGGCTTTCATTTCAATTAATTATCTGCATGTAGAAGTTCTTCTAAACACTATTTAACAACATGAAACATAACGTCTCTGAATAATTTTCTGCAGTCAATTAGAAAAATATTCATTATTTTAAATTTGCACACTAAAACATAAAACGATTCTATATTGGCTCACTTTTGTTTTATTGCTAATACTTCTCAGTCAGTTGAGTACAAGTTTATCCTCATTTCTCTGACACTGAGTATTGTACAACTACAAGGTAATTTAAAAACTGACTTGGCATATAAAGTTTGAAGAAATTAGGTATTTTTCAAAAGACAAATGGGAAAGTAACCCAGAAAAGTGCTTTAAATTTTGAAAAGAGGAGGGAATTAGGAGAGTTTAGGTTGTTTATAAAAATAGATAAAGAGCTGACGTCATCACAGAAAAAAATGGAAAGAGGCATAAGTTGAAAGGAAGGCAATTGTTGGGAAAGGGGCTGCATTTCCAGGGCTGATCCTATGCATAGTGTTCTTCCATTAGTAGTTCTCTTCTTACCCTTTTCCAGGGAATTTGAACATGCTAAGGAATGTATTAATCTCTACAAATATATGCACCATGCACACAGGATTTCTGTCATTAAATATGTTTAGATAGGAAGAAGAAAAAAATGACATAAATTATATCAGGGCCTTTGTTGGCAGTGACATTTCTGTTCATTGGATGCTAGGAAATAGTGAACTTACTACCATCTCCATCTATCTTAAACAGAAGCTAAGTGGTACAGTTTTAACCATCTTTCCCATCATCTCAAATACAGGGGGCTCTTAGTTATGCACTCATTTATTTTTCAGATTCAGAAAAAGGTTTTGGTCACTTAGAAACCTATAGACACACATGTATGTATGTGTGCATGTGTTCAATGACAATCCAGGTTTGGTGGCCTACGCCTGTAATCCCAGTGGCTCTAGACACTGAGGCAGGATGATTATGAGTTCAAAGCCAGCCTCAGAAAAAAGTGAGGCACTAATCAACTCAGTAAGACCTTGTCTCCAAATAAAATACAAAATAGGACTGGGGATGTGGCTCAATGGTCAAGTGCCCCTGAGTTCAATCCCTCGTATCCCCTCCCCACCAAAATAAGCCATGACAGGTACAGGACAGGGTTCCCACAGTTAAAAGTGCTCTTTAGAAAGGGGAGGATAGAGAAACCTCAGCATTTACTGATCCAGACCTCTGGTGGAATCCTGCTAGGTGGACATGTTAAAGAACTTCTTTAAAATAAACTGTGTCTGCTCTCTGAAATGAATCCCTTCTCATTGTTCTACCTGGTTCTGGATTCTGAGAGGTGAATCTTTGTCTTTTATCCTCTGTGGAGGTCTGAGTGAGTTTTTCAAAGAAGATGCATAGCATTCACAGACTGCTTCTTGTTAGTGAATATGTCAAGACCCAAGGGTTGTTTCCCATATATGGGCTTTGGGGTCAATATAAATTCCCTCAAAATATTCTTAGGCCTTTAATTCACTATCTTCCATGTGTATCACTCTAACATACAGTCAGTCAGCTCAAGCACATTTCTTTCATTTGCATAAGTCTCATATCTGCATGTTTTTTTGCAGCTTTCTCAGACCAATGGCTCTTCTTTTCTTCCCCTTCATTAGATTCTTAATCTGATTTTTGACAAAGTGCTTTATTCAATCTTTTCACTCTTTCAATAAAAACTGGGCAAGATCAATTTTAGAAAAGGTGCTCATGGTTTCAAAGGTCTCTATCCATAGATGGCTGATTCTATTGCTCAGGGCCCAAGATGAAGCAGAACATTATGGCAGAAGGATGTGGAGGAGGAAAGCAGCTCAGGACATGGCAATGAGGAAGCAGAGAGAATTCCACTCAACAGGCACAAAAATATAAACCCATGAGGAACACCATCAGTGATCTGTTTCCTCCAGTGACTCCCCAGCTACCTACAGTTACCACCCACTTAATCCATATTAGTGAATCAAGGCACTGATTAGGTTAAAACTCTCATAACACAATCATTTTCCCTCCAAATTTCCTTGCATTGTCTTATATATGAGCTATTGGGAGACTCATATCTAAAACATAACAAATCCCTTTGTTCAGTTTTGTATTGTTAATAGGCCTCTAAATCTCAAAGTATTTTAAATCCATAAGCAGTGAAGCTTTGCAAGTATGCAAGGCTCCAAACTTTTTGAACCTTATTTTGTTCCAATTAAGCAATATGGTATGGGGGGGGGGGGGGCTAGGCTCTAGCTCAATGTAGAGCACTTTCCTGGTGTGTGTGAGGCTCAGAGTTGGATCCACAGAATCCACCCCCACCCCCGCAAAAGAAAACCAAAAGAGGAGAAAGGAAAAAGTTAATATGATATTGTATACTTTAAAATATATTAAGAGAATAGATTACATGAGTGTTTATTACAGAAAAAACAATCCCCCCACCAAACACACATACACACACACACACACACAAAAAAAAAAAAAAACACATGAAAACATAAAGAAATTTTTGGAGGCAATGAATACATTTAGTACCTTGGTCATGGCGATGGTATCATTTGTGTACACATAATTTAAAGGTTGTCAAATGTATATATTAAATATATAAAACTTTTCACATACCAATTATCCTCAATAAATTTTAAAAATAAAAATGTGAGTATTTGTACCTTGATAAGGGTGTCTGCTCACAGAAGTAAAAGTATTTATTTTTAAAATTAGCTTTTTAATTTCCCTGGAGAGAGTGAATGATTCCCATAGAATAGTATGGTATATCATTTGATAGATTGATAGATAGATAGATAGAAAGAATCTGTATCTGTATTTACCTCTATTTACCAGTAGATAAACTGTAGATACCGTCAAGAAATGACTCTAGGTTTATAATTTTATATTTTCAGTATTTTTATTCCCCTATCCATAAACATGACAATATAAAAGGGTTAAATATATACCTGCTTTTGTTTAATACCTAATGAGGTTTCAGCATTTCTTTTCCATATAACCAGTTATAAAATATTTTAGGTTTTTTGTCCCATAAACTCTATTACAGCTATTAAAATCAGCTGTTTCAATGAAAAGGTAGCCATAGATAAGAAGGAATAAATGAATAAGCATGGCTGAGCTGCAAAACCTTTATTTACAAAACCAGCCCCACGAGTGAGAGCACTGGAAGGAATTCTCAACTTGTTCTTTAATAGTTGCTTGATAAAGGACAACTTTGTTAAACTCTCTGAGTCTCTTGGTTCCCATGTAACATCAGAATATTATCACCTATAGGTAGTTCTAAATATTCTCTAGGATAATGCATAAGAAGCAGCAGTCATGAGTCTAGAAGAGAGGAGATGCTCATTCCATACACAGGCACTATCAGAGTATCTATTCCTCATAAAATATTTATATGTATGAAAATTAAGTTTGAACATTTTTTTTGTCTTTTAATAGAGTCAGGAAGAATGGAGATTTGAAGCTGTATTAGTTTTCTTCCTTTTAGTTTCCACCACAAGTTGTATAGTGGATGCTCAATAAATATTTAGCTAAGGACTTGAAGACTAGTGTATCTGTGTTGTCACGTATTAATCACAAGAGGCTCCGCAACAACGCTGCAGAACAGTGATTCTTAACCTTTCCGATTTTATATTCCTCCTGTTACTATATCAAAGAATGTGGATCTCAGTAAGGTAGAAATAAAAAGGGCACATTATTCTGAGCAAGATGTGGAGATGTTTATAGACACTGTGTTGTTGCATTTATCATTGACTGTAAACTTTAAGAACAGGATTATGGCTTGTGTATTGATGGAAACCAATTTTATTGCTCTGACTTTAAAACAAATAATTTAGTTCAGTTTTGTTGAAATGTAAAATGATACAGATGAGAAAAATAGTTATTGCTATGGTAACTGTAAAGCCAGAAAGTAATAATTTTTAAAATTGAAACAGTGTTATTGTCAGGTGGGTTTGGCAGGAGAAATCTGCAATACTATATAAAGGACATAACAAGTGAGGGATGTGGAGTCTTAAGAATTATTTTTGAGGACACTGCGGTCCATCAAGACGTTCTATTATCCCTACTGCTTTATAATTGTGGATGGATGAAAGAATAACCCTTTGGTGAATTTAAGGGAAAAAATATATATTCCCTCCCAGAATTTGAAATGTTTTAAGGACTGTATCCATATTGTGTGAATGGGATTTTAAGTTTGAAGTTAAAAGATATTCCTCTCCAATGTATAACAATATATATTTTAACAATTATTTTTCCATACATGATCTAAAAATTTTTAGAATTACCACAATGTGCCAAGAACAGTGTCGGGTAATGTGGGCATAAAACTGAACGAAATAATCTCTGTGTTTTAGATGCTAACAAAGTAGTGAACAAACAAATAAATAAGTGAATTAGGTGCACAGGGTTCTATCAAAGCAAAATGAGAAATATTAAACTCAAATTAAATATGCAAAGATTGATGTGTGAACTGAATCTCAAAAGATGAAGATGTTTTCCCCAAACAAATTAAAATATACAGTGATTTCAAAAAAGCATCTAAAGACGAAGCTACTGACATTGTTTTGTATGTGCTTCTTTCCCTTTCCCTGAGTTTGCATGTGCCTTCTCTTCATCCTTAAATATCTTTGCTTCCTCTTAGTGGTGAAAACAGTTATTTTTAAAGAATCATCATAAATGTGTCCTACTTTGTACCCCTGTCCTTCATAAGCACATTAATCACTCTTCCTTTTCTTCATTCTCAAAGTAGGACAGTTTACCTTGCATCACACAATTTGGCACACATCTCTTCTCTTGCTTACTTTCTTCCTTTCACTGAGGACATCTCATAGATTAGCTCAAAAGTTGGAAAAATATATGCTCAATTTTCTGTTAGTTTGGATATATAAATAATTTTTCTTAGTCTATTTTGAATGATAATCTTTTTTTTTAAATTTTCTTTTCATTTGTAGATGGAAACAATACCTTTATTTTATTTATTTATTTATTTTTATGTGGTGCCGAGGATCAAACCCAGGGCCTCACGCATGCTAGGCAAATGCTCTACCACTGAGCCACAACCCCAGCCCCGAATGACAATCTTTTAAACCCAATTAGATTATTGACTTCATGGTAATAGCTATTATATCAAAGATAGTTTTTCATCATCTAAGGAATTTGGTACATTTTCATATAGATAAATGCATGCCAATAATAAACATTAGTTGAATTTGTTCTTCATAGGATTTATTTCCATTGTACAGAAGCACAAATTGACATGGTGATATCATTCTTTTTCTTCCATCACATTGTCTAGACCAGTTGAGTTTTTGAAGAAAATAAATTTAAAACAAGATTTTAATATGGGTAAATTGCTCATGTTAACATAGGTTATATTTCAGGGTTGGGTGACATTGTCTTTAGAGTCATTTTTATATTCTTGAGTAATTATAACTACATGACAGGCTGGGGTTGTGGCTCAGAGGTAGAGTGCACACCCAGTATGCGTGAGACACTGGGTTTGATCCTCAGCACCACATAAAGTAAAATAAAGATATTGTGTCAACCTATAACTAAAAAATAAATATTTTAAAAAATAACTACATGACAATCCAGAATATTATTAAATTCCATCTCTCACAAATTTTTCTTGCTTCTACTCAGATATTAAGTGATTTGGAAATAATTAAGTCAAGCCAGTAGAAAAATCTTAGAGAGAAAAAAAATATATATGGAAGTCAACCCAGAAGAAGTTAACATTGAAAATAAGTCAGGGTGTGGTGGCACATGCCTATAATTCCAGTGGCTTGGGAGGCTGAGGCAGGAGGATCAAGAGTTCAAAAGCCAGCCTCATAAACTTAGAGAGGCCCTAAGCAATTTAGTGAGGTCCCCTTGGAGATGTGGTACAGGAGCCCCTGGGTTCAATTCCTGGTACAAAAAAAAAAAGCCATTAGTTATTTAGACTCTGATCTCTGAGAATTTCCAAATAATTCTCAACCCACAGCACTCAAAATGTACTCTGTCATTTGCAGCATGATCCATATTGATTATATCATTTGAAACTATCATTTCTCTTGTGAGCCACATGCTGTGTTTTCATATTATTACCCTCATTTTAAAGATTATAAAACTGAGGTTCAAGGAAGTTAAGTGACCTGTCCAAGAGCATATAGTCAACAATAGATGAAATCAGCTTTAGAACCACATTCTTCCCCGTCTTGAATAATGTAGAATAATGAAATTATAAGACACAAAGTAATCTCCTGCAATCTTGATGGTTACATAAAAATATCACTTGGAGAAGGAACTTGGGATAAAGAGATGAGTTATGGATAAAAATTTGAATATTGAGAATTATCACCCTGGAATACACTTAACATAATGCTTCTAACTAGATGAAAGCCACTTAATCTCAGTTTTTACAACTACAAAACTGAAAAAAAATAAAATTGTAACTTCCCTAACCATATTTCACAATTGCTGCAAATATTAAATAACTTTTTAAACTGCAAGAGAAAAAAGGTTTTTTTTTTTTTTTCAGCAAAACAGAAAGAGGAAACTTGTCTTCACAGTTATATATCTGGCGTGGGTTTATTCAGTAGCCAAGAGATACAAGTTTTAGCCCCAGCTCACCTAGTACATGGTGAATGTCTTTGAACAATTCCCACAGCCTCCATCTGTTTCCTCATCTGCAATAACAGGTTGAACTGCATAATCTCAAAGGCTTGTTTTATACATTCAGCTTCATATATCAAAGATCTGTGATACTAAATGAATCTAGCCATACTTTTCAGCTTAGACTCCCTAATCATCAACAGAATAAATTGCAGAGACAGCTGGCTGGGGTTAGGGTAAACTCTCTAGCCACAGAATAGAATAAAACTAAAGGGACCACACCGCCATCAAACAGATGATAGGACTTTCATTAGCAATGTGCTGAAGCTTGTGACATCCAGAGATTACTGAATCTGGCATTTCCCCTGCATGAAGATATCTGTTCAATTAGCTCGTCTGTACTAGCTCAGACCCAATTCATCCTCTGGAAACTCAAGAGGATGTTCTCTTCCTTTAATAACCAAAATTTGGGAAATTATCCATTTAACTCACACTTTACCACATATCTACTAAGTGGATAATAGCAAACTATTCAATGGCAAAATATAAAAATGAGTGGCATTCACCCTTCTGTTTAGGAGGAAGTGTGTGATTCCATATCAGAGAGTTTTGTGGTCAGGGCCCCATCTGTCGCTGATGTCTGTAGCTTCTATTTGCCTTCTGTGATTAACACAATGAAGGACAAAAAAAATAGATGCTTACTATATGATTAAAAAAAACAAATAACCTTGGTTCTTTATATTTTCTCCAAGTCTGTTTTTTTTTTTTTTTTTTCATACAAAGTGAAAGTAATACCCAATTTAGAGAGTGGCTGTGAGGACCAAACCGTATAACATAAACTCTGCAGCATTTTTTTTTATATTTTAGTGGGGAGAAGTAGTAAGGGTTTTATCAACACATTGAAAGCAAAAGAATATAAGCAATATATAGAATATGTAGGCAAATAAACTGTTTTTTTCAGGCCAAGAAATAATAAACACATTGAAAAGCAAAACAAAACAAAACAAAAGGCAAGTATCTGCAATCCATTGAGGTAAACACTTGAGTCAAAGGGACACTTAACATAAGCTAGACATGGTGGAAGCCCTGTGTTTATATGTCCTTACTTCCTGCCACACTGGCAAGCTACATCAAAACATATAAGCATGGTCAACTTTACAGAAATTGATGAAGATTAAAAGACATTAGTTTTGGATTAGTTTTCAAAAATCAAGGATTTTTTTTAAAGATAAAATGTTCCCCTTTAATGGGTAATTTATTTTGACATAAATTGCATATATTTATGCTGTTGTAAATATACATATGCATTTTGGTATGGATAAAAGAACTAACTAACATATTCATTAGCTTACTTTTTATTGTTTTCTGATGAAAACACTTAAAATCTACTCTCTGAGCAATGTTCAAGTATTCACAATTGGGGGGATGGCTAGGGTAACATAAAGGAAGGGTAGTAGAATGAATCAGACATTATTATCCTATGTGCATATATGATTACATGATTAGTAAGTTTCTACATCATGAACAATCAGAAGAATGAGAAGTTATTCCATGTATGTATGATGTGTCAAAGTTTATTCTATGCTAGATGTGGTGGCACATGCCTGTAATCCCAGCAGCTCAGGAAGCTGAGGCAGGAGGATTGCAAGTTCAAAGCCAGCCTCAGCAAAAGCAAGGTGCTAAGCAACTCAGTAAGACCCTGTCTCTAAATAAAATAAAATATAGGACTGGGGATGTGGCTCAGTGGTCGAGTACACCTGAGTTCAATCCCTGGTTCCCTCTACTCCATAAAAAAAGCATCTACTGTAACATATAACTAACTAGAATAGAACAAATAAAAAATTATACAACATTAAAATTTTTTGTATTTGTTGGTTTTAGATGTACATGACAATGGAGTATATTTTGACATGATATACATATATGGAATACTATCCATTCCAATTAGGATCCCATTCTTGTTGTTGTACATAATGTGGAGTTATAGTGGTCATGCATTCATATATGAGCAAAAGAAAGTTATGTCTAATTCATTCTACTATAGTTCTTATTCTCATTCTCCCTACTTCGTTCCCCTTTGTATAATCCAGTGAATTTCTATTCTCCTTTCTACCATCTCTTATTGTAGGTTAGCATCCACATACCAGAGAAAACATTTGGCCTTTGGTTTTTTGGGACTGGCTTATTTCACTTAGCATGATATTCTTCAGTTCCATCCATTTACCAGCAAATGTCATAATTTTATTCTTTTTATGGTTAAGTAATATTCCATCATGCATATATACATTTTCTTTATCCATTCATCTGTTGAAGGACACCTACATTGGTTCCATATTATGAATTGTACACTATTATGTGTTATTATGAATTGAGCTGCTATAAACATTGATGTGGCTGAGTCACTGTAAAATGCTAAAAATAGGGGATTTTTTTGCTTGTGTTTGTCTGATAAAATTAGGATTATCTAAACAATAAAGTTTTTACCTCAAGGTCACAGAAACCTAAGTTCAAGTCTGCCATGTTATAAGATATAGGGTAGGTTATCTAATCTCTAAGCATAAAATGCTGTCATTTAAAAAAAACTGAAATAAAATCACTGAATTTGCAGTTGTGTTTTTGGGGGGTATTGTACTGAAGAGACAGATGACTATTAATCCATGCTTTCTACCCACCACAGAGCCTGACATATGGTATGGATTCCAGGCACATTTACTCTATACATCAGATCCATTGATTGAATTAATAATTAAATGTTATAATATCAGTTCTGAAGAGAGCTTAATGAGGATTTACCTATAACAACAGCTGGCATGTAGTAAATAATCAATAAATACTTTCTTCCTATTGGTATGATTACTATAAATGTGCTAGAATTTTTAACTACAACCCCAATAATTAGCATCCACTGGATTTTGCCTGTCAAGTTAATTAAACCAAACACAATAATTTGGGAACTGCAGTACATATAAAGCACTCAACAGTCAATAAAATCCTTGTGTATTCCATATTGCATGGAGCATTTTAATGCCAAAGTTAGCAGAGCTGGCATCATGCCATGAGTGGTGCAGTTGCACAGGGCTTGGCAACCATAGGACCTTGCACTTGGGATGTAAAACTCTGTGAGTGCCATAACTTTGAAATTTGAATAATTTGATCTTGTAATTTGTGCTTTTAAGTGGATGCTGGTAGCATGATGAAACATGTCTGTGAGGATTGGGGCCTTGCCCCCTGCGTGGTACTGCCTGCTGCCTCCTCTCCACCACCCTGTGATAGGTTCACAGTAGTTTGCTCCCTGTTCCCTGAAACACCAGATTCAAGACCACTTGACTTTGCCCCATAACTGCTATGGGCCCCCACCAGGGGGGGCACCTTCTTCACTGAATGCAAAGGTCTGTGTTCTTTCATTGCATTCTCCTGCCTGATGACTTTGAATGTATGTATGGGAAGGTTGAAATGTGAGCACACACCTTGTAGCTTCTTGGGCTGGGCAGAGAGGTGGCCAACCTGACCCAGGGATGGTAGTGCCACTGCACATTCAGCAGGTATCCTAGCATCCTAGCATCTCTGTCTCTCTCTGTCTCTCTGTCTCTGTCTCTCTCTCTCTTTGTCTCTCTCTCTCTCTAACACACACACACACACACACACACACACACACTTCAGGTTCAGGTACTGAGCCCACACTGACATAGAAATTATGACACTTTAAGTATTATTTGTTTACCCTGGGTTGAAGAAATGGGCCCATGTGAAGGGGAAGTTGACTTTGTTGTCAACCAGAGCTATTCACTATATCTTATATTTGTGTTTTATTCATTGTGTTTTATATTTGTCCTCAAAATTGTGTATTTTATATTTGTTCTCAAACATTGTGTAACCAATTCTACATGTTAGGCAAGCAGTATTACTGAGTCCCAAACTAATAGAAACATTTTAAAGCATGACAAAGATTGGTCCCTATTATGCACATACTTCCAGATATCTGTAGCTTCCCTGAGCATGAAGCCCCTATCACTTGCTCTCTACTCAATGTTATTACTTGAAAGTCCCAAATAACTCAATGTCAAAATGACACTCATGATTGCTGTGGCTCCACCTAAGTCCAGTTATTCTCTGAGAACACCACAACCATCTCATTGCATTTTACAATCTAAAAATTTGGAGTTGGACTTTGACTTCCCATCTCTCTTCCTTATTCCTCATTTATGTAAATTATGTTTTGTAGATTTTACTTTCAAAATACCTCTTGAATCTAGTCATTGGTATTCACTCTATGACTGTCAAGGTCCCATAATCTCTCTGGTTAATCTCATCCACTTCTCCTCTTCCATCTGGGCAGTGGAACTCCAATTCCAACTGGACCTACTAACTGTAGCTCTATTGGACCCTCAGGCTTCACAACAGCTCAGTGTCTTCAACCCCATTCTACTTTGGAAGGTCAGGTCTGTTGTCCTTGTCTCTGCCTCCCATCTCTTCAACTTTATGACCCGATCAACTATCCAGTTAATTTGTCCATCTTCTTCACAAAACTGGAAGCATTTTGAAAGTAGAAGCAGTGTTTGTTTATAATTATTTTCCCTAGGCACTCATCCATAGGTTTTCAAATAGCTTATAGAAGAAAGATCAGGATATGATCACTTAACACTCCCCACTACCTTAGATTAGCATTTCACTAAGCATACTTCAGGCCACACCAAGGAGAAGATTCAGGTTTACCCTAGGTCCACTTTTTCCATTGTCTACTATCGTGAGCCAGGCTTTAGGACATTTGCCAAACAGGATTTCAAGAACTCAACAGTGATTGGGACCCCTTCATATGCCTTGGTATGGTATCCAAAAATGGAATTTGAGGCTTGGAGTCAAGCAACTCAGATTGAAGGCTGAGAAATGCTATGTTATTACTGTATGTTTGAGCTAGTCAATTATTATAGATTTTAAATTATTTATCAATAAAGCAGATTTTGTAATAATAATGATTTCACATAGTTCTTAAAATCAAGTTCAATATTGCAAATGAAGTCTATTCATAAAGTACAAAATATCTTATGCTAATTATTTACTTTTATTTACTCATCCACTTCCAAAGACTAGACTATAAATGTGACTTCTTGTAATATACTCAATATATTTCTATTCTGAATGGTAATTACTTATTACTGATCATATAGATGCATTTTTTATAAGAAAGTACCAAGGAGAACTTTGAATTTAGGGTTTTAAAATATTAGGTCTAAAATATAGGCTTACATGAACCTTAAAATGATACTGGAAATAGTATATACTATGTATGTCTTTAAAATTTTAAAAGATGAAATTGCCTCATCTGATGTTTAAAGCATGATTTTGAAGTACAGTCCCATTTACAGGGGAGGAGACCAGAAAAGTAACAAAAAAGCACTGAAAACTTCAGTTTTTCTGTTTTTAAATTAAGGGCAACAAAATCAACAAAGTGCTTGTGATACTATTGGATTGCATAAAATTCAAAGATGAATTAGCTTTTCAAACTTTGTGGAATGAAAATTGTTCAAATTTTTATAGTGCTTTCATAAAGATATCTTCCCTGTCTTTAAATGATTATTCTTATTGACTTGGTTCCAAGAAGCATGTGATTTTTGTCAATGGAGTTAAAATACATGTTATCTTGATAAATCCAATGGAATTTTAAAAAATTGTTTTTTTTACATTTCAGTAAAGTACTAAAAGCCTCACTTGATTGTGATATCAGGGTTTATTATTATTTTTTTTCTCTCAAGGAGGGAAAAAGGAAAAGGTAATCAGAGAATGTCATTTCTTTAGTGGTTTTGAGAGAATAGCCTTCTCACCATGAAAATTTTGACAATCTTTGTGAAATCAATGCATAATTAATAGCAACTGCAAGCTATTGATGTTTATAGGATCTAATATATTAGAATAATAGACTTTGCTATGACAGCTTCTTTTAAATATTTTTGGCATATTGGTTAGCATAGATAACAAGTAAATCAACTGTGTGAAATCATGAGACCTTACTAAGTTTCTCTATAGAACTTAGACACTAAATTATTGGTGAAAAAAAATTGTGATTACTTAATTCTCTTTCTTCCCAATCTCATTTTGTAAAATAATTTTACCCTACTGACTTAATCATGAGATAGTCTTAAACCATAATTATATTTTCAAAACTTCTGACACAGTTGTGTGTACTCCGAGAAGGTGAAAGTTATTGGAAAATTAAAATATTTCAAATTAATGCAACACTTACAATTAATTTGACGTTCAGTGTTGGGTAGAATTTACAAACATATCTGCAATCTCTTAATCCCAAACAGTTTATAAAGGCTTCCAGGCATGTATAAATAACACCCCAAATCTCTGCTCTACAAATTGATACTTTTGGATACAAAAGGAAAAAAAAATGTGGATGAGAGAATTCCATACACCTGTTATTCTAAGCAGAGTCTTACTTATGTATTCATTTTATTTCTTAATAACCATAAGAAGAAAAATGACTGAACTGTACCAGTAAATCATTTCAAGGATTAACAGAGCAATTACCTTATTTAATATTTTAGTAATCATAACAGTTTTAATATCCCAAATTTGTATATTGAGAAACTGATTCTTAGAGGTGTAATGACTTCTTCCAGGTCCCACAGGTTGACATTAAAAGCTATCATAGAACTTAGGTGTTCCAATAGGAGTCTCAGGCTTCCACCTTTGTATTTCCTCTGCTCACCAGGCAGAGGTTACAGAAAGATTGCAGGTTTGGATCACATTATGAAGTTCCTTTCACTCATCAAGCTGATTTTCTTTAATACTGTGCCACAGATCACAGTCCATGATCAAGAAAATTCTGTGTTGACGTGTTAGGAATAGGGAAAAGAGCAGGAGGAAATGAAGATTGTGACTAGGACAAAAACACATAGAGCAAATTTGCTAAAACTTTTTAAGGAATTTAGATGGGTGAGTTCACAATAGCAGGAGAATCTGAAGTAGTTGTCAGATAATCTTTCCTATTATTATGAAATTAATTGCAGATGGAAGGACACAACCAAATGTTTGCAACAGGATGGCAAGTCAAATGATATTTCTGGGGCATCTGCCATCTGTCAATAATATGGAAGAAGAATGGCATCTGTCAATGTCATTCCTTATAGAAATAGAAAAAGCAATCATGAAATTAATTTGGAAAAATAAGAGACCAAGAACAGCCAAAACAATCCTCAGTAAGAAAAGTAAAGCAGGAGGCATCACAATAGGAGAATTTAAACTATAATATAAAGCTATCTAACAAAAATAGCATGGTATTGGCACCAAAATAGACATATAGACCAAAGGTACAGAATAGAGACACAGACACAGACACAGAGACAACTCCATATAAATACAGTTATCTTATACTAGAACATGGCACCAAAGTCAAACATTAGAGAAAAGATAGCATATTCAACAATGGTGCTGGGCAAACTGGAAAATCCACATGTAGTAAAATGAAATTAAATCCCTATCTCTCACCATGCACAAAACTCAACTCAAAATGGATCAAGGACCTAGGAATTAGATCAGAGATGCTGTGCTTAATAGAAGAAAAAGTAGGCCCAAATCTTCATCATGATGGATTAGGCCCCAACTTTATTAAGAAGACTCCTAAAGCACAAGAAATAAAATCAAGAATCAATAAATTGGGTGGATTCAAACTAAAAAGCTTCTTCTCAGAAAAAACAATAACAACCACATCACCACCACCAATGAGGTAAAGAGTAAGACTGCATATTTGGAGGAAATTTTTTCCACGTGCACATCAGATGGAGCACTAATCTCCAGGATATATATATATATATATATATATATATATATATATATATACACACACACACACACACATACATACATACATATACATACTTAACACCAAAATAAACAAACAAATCCAATCAATAAATGGGCTAAGGAACTGAACAGACACTTCTCAGAAGAAAATCCACAATCGATCCACAAATATATGAAAAAATGTTCAACATCTCTAGTAATTAGAAAAATGCAAATCAAATCTAAGATTTTATCTTACTCCACTCAGAATGGCAGCTATCAAGAATACAAACAACAATAAGTATTGGTGAGAATGTGGGGAAAAAGGCACACTCATATATTGCTGGTGGGACTGAAAATGGGTTCAACAAATCTGGAAAGCAGTATGGATAATCCTTGAAAAACTTGGAATGGAACCACTTTTTGACCCAGCTATCCCATCCCTTGATTTATACCCAAAGGACTTAAAAACAGCATACTATAATGACACAGCCACACCAATATTTATAGCAGCACAATTCACAATAGCTAAACTGTGTAACCACCCTAGATGTCCTTCAATAGATGAATAGTTAAATAAACATGGTATATATACACAATGGAATATTACTCAGCAATAAAAGAGGATAAAATTATGACATTTGTAGGTAAATGGATGGAGTTGGAGAATATCATGTTAAGTAAAGTAAGCCAATCCCAAAAATCCAGGGCCCAAATGTTTTCTCTGATAAGTAGGTACTAATCTATAATGGGATGAGTGGAGGAACTTTGGATGGGATAAAAGTGGGAGGGGTCATGGAGATAGGAAAAATGGTGGAATGAGGTAGACATCATTACCTTAGGTACATGTATGATTTCACCAATGGTGTGACTCTATTTCATGTGCAACCAAATAAGTAAAAAATTGTGCTCCATTTGTATACAATGAATCAATTAGCTTTCTGCTGTCATGCATAACTGGTTAGAACTAATAAAAATAAAATTTAAAAAAGTAAATAAAGAGACAGAAGGCATCTCAATTGTCAATGGCTTAAAACAATATAAGTTCATTTTTTTTTTTAACTTGTGTCCCAATCTAATGCATTTGGTGCTAATCAGGCACCACTTAGGGACCCAGGTATCTTCATGGCCCCACTCTCTTAGCATAAGCAATATTTAGCTAGCAGATGGGGAAAAAGACTATAGCAAAAATAAATTTTCCTCTTAACCCCTTTTTCAGAAGTGATGTGCTTAACTTCAAGTCATATCTTGGCTGGAATTAATCACATGGCCCTATGGATAGAGCAATTACCAGCAAATGCACCTGGTTGGACAAGTGCTTTGCTCTGTAAAAGATTCCAGAATTATTGGTATCAGCATGTTCAACTTACTATAGTGTCTATTTACTCACTTACTGGAATTACTAGTACATACAGAAAAACAAGAGAAGAAAAATAAAATTGTCCAAAATGATATGAAGTAGATGGCATGAAGGTGAGGAATGAGAACAGGTTAAAGTCAAAATCATGAGGTAGAGTTAATACCGTTACTCGAATCTAGGTTATTGTTTGAAGAAGGTGAGGAGACTTGAATTTTCCCTTAGGTGAAAAAAAATTTAAATAAATATAAAGTACAAGATTAGGGAAAACACTGGTATCTATGAAAGCACTTGTCATGATCGAGAAACACATCAAAACTTCACATTTCCTTTTGTTTAACTGTCAAAATCACTAGGCAAAATTGATATCAGAAAAAATAATTGAAGTTGATGTTAAATTTGATATTATTTCATATGTGACAAAACTAAGAAATATTTTAGACTTTTGGCTAACAGGCATACATAATAAATGGCAAAGCTAGATCTTAAACCAAATTCTGTACACATTCAAATTAAAATATAATGAAAACATGGTGATAATTTAAAATCTTTTGAAAGGGTCTGTTCCATATAAACTTGTAACTGTTTTTACTCCAATCTCCTAGGAATTTCCCAAACTTCAGCTATGATGGAAGACAATCATGGAGGACACAGGGAAATATTTCCTTGGCTCATACACCATACCATACCACTCCAGGAGTAAATGCTGTCTAATAATGGCTTAAAATATAAATGGCAGCGGAAAGCAGTAACAGTGAATAAACTTAGTCAGAAAGTCTTAGCAGATACAAAATGCCTACTATATGATAGAAACTCTGGCAGGCACTTACTTTACTATATCTTACTGAATCATCATATAACCTTTTGTTCATGGTATCAATGTCCTGTTTTATATCCATCAAGAGGCAGAGACTTCCAGAGGTTATACAATACCCAATGTTATATGCCCAGAGAGAATCTGAGCCTGATTTTGAATTCACTTTTATCTGGCTCAAACTTTCAGATGTGTCATGATGCTATAATATAAAGAAAAGTCAGAGAAACACAAAAGGAATGTCTGACCAAGAGAGCTTTGGATGAGCAGAAAGAACATAAGAAGAGCAGGGAATAGAGGAAGAGGACATGTTTTGTTTTGTTTTGTTTTCCCATTGGTTTTGTTTTCTCTTCACCTCTGTGGGGGGTCACAGAGGACACAGATGATGGTTGCTGAAAAATAATACAAGTATTAGCATTAAAATGTCCAAACTCCAAAAGTAATTTCACAAGTTAAGATTTTTTAGATTCCAAACAAAAATATATTGTATAGGCATAAAAGCAAAGAAAAGTTAAAACTTTGGTTAAAAAGAGGAAAAGGAAACATGGAAAATTTAGAGAAAATTGAGTGAAGACAGTGTAATCCTGGATTAAAAACAAATAGATGGAAAAGCAGAATGGATTTGGTTCACTTAGAGTACTTAAATAAACTTAAAATTCAGCTATAGCTTTTGACTACATTAAGAAACTCATCATGCCGAAGGGATAGGGGGCGTCATCTCTCTGAGGCAGAAAGCTCATCTCTTATTCAGCAAGATACAGAAAATGTCTTGAAACATCGTTTACTTTATCAAAAATATTTGTCAAATGACTTAGTAAATGAATGAATTACATTTAAATTTTTTCATGTATCATGGTAATTATGAAATTTTTGCTTTTGAGGATTGAAATTCATAAGCTATAAATTTACTCATTTATATAATAAATATTTATCAAGCTTATATAATATTTTAGTAAGTCTGCTAGTTATTGGAGATAAAGTAATGCTAGGATGGGGCAGGTTCTCATGATGCCAAAAATATTATAGGCATACAGATTTTACACATTTATTGATTTTTACACATATTATAGGCATACACATTTTACAAATGTGCCTGTAAATTGTGGTATATTTGAAAGAGTTAAAGAGAGCTCTCCAAGCCATAAAGAAGTATATCTTATAGACTCTACTGTCATATATAACTAAAATGAAATAACTTTTAAAATAAATGTGTTTTAGAAATATAGGTACATAAAATAAATATCTTGGGCTTTTAGAATTGATGCCACACGGAGAGATACATCTAATCACTCACACTGTCTCTGCAAATCATACCCAGGTAAAATGCATAGAAGTTTCAGGAAGGTAGCATCCTGCTTACTATTAGTGGTAACATTTTTAAACAATCATTTCTCCCCACTATTAAATTTTCTGGCTCTTAAAGTGAAGAATTCCTTTTCTTAAGTCAATTTTGGAAAGATGAAACAAATTTCTCTAAAAATATTATGAATTAACTACCAAATTGGCAAAAAAGACAAAATAAACTACATGTGTACATGAAATATCCTTAATAATAATTACATAGGGGTATTGGTCAGCTTCATTATCATGAGAAAATACCCTAGGTAGTCAATTTAAAAAAGGTAAAAGGTTTATTTTAGCTCATAGCTACAATGTTTCAGTCCATAGTCAGTCTGGCCTGTTGCTCTGAACCTGTGGTGGCACAATACATCATAGAATGAGTTCTTTTTATGTCATGGTGCTATAATTAAAGGTTAGGGTCTTGAATCCCTTATAGGGGCACACCCCTCAATGACCTAACTTCTTTCCACCAGGACCTGCATCTGAAAGTTTCTACTACTTCCCAATAGTACCACAGCCGCAGTGAAGCCTTTAGCCCATGGGCCTTTGTAGGACATTTAAGAGCCATAATATAGTAATAATTATTTAAAAATATTTTTAAAGTATCTGGTACATTTTCCTGAATGTTCGTACAATTTTCAATTTTTGTTAGTACTAGTAACAGTAGTGAAGGAAAATAGACCATCTTTTAGGACACAAAGCAACTGTTAGCAAATGCAAAAATACAGAGATAACACTGCATTGTATCAGATAACAATGGAATAAAATTTGAAATCAATAGTAAGATAAAAATTAGAAATTACTCTAAAACCTGGAGTCTACATAATTCATTTTAAAATGATGAATGGATAGCAGAAGAAACTAGGGATGAAATTTTAAATATACTTAAACCAGAACACTGATACAACATATCAAAATCTCTGGGACACTATGGAGGCAGTTCTAAGAGGAAAGTTCACAGCACTGAGCTCATACATTAACGGAATAGAAAGATACCAAACAAATAATCTAACGTTACATCTCAAAACTGTAGAATAAGAAGAACAAAACAACACAAAATCATCAGAAAACAGGAAATGATTAAAATCAGAGATGAAATCAAGATTTTAACAAATTCAAAAATCAATAAGTGGGATGGAATCAAACTAAAAAGTTTCTTCTCAGCAAAAGAAACAATCTGTTAGGTGAACAGAGAGCCTACATCCTGGGAGCAAATTTTTACCCCTCACACATCAGATAGAGCACTAAACTGTAGGGTATATAAAGAACTCAAAAAGCTAAGCGCTGAAAAACCAAATAATCCAGTCAACAAATGGGCAAGGACCTGAACAGACACTTCTCAGAAGAGGTTATACAATCAATCAACAAATATATATATATATATAAATGCTCATCATCTTTAGCAATTAGAGAAATGCAAATCAAAACTACTCTAAGATATCATCTCATACCAGTCAGAATGGCAGCTATTATGAAGACAAACAACAGTAAGTGTTGGCGAGGATGTGGGGAAAAAGGTACACTCATACATTGCTGGTGGGACTGCAAATTAGTGCAGTCAATATGGAAAGCAGTATGGAGATTCCTTGGAAATCTGGGAAAGGAACCACCATTTGATGCAGCTATTCCTCTCCTCGGACTATACCCAAAGATGCAGAAAAATATTGATAAAATTCAGCATTCATTCATGCTCAAAACACTAGAAGAACTAGGGACAGTAGAAACACACCTCAATGTTGTAAAATTGATATACACTAAACCTAAGGCCAACATCATTTAAATCAATAAAAAAATGAAAGCATTCTCCCTAAAAACTGGAACAATATATGGATGTTCTCTTTCACCACTTCTGTTTAACATAGACCTTGAAACCCCAGCCAGAGAAACTAGGCAAAAGACAGAAATCAAAGGAGTATGAATAGTAAAAGAAAAGCTAAAACTAGCTCTGTTTCCTACATTTATAAGACCAAAATAATTCCACCAGAAAATTTCTACAATTCATAAATGAATTCAACAAAGTAGCAGGATACAAAATTAACACTCATAAATCAATTATATTCCTGTACCCCAATAACAAACCAGCTGAAAGAGAAATTCAGAAAACCAGCCCATCCACAATAGCCTCAAAAAACAAAATACTTGGGAATCAATCTAACAAAAGAGGTGAAGACCTCTACCATGAAAATTACAGAACATTAAGGAAAGAAATTGAGGAAGACCATAGAAGATGGAAGGACCTCCCATGTTCTTGGGTAGGGCAGAATTAATATGGTCAAAATGGCCATACTACCAAAAGTACTATACAGATTCGAAGCAATTCCCATAAAAATTCCAATGTCCTCCATGGAAATAGAAAAAGCATTCATGAAATTCATCTGGAGAAACAAGAATCCAGAATAGTCAAAGCAATCCTTAGTGAGAAAAGCAAACCAGGAGGCATTATTAATACCAGACCTAAAATTATACTCTAGAACTATAGTAGCAAAAATATCATGGTATTGTCACCGCAATAAGCAAGAATAAAAGATATAGAGACAAACCACAAAAATATAATAACCTTATGCTAGACAAGGCACCAATAACATACATTGGAGAAAAGATAGCCTCTTCAAAAAAATAATAGTGCTGAAAAACTGAATATTTATATGTAGTGGAATAAAATTCTACCTTTATCTCTTACCCTGCACAAAACTCAACTCAAAGTGAATCAATGATGTAGGTATTAGACCAGAAACTCTGCACATACTAGAAGAAAAGGTAGACCCAACAACCCAACACATTGGCTTAGGAACTGACTTCTTTAATAAGACCCCTGAAGTTCAAGAAGTAAAATCAAGAATCAATAAGCAGAATAGTGTCAAACTGAAGAGCTTCTTCACAGCAAGGGAAATAAATAAAGAATGTGAGGAGTCAGCCTACAGAATGGGAGACAATCTTTGCCACCTGCACCTCAGATAGAGCATTAATCTTCAGTATATATAAAGAAGTCAAAAAGCTTAACACCAAAAACAAACAACAAACAAAAACCAAATAACCCCATCTCAAAAGAAGAAATACAAATGATCCACAAGTGTATAAAAAATGTTCAAAATCTCTACATTTAGAGAAATGCAAATTAAAACTACAATGAGATTTTTATCTCATTCAGAATAGCAATTATCAAGAGTCCAATAATAATAAATATTGGTGGGGAAAAAGGTACACTTAAGCATTGCTGGTGGGACAGCAAATTGGTGCACCCACTCTGGAAAGCATTATGGAGATTCCTCAAAGAACTTGAAGTGGAACCACCATCTGACCCAATGATCTCGCTACTTGGTTTATATCCAAAGGAGTTAAAATTGACATACTACAATGATGCAGCCATGTCTACATTTATAGCAACTCAATTCACAATAGTTAAGCTATGGAACCAACCTAGGTGCCCTTTAATAGACGAGTGGATAAAGAAAATGTGGTGTATGTACACAGTGGAACATTACTCAGCCACAAAGAAGAATGGCTTTATGACATTTTGCCAGAAATTGGATAGATCTGGAGATTATCATGCTAAGTTAATTAAGCCAGTCTCCCCAAACCAAAATTCAAACATTTTCTCTAATAGGAGTAAGCCAACCCACAATAAGGGAGGGGGTATGGAAAGAATAGAAGTATAGTATATTAGACAATGGGGAATGGATGAAAGGGAGGTGGGTAAGCAAAGAGTAGAATCAATCTGATGTTGTTTCCCCATGTACATATATGAAAATACAATGAATCCCATGACCATGTACATCCAAAAGAATGGGACTCTAACTAGAATAAAATATGTCCCATGCTTGTATAATTATATCAAAATAGATTCTGTTGTCATATGTAACTATAAAGAACCAATAAAAGTATTTTTGAGGGAAATGTTTCTAAAGAAAAACTTTTGAAATACTAATAAATGTTTGTATTTGTTATCTTCTCTCTATAAAGATGCACATAAAATAAAATGTTTAATATATTTAAAAAACTTATTTCTATAGTAAAGGCAGTAAATTAATGAAATTAGGACTTCAAACAGAATTCAGATAGTATCTTTACCACAAAAATCCAAATTCTTGCTGAGTGAGCCAATAATATATAAATTGTCATTTTAAACCAGTATGCTGTTGTATATTTTTTGGTCCTCTGATAAAGTATTTCATTTAAATTCATTGGAATGGGCTCTCCTTGTAGCATGAAACAAGCTATTAACAAGCAGAGCCAATGAATAAAATAATGACCCCAAATCACAGCTACCAGCTGAGCCAGAGGCTTGATTGGTTAATTATCTGGAGGGTGTTGACTATAACAAGAAACCTTTATTTAAATGTTTTGTGCTATATAGAAGCTCACATAAAATACTTTGCATATTATTAGCTTTAAGTTGGAAAGTAGACTGTGTGATAAATTTTTTAAAAAGATAATAGGTGTAGGAGCTCATCAAGAAATCTTGTAAAGGGATTTGAAGAAATATAGAAAAGGCAGAACCCATATGAAGAGCCTACTGTGTGCAGTGTTCTTTACATATATCATCATTTTCAAGTTGAAAATAACAATGCAGCCTCACTCTATTTAATAGTTGTGGTAAAAGGTTCTGAAATGTTAAGCAACTAGAAAATGAGTACACAGCTAAGAAGTGGTGGAGTTGATATATGAACCAAATTCATCACCTAATTCCAAACCTTGGCACTCTACCAAGCTTTAGGTAGGCATGGAGAATTCCAGTCTGAATACTAATAATTATTATTATTATTAGTAATGTGGATGATTGAAAAATGACAGATTACCTCACAGAGTCAGAACATGGAGTATTCTACCCCTGAAGTTCCTAAAGAAAAGCCAGATTGGTCAAAGATGGGAAAGTCTTATTTCTACATTTGGAACAACAGTATCTTCTAATTACACTCGTCTCCTCCTCTTGCATATAGCCAATTGCTGTGGTTTGGATGTGGTTTGAGTGTATTCCCCAGTGGTTCCTGTGTTGAAGTTGAACCCCTATTGTGAGGTACTGAGAGGGTGCTATTTAAAGATGGGGCCTTTGAGAATTTATTAGGGTTGGAGAAGCTACTCTGGGTGGAGGCCTTATAATTGATACTGGTGACTTTCGAAAATGAGGGTGAGAGAGACCAGAATACATATATACCTGTTATTTTTCCCTTGTCATGTGATGCCTTTAGGCTTTAGGACTCTGCCATCAAGAAGGCCAGCACTAGATCTAGCACCCTCTCAACCTTGGATTGGAATTGTGAAACAAGATAAACCTCTTTGCTTATAAAGTAATCTAGCTTATATATTTTGTTATAGTAACAGAAAAAGGACAAACATACCTACACTCTAGCTATTTGATATTACTTGTTTTTACCAAACTCTTCCAATACTATTTTTTTCTTACCTAGTATTGTTTTCACTTCCAATAATGCCTTCGTGTTTTGTGACCAATTTGGCCTCAAGACCCAATCAAGAAGTTTTTACTCCTTTTAATATTCTCCACCAAAGTATCTTCAGTGAATCTCTTTTCTTTTTATCAAGAATGTTTCCAACTTATTTCTATTATAGTTCTTATTATATGTATTTTTGAAAGAATTCCCCATGCAAAGACACTTCGCCGGGAGAATTCCAATTTTATTGCAAAAAGCTGTGTGCTTATATAGAACTAAGGGGGAGATGGTAGGGCTTTAGATAAATGGCAGGCAACCCGTTTATTGGCAAGTTCTTTCAGATATCAGCTCCGGAGCCCAGGAGTTAGTTCTCATTGGGGCTAAGGTTCCCTGCCAGCGAGATTTGAAATTGGCGCCAGCGGGAGAGTTCACATGGGCGGGAACTTTTCCCGCCACTGCAGAAAAGAAGAAGGTAGGAAGAAGAAGTCCTTAGGCACCATGTTGGGGTTTTTCTCTGGGGTATGGCTGCCGTTTATACTTTTCCCAACAATTTTCACATCAACATTTTAAACAACAGAGTCATTGAGGATTAATATGAGGTCATTAGAAAGTCTTTACACAAGTTGAAAGAGTCCATGGCTGAGTTTGTATAAATAGGGAACACCAGAATTGCTTCATAGATTCCAGGGAGGTAGCTCCAATTTCCAGAGTCAATGTCCCCAGAATATGACCCCTAACTATATCTAGTAATATTCTTTCAATATTCTTTACTTTTTTCTATTTCAAGGACTTTGTTGGAGTTCTTTGTCCTCTCTGAAATAATCTGTATTAGAAATGCTGAATAGGTTTTATGTAAAATATTAAAATGATTGGCAAACTGCCAAAAAAAAAAATAATTTTGACTCTGTGTATGTCCAAGAATATTGCATTCTATCAGACAACATCTGGATGGGTAAAGACTGGCTGACAACACATTTGCCTCATATACATTATCTTTGTGCTATACCCTACATTTTCTGTATCAAAATCTTCCTTCACAAAATAGTTTCTCTTATTAAAAAAGGCAAAAATAATGTTTTGATTTTTTTTTCATCCCAGCACATGTAGTCTACAACCTACCCACTTGCAAAAACTCACAGATGATTGCCACAGTCTGGCTGGGCACAAATCACCAAGCCGCCACAAAGCACTTTTATGTTCAAACAGGATACTTTATTGCCTGAACTCCAACAGCACTCCACGCACACTCCCCGGGAACTCTCCTGAATGTCACCCACGCGCCCCTCTCCAGCACACCACACCAACTGGAACTCCCTCCACTAGAACTTCACCAACCAAAGCGAACTCCCCAGGAACCCCCCCCCCCCAACTCCAAAGTAGCGGTCGCCAGAGGCGGACAGCAGGGATCTACATACAATTGAATCAATCCAGCATCATCTTAATGGCTCGCCTCTCAATCATACTTCTGGCAAAATGCCATGCGGCATCCCGACTTGGCTGTGGCCCTCAACAGATGAGTTTTTAGTATTTTTATTAGTGCCTTATAGATATACATAATAGTGGGGTTCATTTTGGCATAATCGCACCTGAATGGAATATAATTTGCTCCATTTCAGTTCCCAGTACTTCCTCTTTCCCTCACCTCCTCCCTCTCCCTCTTCCCATCTTCTCATCTTATGTCTATTTATTCATAGCTTTTGAAACTGGAACTTGATAGCTATATAGAAAGGTGGGATTCACTGTGGTATATTCATGTATGCACATAGCATAAATTGGTCAATTTCATTCCACAGTTCCTCTCTTTTCCCATCCCTCCTCTGTCTCAATCATTTTCCTCTGCTCCACTGGTTGCCCCTCTCTTTTCCCTGGGATTCCCCTTCTTCTTGTCCTTATGTTGCTCAACCTTCTACATATGGTAGTAAACACTTAGCCCTTGACTTTCGGGGTCTGGCTTATTTCACTCAGCACCATGTTCTTCAGTTCTGTCCATTTACCAGCAAATAGCATGTAATTCATTTTTATGGCTGAGTGAACTGCACTGTGCATAAAGACACCACAGCCTTTTTTTTTAGCTAATACTTTCTATTAAACTTTATTTAATTTATTTATTTCAGGCAAGGTAAATCAGTAAATATACATGAGTCACTTTCATATATCAATGCCAAGATAATTTAATTAAAGAAATAATTTTGGCTACACGCTATGATTTTTCTTGGGATGAGAATAATTGTCACTGAAATTAAAAAAAAAATAAGACATTCACTGTTCCTTTATAATGTAAACTACTTTATATACACAGTCCAGTAGATTTGCTGTAGAAAGGAATCACAGTTTTATCTAACTCACTGTTCTACCCCATGTGGGCTACAATGGTAGCTAAGCCTCCAGCCATCACATTGGTATTCCACATAACAGGATTAAGGAAAGGGTGAAGAATAGGACTGAAAAAGGATATGGAAATATTTTTAAGGAACATTGTAAAAACTGCAGGAAAACAATTTGGTTACCTTTTGGACAGAACTCAAGCACATGACTGCACTTTACAATGAAGTCTAGGAAATGTAGTTTTTTAATAACTAGCCAATAGCCTTTCCAAGAATTGTTTTTCTATTACTGTAGAAGAAAGGGAGGACAGATATGGTAGGTAAATTAGCAGCCTGTATGCCTGGTTTTGTATTTTCAAGTTCATAGAGATTAAAAAACAAAACAAAACAACAACAAAACAGACTGTATTCTGGATAGAATCTTATTATCTTAGGAAACTCCATTCTCTGTGCATCCATTGAGGGACAAGCCTGGAGTACTCACCCATTGAAATAAGGCAATAATATAAAGTGAAAAATGAATGATCAAGCACCCAATTATGATTGTGTGCAGGCTGAATAATAGCAGGACTCTGTACAGTATATTTGTTGAAGAATTGGGGGAGGAAACAGAGATTACTTTAATATGTGTAGGCAGAAGAAGCTCAGCTGCACTATAAAGAATAGAATATAAGAAGGATCTGGAGAGTCAGAGTAGGAAAATATCACAGTGAGCTGAGGAAGAGAAAAAATGTTTCCTATACAAGACAGAATTTTAGATTGACGTTAAAAGTAGAACAAGATATCTAAAGCTAAAATGGAGTTGGCATATGAAGTTGAGGTAAATTTACAAGCAAGGCCAAGGAAGTGATAACGCAAAACGGGCAGGGTTCTAAAAAAATTACTCCTCAGCCTTTTGTGAGTTGAAGCAGTATCTCTGTCAGTAAGGTCTCACTGGCTGGTCAGGAACAAAAATTCCACCCGGGTTGGTTCAGGCTTCAAAAGTCTCATTGAAACAACCCTGTATATAATTCACTTATCTAGAAATGTTTATTAAATATCTACTTAGAGGACAGCACCAGGATCTAGGACCATGGCAGTGGCTAATGTAAATGTATTGGCTTCACAGAGGTTAACTATAATTTGATCTTGACAATGACCTCTTGAAAAGAACTCATTAATCCAATTTTAGAGTTGAGGAAACTGAGAGGCAATTTGAACAACTTCCCAGAGCATCAGTAGGCAGGAAATGACGGAGTTAACATGAACACAGGACTCTATGCCACCATGTGACCTACCCTATGTAATAAGGGTGGAGTCTCTTTCCTAAAAGGGGTTTTGCAGTCAGTCCATGAATAGGACCTGCTTTTTATGTCTTACATATCTAACCCAAGTTCCAGCTTAGAATATAGAATAAATATGCAGCAGAAATTGTGGGCTAGTGTAAGGAAGAATGAGATCATGCTATCAGCAGGAAAATGGGTAGAACTGGAGATCGTCGTATTAAACAAGAAAAATCAAAATCAGAAAAGACAAATATTACATTCTTTTCTCTCATATGTAAAGAACTATTTAAAAAAGTAGAACTAAGTGAAAAAATGATTAAAGTCCTTGAGCCAGGGATGAAGGAAGTAGATATGAGACTAATAAGGAAGGCAAGAGTTCCAGAGAGACAGAGAAGAGGGAGGAGAAGGCAATAGGGAGAGTGTATATGACCCAAATATGTTTCATACACATCCGTGTATGAAAATCTCACATGAAAACTCATATTTTGTGCAATTAATATGTGCTAGATATTATAATAATGAAAAGCTAAAAAGCTTGGGCTGAAATGGGAGTAAGTAATAATGGAAACTAGCATATCATGTGTACTAGGAGCTAAACTGTATTTTGGACATGTATTCTTTTATATTATTCTCAAAATATCCTGTGAGCTCTAGTATTGCTATCCCCTAAAGACAATAAAAAGCCATTATCTTTCCATTTCAAATTTGTTTACCCTTTTGAATTGGTAAGTGCAACTTACCAACTTGCTAGGATGCAAGTTCATATTAGTCTGATTCTAAAGCATATCATCCCAATTATTATAAATTTAGTTGTTTAAAAAAAAAACATATTACTAATGGACTGAGAAGGACCTCCAAGTTCCACATCGATAAGACTGGTCAAAGAGGACTTACTTAAATCATTATTATAATCCCTAATATCACCTGCCTATTGCTTCCTCTGAAAAAATAAATGCCTCTGCTAATGATGAAGCCATATGTTCAGGAAGGGTAAAGCAAAAGTACAGCAATGCATTTATTCACCTAGCAAAATCCAAGCTCCTGTACCTGGTTATTTCCTACATTCTGAGGATACAGAGATAAAAATGAGTTTAATGCATGCCCTAAAATCTTAGTACTCTGAAAGAGGACCAAGTACTCTATAGAACTCCAATGTTTTATGGTTTTGCCATGATGAACAAATGATGGGTATACAGAGGAGGGTACCCAAATCACATGGGGTGTGGGCCCTCACTGTGGGGTGGTGTTAGAGAAGACCCTGGGGAAGTAGTCTTACTGGGAACTATTTCAGAGATATATACCAAGAAAATCAACTTTTTCACCCGAGTTCTTGCTGTAAACAGTTTATAGCCTGGAACATAAGATTTTATTATGGTTATCTTTAAAAGCACACTTGTTTAAATGTGGTTTGGGGGAGAAAATTGCCAAGCTCTGGTCCTGAACTCAGGATCCTCTGAGGCTGTGAATCATGCCCAATCATACACAGTGCAGGGACACATTTCCATTTGTTTGCTTGACATTTTACTTCCAAAGGGAGGAACAAGCTAGTTTTTTCTCATCTTCTTGAAAATACGAAATGCATCAGCCAATTATCTCCCTCAACCCTTCATCTGCACAAAAGACAAGACTAGCCCACAAATTCCCCCAGAGGAATGCCAGTATATGCTCCATATTTCATCTACTTTTTGTTTAATATCTTCATTGAAGGGGAAAGAAATGTTCGATTGTCATGGAAACACATTAAATTCAAGTCCAATTTATTCCTACACAAACTGTAAGGATACTGTTCGCTATCTTTAAGTTTCTTTTTCTAGCTTTTTTATTTTCACCTTGTGATTTTTATTTTACTTTTCTCTTTTATGAATCAGCAATCCAATAAGTTTCCTACAGAGCGTAGACAGCATAAATTATAACCTTAGAGAAAAAAAGAGATTCTTCACAGAAATAGTTGTGCATGTCCATTGTGACAGGGAATTCACCTTTTCTGTATTATTGCGGAGTCTTTGGGGACTCAGAGGAGAATGGTATTCCCATTTTGCAGATGATAAATTTGAAAATCATAAAGGTAATGTATCAAGAGCACAAGCCTATAAGACCAGTTAGACACAGAAGCATGCAGCTCAGGCTTATAGAGTCTGCAGTCCATGATGTTTCCACTTTCTTGCTTTCTTTGAATCTAAATATGCACGGTCGTAAAATAATGTAAAAAGCCAAGCAATTTTCTTCTTTCTTTTTTGATTTCAAAATGCAAATGTATAAATGTTATGCTTCATACTTTGCAAAGCACTTTTATAGTCATTGTTTCATTGAAAGCTTTCTACAATATTATGAGGTAAGTTATGTTATAACCTCCGTTTTTATAAATGAGGAGTCAAAGGCACAGATGGAAATGAATTAATTTTCAAAAAAATCTAAACCCTGTACTTGGCAGAGTCAGCAACTGAGCGGGAATGAAGACTACAGACCTCACTATGGTGGCTCACTGAGATTCTGGGTTCTGCTGGGTTCAGTGAGGCTCAGGAGGAGATAATTTTTTAAATAAAACTATCAGTTGTGATAGGAAATACTTGGAGAGCTGTGGTAACAACCAAAACGGACAGGGTTTTAATAGTCTCTCTCCTCTCCATCACCCTCCATCATAAGCATGTACACACGCACACACACACACACACACACACACACACACACACACACACATTTACAGACATCTTGAGTGTTAAAAATGCTTTTGGAGAAACAGACTAAACACCAAAGAGTACCCAAGACACTTCAGAGTACTACATCAATTCATAGTTTCAAAAACTGATGACAGGTTTTCTTCATTTGTTAAATGTTTGTGTTTTAGAAGGAAAAAATGGCTTAAAAGATTTATTTTGCAAACTGAACAATATATCTGAAATCCTATATAACTCCATAATTTGCAAATAAAATTAAACCTATATGACATGAATAATCACTCATTGATTCATCTGTTTTAGGTTGTAAATTTTATACTAAGTATTGCTTTCAGTATTTAAATTTAATTAAATACCATCTAGCCAGTATCACCAAGCTGGACTATTTTTATCTTTAGAGATTTGTAGTTACATGGTGAGAAGAAATGTATTTAGGAAGCAGATGAAATGAAATCTTCTGTATCACAACAAACATAAGTAAAATGAATAATAACTTCTACTTGAATGAATGTCATGCATTTTTATGAGAATAGAGGGGAAACATTTTAATTTTACTTTTGCAAATATTTATCAAGCATTATTATATCAGTAATGGTGTACTACACTGCAATTTCAAAAGTAAATGTCTAATAGTATATTTTCTCCTCCATTCAAACAGTACACAATATAATGGTGATTTAAAAATATCTCACCAACAAACACAAGGCATAATATTAGATGCTTACCGGACATAATGCCAAAATCCAGGTTTTAAATATTATTATGAATGCAATGTTGAGGGGGGGTCCTTAAATAAAGTGAGATTTCATAGTCAAAGGGGTCTAGGTGCCAGCCATAAGTCAGTAACTGAGTTAACTTCTTGAGACTCAGTTTTCTGTCTGTAGAGTAGAATACAATTGAACTTGGAAGTTTGTGGCCTGGATTTGGAGTGCTTTCGTGGGCTTTTACACTATAACCATCATCTTTATTATTACTGCTAACTCACTGTTATTTTTGATGCTATTATTTTGTAGTTTTTATTCTTCTTCTTATTATTATTATTCTGGATGAAGAAGGATGCATTTTCAAAAATTCCCAGAGTAGCACTTTGCAGCTTCATGAAGTTTAAAATGTAAAACTGTATGTTGTTTTCCCCTAAGTTATTACTAAAACCAAGTCATCATGTCAATGATGGGAGGACATTATTTTCATTTTTATATACCTACTTATTAAAAATTTATTGACCTTGTGCTACATGTTGTACATCCTAAAGGTAGTGAAAGATAGCCATTCTCTGCCCTGAAGAATTTAAAATCAAGTGGAAGAGAATGAAAGTCACCTCACAAAGCCATGCCAAATTGCAAATGTGGTAAATGCTACCAAGCAGTGGTACATGATAGATGAGAGATGGTAAGAGGTTTCTGTGGTCAGGAAGTAGGCAGAGATGGGAGACAAGCAACCCAGGCAAAAGGATTTTGTTATGCAGAGGAAGATCGGAAGGAATTTAACAAAGATAAGGGAGTATACAGAAGCCCACCTGACTGCAGCACAAAAGTCAAAGGGGAAGAAAACAAAGAGAGGAGCCTGAAGGATTAGGGGAGGCCCCCTGCACAGGCAGCTTGAAGGAAAAATTAGGATTTCCACTTTATTCTACCGGAAATGCATATTCATGCCATGTTTTTCTACAAGTCATAACATGATTGGTTTATATTTTAGAAAGATTACTCCAGTACCATTTTAGAAAAATGAGTTGTTTGGGACAAGGCTGGAACAGTAGTGAAGATACTGTTTGCTGAAACCCATAGAGCTGCATTATCCAGTGTAGCAAAACATCATGTAAAATCAGAAGGGTAAACTGGGAGATGAGTTCAAAGCTGCTAATTTAAGGAAAATATAACTTGAACCTTGTGATACCCAACAAAAACACATGCCAATATATCTTAGTCACCCACATGTTCCATAAAAACATAGGGTCCTACAATTTCAGGCCAAGGTTTTAAGCATTAATGACTTAGAATGATTTATCCTAGATTTTTATTCTTTATTTTTCAATAACTATAAAACAATGGAGTATGAAGGGATATCAAGATAGTAAAATGCATTACGGTTTAAATATCATGGATCAGAACTGGTTGTGGTGGTAATCCCAGCAGCTCATGAGGCTGAGGCCAGATGATCACTAGTTCAAAGCCAGCCTCTGTAAAAGCTAGGTGCTAAGCTACTCAGTAAGACCCTGTCTCTAAGTAAAATACAAAATAGGGCTGGGGATGTAACTCAGTGGCTGAGTGGCCCTGAGTTCAATATCTAGTACAAAAAAAAAAAAAAAAATCATGGATCAGTATCCAAGTCTCATTAGCATTAGAACTCTATTCAACCACTTGCCCAAGCACATTGTTGAATCTGAATTCATTTCTCAGTTAAAATATCTATTCCTTTAGGAAAACAACATATAATAATATGTAGAAATTTAAACACTGAACTAGATAAACCAGATAAGCATGATTATAACTGTATGAGTATCCAACTAGTACACTTCACAGGCCATCCATGGCCCAGCTCAGGAAGAAATGCACTAAAACTGACACTACCTATTCATAAAACAGTCATATGAAATAGGATGAGATTGGCTTCTACCTTTGTTGATTTCTCATTGTTTTCATCTTTACATTGGATAAAATGTTATCATCCACTTTCAGCCTTGTAGATCATGAACACTTATTCTCTTAACCAGCAATAATTAAGTGCCAACTATAGGAGAGAGAACAAGAAAAAAGTCCATTGAAATGTGAAAAAATAGCAATTATACAGGAAAAATTATCTTTAGGGAATTCCCAGTTTGATAGAGACAAATTGGCAAGTAAATATAAAATATGCTGGTAACTATTTTAAAGGATTACTAAAAGGTGAAGTGATAGCAAAATTCAGGGTGGTGATCACGGTTACTTAAGGGAGGAAGAAACACAGAAAAGTATTTTGAAAAAGAGACCCCATTACTGAGTAGTGAAAAATGAACATATATTTGCCTAATACAGAAGTGTAGGTATATCTTTTTTAGAAGAAAGAAAACAGTAATAATCTGTACAAATGACTGTGGTATTTAAAAAATATATTATGGCTTATTTAAGAGGATATAAAAATGTGTAACTACTAGGATCATGTATTAGGCTAGAAGGGACAAGATTTAAGTTTCAGGAAAAGGAGGACAGTGAGTTTAGATGATATTAAATGGAGTAGCAGAAGCAAATTGTGTGTGTGTGGGTGTGGGTGTGTGTATGTGGTGTGTGTGTCTGTGTATGTGGTGGGTATATGTTTAATGTGAAGCTTGCCCTATGCATCTGTAGACACAATTTACTGGGGATTGCAAATATTTTTTTGAAAGAACCTTTGTGTATACTGAATATATACAGACTTTTTTCTTGTCATTTTCAGATATTTCAAGTAATCTAGAAAGATATAAAGTGTGTGGGAAGATGTGTGTATATTATATACAAATACAACACATTTTAAAGAAGAAACTTGAGCATCCAGGGATTATGGTATCTCACTGGGCAGAAGGGGCTGTCCTGGAATCAATCTCAATAGATTCAAAGGGACAACTGTATTTCCATATTTTATGACTACATCTGCTTAAAAATATGTTGATATGCCTGCATATTTTCTACAAAGTATCAGAAGCCTTATTAATTAATCTCGGAGCAAAGGAATGCAGACTTCTGGACTTAGTTTTTCCATTAGTTGCCATATTATTGTTTTTAGAAATTTAAATGCGCTTGTAGATAAGAGATCAATCCTGTAAAATACAGCTTTCAATGTATATAAAAAATCTCAGTTATGGACTGTTTGCTTCTTTGAATGGGAGTCATCCTGAGAAAAACCTATTTCAGGTCTCTCCTTTCCTTTAAGAGGACTGTGAGAAGCCAGGGAGTAAGTGTGCTGGAGATCTGCAGGTGAGCTGTTCTCTGTCCTCCAGATAGCTTGGAGAAGATGCATGTTCTCCTGAAGACAATGGAGGGTCCGTGACATCAGAAATTGCTGAAAAAATCCAGAGCAGAAAGGTCAAGAAAAGATTCCTGAGAATCTGATAGACCTAACTTTATGAAGCAGTCCCCAGGATAGGTTTTGGGTCTTTCTGTGTGGGTTCAGCATCTCCATCCTTAGCCCTGGTGGATGAATGTAAAAGAGTTAAAATAGAACGGATAACTTTAATGTTAAAACATCTGAAGTTCTCTCAAACAGAGGTTTTCAGGGAGTAGGGGCTCTGGAGTGCATTCTATCACTCTTCTGTTCTTTGAGGCTTTCAGCATTCTCTTCCTTGGGTGAGTTTGCCCTACTTCAGCTCTCCTAGATGACTTCTTCTTTGCTAAATACCAAGGCTGGTCTCTCTTGTCACTGGTAATTTCAGTGATACCTGCAGGGGGGAAATAGTGCAATTTTGCATCCTTCTAATCACAGTACTGTTGTACAAAGTTTTAGTCAGTCATGTTAAACCTTAATAAGGAATAGGACCATCTAGAAGCCCTGGAATCTATATTCTGTTGAAGTAAGTCCAACACCCTGGGGTAATTATGTGAGAAGATTGGAATCATAGGAGCTGGAACAAAGGGGATTCTGATATCAATCCCTAGTTACTTAACATGATGATATGTATGAGGAACTTAACCTGTAGGATGGCTGATTTACTAAGCACAGGGAAATATTAGCATTAACTATTCTTATTAGGAAGAGATCAAGACAGAAAGTTCAAGTTCATTACTGGGTCCACAGTTACATAACTAGCAGGAAGCAGAGCACAGAAAAGAATGACAAGCCATTTTAACTCCTGTAACACATACCAATTTTAATAATAATATAGTAAGGAAAATAAAATATTTAAATTTTTTATTTAGATAATCTACTATCCCTCTGAATAAATTATGTCACTTACAAAAGTCACTTTAAGCTACATATTATGACCATTGTCAAGTTTTGCAAATGAGAAACTGAAACCCTAGGGACTTAACTAACTTTACCAAGACCTACAAGCAGTAGCTAACTGAAAGCAGATTCATACACTCTCATTATAAAGCTGACACCTTTACCCAAGAAAGTGTAATCTTTTCTTCTGGCAGAAGAAGGCAAGCCCTTATGTTGTACTTAATATATAAATATTATAACAATTAAATCCTATTTCTATTCTATTTTTGTTTCAAAAGCTTCAGTGAAAGGGTGATAGAAAGAGATGAAGAGACTTGTTCAAGTTCAAAATAATAGTTAACTGACAAACCAAAATTAGAATTCAAGTATTCTGACACTCAATCTAAAATTATTTATCTGGTTCCATGTCAGTGGTACAGAAGAAAAGCAGAAAATATTCAGGGCACGGAATTTATCTGATTTAATTTTTTTCAAGCTTATGGAACTGTGGTTTCTCTTATTTGAATGTATCTCAAAGAGACAAAAGAATACAAAATGCTTCAAAATACTTCAGTGCTCTGTGTATGAAACTCATCATTTTCTTATCCTTTATTCTGTATTTCATATGCACTTTGAGAATAATTGCAGCCTGAACTTAGACAATTTCTCTTTTTTCTCTCTTTATGCGTACATCAAAAATGCCTATCTATGGCCCTTCCATTTTTTTTTAATGAGTGACAATTTGTCATATCTCTTTGGGCTTGTAAAGCTAGGGTGAGGATTATTTAATCAGCACTTCAGTGTGAAAGATGGCTTAGACAGCCTTCAATTTGTACCATGTGGGCTAGTCACTGTCTGTTCAAACTGGACAGAGGCTCTGTGTGAGCTGAAAATTACAAAATACTATATGTAAAATGGAAAATGGAGTAAACATGCCCTCATTGGGTGGCTTTCATATGATAGAAGATGGGTACAC
Source organism: Marmota flaviventris (assembly GCF_047511675.1). Lineage (NCBI taxonomy): Eukaryota > Metazoa > Chordata > Mammalia > Rodentia > Sciuridae > Marmota > Marmota flaviventris. The sequence goes on along the minus strand of NC_092506.1, from coordinate 69,248,493 downwards.
AATATGAATTCACTAGCTTCAATTTTGCTTGTACTGCCATGGTGTTTCTGAACCACAAAATGAAGTTTGCAAGAGGTTGAAATTCATGGAAAGCAATAGAGATGAGCAGAGTAGAATGGAAGAAATAACAGCTTAAGGACCAGCAGATTCAGTTCTACTTTTAGTATTTCTCTCTACTAACTCAGTAACCACAGATAAATCATTTAATCTCTCTCATTCTTAGCTTTGAGAATAGGTATGTTTCTGGTGTGTGGTGCTGTATGTTGCCATGAGCTTAAGAGAATGTGATTTAAATGTTTGTTGTCCACCAAAAACTCATGTGTGAGACAATGCAAGGAGGTTTAGAGGTAAAATGATTAGGTTATGACAGCCTTAACCCAATCAGTGAATTAATCCCCTGATGAGATTAACTGGGTTTGGCTGTAGGCAGGTAGGGTGTGGCTAGAAGAGTGGGTCCCTAGGGGCTTGTCTTAGGGGTATATATTTTGTCCTTAATGAGAGGAGCTTTCTCTCTTCTTCCTGATCATCATGTCCTGAGTTGCTTTCCTTCACACACACTTTCACCAAGATATTTGCTTTATCTCAGGCCCCATGGACAGGAATTGGCAATCTATGGACTGAGACCTCTGAAACCATGAGCCCCCAAATAAACTTTTCCTCCTCTAATTGTTCTTTTCAGGTCTTTTGGTCACAGTGGTGAAAAGACTGACTAAACAGGGAACTCACCCACCATGCTCTTACTTCTTCCCATTAGGTGAATGCCAACAACATCTCTCTATTTTCAGTGTCCATACTTATAAAATATTTTGCAATTTTATATTAAACTGTTGTAGATAGGTTGTCTTGCACAATTTACATAATTGAGTACCTATGCAATCATATTTGTATTTATCACTTTTCAACAACAATTTTATTCCTCATCTTTGTGGTATGTTGTGTGGAAAAAAAAAAGAGAAGCCTGAGGATTTAATGTTAGAAGAAGGAATCCATGCTATCATCCCTGGTAATCTCTGTTTAAAATCAATTATGAGCTGACTGTGGTGGTGCACACCTGTAATCCCACTGGCTGGTAGGCTGAGATAGGAGGATCTCATGTCCAAGGTCAGCCTTAGCAATGGTGAGGTGCTAAGCAACTCAGTGAGACCCTGTCTCTAAATAAAATAGAAAATAGGACTGGAGATGTGGCTCAGTGGTTGAGTGCCCCTGAGTCCAATCCCTGGTACCAAAAAATAAAATAAAATAAAATCACTTATGTAGTTTTAAATAAATTAAGAAAGAACAGTGGAGAGTAGTTATATAATAGTAAATACTGAATATTTAGCATCTGCATTAATAGAAGCTGTGCCTTCTCTTCAACCATACAATTTATGGTTAGAGATCAACATCAACATAGAATGAAGTCCCTACTAGAGAGTTTATTCATAGATTCACATCTTAATCAAATGTCTGTACAAAGTAGCCATAGTAGATATTTTTCTCCTCTGTCAGCAGTTTCCCCAAACATGCCCAAATATTGATAAATTAAAGAACCAACTAGCATTATCATATGTTGTTAAATAAGAAAATAACTACTACATTGTCTTGGAATAGTGTTCATTCAATAGGACAGAATAGTGTTCAATCAATAGGATAGAATATGTATAAATCATTAACTTGCCTAATTTGAAAATCCTATTCATAAGAGAATGATTCATCAGGCTTTTTTTTTTTTTTTTTGCCACAGTGACTGAATACATAAAGTGAAAAGAGAACCCATGCCTAAGGTTTGGGTTCTAGTGATCTAGTCATTCAACAAACTCTTACTAAGTACCTACTGTATGCCAGAAACTTTTCTAAATATTGAGGATACAGCAGTAAATGAAACATACAAAAATCAGTTTTTTTTTGTATTTTTTTTATTTATTTGTATTCTTTTGAAACTTATATTCTAAAGTGGTTAAGAGACTGTTTCCTAAGCTAAATAAGTAGCACATATGATTTTAGATTTTAGATAAATGTGAACGCTGATATAAACAAAACAAAAAAAAAATATATCATAAAGGCATAAAAATTTCAGAAGAGCAATGTTATGGTCTGGATGTGAGGTGTTTCACAAAAGCTCACTTGCAAGATGGTTCAGAGGAAAAATGATTGGGTTGTGAGAATCTTAACTCAATCAGTGAATTAATCCTCTGATAGAGATTAACTGAGTGGTAATTGAAGTGGTAAGTTTTGGCTGGAGCAGGAGGTAATTATGGTGTGGGTTTGGTGTATATATTGTATCTGGAGAGTGGAGTCTCTCTCTGCTTCCTGATCATCTGGATGTGAGCTGCTTTCCTCCACCACACTCTTCAGCCATGATGTTCAGCCTCACCTCGAACTCTGAGGAATGGAGCCACCCTTCTATGGACTAAGACCTCTGAAACCAGGAGCCCTCAAATAAACAATTTTCTACAGTTGTTCTGGTTGGGCCCTTTGATCACAGCATCAGAAAAGCTGACTAAAGAAGCAGTGAAGACATCACTGAGAAGGGGCCTTTTAACTCAGTCCCTGAAAGAGAAAAATGATTGTGTCTGAAGAGTACAGGGACAGGCTCAGTTGGCTTGGGGGACAGCAACAAACCAGGATGGCCGCAGCAGAAAACGTTAGGGGAGGCAGGATGACTGAGAACCTTGTAGGGAATAGTGAGGACTTCAGGATTGTCTCTGGGAGTAGCAGGAAGTTTCTGAAGAATTTGAGCAGATAAGAGGCATGTTTGGACTTTCAGAGGTCCAAACTGATTTAAACTCAATATGAAAACATTTGTTAACTGTGCAGTGTATCCGTTGAGCATGCCGGTACTCATCATCTCCTCTTCCAAAACAAAAAAGAAAACTACTTTAAAGAAAGAAAGAAAAGCCGTGCTGAAGCAATAGGGCATCGTCCATGTAAAGTTAATGAGAATCCATTGGCTATCTTCAGTCACTACCTGACTGCTTTAGGTCTCTTCTAGATGACTCTGTATAGTTTCCGTCCATTTATTTTAAAGATCTTATTATTTTCATCATCATCATTACACTATCTTAATTTCTCTAAAGGTTTGAGATCACACGAGAAGGGGTAGAGTGTGGGAAACAATGCAGTGAAGTTGTACAAACGGGAAATACAACCTCAACTGAATCCCTCTCCCCCTGGAATGATTAGCAATCTAGGAAATCTGGAAGTAAAAGAGGAAATATGATAGATGCACAGTTTTAGCATGGATGATGGGAATCTCATGTGATCTACCAGAGGAGTAAGCAGGTTGTACTTGTGTGTGTGTGTTCAAGTGTGTGTGTGTGTGTGTGTTCGTTTGTAGTTTTATCTTTAGGAAGGGTGTTAATATTTATTGTCTCCTAAATGTCAGGCACTTGACATTTTACTACATTCAGTCATATATATATGAGCTTAATTCATGACCCCATTATATAAATGAAAAAGAAGAGAGAACCCTGGTAATTTATCCAGCGGATTCTACCTCTGAAGTCCATAGTCTACTGAACTCCAACTGTAATGATATTTCTTTGTATATAACTTTCACAGATACATGGTGGGTAGACTAACATGTACCCCCTTATTTCCACTACTAGTTTTGCTAAGTCTCAGCAATATGTCCATATAGTCCAAACAAGGCTCCACAATCTTTTTCACCACAATGTTCTAGGTAGCCATTTCCAGGCAGATGGAATCAGTCCATGAGATTGAACAAGTTTCCTCAGTCTGTCTTTATATTATTCCACAATGGTCCTGGAAATTTCCACTCATAATTAACTGTAGAATATAATGTGAGAGAGACTCACCATCATCTAGTGAATAACTTAACTTTAATAAAAAAGGATGTCTTTCTCATCTACAATTTTCTGGAGCTAATAAATGAACAATGTTCTTTAATTCGTTTTTTCTTTATACATTTAATCACTTTTTTCATTTCTGTGACCAAAAGACATGTCAAGAACAATATTAGAGAATAAAAAGGCTATTTGGTGCTCTGTTTTAGAGGTCTAGTTCATAGCTGACTTCATTGCTCTGGGCTCTGGTGAGGCAGAACATCATGTCAGAAGAGTGTCGTGGAGGAAAGCAGCTCAGAACATGGCTTCTGGGAAGCAGAGAGCTCCCCTCACCAATGACAAAGTATAAACCCCAAAGGAAAAGCTCCTGGTGACCTACCTCCTCCAGCCACACTTTACCTTCCTACAGTTACCATCTAATTAATCTCTATCATTGGATTAATCCAGGGATCAGGTTACAACTTTCATAATCTGATCATATCTTACTGAATGTTCTTGTATTTTCTCACACCTGAGCTTTTGGGAGACACCCCATATTCAAACCATAGCAGTACCTCACACCCAGTGGGTCACAGTATCCTGTCATTTCTTCCTCCACAATACATCTTGAGTTTGTCTACTTCTCTTGTTTCTGCTGCTACCTATCTATTTCAAGTTACCATCATTTCTAGCTTGGAATATGGCAATAGCCTCCTCCCTGAGCCCCTTCCACACTTGCTTTTCTCTACAAAAATTTATCTGTAACAGAGAAAGAGTATTTATCCATTTATTTATTTTTTACAAATGTAAAACAAGTCATTGATTTTATTAGAATAAAATCCAAAGTTTTTAACTATCAGCAACCAAAATTACCATGCACCTCTTACTTCTGTCAATGACACTCCTACAGTGCCTTTCTCTTATTCCCCATGCCTCCCTGAGACTAGCCACCCTGTGTGTCATTTCAACAAGCCAACAGCTTGCTCCTGCAGTCTTTGCTCTTATTGTTCCATCTGCTGTCAGGCTCTCTCTCCTGATCTGTTTCTTTCTTTTTTGTCAGCTCTCAGGTCAAATGTTTCATTTCCTGAGAACATCCCTGACTTCTGTCTGGTTTTGGCTCCCTATCTTTCCTTTGTTTCTTCAGGTATTACTACTTGAAAACTTCACTTTCAACTGCTTGCTCATGCACTGTCTCTATCTCTTCACTGAGAGCTTCACTAAAAAAGGGTCTCTGTGTCTCCCATTCACCACCTTGCCCCTGACAAGTGCCCCATCACTGTTTCCCACATGAACACGTGTGAGAGGTCAAAGCCACAATACTGTTCTATCTTCATATGGATGGCAGCAGCTTCCTGTCCTCTGGGATCATTATTTCTGAGATAATAGAGCAAATTCAGAACATAAAACTAAGGTATAAAGTGGGCTATATAGATGATAATGCTGCATTTTCTTATAAGTTTTCTGTTTGGCCCATGATCAATGGAAACACCTCTTTATTAAGACTATTGTTTGCACATATTAAATTCTGCCCTGGGCACAAGCTTTATTGATGCCATAAGCACAGCCTGCCTGGTTCCTCCTGGATTCAATAAGTCCTGCTTTGTCAATATCTTCCCATTTCACTTTTCACTGTAGATAATTGCATATGATCCCTGGAGACTAGTCCAAGCAGTTTCTCTGGTTCTTGTTTTGGGGTTTTGCATGTTAGTGTTCAGAAGATCAACTTGCAGTTTTCGTATAGATTTTGTAACTTGATTTGGAAGAAACAAAAAACATCCTAAGAGACAAGTTGATATTGGACAGTAGATATAAATATGTTTGTAAGAGCAGGCTTTCCTCTTTCTAATTCAGTCATCAAACAGGCAATCTCTCTGACACATTAATGCTCTAGGCAAATAAAATATATTCAGTTCCCCAAGTGCAGCTACCAAATGCAAATAGCTTTTACTTCTGGGTATTTCAGATGCTTTCACCTCTGCCTGAAAGGTGTTTCACCCTTTACCTCTCTTTGTTACTAGCTCTCCTCAAACTTTCAGGTCTTAGTTTCATTATTCCATCCTATAGAAAACTTCAAAAAAACCCAACCCTACCAAACAAAACTGGGGTTAGCATCATTTCATATGAACTCAGAAATGAGCAGAACTGTCACTGCTATGTGGTTTATACTTTAGTCACTTAGTGGAGCTCATAACAGCAGGAACTAAATTTGTCTTTTTTTAGTCATATTTTGCTCACAGTAATGATGAATGTACTAGGTGAAGGAATAGACAAAGGAGTCCTTTTTAGCCTGTTCTTCTCTTAATTGTCCTGCAGCTAGATTTTGTCAAAGGGCAAACTCCAGCAAGGCAAGATCAATTATTTATTATGTGTATCTTTTGCAGACTCAGAAAATTCCCCATCCCAGTGCAGAACATGTATTTTATCAAAATTATAATTAACTGCATTGAAAATAAAATAAGGCACAACAGTTTGAGTTGGTAAAAAATTTTCAAGCGGTACACTTGTTTGTGAATACTTTTGTATGTATATTTTATATTACTTCAATAAAAATATTAAGGAATATTTTATAATACTAGAAGAAAAAATAAATGAATGACTTGGTGCATTAGAAGTAATTATTATCCTAAATCAACTTCTTTGGAAGACGATGCTGAGAGTGATAGGTACCTGAGAATGAATTAAGAGGACACTGATGTCTCCCCAAAGTGACAGTCCTTGCAAATTTAGTCAGCAAGCACAGGGCGGAGGGAGAGGAAGATGCAGGCTGGCCATCCAGGTGTACTGAGGCCACATAGTGCAAAGGTCAGAGAAGAGAAGACAGGGAGGCTACTGATGCATTCTGGGTATTTATTTCACATCAGTAGGAAACAAATTGTAGAGAATTAAGCTGTGAAAAGAATACTCTGGTTCAGAGAAGATATTTTATGTGGTAGTGGTCTAAACTAAGCTTTATGAAAATAAATGAAAGGCAAAGAGGGAAGGAAGGAAGAAAGGAAAGAAAAGAAGGAGGAACTTCTATGACATATAAGAATTAATTCACCAATATGATTCTGCAACCTGTACACTGAGAAAAAATGAGAAATTACACCCCATCTTATTCAAATGTATGATATGTTAAGATCATTGTACTATCATGTGTAACTAATTAAAACAAATTAAAAAAAACATTAAAAAGAAGTAATTCAGTAGATATACACAGAGTTAACAAAAATATTGACTCCTATTTTCTTGAACAAGCAGAAAATATTTTATTGTTTTTTGTGCTACCAAGTTTAGCAGGAGATTCCTATGTTCTGAGCAATAGTTTCCTGACTGGATGGGACGTATACAGTTTTTCTTTGGTTCTAAGACCTCTACCCTCATAGTTATTTGTGAGCAATTTTCTGACTATAAATTTATTTATATGGATCTGTTACTCTTATTATGACTTTTTTTTGCACTACTTTTGATGAAAAGGTGACTGAATTATTAGTAATTGATACTGAGTGGTTCATATTAAAATCAGTATGACTCAAGTGATGGGTAATCAATAAATCTCTCTGCTTCTACCTGAATGTTTTTTCCTTTTCCTTGAATTTTTTTTTTTTGTAAAATGACACCAAACCACTGTGACACTGAACTACTGAGCCACATCCCCAGCTCTTGTTCATTTTGAAACAGTTTCTCACAAATTTTCTTGGAACATTAGTGAGTTGCTAATGCTGGACATTGAATTTGTGATCCTCCTGCCTCAGCCTCCCAAACCCCTAGGATTACCTTCGCTTTAGGCACAATTCTGTGATGTTTCATAGAAATGCAGATTTCTTTTATGGTAAAAATGGTTCTCAACTCTATTACCTTCAGAAAATATAAAAATAAATAAAACGTGTGTTACTTATTTGGTATATATTTGATTTAAGGTGTCTCTGGGGCAGTCAATTGAATGCCCAAGAAACTTTTAGTAAAAACTCCTTATTATATGCATTTTTTCCACTCTCCACATTCAGTTCTTAGCATTTCCTCAAATATCTCCTGCCATAGTCATGACCATGTATATAATAAATATTACCTGAGTCATGTGATGTTTAATATTCTTTAGTATATTACTGTGTGTTCTTCTCATGACCATCTTTCATAATTTTTAAAGTGTCTAATACTAGTCAGTGATCACTAAATGTCTATTATTATTATTATTATTACTACTACTACTACTACTACTACTACTACTACTACAAAGGAACATAAAAATTCAAATGGAGCAGTACTCAATTCAGAATAGTATTTTTGAAATCCTATGTTAGAGGAATCATGGTGGAGGGTAGTTTATGGACTATGAGAAACCTAAGGAATGCCTGACAACAGTCCCACCAAAGTTGGCTGTAATGGGAAAGGAGACAGAAGTGTCGATTAGGTTGACTACTCACCAGCTAGAAACAATAAAAAGAGCAACATTCTGATGAGTAAATTTAGCATGAATCTCTAATTTATACCTCAGACCGTTGTATTGGAAGTCATAACTTTCATTTGGAAAAGAAGTTAGGTTGTAATATAATGCCCAATTTGATATGTATTTGATTTAGGGTATCTCTGGGGCAGCTAATTGAATGCCCAAGAAAAACTGTTAAACATAAAAATAAGTTAATAACCATAATGCTAATAACCCTAAAAAAATCTAATAACCCTAATAAAAATGAGTATGTATCAGAGAAGTGACTGACAGTTCTGCAAGGGGGAAAAAAAAACATTGGTATGTATAATGCTAACAATGAAGAATGTGATTGTATTCGTCAGCTCCAACTGCCATAACAATATGCCGTGGACAAGGTGAATTAAACCATAGAAATTTATCTCTCCTGTTTCTAGAACTGTAAGAAATTCAAGAACAAGATGCCAGACAATTCAGTTCCCTATAAGGACTGTTTTCATGGGTGACAGTGGTTGTCTTCTGAGGGAAAGAGAGAAAAGGATTATAATGAGTTAGATTTTAGATGTCTCTTCTAAGGACACTAATCTGATGCCAAGGGACCAACCTCATAATTTTATCTAAACCTAATTCCCTGGTAAGGTCCTCACTTCCAAATACTATCACATCAGGGATTGGGGCTTAAACACATATATTTGCAGACATAATTCAATTCATAGCAACAACAGCAACAGTGTTCTTTATGGTTAAGGACATTGCTCAAGGCCACTCTGTAAGTGCCAACCTTCATTTGCACTTAGTATCTAACTATCTTGCTTTTTTAAAAAATTTATCTTATTGTCTCTTATATGTGGCAAAAGAGATGAAATAGTAAAAATTGGCATGAGCACGATTAACTACTATCCTCTTTAGCATGTAAGAGCACAACTAACTCCAGAAACATGTACTGAACATCTTCTATGTACCAGAGACTATGTTTGGGTTATGACAGCAGACAAAGTATGCTCCATATTCCAGCATGCTCCCAAGGGGCATGAAATGCAAAAAAGATTAGAGAATATGTAGCTCAGTTAAGTTTTTGTATCCTTGGAGGACCTTTCAATGTTTGATAATAGCAATCAAAGAATACAAACAGTACTGTATTACCTTTTCATTTTTTTAAATTCAGCTATACAATATCATCCCTACCACCTGCTCCATCAATTTTTTCATCAGTAGAAAAAAATCACCAAAAAGGAAAAGCAGAATGTTTCTTTCTCTATTTAGAGGAGGTTTGGAGAATATAGTGGAGCAAGCTAGAAAGCTCCATCAACTGAATTTCTTCAAGATCCTTCCTCTTCTGCTCTTGCAATAGTGATCACAAGGTGGTTCTCTACTGGAGAGTGTTTTGATTCTGAAATATTTCAGCTATTTCACATTAAAGCTCTTTATTCCTTTTTAATTCCCAGATTTAAAAATGTACTTTCACCACCTTGAAGCTGAAAAAAATATATATAAAGAAGAATATCAAGGCAAGGATTAGGAAGGTAAAGTGTTAAATCAGTTCATTATTGAGCTTTTGTAATAGACTTGTTCTAGGTAATGAATAGTTCTAGATCATGAAAAAGAAAAGATACATATTTATTCAGTAGCCGAAGTGTGCTAAGTGTATTCATATGTCTTATGCATTCAATACTCACCTTAGTCCCACAAAGATACGCATCTAAATCTCTATTTTAAGTATGAGAAAACAAATGCTTTGGGAATAGATAAGTTACTTGTCTTAGGTTAACAGTGGGATTCATATGCCTTCTCAAGCTCAGAGTCTAGCACAGAGGGAGTGGTGATACTATGCATAATGAATCTTTAAAAAGTAAAAAACACAGGACCTGGGGATGCATTTCATGTGTTTAGCATGGGCAAAGCTGTAGGTTCAATTCCTAGCACTGTGGGGGAAAAAAAACTGTCAGAATATATTTGGAGAGTTTAAATGGACACTCACAATGTAACAGAAAGCATAAAATGTTTTATGGCAAGTTGGTATAGTATGTAATTTAAAATACATGCACTCTCAAAATTAAGTTGCAGAAGTAGAGGGACCAAGAACTCATGAGTATTGGAACAAACAAAAAGTTATCATTAATACCTTAAAAATAAAAATGACTCTAGAATTATAAACCCTGTTGGCAAAAAGTGTTTGGGACATTAAATAAATATATGAAGAATACTGAGCATGAAGGTGGTCAACATTGGAGAGAACTTGTTCCTTAGTTAGGGATGGTCTGAAGCACACAATTTCACAGTAGAATGACATTTTCCATTCTCCAAAATCCAGTCCCACATAGAATGATATTTTGATTTTCTTGCTTATAACATAGACAGGTTCTACTTCATCTATGTTCTGGGTGAATGTCTCTCCTGACCATCACCTAATCTAGGAATTTAATCAATATGTGTGTATATTATCATTAAGCAATAGATTACCCTCCTCTAAGAAAGAGTCCATTCTTTAAATCAGATACAATCAGCTTTGCTTGCTGATGCATTACTGTCATCTCATCATTCTTCAATAATTACCCATATGTTCAGAAAGGTTTTAGGATGAGATTGCCACTCTCATGTTAATTGTTGGCTGTGGCAAAGCTCATTTTTCATTATTGGGATCATGCTATGTTTATGGGTCCTGATGAGTTGTTTGTTCTGGGTTGATGCATTACAATTTTGCAAGAAGTTGCAAATTTGAATTGCAAATCAATTTTAAGATGTTTTTTTCTTTTAAAACAAAATGTATTCCAGGCATAATACTCTTCAGGGATAATACTGACTAGAAAAAAGTGTCATAGAAAAAAATGTGTGTAGCTATTTAACTGTAAATGCTGATTGATTATTCACCCGTTGGTCATCTATCTTCAGATCCTTATATAATAGCCATACTGTCAAATTAATGCTCAGAAATTTTTTTGCTTCAACATTTTATTGAATATTCATCCAATTCAACATGATACCAGAAATAAAACTTCATCTCACAGGTATGTAACATTGAATGTAAAAATTCCAAGCATTCCCCAACAAATATACTACTGTGGCCTAAATAGGCCTTAATTCCATCCACAAAACAGTATCTTTTTTTTAAGAATTGTTTGGATACTTCTTCGGAATCTAGTTTCTGCCCAATTAAGATACAACAGAGTGGTATAGTAATTGAATCAGAATTGGCTTCTGACTGAGCAGATGTACTGTGTGAAATTGTATTTATTGACCTTGTTTGTGGTGTCCAGGAGGGTACATAGGACTCCAGACTCTCAAGAAAGTGTACACAAAAGCAGAACTGAATTTGCATCCAGTACACAGCCTTCTTTTTCCTCCATGAAAAACTGACTGTAGAGTGATTGGTTTCCAGGTTTTCATGGTGGAGAAAGTGAGCAGGATTAAAACAGTGATACCCTGTCTTGGTGCACCATCCTGTTTTACAGGTGCCTCTCCTGTTGACCTATCTTTAGCAAAGATTTGACTTGCAACATGCATCTTGTGGGAGCTAGAGGACAAAATAAATACCTGAACTCTGCTTTCTGTGACTTCTGTTCTTCCTGGCAGGTGGTTGTTGCTTCATCTTAATCTGGAATTTAAAATAAGCTTTACCATTGGTAGAATAAGAAACAGTATTGTAGGAAGTAAAATAATATGAGGAATTTTAGTATGGAGTTGTACTTTATTGTAGCTCAAAGTGCTAAGGAGTCTGGACTTCATTCTCTAAGTAATAGGGATACATATTTGGTTTTTAAGAATGTGAGGAAAGCCTTCCCTTTTTAAAACTCAGTATGTATTGATTGTCTATTATGAGTCAGGTCTGAGCTGGGTTATGTCTATATAAAACAAATTATAAAAGATCCTGCTCTTCATTAAACTCATATAGTCTCAGGAGGGAAAGGGTGTAACATGCATCTATGCATGCTCACACACATACACGCGCACACACACCGAATGTTTCAACATTTCTCCATCTATACATCTCCTTTCTCAAACCCTATCATGTCTCATCCAGACAGTTAACATATCATCTTCCTGAACCGCCTTTTTGGTAATCTTTCCCTTCATCAATCTAGTGTCCACATAGCTGCTAAAATTATAAAACTAAATTTGTTTCTCATATGTTTAAAATATTCCCATGTTACATTTTGAATAAAATCTAGATCCTTTGCCTCAGCTCCTGCATTAGTGACTTCAGACCCTGTCAACTTCACCACCCACATTTCTGGCCACTAACAACACTGATCTCTTGATTTAGAGCCTCACTGAATTTCTAAGTTCTCAGACACATTAAGCGATTTTCCAACTCAATGTATTTATATGCACTTTCTTTGTATATTGAACTCTGTCTGCTCAGTCCTTTGCCTGTTCCCACTCATCTGCAGTCTTCAGGTTAAAAGCCATAGCTCACAGAGCACTTCCTTGATCCACCCAAGTATATCCTCCCAGCTGTTTTGAATCTGTTTTGAACCTGTCATTGAATCTGGTCTACTTCTTGCATAGAAGTGCTCCCAACTTAATCCTCCTGTATTCTTTTATCTGTGTGCTTATTCTGCTGTACATCTAGTTTATGAGATTCGTAAGTCACAGGCCCTTTCTCTTCTATTCGCCCACATTTACTCAGGAGAAAAGTAAGGGCTTAATAAATATTTTAATTGATTATGTAAAGAATAGATCATTCAGTGAAGTTGGATGTTTGGCAAACAAGAGCAGAGGACTTGTTTGCCCAATCTTCTGTTTATTTCTTTAACCAGGGATAAAAGAAATTTAAGGTGTGGTTCTTCCCTTCAGTATGTTTGGGAGAAGGATCTAGATGATACGTAATCTAGAGAAATTCGCCTAATAAAAATATTGTGTAAGAAACATACATGAATTTATATTTTAGTAACCTTAGTTAACACAAAGAATCAGTATGAATTCATGTCAATCTATTTAATTCATTAGGTGCAAAATATCAACATTAATAAGAATTTTATATAGTTTTATAAAGTTTTTGAAATCTACTGTGTATTATGCTGCGATAGTCCATCTAAATTTGTGTGCTAAATTTTTATCCAGAACACTTTGTGTTTTATTCAACTTTTTGTCTCTGTGACCAAAAAGACCCAAGAAGAACAATGTAGAGGAGGAAAAGTATATTTGGGGTTCATGGTTTCAGAAGTTTCAGAAGGCCCACCCCTTTGTTCTGGGTCTGAAATGAGGCAGAATGTCATGACAGAATGGTGTAGGAGGGAAAAGCACCTCAGGACACAGCAACAAGGAAGCAGAGAGGGAGAGACAGAGAGAGAGAGAGAGAGAGAGAGAGAGAGAGAGAGAGAGAGAGAGAGAGAACGAGTGCACACTGTACACATTAGACTCAAAATGTAGACTGAGAAGGCACACCCACAGTTCTTCTTCTCCCAGCCACATCCTACCTGCCTATAGTTAATGTCCAGTAAATTCATATTAGCATATTAATGCACTGATAAAGTTAAGGATATCATACTCCAATCATTTCACCTCTGAAAGTTCTTGCATTGTTTCAATGTGTTCTTGCTTTGGGGGGACTCCTCATATCTAACCATGACAACATATATTTAGATTTCATAAAACTCATAGTTAAAAATCAGATTTATATACCCAAACTATTCCAAGTACACTTGGAATAAAATTTTTCCAATAACTTAGTCAATTTAAATTTAAATATATCAAGTTAAAATTCATTTTCTCAGTCTCACTAGTCACTTTTCCAGTGCTCAACAATCACAGATGACTAACTGCTCCCATAGTGAACAGCAAAATTGAAAGTAAAAGGGTGTGAATGTGTACTTTTTTTTTCCTTGAATTTATAAAGGGTGGAACATTCTGATGAAAGATGTTTATCTTTCATGAATTCACAATAACCAGGCTAATTTTCTTCTGTGATAAAATGCTCTATGAAAGCAATTGTGATGATGAAACAGCATTCTAAGAGTTACATTCATTATAAACCAAGAAAGCTTTCCTTGAAAAGACAATTGCATATTGATTGATTCAAATCAAATGCCCAGGCTTCTCCCATACCAGATGAGCTTTCCTTGAGGTTGGATTCCCTGAATTCTCAGCTGTTGTCTGCTTAACCACCACTGAGTGTCACTGTGGGCCGAGAAGCCTGTGGAAAATCAACAACCAAGTGAGTGGCCTGAAATGAGAGAAGGGAATGAAAATGAATGATGATCTATTGAATTCTCCAGGGTTTCTCTGCTCCTCTCTTCACTTCTGACACTAGTACACTTCTAAATCCATAGCAAGTACATGAGGAAAATTAAATCAGAGCACAAAGCCACCAAGGAACAGCCTAGTAGATAAATATCACCTATCTTTGAAAAACCCGAAGTTGCCATAATAGTCAATGCAGAGTTGATTAATGTCATGGAAATAAGATTAACTCTTGTAGGGCTATCTCAGCAGCATCAAGAATAAGGCCTTGCCTTTTCTCGTGGAAAATGGCTAATATTTTTGTTTGCTTGCTTCCATTTGATTTTTAAGGGAACAAGTTTTGAACTTTCTTATTTTTGCCATTCCTTTTTTTTTTTTAAAATAGCAATAGTTTCTAAATGGATTTGAGGCAATGCTTTACTAAAGGAACTAAAGTGAATTTCACAATGAAGAAATAGAAAACTTCAGAATTTTGATCATTTGGAAAGTGGAGAACAACCTACCATTCTAGCAGCAAACTACCACATAATTATTACATCTTAAGCAACTGTGCATGCATTAGTCTAATCATCCCCCCCCCCACAATAATGTGAGGTAGAGATCTTTAAGTCCATTTTATACATAACTAATCAAGATCTACTAACATTCGGTGATTAATACAAACTCTCATAGTTGGTAAGTACGAGAATCAGGATTTATTCTTGGATCTGCCAGCAAAGACTTTCTTGTTAGCCAATACTCAATTCTAGTTCACTGTATTAATTTAGATAGTTCCATATGGGAAGGCATTTGTCATAGAGATACTATAATTGCTTTAAATAAATATTAATAAGCTGGGCTAACCTAAAGAAATGAAAATTTCTCTTGATAGACTATAAAAAATCCTTATTATCTTATTTTTCCTTTCATCCTGAACATTATCTTTAAGTCCATCTTAACCTTCTTAATACTCAGTATTGTCATGTACTATATATTTCATAATATTTATTTTATGAACTAATTGTAAAAATTAAATTTACTATGTGTAAAGCAACTTACCATATAGATTCTTCAATAAATGGTAGCTCTGGCTGTCTCCTTTAGACATTTTTCATAGGAAGCCTTTCTTGAGAAACTAAATCGATGCATAATTAAGTAAATGCTTTAATTCAGGCATTTCTAGTTCCCATTCATAAATGCTTTGTTTTTATATTTGGAATGTCATCACTACATTTTATCAAGAACATCAATATATCTGTTTCTCAATTCTTCATTATCTTTATCCACCTAATTTTCTTGTTCAGGAGATTTTATAAATTATTTGGTTTGAAGCTTTAAAATTTCACCAATAAAGTCAAGTAAGCTGATTTTTTATTCTATATATTCTATATATCTAAGGATATTTTGAAATGGGCACATATAGTGAAATTGTAGCTACAGTAGCAAATTATCATGCCCATCGCCTCACATAGTTACCTGTGTGTGCATGCAATAAGAGTACCTTAAATATTTCATAGCAAGTTTCCATCAGGGAATGCAATAGTTTTGACATTAGATCTATAGAGTTATTCATTGTATGTAACTGAAACTTTATATACTTTTTAAGAATTAACTAAAAAAATGTTTGTTTTTGTCTCACTGGGTCAGATCTTTCAGAAGTCATATAGTGATGAGGAGAAAGCTGGAATTGACTACTTTCAGAGGTTATGGGGAGCAGAAGCAACTGTAATGTAAAGATGGGCCTCTGGGATTATGCTGTGGAGAAAGGTAGCCCCAGAATGAAAAGCAATGACTGTCTCCACAGTGGGTTAGTGTGCAAGTATTCAGACAATGAAGACCAGGGATGACAATAAAGCAATCTCCCAGGAACTGAGGAAATCTTCACAAAATATGCTGTCACTGTTATGGTTTGGATATGAGGCATCCCACAAAACTCAGGTGTGATACAATGCAGGAGCATTTAGAGGTGAAATGATTACGTTGTGAGAGGTCTAACCTAAGCAATGGCTTAATCCCCTGATTTGGATTAACTGGGTATAACTGCAGAGAGTTAGGGCATGGCTAGAGGAGCATTGGAAGTATGCTTTGGGAGTTAATATTTTGTCCCTGGTGAGTGGAGTGTGTGCTTTCTCATTCATTCTCTCTCTCTCTCTCTCTCTCTCTCTCTCTCTCTCTCTCTCTCTCTCTCTCTCTCTCCTTCTTGGTTGGTTGTCATGTTCTTAGCTGATTTCCTCTACCACATTCTTTTGCCATATGCTCTAACCTCAGACCCAGGGCAATGGAGTCCACCATCTATCAACTTAGACCTTTGAAACTGTAAGTGTCCAATAAATTTTCCTCCTCTAAAATTGTTCTTGTCAGGTCTTTTGGTCACAACAGGAAAAAAAAAACTGCCTAAGCAATCACCTTTATCTTTAAAGTACTTGTAATGTAGAACCCAGAATAACATAAGCAAAAACTAATCTTGATCAACAGTGCACTGTGGTGTGGGATCATGTAATTATGGTACATGTGGAGGGTGATAAGCACAGGCAGGAATACAAAGGCATTTGTCAGAGAATATTGCATATTTAAATGTCATTCTATTTCACATAATTAATTATTCTATAAAATTGGTGGCAATACCCCATTTTATAGATGAGTAAAAAAAAAAATCAAAGAAATTACAAGACCTTAACTGGGTCATATCATCAGTAAGTGGTATGTATAGTTTCAGTAAAAAGCCTTAGTCTGTTTATGCTATGGCCTATATTTCTTACATTGCACTAATGATTTTCAAATATATTTTTAGCTTAAGAATACTTTTTCTTTTGAGAGAAATCTTTCACAGAAGTCTGTGTGTGAAACATGAAAAAACTGTCCTTTTTGGTGCAGAGGTGAGACTCCTGGCAAGCTGCCCTTTAAAACTCTACCACAAATCTCTACATCACTCTGAATTCACATCTGTGGATATTCTGAAAATTGTGCAGACCCAGTGTGCAAAGCAGGATATCACACCATGTACATTCTAAAATAGAACACAAATCCTTGAGCGCATTTCTTATATAGCCATATGGTCTTAAATAATCAAATAATGTTTCGGCTCTAGGATTGTACACTCTAAAACACATTAATTTCTAAGTGGACAAAGCAGTATAAAAAATGTAAAGCAACTTGCCTCATGGTACATTTGAGATATTATAAGTCTTGAGCTATGATGGGTATACAGGCTTCTGAGAAGTTAGTTGTCTTTTATGCCAGCATATAATACATTAAACTAATGAGCCATCCTTCCTCTTTAACACCGGTTCTCTTTTATTCTGAAAACCTCAACTAAACCTCTTCTATCTTTTTATAATAAAATAATGAAATTTTTCTCTTCCTCCCATATGTCAGTTGAATCATGATGACATCCAACTTTCCTGGATACTTTGATTTACAAAAATGATACATGTTTCTTGCAAGTGGATACCCAGTTATTCTGTGTGCAGGAAAGCTGCATCCAAGGTAGCTATATCCCACTGCTTATCTGTGATCTTCACAGATTTCTTTGCAGGCTGGAGAAGGGAAGAATTCTGGATGTCCTTTGTGTCTTGAACAAAGGAGACAGCATGGCCATCTTCAAACAAGTTCCTAGATCCCCAAGTATGAATTTATGGGATGCCCTTTCTCACCTCTGTGTTCTTCCCAGGGTGTTCAATGCTTTTCCCCAAACAGAAGCTCTGTTTGCCTCAGTCTGTTTAATACAGCGACTGTCAAATTACCAGACCCCCAAGAATGCATTTGGATTTGGCTATAGCTATCTCTTTGACAAAATATACTGAAGCCTAAAGTTGACAAAATTGTGTGCAAAGGAAATTCACTAATTATTAAATGCAGAAAACATACATATAATCTAAAGGGACTCTCACTCTGGTATTTGCACTGATCCATACTCTATTTCTTTAATGTCCATCTGAGAATAAGCAAATCAATGCTGATCAGTGGGAAGAAAGTAAGAAGACCTATTTTTTATTAATTGCAATCGAAGAACTTGTAAATAAGAAGGACAAAAGAGAGAAGATAGGGAGCTAAATTGTATTGAATACTTACAATGCAAGAGACATTGTAGAGATTGAGTTACACCAGTACTAGACCCACAACACTTCTAAGGACCTATCCTGTGTGTCACCCTAGCATTGTGTGCATATATGTATCTCACTGCCTGTTATGCTGAGCCTTAATAGATGTTCCATTTAATTTCTAAGCTATGCTATAAGTTCTTCAAGGGCTTATCCCCATATATTAACTAAAAATGTAACATTGTGCATTCTATTATCCTAAAGCAGATCAGAAGTAATTATATAGATGTATTGAACTAGCCTGCTATAGCATACTTTCCCTACCCTAACCAATTATGATTTCATATTGACAGTTTATAACAATGATTAACCTATCATTTGTATTCCAAATTAAGTCACCTGCAACTTCATAAACAATAGTGGGCAATCATTTCCCATATGTAATTTCTAAGGTCTTTCCTGAATCAATCTGATTTTCATCTGTAAAGGTCAAATTCTTTGCCCTTATTATAAATCTCTTTTAGACAAAAAATTATATGAAGTCCTCTCCATTGAAAATCATTCTCCATTCATCTATTGAAGGGCATCTGGGTTGGTTCCACAGTCTAGCAATTGTGAAAAAACTATTTATAAAGGTATTTACAACTACTGTCCACCAGTTTCTATCATATTGGGCTTACAGAACTAATTAAAAATCACATAATAGAAATAAAGCCAAAATATCTCTCACACAAAAAAAGAAAATCATTCTCACATGTCAAACTGTACAAAAATGTATTTAAAGTTTCTGTTAGAAATGAAATACTTTACATTTCTAAAAACTTTTTAAATGCATTTATTGACTGAGAATTCACAGAGTACATCATATTGTAATTATGCTGAATTTTAGGAATATGAGTAAAGAAAAAAATAAAAACCTGGAGAAAAATGTGTTCAGTAAAATTATAATAGCAAAATATTTGAATCAGATATAAAATGGCTGCTTTGGAGAACATGGTAAGGCACATCTAAGTTAGACATAACATAAGAAAGTCTTGAGGAGGTAGGATTCGAGTTGAACACAAATTATAAATAGGAATTACACTGATGTTCTAGATAAATAAAAGTATCATTTTTACTAGAGTCAAGAATTGCATTTTTGAGTGATTTCTCCAGAAATGGCATATGCATCTTTTAAAATATGCTATTTTAGCAAATTATATTCCATGCTTTCATAATCATATCAAAATAAACCTTAATATTTTATATGACTAAAAAGAACAAATAATATTTTTTTAAAAAAATGCTACTTGATTATAAAAGCATACTTCAATAAGGATAGTATTATCTAAGAATCAGATGTTTTTAGCCCATTGATAGCATATATTTTGAGTATTTTCTTCATAATGTATTACCCTGAGATTATCAAACTATTTTGTCTGATCACATAAATTTTCTAAGGCATTCATATAAAGATGTATAATTTGGGGCAGGGGACAGAGTTTGAACTGCTTTGTTTTTCCTTAAATCAAGAATGTCATGTTGATAAATGGAAATTCTGCAAGGTTTCTATAATCAATTTGTGGAGCAAAGAGACAATACCTTTAAATAAACCATGTGAGTGCATTAAAAATAGCTTAAAATGACATCATAACCTAAACTTCTAAAATACAGAAGAGGCATTATAGGCAATGTAGGGATTCAATAAGAAAAGTGACTTTGTTTTTTAGTTGTGTATTGATTACTGCTTGTAGAATCACATAAATAGTATGATATTGAGACCCTGGAGTCCAGGAAGGGGTCCCTGGTACAACCCTCACTGGGAGATCTCAGCATCATCCTTCAACATGCCTCAGCCTGTTTTCTCATTTATGAACTGAGGTCATTGTGAGCCACAGATGTAATAATATTAAACATATGGACTGACACTTGATGAATCATGAAGTGCTGTACAAACATAAAGAACCAACAATTGTGTGCTAATGGTACAAAATGCATTTACAACTTTAAAATACAGTGATAGTAAAGATGGTACCACCCCTCAGCCTCAGCAGGCCCTGCAGGTGTTACTTCACAAAAGGAGTCCTGCACTGAAAACCTGCTGTGGAGAGCCTATTGCGCTTACGGTAAAGAAACAGTTACAAAGCTAGGTGCTTTGGGCATCAACCAGGTCATTGGGATTTGATTGGATTGCCTTTGAACTCCAGTTCTCAAAAATATTTTTTTCCAAAACAATGTCTTTAGCTACTTAGAGTCACAGCTCATCCACAAAATAGAAATAATGATGTATTCCTGTGTGTGTGTGTGTGTGTGTGTGTGTGTATGTGTTGTCAGGGAGAGGGATGTAGAGATGAGATATAGGGAGGTGATGACTATAGTACCAGCTGAACAGTTGAGAAAATAATTCAATATTGTTGGTCATATCATTGTCTTTTCATAGGAATAAACCCCATTTTATGTGCCCAGGATATGCCCCTATCCTAATGGTGGAAGCAATGCCTTAAAATACTAAGAGTACTCCAGTGCAAGTTTAGGCATGAAAGAAAAGCTTCCAGAACATCAATAAGGAGATAGGATATATTGCCTCCCAGGGAGGGTAAAAGGCATCTCAGGAGGGTCTTGTTTAAATATGTAGTGGGGGAATTTGTTTTCAGGGGGCATCAGTATTGGAAGAACACTTTTCAGCACAAAAGTGATTTACCTGAAGGATGTATTGCCTTCCAAAGTCAACCCTGTATCCTAATGCTTCAGGACATAGTCATTTATTTGATGGGATCAGAGAAGATACCCCATCATCCAAACAGAAGATACCTCTTTAAATAGCCTGAAGGCAGGGTCAAGACCACTCTCCTTATTCTTGGCCTCACATATAATATGAATTTCAAGTAGCCAAGCCAGAAGGAAAAGCAGTATGGAGCTTCCTCAAAAACCTAAAAATAGAGCTATTGTATGACCTAGCAATCCCACTATTGAGTATCTAAGCAAAGAAAGAGAATGATGTTGACCACAGTGTTACAGCAGCCAGGATAGGAATTCAACCTAAATATCCATCAACAGATTATGGATAAGAAAATGTGAAACATATAAATAATAGATTATTATTCAGTACTTAAAAATCACATGAAATCCTATCATTTGCAGCAATATGGATGTGCCCGAAGGACATTGTGATATGTGCAAAAAGGTCAGGCACAAGAAGCCCAGTACTGCCGGATCCCTTTCAAATGTGGAATCTAAGAAGCTGATCTAATAGAAGCTGGGAGGATAGAGGTTAACAAAGACTTAAGAAAGTAGGGAGGGATGGAGAGGCTGGTCAATAGGTACAATGTTATTACTAGATAGAATAAATTCTGTTGATCTATGGCACATTGCAGTGAATATGATTAACAAGAGTGTGTTGTATATCTCAAACTAGAAGAAAGGATTATGAAATTACT
Organism: Marmota flaviventris; assembly: GCF_047511675.1. NCBI lineage: Eukaryota > Metazoa > Chordata > Mammalia > Rodentia > Sciuridae > Marmota > Marmota flaviventris. The sequence goes on along the minus strand of NC_092506.1, from coordinate 69,226,709 downwards.
CATCATAAAAAATGATAAAAATTCAAGTTGATAGATATGTTAACTACCCTGATTTGATCATTAACTCAATGTGTATACAAACCAAAATATCACACTGTACTTAATAACTGTGTACAAATATTATGTGTCACTCAAAAAAATTGATTTTTACAAACCAGTTTTCCAAATAATATTGTTATATTTTGTGCATGTACCAGTATGGAACAACAAATCCCAAACATTATGTATAAATATAGTACACCAATAAAATGTGGAAAAACAGAGAAAAAATGCAGTCTTTCAGAAATTATCCAAAACCTGAGACATTTTTGATTGATTGAATGGCCGACTTTTATTCATAAAAAAATAAATGTACACCTACATGAATTTCTAAAAATAAAAGGTGATACTCCTTTTTTTCTTGACTGATATCTAAAATTTCAAGATTTTTAAATTGTAAAGCATGTTTTTTTTAAGCACTGAAATTAAATCTGATCCTGCCATTCACTACCTGTATAATATCAAAGAAGTATTTAAATTCTTTGAGTTTCCCTAATTGTTACATGGACAGAACATCAATCTCATTTGGCTCTTGAGAAATAACTGACCACATGTAAAAATTAGATTAGTGCCTGGCATCTGGAACAAAGTAACAACTCAGAAAAAAAATGTGTCTAATGTTATCAATAGTTATAGTAATAAAACTAGCAACAACTAACATTTAAGATCTTTTTGTATGCCGAAGAGTGTTATCGACTCTCATATGTAACCTTATTATTATCTTGCTCTACAAGAATGTAATGTAGGGAATAAATACCCATCTTTGGAGAATGACACCCTGGGTACATATTTCTTGTGTATCACTTATTTTATCCAGAGTCAACCTCTTTGAACATTTGTTTCTTTATTTGAAAATGGAGATGATATCAGAAGCAACTTCAGATCATTGTTTTAGACATTCAATAGGGTGGATTATGGATAGTGCTTGAAGAAAAGCCTATAAATGGCAAGCACTGAAAAATGAATTTGCTTGTTATAATATATGCTATAAGATTATCAGCTTCACCTGTTAGGTGGTATACTGAGATGCAGAGAGAGAAAGTAATTTCGCTTGCTGGGCTGCCCTATCTTCCTGAAGGCCCCTTTGGATCTGCTTCTCAGAACCAGAACAGGCACATGAAATCCTGGTTATACCTGGAATCTCTAGTTTTTCCTATCACTGTATTGGTTCTGTTCTTACCTGGATCAAGTTCTGTGCTTTCAAAGACTAATGTTTAGATTAAACACATCTGTAAAATCCAGACTAATCTCTCACTTGTAAGGTTGTGATCATAATTAAACATGCAAATTCCATTGCCCTATATGACAAGAGACATTCATATTTTCTGGGGATATGAACATGAACATCTTTGAGGCACAGTGTATCTAAAACAGTTTATCTAACACGTTAGCTAAAATGAAATATAATAAGTCAAGTGATAGTATTGTGCAATCATTTACTTTATTAATACCAGCAATAATTTTTCAGTAAATATGAAGATGTAAGGTTGAATATAACAAAGTGGACATTACAAACCACAAAGTTTAAACATTGTAGTATTCTGAGCTAGGCCACTGGATGTAGATATTTTCCAAATGAAAAGTTACCATTGGCAATCATTACAGAGAGAATTATGACCTGGGTTCACTTTATTTCAAATTCCCCAATAAAATTAACTATAGAGATGTATAAATGATTACATTGTTTTTGTTATTATTGGTTTTCTGATTTACTTTCTTCCTCCCATGAAAAAGCTATATTTTCTTGATTTAGAACTTTGAAATGTATTGATACATTTTGTTAATTTATATAATATTAAGTCCACAATATTTATTCAGCCTGATTCACAGGTTCATAAATACAGAAAAAAAGGGATTTTTTTTAAAAAGTACATTTTCCTTTCATTGTTATCAAGCAAGACATTTTCAATGTATAATTTTAAATAAAAAGAAATAAATACTAAGAAAAAAATTAAAGTCAAATATAATCCTATTGCCTAGAGCAGAGATAATCATATATAATAAGGATTTACCTTGTACTTGTGATCACTCCTTCATGATAATATATAATTTTATAACCCAAGTATCTTCTTCATATTTTCAAAATCTTTGTAATGATGTTTTGTAAATTACCTAATCTCCTAATGGAAATATTTATTCTAATAACCTAAATTAATTATTGTTTTCTTAGCCTATGACATACCTGGACACTTTGCTGAAACTGAGGTTAGAAAGATAAGAAAGTTTCATCCTCCATTAAAGTGCAGTGTGGGGAAAATCAGAGATGGTAGTGCACCAGAGGTTGAACTTTCAAGCATATCAATGAGGATACCACCTTAGATATGCTTCACTAATGAGCAGTCATGTAATATGTGCATTCACATTGTCACTTTTCAATTTAATTTTATTTTTAGTGGGTACCAAGGATTGAACTCAGGGTCATTCGACCACTGAGCACAGCCCCAGCTCTATTTTGTATTTTATTTACAGACAGCATCTCACTGAGTTGCTTAGCACCTCGCTTTTGCTGAGGCTGGCTTTGAACTTGCGATCCTCCTACCTTGCCTTCTGAGCCTCTGGGATTACCGGCATGTGCCAGTGCTCCTGACCACATTGTCACTTTAAACTCTACATATTTTATAATCAGGCACAATATTTTTTCTAAACTTCAGCTTTCTGTGAAATGTTAATAAATTTTACTATCTTTTTATTAATGAATATTAAATTACCTTAGAGATTTTAAACAACTCAAGAATTCTGAAGTCTCAGTTTGTTCTGCAGTATTGAATTTTAACGGTCATATAAGATGAGACCTTTGTTGTGGACACTTGATTCTTAATTACATGTTTGCTCCATGCACTCATCCAACAGGAATTTTATGATCCAAATGTGATTTGCAGCTGTACATTAAATAATTATCTGTGGCACTGCCAGGCTACTGGGACTGGTGATGTGAAATCTGATCAATCTTGTAGTGTTTAATGTCGTCCCCTAGGAATGGAAACCAGTTCAGGAATTGATAGTCTGTTTTATTGTCTCCTGCAGTTTGGCAATTTAGATCATGAATGTGGGGGGGGGAGAAGAATATGAAAAAGAAAATGTATTATCTGTCTCAAACCTGTGGCAGCCAAGTGAAAAGATTTAGAAAGTCATAAAAATTACTCTGGGAAAAAAAAGAGTATGGAAACAGTTTGATTTGGGTGATTTGGAAGAAATGTACCAGAACAACTCTTGTCCAGCAGTTCATAGAAATAGCTGCCCAGCATTGTACCTTTATGCAATTGCAGAGGACCATATGTTACTTCAAATTTGCTAACAAACAAAATTTAAATTCAGTAGCCACTCCCACCCCACTGCTTCTTTACATGTACTTGTATTATAGTAATGAAGACAGAAAAAAAAAAAAAAACACACACACACACACACTCACACACAAGTATTTTATACATATAAAAAAAAAGCAAAGCAACGTGATAGCATTTATTACAGACATATATGCAAGATGTTACTGGGACATAGAGGAAAGTGAAATGCTTTGCTTAAAGGTGTAGAGTTGTCTTAGAGATCACCTATGGTTAAAATATTTTCTTTTCAGAATAAACCAAGGCTCAGTGTAGTTGTAACTCTCTACAGGTGGCACTGCTCAGGTGATGTCACCTGGCCCTGCAGCTGAAATTTGAGTGCAATTTCCATTTGACTTTTTCTCCCTCCACTCCACAGCAATTTAGCCAAATGGACATATTTCCTACCCAAACAATTTTTTTTTTCAGTTACCAATACTCATTATTTGATCAGTGGAAAGGCCTTCTCTGTCTTCTTTTAACTTTCACCCCATAATCATTCTTTTTTTTTTCAATATTTATTAAATTTCTATGAGACTTTATATATTTGTTTACTTTGAAACAGGGTCTCACTAAGTTGCTCAGGCTGGCCTCAAGCTTATAATCCTCCTGCCTCAGCCTCCAGTGTAGCTGGGATTATAGCCATGTGCTGCTGCACTTAGTTCTAGGAGACTTTAGAGATGTATATGAACCAAAAGTTCAGCATGCTTTGTCCAATGAAATCAACTAACCCCTAGAAAGAACAGATAATAAGTTTCAGCATGTCAGCTGAAATTTAATATCCACAAAGAGAGCTGGCTGGATACTATCCCACTATCATCTCCTCCAACTTAACTGCACTTCCACACCATCACAAATAGTACTAAACATACATCCCTAGGTGGAAATCTTCTCTTTGTCTTAACACAAAATTTACTCACTTGCTGGCAGGTACAATTGTCATTTCTTTCTTCTGCTCTATTACCGTAAAATTAAGTGCTACCAGCTCTCTAACATATATCACATATAAAAGACCAACATCATTTCTAAATAAAACATGTTGATGTGTTCTGTCTACTAAGTCTAATCTAATGCAATCACTGATCCCATTTTAGTCTCTCAATAAATGACTACTTTTTGTAATGACCTTCCATTTGCTCATCAATTTAAGAAACACATGTGAAGCACTTATTATTAAGCACTTATGGTTGCATGAGACTCTGTTAAGATTTGAGATAACATGATGAGGAAAAATAAGACAAAAATGCTATTCTCCAGAATCTTCATAAAGCTTTGTGTGACTCTCTTCTCCTATTTACTAATATTAAGGGAATCTCTTACCATGAGATTTTACCTGCTGTTTTTGAAATATGAAACCTAGTGACAATAATCACTGGTGAGTCACTCTTTTCCAAGGACATTTTTTTTTCTCCTTCCAGAAAATCAAGAGACAAAAAAAGAAGTATTATATCTCTTTCAGAGTTCTTGAGAGGATTAGGTGAGAGCCATAAATATGAAAGTACTGATATGCTATTGACAGTCATGCAGAAAACATGTAACCTGTCCCTATAAAGTAGCACTGTGGCCACAACCGCTGTTCTTTGTTCATGCTCACTGGAAAGCACTGATTATCATTTACCACCAAATATGTACTGAGTGTTCACCACTGTAGGCTCTGTAAGCAGCTTTCCCTCCAGTGGATTGGAGAGGGAGGACGACTATAAACTGTGCTTCACACATGCTTCAGTGGAACAGAATCAAATCTGTATTATCAAATCAGCCTTAGGCTGTTAGGATGATCAGAGTCACTCAAATTACAGAGTCAGGGCATTTTCTATATCTAAGAGTTGTTTAATTATATTTTAGGTAGATATACATTTTACATATTATTTACTCTTTATGAATAGTTTTCTATATAAGTTGATTATGAAGAACTTCCCAGTTTTTGTTCCATATTTTCCCCCTGGGTTAATAATGTCTCTTGGGGAATAATGTTTTTTGCCAAGGGGGAAAAATCTGATTCTTTCCAATAAGAGGGAATGAGATTAAATTGGGATGTCAGTAAAGTTTAAGCTTTATTGACAAGGATGATAGAACATTGTATAAAATGCGTACTGTCTTTGTAGATAGCCTAAAGATAAGTTGAATACAAAGAAGCATGGAGAAGTGTACCCTACATCTCTACCACTTTCAAAGTCTAGCTGTATTGCTTTCTTTTTTTTCAACATCCAAACAAACTTCACCAATATTCAAATAAAATTTCCCATAAATAAGATCAGTTGTTGAATTTGTGAATTGATGGTGTTAAATTGAAGCTAAAATCAACAAATCCCATTTTCCGGGGCCACATTTTTTTCTTTTAATCAATTTCCAGAATTGCATATTCTAAAATCCCTGAAATCACACATAACAAGAAAAATGTCTCCAGTATAGATGAAGTCAGAACTAGAAATTTGGAAACATATTATTATTCAGTCAAAATTTCTACTAGGATAAAGTTAATTCAGTTGAAAGCAAAGGGTTTACATATTTGATTTGTGTTTGGACTGTCATGAAAATATAATTATAATTCAAATGGCTTACTAGATTTTCAAAAGTGATTTGTTTTCTGGTCCTGATTTTAATAATTATGATAAATGTTTTTAAATATATTTGCTCATACATTTTCTTTGGTAATAAGAACATTAGCTAAGAAAAAATAATGAGAGATGGCAAATCTTCTAACTGTAGATTTATTGATAGGATATCTTTACTATCTCCTTTATTTCATTAGTCTGATTCTGGTCCTTTGGAATCCTATCTACACTCAATATGCCTTCTCACTTTTCTCCTGTTACAGGCTATCTTTTACACCATACCACATCAATCTTAATCAGGCACTGATAGAGTTTCAACTCCTTAGCATGTGGCAAGAATCTCAGTAGTCTCACCTGCTAATCTCTTCATTCACTCACTCCTAATCTAATGAGGTCTATGTTATAATCTGAACATATTCACATGTTCCAATTTGTGCTTCTTTGCTTTTTTAATGTGAAAGGTTCTTCCATTATCTCCATCTCTAATTATAGGAATTTGATTGGCAAAGTGTTCTATGTGTGTTCAATTATCCTACTAAGAAACTTCAAAATAAAATCCATATGGTGTATAAATTATTATCTAAACTAAATCTGCCTTCATTTCATTTATCATTCTTGGACAATATATATAGTCACAACCATAACTATTTTGCTCAATCTGATATCATATGACATTATCTACCAGTTCTTTGTATATAGTTCAATGAATAAAGGATCTTCTATGCCACCATGTCAATGTGCTTTAATCTTTTCCTACCTTCATCTAGAATATCTATCTTCTACCAATAATTCCTTCTCTCATATAGTGTTTTTAAATTTATAATTTCTTGTTTTTCACGTTGAAGTTTACTCACATTTGTTCTGAAAATCACTTCCAAAAGACCCTTTAGAAGTCAATTTTCCCAGGATATCAATGGATGTATTTGTGTATTGTGTTTACTATGTGTATAGGTGTGTGTTCACATTTTTTCAGTACTGGTGACTGAACCCAGAGGTACTTTATCACTAAGCTTCATCACTAGACCTTTTATTATTTTTTTATTTTGAGAAAGTGTTCGCTAAATTGCTGAGGTTAGCCCTGACTTTCAATCCTCCTATCTCAGCCTTTTGAGTAGCTGGGATTACAGCTTTATACAGGTGCATTTCATTATGCTTGGCTGTACTTATTTTTACAGCATTTCTTTCTTGTCTTCCTTTACATTTTAAATCCTTCAAAGACAGACATTCTTTTATATAATATATTCTAAGTGTTAAAAATAATATCAGACATGGAAATAAGGCATGCAATGAATGTTTTTCAAAATATTTGATTTATATCTGCTACCTAATTATAATCTGTGATCTATATATTACATTTTAATTAAGTCCTTCCAAGTTTTGGTCACTGGAAAAATATTGTCCCTCCTCTGAGTTCTCTCATCATTTCTTTAACAGAAGTTATAATTTTATGCCCTGCCATATTTCAATATATAGAAGTATTTATTTTCCCAGGCTAAATTGTGAAATGTTTTAATATGAAGAACGGTGTTTAATTCACCTCTGTACTCTCTTATGTATCCAGTCCTGGCACAGAATTTGCATCCTGGCAGACAGTCAATACATATTGAATGAATGAACAATTAGCTTGTGTTTAACATTTTTAAAAATGTATTTATCATATTGGAAGATTGGCAATCACTTAATCTGAATCCAACTTGGAGATGAAATCCTTACACATATCATCACAGAAAAGCATCCTATAGAGTCCCCAGACCTGGTGGTGGTGGTGAAGTGGATATGATGAAAGGGTGATAGAATGACCAGATTTGCTGGCACAGCCCTTTATGGTTTTTTAAAAACTATTTAACTTGACCCTAACTAAAACCTTTCAAGGCAGTGTGATGGATTTCCCTCCTCCACCATTGGATTAATTTTGTTTCTTTAGTAAATCCTTATTGATTAATTCCCATTTTCTAGGTAACGTAAGAGATAAGAGTAACACAGGAATAGCTGGCTAGAAAGTGTTTTTTGAGATATAATCTTGTTTGTTTTTCCCCAATTAGTACTGAGTATTGAACTCAGGATCTTGTGCATGCTGAGCTACTTCCCCATTCCTATAATCACATTTTAATCATTAAAACCTTGTGTCTTAGAGAAATCATTTTAATAGCGCTGGGTCACAAAGGAAGTATATGGAGGAAATTCTTAAGAATTTTCTATCAATTAAAACATGAAATTAAGAAATAATGAATTCATGTACTAAATTGGATTATATTCTTTCCCAAATAATTATTTCATCCACCCATAGGCAGAGATTATAAATCATTTTCTAGTGAACATTAGGATTATACTAAGAAAAAATGAGATATTTATTGACTTGTTTACCCTCTTGAGTAACTAGGTTTCTAGGAAATGAACAATTGCAGAAATATATAATGAAAGTAGTGTCAGGGAGTAGGTCAGTTATAGGGAGCATGCCTAGCATGTGAAATGCCCTGTACAGATATAGATATAGAAATAGGTATAGATAGATATATATTCAATTAGAGTTTTTTGGTTTTTTTTTTTTAATGTTTAAGGAATAGATCTTAGACTCATCATTAAGGGTTTCAGGAAATAATAGCTCTTGAATACCCAAACTTATGTCATTGATTAGTTGAAGTGCAAATGATACTTTACATATAAATTATTTATTTTACTAATTCTTGATGTGATTTGTGGAGATTCAAATACTATATGCATATTCATATTACATCACAGTTATACACAATGTAGATAAAATGCATATTTTCCCTGAGAGTTCTGCTGTTGTTGTTGCTGCTCTGCAAAAAGTAAAAACAAAAAATCTAAAATTTTATATAGATATTCTGGCTAGGAAGAAGTGATAGGAAAAAGCTCATGCTTGGTTGAAAGTATTCTGTATAGAATTAAGAAATAGAATGAAGCATACGTGGATAATTGGGCAATAGTCCTATCAAACATGGTGAACATCTGTCTGAAGCACGGATGTTAACTGTTCTTTGGAGAAGACAACATATTAATTCATAGCAATTATTTCCAATAGTTGGAAGACTTCAGGTTGACATGACACATTTGTTTTCTTTTACCTTTTTACTTTTTTCATGCCAGCAGGTATTCCATGAAAATATGCAAGCTATTCACTATAGGACCATGGCAGTTCCATCATTTAGAACTCTCTCTGTGCCTCTGACATGTTGGCCATATGATAGATGGAGAGTAGTCAGTCTGTCCCAGCCTGACTTGGCTAGTCCTGAAGGGCTGCATATGAGTGTGAACAGCACCAAATATGCAGGAGAAGCTGAAAAATAACATACTCTACCATTTTATAGTATTCATTCTTGCTTTACATAGATTAATATATTTAATCCTCACAATACCTTATGAGGTAACTATTATTATTATCCCTACTTAACAAATGAGGAAAATAAAACACGAGAATAAGTAAAACAGATGGTATATGATGGAGCTGGGATCAGCACAGGCAGCCTGGTTTTTGGAACCTCTACTGTTAACCACTAAACTGTAATATATAAATGTATATGTGCATACATATAATTTACGTACTTTTGGAAATACCTGTGACTCTCTGTGCATGAATCATACATATTTGTGATGTATCCTTGAATCATTCATATTTGTGATGTATCCTTGTTGCAATGAGCCAAAGTGCGACTTACATAGTCGAGGGAGAGAAATTAAGAATGTCCACATGCTTCTGCCCTTCTCAATGCTTTATTCAACCAAATCACTCAACACAATTTCACTCTATAGGTTCTTAATCAAGAAAATGACAATTCTTAATGCTAGGCACTTCAATAGACATAATCAATCCACAGCAAACAATTCTAGATTAATTCTAAACACTGTAAACACTCTTAGTCATGATAGGCTCATGACAGACATTCCCTCTGCATGTCAAGCTCAAGTGCCAGATCCAAAGTCTCAAGTCTTAGGCTTTAAGTCTAGCAGATGCCTACTCACTCAGACTGCTGCCATCAGGTCAGGGACCTAGGCAGGCTTCTCCTGGGGTGGAGCTGATGGCCAGTTGAAGAGAGGGTTGTAGGGAGAAGTTGCAGTTCTCAACAGAGTCAAAATGTGGCTGTAGAGTTTGAGAGCAGTGAGGAAAATTCAGAGAATCAGGCAAAGGATGAGAAGAATTGGGATGTCACTCCAAGTCCTCATCAGGCTCTCTGGCATGAGGACATCAGTGTCAGCTGGCTGAAAGTCTGCTCATTTGCTTAAGTGCATCATTTATACTGAATTTTTGGGCTTCTGACCACCCTTTCAATCCCTATCAGCTGCTACTGGATTTCTCAGTGATGTCATTTGCCCTGACATTAAAGCATCTGGTCTGGTGGTCCCCACCTCAATAGTCTTGCCTCTCCCCTCTACAGGTAGAGGGCAACATGACACAGACTTCACTCTGAGTTTGTGGGGTGAGGGGGAGGAGAAGTGACTTGTCTATGCCTGATGATCATATTAAAGGGCTCTATAGGCATGCCTGGTGAGACTTTAGGTTTCAAAGTGGAGTTTAAAAATGGAGTTGCTTAGGCTAAGACCAAAGGCCATCCTTATAATCAATCCTCCTTTATATGGTCTTCTTATTACTTTTCCTAAAATGTAGCATTAAATTTTGATGAAAATAAATAATAATTTATTCATTTACTCAGAAACTCATGCATGCTTTGAGTAATATACTACCTATATTCTTGTTAAATGAATGCATCAGTAAATGAATGAAAGAATCAAAAAATAGATACCAGAATGTAAAAATAAAACTCTAAGTCATAAAATGGTGAACTTATGAATTAATTCATATGTTCAAGAAATGTTTATATCAACTTCAGGTCAGGTTCTGAACAGAAAGAGAAAGGCCAGTTCCCTGAATTCATGAATCTCACATCAGTTTTAAAATATTTAATATTGAAATATTTGGTGAATATTAAGCATTATATAAAAGGGTAGGAGAGTATTACAGTGAAAAACGAAGGTCCAAAGGAGAGACCAATAAATTTAAAGTGATGCCCAACTCTACTTACAAATTAGAATCAACTAAAAATCTTTTTACAACAATGTATTTTTAGTTTTCCCACCCTAGATAAAATGGATGCAGATCTTGAGGCTGAATCTCAGGTATGTGCAATTGCCTGGGATAATTCTAATATGCAGAGACATTTAAGAACTACTGGTCAGACATAAGAAGATCTCTGGATAGCTTTTATAGAGGAGAAAAAAAATTGACTGAATATTGACTGATTAATCCTTTGCCAGCCTAGAACAATGTGGGGGTAGGGGGCAATTATGGGAACAGGTGGAGGGGTAAGGGTGAATAAAGAGTGAGGAAGAAGGAGTAAAGGAATAGCTGGGTACAAATCCATTCTTTGACTTAAGAGTTTTAAAACTGCTCTCTGCTTCTGAAGCCCTTTTAGTCCCGGGGCCTTTTGTGTTTTTTTTTTCTTTCTTTCTTTTTTTTTTTTCTATCTGCCTTTTTTCCCTTGCAAGACAGGAATTACAATACTCAGCCAAGTTCAGGATGTTCTGGACTTATTTAAGATAATGGCCTGTATCGATTGCGGTTCTCTCCCTGCAGGCCCCATAGGACATTGCAGCTTCAACTTTGACTTCAGCCTCATACTTCCCTAAATAGCTTCTAAATGGATTTTAAAATGTTCCACCTAAATTACCTAAAGGTTTTCCTCAGGCACCCCATCAAGTTCTAGAGAAGGAGCTCTTGCCAACTATCAAGATGTCGTAACATTTCAGGAGCCAAGTAAAAATACAGCCCTTGCCCTAAAGCATTTACCTCCTTGAAGTGGGTGTGACTAGGTACTTAAAAATACATAAAATGCTATTATTTGGAATTGGATCTGGAGCTGCTGACTCCCTCCCTGACAGGAGAGCTGTTAACTACTTTACTGAGCATTTCATATACTTTCAATCCGACACTATGTTGGCTATAACATTTCATGTTGCTCAGAATAAGAGGCTGTACTACTTTGGAAATCAACTGAGGAGGGTTGTTAAATGTTTTGGTTATTGTCTTAGTTGAATAATAACAACACTAGCTAATGCTTTGAATAGCTAGCACTGTTGAGCACTTACTATTTGCTAGGTAATATTCTTAACCCATCTTATGTGTTGATTTATGAATGCTCTCAACAATACTATGACAGAGGCAATTTATAATGTTCAACTTATGTAAGAGGAATTCATATTACAAGGAGATTGTGTAACTTGTTCAAAGGCTCTAGGCTTTTAATGGGTAGAGTAGGGACACAGATCTAAGCAATGTGGTTGCAGTGCCTGTGTGTGCAACACAAAACAGACACGACTAGCATCTGCATCTTCACACCCTTAACGTTTGGACACTAAATAAAGTATTTTGTAAACTTTCAGCAGAGTTTCTCATACACAATAAATATTTATTACATATTCAGCATTGTTAATGTTGTCTCCATATTTTAAAAGGATGAGATGAATATAACTTTTTTTACTAGTCCTTTTTTAAATTTCTACAACCATTATTTCATCATTTTCCCCCAAAATTCTAAACTACACCTATACGTGAACTCACCTCAGATATAAACTTAGAGCTCTGCTATGAAATAATTAGTCTAAAGTCACACAACAAAGAAGTGGTATAAATGAATCAACATTAACTTGAGGTTTTGTTTTTTTTTTTTTTCTGAGAAATGGTCTTCTTTCTGACAAAGAAGCAGTGAGATTCCTCGTTTAGCTGGGGACAGTTAAGAAGGGACATTGTACCTCAAAAGAACTTTTGGCTGCAGAGTTCAAATTTTTCTTTATGAATCGAACATAGAACATAAAGGGTCCATAGACTATTGAACTAACAGAATCAATAGAGATAATAAAGTTTAAATTAAGTATACTTCTCAATATTCACCCATGATTACAAGAAGAGTTGTGTATGAATGCAGATTTGATCTAGGCAATTTGAAAATACAATACTACCCATGCACCCCTGCAAAAAGAAATCATGGAATGTTGATGGTTCCCAACTCAGTCAGGTAGGCTTGATTACATAAAGATAGCAACAATGTTGCTGGTCACAGTGGCTCATACCGGTAATCTCAGCTGCTCAGGAGGATGAGGCAGGAGGATTGTCAGTTCAAAGTGTAAGGTCACGCACTGGTGATCAAAAGGAGGCAAATTAAAAGCTACTGAACAAGGCTTTATTGAGATTCATTCCCAGGTGAGACCCTCAAGTTCAACAGAGTGGGTCTGGGGAATCTAGCTCAGGCTAAACCAGATTGGAATTTTTATTGGGCTTAGGGCAGGAAGGGAGGGCTTGGGACAGGAAAGGGAGGTTTTTGGAGTCCCTTGTCCTAGGGGGTTAGTCAGCGAAACTTGCTGAGATCCAGGATTGGTCAGGAGACACCGCTGACTCCGCTGATTGACAGGTGGTTCTCTCCGCACCTGATTGGTAGTTCTTTCTGAGCCAGGTTGCTTGGTGCTTTGTTTCCTTAGCCATCTCAAACCAACCTAACACAAAGCTAGTATTGCAAATAAGCAAGGCCTTAAGCAACTAATACTGTCTCAAAATAAAAAGGGCTGGGGATATGGCTCAGTGGTTGAGTAATCCTGGGTTCAATCCCCCATACCAAAAAATTAAAATAAAATAAAATAAAAAGCAATGTTGAAGTAAAGTGCAGCACAGGTCAAAGATAGAAGCCAAGTTGGGATAGAGAACTTAAAGTTGCAGCACCTGAGGTTGGAATAGAGGTGCTGGGCCTTGTGATGCTTCAGAAGCTGCGAATCAGAGAGACTATGATAAATCTATCATACATTCTAATTGGAATGCCTTAGTAGCTTAAAACAGATAATTTGTAATATATGTCTTATATGGACATGAACCAGGCAAACATCACCAAATAATTGCTTCTTTCCTTGTCCACCTGCTTTGTCACTGGGGATTGAACCCAGGGGCACTTTACTACTGACCTATATCCCCAGTTGATTTTATATTTGATTTTTGAGATGGCGTCTAAATTAAGTGATTCATATCCTTGGTAAATTGCTGAGGTGATCCTCCTACCTCAGCTTCCAAGGTCACTGAGATAAAGGTTTGCATCGTCTTTTATTTTTTTTAATACCCACAACCAGACTGCATTCTAAGTGCTTTATTACATACCTCATTTAATACATAAAATGCTAAACAATCATATTTCTGCAATTTGTAACTTAAGAAACTGAAACATTGAGAGATGAATCTAGACTCACTTAGGTAATGCTAGGTATGAGATCTCATCCTACATTCATTTTTCATTCATAGTTTTCCATAACCTATAAGGAAATAATAGATTTCAAAGAAGTCTTACAATTTAGAAAGGAAATTCATTTTATTTTCTCTCTTCCTTCCATTCTTCTCTTTATTTTCTTTTGTACCTGCCTTTTCCTTTTTCTTTCTGAGTACTATTTTGTGAGCTCAATAGTAACTTTCCTCAATAACAAAGACTTAAGCTGTTTGCATATTATAACTCTGATATTTACATATTATTACCCTGACTTTCCCAGACATGAGTGACACATATGTACGTATGGCCTATGTAAGCCATGGTACAGTACATTGAGAGCTCCTGTCTTTCTTTTCTGATAGGTTCTCCAGTTCCAAGTAACAGGGAGGGACCTGATCTATAAAGATAGCTCTGATTCCCCTTTGAATTATTTACTGATTTATTTTTGTTTTATTTTCAAGCACGGGTCTTTGGTAAAGCATGTCTGTCAATCTGCTTCAGAATTATGGCACACCAGGGTTTGACAATGCTTTGAGAACTAAACCTCTTTAGTTATTAGACTTGGGAAGTTTGTTCTTCTGGTGGCTTGGCTGCTTGTTTGCTTTTTATGTGGTTTGCTATTTGTGTGGACTGGATTCTTTTCTTCTGATTTTAATACATCTCCCAATCCTATTTTTGGGAGATTTGATCAATAAGTCAGGGTGAGTTCAGGAAATTTGTATTTGTAGAAATGTCCATTGGTCATTTTGATGCACAGTAAGACTTGAGAACCAATTCCAGATACAGATTAATATTCTTTAGTACAAAATGCCACAAATGTCTCTTTTCAACACCCCCCCCAAACCAAGTATGTAGCATTGTCTTCTTCCATTGCAGCACAGAGGAAGAGAGGGAGGGTTTCCAATATTCAGAAACTTCATTTCACACTTGCTCCTATAAAAGATGAGAGCAGTTACACAAAAAATGGTTCATTCACTTTTTAAAGTGTCAGGTCTTTGCTGTCTCAGGATCCTTTATTGCAGGAGAACATTCATAGTTCTTCTAGTTCTGCTAAAAATAAAATAAAATATTAAGAACCTTTATGCCTCCAGTCCATTGCCAACTTTAATTCAAAGCAGTATTAATTCAGGCCTAAGGCCCTTGGGAAAGACAACAGATGTCCAGCCTTCTTTTCTTCTACATTTTATTTTCTCATGTTACATCAAGGCTTGCTAAATCTATTTAGTCCAGATTCAAGCCTCAGGCATCTCCAAATATGTTAGCTTAATACTTTGTCATCTCTTATTTGCATTCTTCATCAAGGATAAATAGTTTTATATTAAGAAACCACAATAAAGTGTTTCATGACAAGGAAAAGATTGATTCTGGGAACCTCCATCAAACACACAAAATTGATTTTCATCATTTGTGCTTGGTGAAACATATCTGAAGAATTTTCTCTTTAGGGTTATTGGTGTCAAAGGGGTGTTTTCAGAATTTTCCTTGTGGGATCTCAGAACGTTATACCAATCAGTAGATTGTCAGGAATCCAGGATATAAGAAGGCCTAAAATATTTTAAAGGATACTAAAGCTTGTACTAAATTACTACTAGCAGTTGAAGAACTGTGCATCTACATAACCTTTGCTTTAATAAAGAATATTTTTAAAAGATTATCAGGTTATATAAAAATGGTTGTTGACAAACAGGACAATAAAATTATAACCTTTGACTTAACTTTTCTAAGAAGATTCTAGCAATCTGCTAGTTTACATGTAACTCAACAGAATCTGGGCTCCCAAGGACAGTCAGATTCAGACATGTTAAACTGGAGCTTTGTTTCTCAAAGGGTGATCCAGCACCTGGGGTGCCCAGACACTGGCTGAAGATTGACAATAACAAAACTATTTCCTTAAAAATAATGAGATACCATTTGCCTTTTTCACTTTTACTCATAGAAGTTTTTTATGGTGAATTTGTGATATGTGTTACAGTAAAAGATTTAACTTGGATACAAGACATAAGAATGTAGCTGTCTTCTTTTAAATGAAACACTAATGCAACTTTAAAAAATGCAAATCAATGCTGCTTTTACTAGTTTCTATTTGTTTTAGAAAACATTTTCTTTATAGAAATGTGAGATTTATGCTAGAATACAATGGGTTTTGTATAATAATATTAAATTGATATTTTTAAAAAATATAACAGTTCCAGATGAGGTAGAGAGGGAAGATGGGAGGGGAGGGGAGGGGGGATAGTAGGGGATAGGAAAGGTAGCAGAATACAACAGTCACTAATATGGCTTTATGTAAAAATGTGAATGTGTAACCAATGTGATTCTGCAATTTGTATTTGGGGTAAAAATGGGAGTTCATAACCCACTTGAGTCAAATGTATGAAAGATGATATGTCATGAGCTTTGTAATGTTTTGAACAACCAATAAAAAAAGAAAAAAAAATAACAGTTTAGATGAGTAGTATGGTCAAAGTCATTAGATATTTTACACAAATTGCAATCATATTTTGGATACTCAACTGGTTTTAAGAGTACAAATGGGTCCTAGGATGAAAAAGTTTAAAACCTTATGTCATAGAAAATTAAATAGAATTGGTTAACCAATATACTGATATATCATTATAACACTGGAAGGACCTGTTTACTTTATTTTGTCTGAATTGCACATTTTTTACAATATTCCTTAACATAATTAAGGTCATAACCAAGTATCTGCTATAAAAGTAAAAACTCAATATTGTTTTCATTTAAATTCTTCTAGCTCTCCCTGATGAAAGGATCTAGCTACAAATTGACTATTATTTTGAGTGTAAAGTAGAAAAATACAAGTGAGAAACTTGCAGTTATTATGTTTTGAAGGCTAAATTCCAAGCTCCTGAGGAAGCACCCAATATGGCCATCAAATCAATGAAATTTTGCATGTAAAATATGAATACAAGCCAGTTCTATAGCTAGACAATTTTGCTGTTCATACAACAAACATTTTTAAAAGCCAATTACCCCATGGTCATTTTGATATCAATATAAATATAAAGAAACATAGGCCAAGCCCCGGAAGAAGGATCTTGCTAACTAATGAGAGTAAATTTCCCAAGGAAATATTTGGGATGCCATTCTGTGTCTGTTGGTGTGAATACTTCTAGGAGCTTCCCATTGTACCCCAAGCCCTGAATCACCAGCCCTTGTGTACTACCCAGGATCTCAGCCACAAATTCACTTCCTTTAAGAATTTGACTATATCTCAGGCTGGGTTAAGTCTTCTAGTTGCCTACATTATAGCACCCTGTACTTTGTATTTCATAGGACACTTGTACATTATGAAATATTTGTGTGAATCTTTATTCAATAACACTGGTGAGTTTCTATCAGTGATGTTTGTGCGGACAGAAGAGCTGTCTCCTTTGTGTACTGCTTGTCTTAGATCCTTTTGCACTATTCAGGCAGGAAGTGGTAGTCTACACTGAATGGAAAGAGACAGAGTGTAAAGAATATTAACAATAGGAAAAAGTTAGTAATGGGGGTAATCTCTAAGTACAGAAACAAGTGCATACCCAGCCTAAAGTGTAACAGAGAATACTGGGTGGCTTATTGTTCCTGGAGATTGAGGTATCTGATACATAAAAGAGGATAAAGGTGAAAATCATATTTCATCTATCTGAAGTCATGGATTTATTTCATTAATTAATATAGTTCCTGAATCATTAAGTTTCTATTCAGTATCCACTGCATGCAAAAGATTTGTAAATGCTCTAATAAGCGAAAATAAAAACTATTGTCAATAAACGTTGATATTTCTGTTAGGGATACAAAATATATTAACCTTGAAATCACATGGTAGATATTATGTAAAATATAAAGCAGGGTTTGGAAGTATCATTACTAACTTATTATAAATCTGAAAACAATTATGTGGAAATTGCTAATTCTTCTTATCAAGAATGATTTTTTTTTTCAGATTTCATATGCTCAGAATGTAGCATAACACCTGGCAAAAAGTCAATGATCAGGAAATGCTTCCATTTTCAAATATGTAAGGAACAAAAGAAAGCCTAAAGAAGGATGAGGATGAGAACCAAGCAAATTTCTTGATGTAGAAATCAACACATTTTTTTGTCACCATCACCATCATCTCCATCATCACATTAACTATATTTTGTGAATTTCACATGTCCAATAGTTAGCAGGCATTGCACTATGTAATTTGCATTATTTGTCTTAAACTACCTACAGAGTTCTTCAAAGTAGGAAAACATCCATTTGCAGAAGTAGAAATTGATGATTAGGAATTTCAAGTTGCTTTTTCAAGGTTGATAACTGAATGCTTTAGAGCCTACAACACAATGGAAGTTTGCCTGACAGAGTGACTGTCCTATTTTCACTGAATGATAGAAAAGTAAATAAATAAATAAAATGTTGTAGCTCCACTAGGTTACAGGGTTTGTATTGTGGGGGAAAAAAAAAAAACTTATAAGTGAACAATGAACCAGAGAGCTCTATATTAGAAATAGTTCACCATAGATATGGCTTTCATATATGCATGATATTGTTCCAAGTTAGATACTTAGCTTTGAATATTATAAAAAATATTGTAATAAATGATGTTAATTTAAAAGTCGTTAGTGCTTTACACTTATATGTAATTTGTGTGTTCATTTTGATATAATTATACAGACATAGAATTCAGTTTCTCCATTTCAGTCCCCAGGACTTCCTTTTTCTCTTCCCTATTTGTTCCCCCTGTTCTTCTCTGTTCTAACAGATTTTCTTGTATTTATTCATAGTTTTATTTTTAATGAGTGCGTTATAGATATATTTAAAGGTGAAATTCACAGTGGTACATTCACATACCCACATAGGAAACCTTGGTCAGATTCATTCCACTGTTCTTCCCTTTTCTTATCCCTCATCCCTCCCCCTAAGTCTCCTTCCTCTCCCTAATTGATATATCATTTATTTTCATGGGTTAACTTTAAGTACACATATATATCAACATGTGATTCTTTGGAAAAATTATATGTTTAATATCAGCTGTTAGAAATCAAGGCTCTGGCCACTTGAAGGGTCAACTTTATTTGTACTTAATATTTTTTTTTTTCAAATGTGAATTTGAAAAAAAAAGTAGTGAAATATTTTATTAGCTACTAAAATATCAAATGTAAATCCTTAACCATGTAACCTTGTATAATGAATATTGGCATTTGAGGTTATTCCTATCATGTATTTTAATATGAAAAGTGAAACACTAATTTAACAAAGTGATCATCCTCTAATGTGTAAAGGGACATAAATATAATCGTTATCCTCATATTAAAGTGGTTTTTGATTTATAATTCATCTATTAAGCCGCATAAAAATAGAGAGTTAAAGTAAATTTCTTTATGCTCAGTTACTAAATTCTCCTATGCATGTCATTAAAATTAAAGATGGAAGAAAATATGAAACTGTATTAGAAATTGAGGACAATTAGGGACTCATTATGAAGGAAGAGTGAAATTGATTTGTTACTGTATCTTTTTGGGCTTCCATTTTCTAATGTTAATAATAAAATCTTTACTCTGACAAGGAGACTCATTAAAGTACTTCACAGGAAGGGTTATTCATTACTTCAAAAGTGTATTATCTGGAACTTATTCCCTTCCCTTACCAAGATTTGTCATGTCCAAGAGATTAATGATGTTGAATATAAACTAGTGGGCTGACATCAGTTACCACGATTCACATTCTCAGTAGATTTATATGCCTAAGTGTTGTTCTTTTATTCCTTAAAAAAGTTCACCTACAAATTATTACCTTTTGGAGATTGTTGCTGTATACTGTGTAGACTATTTCTTTTTTTATCTTTTATTGATTTTATTTTTTTTAAATACACGACAGCAGTGGAATGCATTACAATTCTTATTACACATATAGAGCACAATTTTCATATCTCTATATATAAAATATGTTCATGCCAATCCATGTACTTTGTGTATTTTTGCATTACAATTCTTAATACACATATAACCACAATTTTTCATATCTTTGTTTGTATATAAAGTATGTTGACATCCAATTCAAGTCTTCATACATATACTTTGTATAATGATGTCCATCACATTCCACCATCCTTGCTAATCCCCTGCCCCCTCCTTTTCCCTCCCTTCCCTCTTCCTTATCTAGAATTCATCTAATCCTCCCATGCTTTCCCTCCCTATCCCACTATGAGTCAGCCTCCTTATATCAGAGAAAACTTTTGGCATTTTTTTTTGGGGGGGGGATTGGCTAACTTCACTTAGCATTATCTTCTCTAACTCCATCCATTTACCTGCAAATGCCATGATTTTGTTCTTTTTCAATGCTGAGTAAAATTCCATTGTATATGTATGCCACATTTTTTAATCCATTCATCCACTGAAAGACATCTAGGTTGGCTCCACAGTTTAACTATTGTGAATTGTGCTGCTATAAACATTGATGTGTCTGTGTCCCTGTTGTGTATACTATTTCTGATAGAAATTAGTCGGATGTGAAATCATGACGAAAATATCTCTCAGAATTAAGTGTATAAATTACTGCTTCATATTCATATATAAATCAGAGGGTTAAAATGGCCTGGGGGAATCCTAAGGTGGTCATTTAGTAAACTTCAGGCATCAGAAGATTTCCTGCAAGCCTCAAAATTCAATGTCCATCCTACCATCAAGAATGCACCTAATGTTTGGACAAGTCCACCATTTCACAATATGACACAGATGCAATAGATTTCTATTTATATAACCCAAAATAGAGAAGCTTGATGTGTACCTACATATTATCTCATAGTTTAATAGGTCAGAAGGTAGCACAATGAAATTATTTTCTCTGCTTAGGATCTTGCAAGACTGAAATAAGGTGTCAATGGGCTGAAATCCTCATTGGGTAAGTGGAGTTTCCTTGCCAGTTGGCCTGACTTGGTCCTTGTACTTTGCTGGGATTGAACTCAGGGACACTTAACCACTGAGTCACATCCCCAGCCTGGTTTGGTTTTGTATTTAATTTAGAGACAGGATCTCACTGAGTTGCTGAGCACGTCACTTTTGTTGAGGCTGTCTTTGAATTTATGACCCTCGTGCCTCAGCCTCCTGAGCTGCTGGGATTACAGCCATGTACCACTGGAAACCAGCATCACATGGCTCACTTCACTTTATCATTAAATCACAGGTGGAGCTAAAGTAACAAAACCGGCCTGGTACTGGCTCCAGAAAAAGACTTGTAGACCAATGGTACAGAATAGAGGACACAGAGGAAAATCCACATGAATACAATTACAAAGACAAAGGTGCCAAAAACATATATTGAAGAAAAGATAGCCTCTTCAACAAATAGTGCTTGGAAAACTAGAAATCTATATGCAGAAAAATAAAATTAAGCCCCTATCTCTCTCCATGCACACACCTCAATTCAAAGTGGATCAAGGACCTAGGAATTAAACCAGAAACCCTGCACCTAATAGAAGAAAATGTAGATCCAAATCTCCATCGTGTCGGATTAGGCCCTGACTTCCTTAATAGGACTCCCATAATGCAAGAATTAAAGTTAAGAATCAATAAATGGGATGGATTCAAACTCAAAAGCTTCTTCTCAGCAAAAGAAACAATCACAGGTTGTTTTGAAACTTTCAGGTGCTTTGATTCTCTCTGACATCCTGTTGTGCCTTTTAAAGTCTTATGTGGCTATCTATAATGGACACACCTAGACAATTCAGGTTTATATTCCCTTTTAAAGCCAACTGACTAGTAATTTTAACTACATGTGCAAAATCTCCTTTGTCATCTAGGGACAAATAAACAAGATGTAATGCCCCAGGACAGGGACTACATGGGGACAGGAATCTACATTCTATCCTCCACAACTTGGAATCTTCAAAAAGTTAAGATGTAATTTCTGTAACTCATTAAGTTACAATATTGTCCTGACTGAAAATACAGAATGCCCAAGGTTTTACAAAATTATATGTGATAAATTTGTATTGATGGATCAATTAAAGAGGGTCTTTGGGATATTTGAGGTTGATGTCTATTCATTGTGAGTACCAGAATACTTGATTGGAGGCTGGATTGATCATCAAGATAAAAGATGTGACAAAAGATTAGACTCTTAACAGAGTATGTGTTGTCTCCCCCAAATATCAGAAATAAAGTGTGTTAGTTTTAATTCTTTGATTGCTGCATCTCATATGTATACTATTAAAAAAGTAATTGAAAGGTTGAATCTTTCCAAGCATGAAATCCTTTTTAAAAGTGTAAGAAAAAATTGCCAAGTTGGAGGTTCACTTGTATTTCATTTAAATCTGACAACTGCAAATGAATAAAAGATAATCTGAATTTTGACTAAACTGTAAATGCCTTGAATTATTATTCTCATGTATTGAAATTGTTGACAATGCAAATAAGACATGAGAGACATAACTTTAACCCACGGGTTTTTAAATCTACATTGTATTAAGTGAATCCTGTATGAAATATAATTTTATTTCAACCTTAACAAATTTTTTTTTCATTTAAAATTCTATTTGTGGCACTGGGCAAGAGGTACTTATACTTTAATATATCCTGGTATGCTTTAGTGCAGCGTATGGTATATAAAGTCATCTTCTTATCCATAGAGGGACACTCATCTTCATAAACTGCAATCTTAATTCTATATAGTCATTTATAGAAAGAGAGATGTCAAGGTGAGTTTGGATGATTATTTAAATTGTCCCAATCAGAAAAATCTGTGTAAAAGTCTCATCATCATAATGATGATATATATTCAGCCAAGGAAACAGATTATTTAGCACTCATAATATACTAAAATACATAACTTCCTATGTTTTAATGAATTATTAACATGCCATATAATTTTAGTATATTTTTTTTCCTTTTCACCAAGAAAGAATGTGGGGCTCATGAAGATCAAATAAAATGTTAAAGTCCTCTCATAGGTGACCCAAATCTGACTCCTACTTATTTATTCATACTTGTTTCCTGTAAGTAGAATCATTCATGAGAAATTTCATAATAAACTAGATTTCTCATGCTGCTTTTAAATTTTGAATAAGTTGTTCTGTGTTCATGGAGATATTAAAATTTCCAATTTTATTTTTTTGATTGCTTTATTATTCACATCAAGACAGTTGGGTACCAAACTGTATCTGAATCTTTGAAATAATTGAGATAAATATCGTATTATTTTGATAAGCCATCTTATTGAGTTGCCTGCAAAAGGCTTTTGCACCAGGTCTAAAGGTAGGTTATTATTATTTATGTTCCCCTTCCATTGACAAGAACCTTTAATATTTAACCCTGTCACATGACCACATGAACTACAAAGGTGGCTGGGAAATGCAGTCTAGATGAAGACACAGGAAAATGAGTGTCCAGGTGTTTTTTGTCTGTTTGTTTTTGTTCTGTTTTATAGTAGCTAGCATAATCTATTACATATTTTTAGTACTTTCTGGTCCCCTTTTCTTCACAGAAAAACCCTTTCTACCCCATGAAGATCCATGGCAGGTATGTTTTCCTTCCTTCCTTCATCTCCCTAGAGAACTTTTATTGCATCTTGTGCATATTAATACAACAGAACTTTTCATAAGATATTTGAGTCTCTTCCTCCAAATGGAGCTTCGTCTTTATGTTTCCAAAATTCGTCATAATACCAAGAGTTAAAAAATGTTGACTGAATGAGTACATCAAAGATTTGAAAAGCTTTAGTGTTCTCCAGATTGTAAGTACAATCACTACAGGACATGTTTCTTTGAATTGTGCTGTTTCCATCTATCTTAAAAGTATTCTTTCAAATTAAATTTTGAGATAACCTAGACAAACAGGCCTCAGTAAGTTTTAATTTTCGTCTTTCTACTTCTTCAAAACATCTGAACAAAATGCAATAGTTGGTAAATAAGTTTCTTGCAATTAAATAGACTTGGCAGTCCTTACTTAATAGTAGTAAAGGTCTAACATTTGTACCTCATACTATGGATGGTATAATAATTGAATGAATGGATGAATGAATGAGTGAGTACATTGCTACATTTTAGGCATCTCATTAGAAAAAAAAATCCCTTACTTTTTCTTCTAAAAATAATACTATAAAAGGAAAGAATACAGAAGATTTTTTATAGAAGCAAATTATATTAACAGTCCTTTTTATTGAATTATTAAATAACAAAATTTAATAACTAGTATAATAAAAAATGGTGATGGGTATAAATAATATTTTAGGATATTTAATAAATATAATATACTCTCAAAACACCTTTATTTCTAATTGCAAAATGTATAGATACTATGAATACTATTGTGGTTTTTCGCTTACATTTATATATTTTGAAGGAAATGATTCATATCTGAAAGTTAATGAAGTATATTGTTTTCAGGGAACTCCATAGTCCATGATCCCTGAATTCTGTGTGGAGCTCAATTTCAGTACTCCTGTGTAAAATCCTAAATTTCAAAAGAGAACTTTATCTCACTGAAGTTTTTACTTTCCCTGGTTTTTAAATAAAAAATTCTTTCACTGATTCTTTTTTTATATACCAGAAAAATTTACAAAATTTTTTTTTGCATAACTTTGTAGTCCTCACCACAATTTCTAGGCAAGACTATATGTATTGTGAAGTTATTCTTCTAAGACTACAAGTTCAGCAAGAGAATAAACAAGGACACAAACCCAAATATGTCTAACGTAAAGGCTGTTATCTTAAGTATTGTGGCAAATGGTTATATGATGTTACATTCAAAAACATCTGCATACAGATGTCTCTGCCACATCAAAACGGTATTAAAAACTGGGTCAAATATCTATTTTTTTTTCTTTTTCTTTTTGAGATAGGAGTCTCACTAGATTGTCCAAGCTGCCCTCAAACTTGTGATCTTCCCAAGTCATCCTCCCCAATGCATTGGATTACATGTCTGCACCACCACACAATGAAAATTATGGAGTATATCATTTTCTGTTACTTGGTTTTATTATACAAAAAATCAGACTAACATGAAATTAGTTACTTCTGTGAATACACTTCACAATCTTACATCATTACATAATCAGTGGCAAAACTTATTCAGAAACAATTTTCCTTGAATTTAGATTGTAACAAACACATTTTTAAAGTAAACTACTTAAAAGATGAAACTATACAGATCAGTAAAGTTGTGCAATTATTCAGTGTGTTTTCTTTCCAATTGTAAGTTTTGAAGTTTACATTTGGATTGCCACTTTAGTTAAATTGCATAAAGCATTAATTATATTATAACCACTTTGCTATGAAAAAAAATGATACACCGTTTCACAAACTAACTCAATTCAATTTAATTCTTCTATAGAGAAATACCAAATGCAATCCTTTTTATCAGTGAGGTTTTGCTAAATAACGTCTTACCACAAAATTTAAGGTCTTAGGTAAAAAAAACTTATTTTGCTCACTATCCTGCATGTTGGCAGCTTGTACTGGGCTAAGGTGGGACGTCCTTTTGGTCTTACTTGCTAACTTATAAATCTGTGGACAGATGAGTAAGAGATTGAGGGCAGGATGTTCTGCAATGGTCTTAGCTGGGGCACCTTATTTCTGTTCCATGCAGTCTCTCCTCCTATGGCAAGACTGCCTAATGGCTGATTATAGTGGGAGCTCAGAAGACCAGAATGCCAGTAAGACTGCACACAGCAAAGACTAGGCTCAAGAGGTTTCAGAGGAGAAGGAGGACTATATTGGAAACTGACTAGTGGTCTTTCATGTTACATCTGACTAAGAAGTTGTCTACATTTTGTCTGTGTCCTGAAGATTTCTGTGAGTCTAAATTGATAATGAAATTCTTAATCTGGCAGAAGAAATTTCTAGGCAGCATAGTATTCAGATGGTGTCATGGGTATTGATGGTGGTTTTTAACCAACATTTTTGTGATATTTAGGAACAGAAAGCAGAGCCAAAAGATTTGAAAAACTTGAATTTGAAAGGTGGGAGTAAAACTAAGGCTAAGGAAGTTGTGGCTGTTAAAGACATTATTAACACTAAAGTAATGCTAGCCTGGAGTCTGTAATCCCAATGGTTCTGGTGGCTGAGGCTGGAGGATCACAAGTTCAAAGCCAGCCTCAGCAATGGCAAGGCAGTAAGCAACACAGTGAGACCCTGTCTCTAAATAAAATACAGTCCCTTAGTTCCAAGAAAAAAAGAAAGAAAGAAAAAGAGTAAAGAAATGCTGAAGACTGATAAGAAATTTGGTTTGAGGGCATTTTAGGAATTAACAAGACCACACCCATCTCAGCATCCATGGAGTAACAATGCAAATTGTTTTAAGAGACCAGTGTGAACTCAGCTTGGTAGGGCAGCCTAGGAAGTTGTTTCACCATGCTCAGCCACCCAAGCATTCAGAGAGGCAGAGATAGCTGTGGTCCC
Source organism: Marmota flaviventris (assembly GCF_047511675.1). Classification (NCBI taxonomy): domain Eukaryota; kingdom Metazoa; phylum Chordata; class Mammalia; order Rodentia; family Sciuridae; genus Marmota; species Marmota flaviventris. The sequence continues at coordinate 69,200,155 of NC_092506.1, read as the reverse complement.
TGCTGCTCCACCTGGCAATAGACCTTGAAGACAAACATGAGGTGCTGGTTCTGCAGGAATAGAGGATGCTAGAGTTAGGGGGGTCATGGAGGCTTCCATTGGGATTACAAAGGAAAGCCTGGAAGGCCAGGCATAGTGCAGTCCCTCAGTGATGCCCCTGATAGGAAAATGCGTGGAAATATGAGGAGGAAGCCAGACCTGCAGTAGAGACGCTTAAGATTAAGAAATACCACCACCATGGAACAGCTGCCAAAGGAACCTGCAGGAATCAATCAGAGACAAACCAACAAAGAGTCCACATGTGTTGCAAACAGTAAAGCATAGGGGCAAAGCTATACAAGTATTTAGGATAGACCATCCCAATTACAAGTCCTGCAGATACCAGACATGGAACTACTACGGACTTGTTTGCCCAGCTGGATTTTGGTCTTTTTTTGGCCACATCTCTTTTTTCTATGTGTGTATTTCTTCAAATGAAAAACTTCAGATGTTTACTACGTGCCTTTATATAGAGGGTGTATGTAACTTGTTTTGATTTTTATAAGGCTCACTGAGAATTTGCCTTCAGTCTCAGTGGAGACTTTGGATTTGGACTTTTGGGCAATCTTGGAACTTTTGAGATTCTGGTGACTCTTGGAAATGAATTAAATATATTTTGCACTGTGAAATGGGCATGAGCTTTTGGATACCGGAGGTGGAATGTTGTTGTTTAGATATGTGCTGGGTGTGTGGGAGACTCGCAGCTGACAATAAGTTTCCTTCTTAGAAGAACATCACATAATCCCTTACCCCTCCCCCTCCTCTCCAAAGGGCGCCAAGCCAAAGGGTGCCAAATTTAAAAGTTTTCCTCACATGACACAGTGTCTCCTCCCTGTTCCTGAGTCACCCTGCCAATCAGCACCTGCCACGTCACCTACACAACCCACCTATGCAACCCTTCTTAAGCTGAAGCTTGTGAGCTCGCTGACCTCCTCCTCCTCATTTTCTCCTCTCTTTCTCTCTGCTCTCATTCTCTTTCTCTATGCCCTCCTCTTCTCCTCTCTCTGCTATCTGCCTCTCCTTTTCTTCCCATCCAGCAGCCCCCCAATAAAATCTCTTGGTTGAATCTCCTTCTCCAGTGAGTCACTCGCCTTCCAATATGTGTCCCCCAAAAACTCATATGTAAGACGTTGGAAGAAGGTTTGGAGGTGCATTAATCTCCTGACAGGGATTAATGAAGTGCTGACTGCAGGTTGTTAAGATGTAGCTGGAAGAGGTAGGTCCCTGTGGATGTGGTTTTGGGGTATATATTTGGTGATCTGAGCTTAGTCTTTCTGTGCTTCTTGATGCTGTCCTTCACCACACCCTTCTACCATGATGTTCTACCTCACCTGAAGGCCTAAGGAATGAAGGTAGCTGTCCATAGACGTATACCTCTAAAACCATGAGCTGAAAATTAAGCTTTTCCTTTTCTAAAACTGTTATTCTTAGGTCTTTTGTCACAGTATCATAAAAAGCTATCACACACACACACACACGCACACACACACACACACACACACACACACACATACACATACATTCCCTGTTTCATAAACTGAAAGAGTTTAAGATTAGTCAAAACAAGGGAATAATAGAAAAGACTCTATGAAGGAGGGTGATAATTAAGTGAATAAAGGTGTATATTACTGTTCAAAGGCAGTGAAAAAGACATAGATTTTGGCGGCAAATACATTTGAATCTGGACATTATGGTGCAGATCTGTAATTCGACCTACTGGGGATGCTGAAGCAGGTGGATCACAGGTTTGAGGCCAGCCTGAACAATTTAGCAGTATGTCTCAAAATTTAAAAAAATAAAAAGTAAAAAGTTCTGATGATGTAGCTCATTGATAGAGCACTTGCTTACCATGTGCATGGAAGGTCCTGGGTCCAATCCTCGGGACAGCAAACAAACATGCATATCTGAGTCTTTCTTAGAGACAAAAAAAAACAACTTCTAGTGTAGGAGAACTAAATTGTCCTTCCCTATTTTCAGATTTCCTAGGTTCCTATCTCTCTCTGGATTGTATATCTCCCAGCTGTGTCCAAGTGATTTCTTCTGAAGAATTTGATGGGATTCTCAGCAGTATTTCAGTCCTATTGCTTAAGTACTTTGCTGCCAATTTCTTTTTATCTTTCTTCCATGGCTTTGTTTCCATTTATTTTGCTTTGCTTTATATTTCTGGGATACGCCATTGAATCATTTTATTATGAGTTTGCCATTTGTTTTTCACTATAATTAGATGATTCCAAAATATGCCAATCAATATTTATCATGTAATAAACCTTTGCTTTTGTTTTTCTCATGAAATGGTCAAGAATGGTATCATAGATATTTATGCATAGGTTGGAGAAAAGTTAAATGGTGAATATTTTAAAAATCTCATGCCTAGTGAGAACTAAGAATAATATTCTTTTGTTGTTGTTGTTTTCGGTAACAGGGATTGAAGTGAAGGGCACTCAATCACTGAGCCACATCTCCAGCTCTATTTTGTATTTTATTTAGAGACGGGATCTGAATTGCTTAGCGCCTTGTTGTTGCTGAGGCTGGCTTTGAACTCATGATCTTCCTGTCTCTGCCTCTAGAGCTGCTGGAATTATGGGCATGTGCCACAGCACCTGGCAATAATATTCTTTTAATGAATTGTGGACAGGGATATGACAGGATTGGTGATGTTTAAAAAAGTAGTTAGAGACTGTCAATTTAAATTCATAAGAAAAAAGAGATGCCTCAAGGACTATTGGAGCAAAGTTTAAACTCTCATAAATCGTTAGAGAGGACTTCCTTTGGAATGGCCATGTCTTACCCATGTCAACATAAAATAAAGCTTTGTCATTAAGTTGAAAAATATAGTCCAGATATCTAGGGACAGAAACTGGATTTAGTCAAGCTGGATAGTAGGGATTCAGGGGGTATTCTAGAAAAAGAAAATAGAATGGAAATTTACTGCATGTAAAGATCTTGTCAGGAGATAACATGAAAGAGGGAGTATCTGAACTAATACCCACAGGTAGAGAAGGAACCAGAACTGCCAGTAAAGCAAATCATAAGTGTTTCAGAGAAAGAAAGGGTATAGTAAGATGCAGAGCAGCAAGGCCAATGCATGAGTGATGAAGAAGTAGTTATGAGGTGTTGCAGAATGATTCACAAAGTAGCCAGAAATAGGATTAACCCTCCTGTGAGGATGAAGTATTAGAAGCATTTTAGAAACAGTCTGTCCACTTCTTCCTTCTCATAAGACAGGAAAGAAAATTCTGAGCTTCCCTCTGGGGACAGAGCAGAAGTGATGGGAGAAACTGAAAGGAAAGAGACATATCCATGAGCTGTATTGGAACCTGTGATCCAAGGGAATGAAGACAGAAATCTTTCAATAAGGACTTGGGTTTAGGAAGCACCAACTATGTAACAGGTGCTGGGGAACAAAGCATGAATCAGACAGAGGTCTCTGTCCTCCCATAATTGGCCATACATCATGGGCACAATGAAGTGTGAGGCAATGTGGAATGCTGTGGTGGACCTACTTGATCTAGAAGGCTAGGACAGACTCCATGGGAAAGGAGCTCTGTAAGACCTGATAATCAAGAAGTACCTATCCAAAAGGGATTTGGGGGAGAAATTAGAGGGACAAGTTCCAAAGAGAAAAGAATTCCTGCTTCAAGGATGGGAGAAAGTCAGCACAACTGAGGACTGAAAGGAAGTTGGAATACTTAGGATAGAGTTGAAAGAGAAAGTGAGAAAAGAAAACTGAAGAAATAAAATAGAAAAAAAAATCTATGTTACCTTGTTGAGGGGTTCACATTTGATCCTAAAGAAAGTGTGACCTGGTAAAAAAAAATTCAAAGGAAGAATTCAGGTAATCAGATGTGTATTTTAGAAAAAAAAAAAATATTCTGGCTTTGGTGTACCGAAAGGCTTAGAGTGGGAAGTGAGATGCTGTTTAGAGGAGTCTTGAAGGGTGATAGTGGGGACTTGGATCTGAATGAAGAAAAGACAGATACAATGGATATTTTGGAGGTAGAATAGATGATCTAATGATGGACAAATTTGATATGAAAGCATAGGGATATGTCACAAATGACTCCAAGTATCTGACAAGATCTACAAGAACAGATTGTTTTTTGGATTTCAGAAGATTAATTCCAGGATTCAATACTAATGCACTAAGTTTACAGAGAAATCTTCACAAGTTAGGAAATGACTGAACTACTAATTTCTTCCTTTGGATAACTTGTCTTCATGACTCAATTCTGTGAACTGCATGAAAAACTAAAGTGAAAGAACTAACAAACTCTACAACACTCAATATTCAAGGCACCATTTTTAGTAGATGGTTGTGTAGGGGAGTTAGGGAGTTTGTATCTCAATTGGATTGAACACCATTTAGGTAGCAGAAAAGAAGGGCTAAGTTTCCCATGCAAGAAGAAAGTACTAAAAATGGGCTCATAATTTGACTCTGGTTTTGGCAAGATCATGCCATAAAATTGAGACAGCTGTAGCTTCATGGATTTGTGAGCAGGGGGGATAATAATAATAATAATGTTTGTATTGGCTCTAATAGGTATTGAGTTTTGAGCATCAAAATCAATTTTAAACAGCAATGGCTAGTGGGACAGGGCATGCTCAGTAACAACTTACATATGAATCATATGAATCTGATCCTGTAGTCTGAACATCTTTGGTTTCTGCCAGGAATTAAAGCCAGGAAGAACTGGACAGTCAAAGAAGTCAATTTATGATCCCAGCAAAGGGAGATTGTATAGAAAAGGTAGAGAATGAAATACTTCTGAAACATGCTAATAATCATTATGTGCCAAAGAAATCTAGCAGCTTTAGAATCAATTCTAGAAGCTTGTTAGCGAAATTATAATGTCAAGTTCAAATTTAATAAGAGCAAAGTATCCTATCACCTCTACAGTGAAGAAGGTATAAGAAACAAAGACCAGATTTCTGTCACAATTGTTTCAGGTGTGATTTTGGAAGCTGCATACGAATATTTTCACTATTCAAAGTAAGTAGCGCTGTGTTTATAGGAAAAGCAATTTGGTGCCTCGGTTTGGAAACTGTGAAAAAGAAATGCAAGAATAAAAGGCATGCTACTGGGGAAGTATCCATTTTCCAAATGCAATCTCCTTCTTCATTCAAAGTTGTTTAGAACATTCACATGTGAACTCAGACAACATTTAAAGCTTCTTCTGAGCAGGCAGCCAGGACGAAGAAACATTGTCTGTCCTAAAGCAGCACAGAATTCCTATAAGGAACAGTTACAATGAGAGGATTGACTAGGAAAAGAAGCCAAGAGCTACAACATCTAAAGGAGACTGCCTGCCTACCTGAAGAAATGGAAGAAGATTTCACTGAGGTGACAAAGAACAGGGTCATGATGAATATAAAGTTCACCAGAGGAATATGTAAAACAAAGGGCATCCCTGGTCCATGTGAAGGTACTGATAGTAGAAAAGTTTGAGGAGTTAAATGTTCACACAGAAAGGGCCCCAGCCCATATTGTAAAGAACTGTTTATTCCTTGTTAAGGAGTTTCAACTTTACACTACAGAGAATAAGGTATAGTGGGTGTGGTGGCCCATGCCTGTGATCCCAGAGACCTGAGTGGCTGAGACAGGATTCAAGGTCAGCTTCAGCAATTCTGTGAGAACCTGTCTCAAAACAAAAAAAAATAAAATAAAAATTGGCGGGGGATATAGCTCAGTGGTAAAACATCCCTGGGTTTAATTCCTCAGTGTAAATAAATAAATAAATAAATAAATAAATAAATAAATGGAAAAGAAAAGTAATATTTAGTGGGATAAAGATAATATAATGACCAATTTTTTTGGTAAGATGCTTAGGTGATTCTGAGGGTGTCATCACAGGATAGAGAAAAATGGTAGTTGAGAAGTGATAGAAATTGACAGACGATCCCAATGAAAAAGCATAAGAGCAGAAATCCAAAAGCAGTTACACAGCCAGGAGAAGTCAGGGCAGAAGAAATGTCATATAAAAATATCTACTTAGCCCAGGATCACTCATAATCCATCACAATGGATTCCATAATATAAATGGAAGTCCAGAGTCACACCCTGCCCTTGCACTACTGGATTAGCAGGGGTGGTGGTGGGCTTGATATTTGTTCAGGGATTTCACACAGATTTTTGGTGTCATTCCTACATTCACCCTTGATGTTTTGTCTCTGATGGTGTTAAAGAGGAAAATTCCATGTTAAAAATGAAGGGAATTACTTTACAAAAGAATTGAATGATTCAGAACAACTGAAAGAAAGAGGCTTACAGACCTAGAACAGCAGGAGTTTATAAATGAAAATTCATAGTAGACAAGCTGAGTTCCTTCCTTTGATAAATTCTCAAAATTAATGGATAGAAGGGAAAATGTGATATATTTAGGCATTAGCAAAACATCTGATACTATGTCTGATGATATTTTACTTGCAAATTTGTTTTAAATGAGCTTAGATGACAAGAAAATCAGTCAGATTAGAATTGAGGAAAGGCTTATAAACAAAAAGTAACAAATGCTGGGTCTGGTTGTATTTAACATTTTTATTAAAGATCTGGAATCAGGGAGTAAATGGCATATTAATAGAAATGCCAAATGGCACTAAATTTACAGGATTACAAAGTGTGCAGATTGCAAACTGAAAAGAGGGAAAATTGACCCAAATATACTAAGGATTTAAATATGAGCAGAAGAGAAGATCAGAGTCAACTTTTAGTAATCAGTCACAAAATCATTTAAAATGGGGGAGGTGGCAAAAAGAGGGAATGAAATATTAGAACAGATGAGGTCCAGTTCCAATTCAGATAACGCTTCTGTGAATGACCTTGTGCACGTCATTCAACGCTCTGTAACACTTGCTTTCCAAAGATTACTGTTACGAGATTGTTCCAGTGTCTATAGTTCCTTGCATCCCTAAAATTCTTTTTTCAGTTTCCCTCACCTCTTCTCCTTTCTGTAAGTCACAGTGATTCATTTATACCAAGTGCTTGCTTGTAAAAGTCTCCTATGGCTTCTCTAACTGGGATCATTAACATTTTTAGGACAACAGAGTGTATCTTTATGGATCCATATCTTGTCATACTTGGTAATACTAGCTTATATCACCACCTAAAGTTAGAAAGTGACTCGCTGAAAATTCAACATTTGTATGTCACCCACTGATCTCACCGTGACAAAAACCATCAGGTGGGATTTGAAATGTGTAGTTCATACTATTCTAGAGGGACAGAGTGGATGCTGTCTAGTACCATCTCACACTAAGTGACAATTTAGGGGTTCTTTATAATATTGCACTTTTTACAATTCATGGAACTGTTAATCATGTGATTTTAAATCATGACACCTTGATTTAAGTGCATTTTTGCTTGTTTATTTACTTGTCAATGGAGGTTCATATATATTGACTCATTGAAGTCTAAATCAATCCTGGGGAAAAAGACAAAACCAATAATATTATTCTCATTTAGTATCAAAGAAAACACTGATATATAGTGTTAATGACATGACCATGGTTATAAAAGTCGTTTGTATCAAAGTCTTTGTATGAAAGTCTAACACTTTCACTTATCTGGCGGTATTTATATTTTATTGCAAAGAATACTCACACAATTTTATGTAGTCATATTTCCAGGTCCTTGATAACATGAATGAGTACAAGAAGATAATTTATTCTAAGCATTGAGATGATAAGCAGCTTGAAGACAAGTTACATGTAACATATTAGGGTCAGGAGTATAAAGAGCATATGTGATTTCTAATATTATGCAAATATTAATGAAAATGTCACAGCAACTTCATATGGACACAGTTTCTTCATGAAATGCAGAATAAATCATGAGTCTATTTAAAAAGACCCTGACTACATTTCTGTTTTGTTTGTTTGTTTGTTGTTTTTTGGTACCAGGGACACAGAAACACTGAGCCACATCCCCAGGCCTATATGATTTTATTTTTTTTTACTTATTCAAATTTGTTATATATGACAGTAGAATGCCACCACCCCAGCTTCCTGACTACATTTTTGCATGGCTTACAGTATCCGCTAACATACAGCTCCATTCTTATTCCATACGATTCTTTTCTCAAAAGTATGTCCTCCATTCTCCAGTCTGAATGAACCAATATTTTAAAATTGCTGTTCACTTGGAAGTTCTATGAGACAGAGCATCAGAGACCCTGGCAGACTCTTTGCTCTATCTGTACAACTAAGGACAGTTCTGGGAAAAAAAAAAGAAGTCATTTAAATGTTTGCTGAATTAATAAATGTTTCTATGCTACCTATCAAATGAAATCTTCATTTTTTTTCTCATAGAATCTTTCTAGGTTTTCTGTTATAATTCAGACCAAATATTTCTTTGCATCTTGCAAATATATTTTTGTTTTCATTTAATTTGTAAGGTTTTCAATGTCACTGATTAATTTGTTTTATTTTTAATAACAATACCTCCCTCAGTGCCCTGTTGTGAAAATGTAAAATTACAACAGTGACTGATAAATAGTAGGTGGCCAATGGATATTTATCCATTCAAAAAGTTTATTTTTCTACAAACTAAAGTAAATAATAAATGATGTTAATGTAAAAAATATGATTCTAGAACCAAGGAGAATGTTCTTCACAGTGATTATTCTACTATCCTATTAGAAAAATCAACATAAAAATTTCTGAACTGCTATGGATTTTAAAGTTCATTGAAGACAATACATTACTTTGAAGCCATGGCTATCAGACAATATTTTTCTTTAAATTAACTCCTTATCTTATGCCTGAAATCTTAAGAGGCAAAATGTTTAAAGAGTTGCATAATTGTGTTTGAAGATACATCCTTTACTCAGTCATTGTTTTGACCTTCTGTGTTTGTCTTTTAACCATAAAAAACTCACAGTAGTATGCAGTGAGTTAATTTTTGCCTGGATGAGTGCTGAAAGAGGGTCCAAGAATGAGCTAGAATATGTTCCTTTCTACTCTAAAAACCTCTACTGCCATTCTTCTCTAACTTTTTAGAAATTTTTATTAGCACTGGGTTTTTCCGTTACTGAATGACCACTACTAACTTGACATTAGCTTTTATAGAGGTCTCTCTTTGAAACCTTCATCTGTAAGGTTTTTGCTTTGGTTTTGGAAGCTTGAGAAAACTGCTAAGTGGATCTCACAGTCTCGGACCCAACTACTTTGTTTTCCATTAGTGGCACCAGGGAGTCTTAGAGCAGGACAGCAGAATTCAAAATACCAAGAGATCAAACTACAATGCAATTCAGTGTTTGCTGTCCTGAGTGATAAAGGACAACTGATGATAATTTGATAATGAATAGAAAGCAACTAACCAGAAAAAGGACTAGTTAGGCAAGTGAAGACAAAGAGGTAAAAAAATAAATGGCAATAGTATAGATATAGTTTTGAAATGATCACAAACAAGGAAAGAGCTGTATGGTCTTGAGATAGATAAATCATGAGTAGTCTATTTTGGTTCATCCCTTATTCAGTATCACCTTCCTTTTCTACCCACCACATCTACCACCAGTCCTTCACCTCCATAAGACTTACTATCTATATCCCACAAATTACCTGCCCGGTACCTGCTCAGTTTCTGAGTGAGTTTTGACACATGACAGAATGAGAAATAGTTACAAAAGAATGAATGTAATTGGGAGTTGGTAATATTCATTAGCACCTACTTTCTTTGATGTGGATAATTGATGTTTTATTCTTTTTAAATTAGTTATTATACCCACCTTGGCCATAATCCCTTCCTGCGAGACTGATATCTCTAAACCTCAGAAATGCTGCTGATAGTTTTCAAGCCTTCGTACTTCTCTATTCATGAATATAATACAACTTATTTGGTTTCATCATGCCTGGATTACAGTTCACTTAGTATTTTACTTTCCACTGCCTATTTATCTCCTTGAATCGATGAACTTTTTGTCCACATGTGGATGTTTCTTTTTAAGAAAATGACTTCTGATAAGTATCTGTTCAGTTCCTTTGCCCATTTAAATCTCACCATCATGTACATCCCTAAGAATGGGGTCTTTATTAGAATAAGATATATTCATTCCATGCATTATAATTATGCCAGAATGAATTTTACTGGCATATATAACCAAAAAGAACAAAGAAAAAGAAAAAAGGCTTCTAATGTTTGTCCCTGGCCATGTTATCTATTACTACTGCAAACAGTATCCTTGAACTATATTTCCATCCTAGTTCCATAACTTAAAACTTAGGAAGAGCTCAGAGAACTCTCCACGTTAATTATGAAATCATATTTTATCTTATCAAATCATTTTTATTGTGAACATTTGTTCACATCTTCTTTTTCTAATGATGCATGAAAAGAATGTAAGGGTAACCTTTAATAGGTAAGAGGGTATATAGTACATTAAGTTTTCTAGTCATTTACATATGATCCTATCCCCATTGGCAATATTTTAGTCCACTTGCTATTTTTCATTCATTTAAGTCTTTTACTCTGTTACATAATAGTATTAGATTCAATCAGTTATGAAATGCCTAGAATATAGCCAGAAAGCACAGAAGAAATACCAATTAATTGACTTTAGCTTTAGTATCTGCCAGAGGTATTGTGTGTGAAAAGTGCCCTTCTATTGCCCATCACCTTCAGAAAAGGTCTCTCATATCTATACTTAGATACGGTTCTGATTCTAATCAGCAGATTCTATTATAGGCCTTTAAGTTTAAAAAAAGAGAGAGAGAGAGAGAGAGAGAGAGAGAGAGAGAGAGAGAGAGAAAGGAAAAAAAATGCTGATGAAGGCCATAAAAATAAATGAGGCCTCTTGCTTCTTGACATCTTTAGCACTTTCTGTGGCTTATGAGTGTGCAGCAGTGGCAGACAATAGCTAAAAGATTGTGTGTAAGATAATGAGAAAAATAAATGCATCCTTAGATGCAGCCAACAGGAACTGCTATTAACATTCATTATCCAAGGTCCTGAATGCTCCCAAGATGATGTTATTAATTTGCAGAATGAACTAAAAGGTGTGAAAGGAAGCTGATGTTTGCTTATAATTTTCTTGACCATCACTATGATTATGAACTAAAGGGGTCAAATATATTATTACTTTGGTACTGTGTTTCTTCTTCTGGAGATGATGTCAGCAGGCAGTGTTGTGTCAGCATATAGCTTTATAACCATTGGAGAAAAGGCAAAGAAAATATGCAGATGTGTTTACTCGTGTTCATCTTCAGGCAGCAATTCTGATCAATATTCAACATGCGATTTACAGGCTTTAGCAAGGTTCTCTTTTTTTCCACCTTCCTAACTACATAACTATGTGGTCTATTCTTGTTTCCAGAGCCTGAAAAAAAAAAAAAAAAAACATTTTGATTGTGCTGATTTAGTCACAGGATGAATTATTTCATTCAAAGATGGACAATTAAACAAAATCTAAAACAAAATCCAAAAATATTTCTCACACTAGTTTCCTTAGGTATTGACATATCTCAAATCTACAGTCAACCCTTTTCATTTATCATAATACATCTTACAACCCCTTTAAAATAAGACCATATTTGCCTTATTAAAACCTCTAACATAACGGAAAATAATTAATATTTTAGACACCTCACCTAAGTTCTTTTTTTTTTGTATTTTTTGAAGTTTTAATCACATTCTAGACACCAGATATGGCATCCTGAAATCCTATCAGGAAAATTAAACCTGCTTATCTGGGAAAAGCATAATGATAAGGAAAAGGTATTGATCTAGAAAAAAACATTTCACAATGTGTACTGCTTTTATAATACTGAGACAGTATTTTCCTTTTACACTATCATTCCCTTCTGAGTATTCAGTTAAAGTTTTCTAAGGCTCCATGATATGTGATATTCCTATAAATGACACATAGAAGCAGATAGAAAATTTGACCATGTTTTTCTAGTCAATATATTAAATAAATTTGCAAAAATGTGAACAAGTGAAACTCATCATACTAAATTTTTATTTTTGAAACAGTTATTTTTTCATAAACTGTTATTTATGTAAGCACATAGTGAGTTCATTGCTATTATTTTAATGATGTTAAAAATAATTATTTTAACTGAATGTGGTAATCCCAGCAACTCAGCAACTGAGGCAGAGGATTGCCAAGTTCAGCAACTTAGTGAGACCCTATCTCAATTTTTTTAAAAAATTAGAAAACTAAATAAAAGGAGCTGCTGATGTGACTCAGTTGTAAAGCAGACCTGAATTCAATCCCAAATACCAACTGTGTGAAAAAAAAATATATATATAGTGTTGTATGTATATAAAACTATAATACACAATAGTTATATGACACATACATAACATATATGTTATAATTCTATTCATTTTGAATTACATTTTGGTAAATATCAACAAACATAGTTAAATGTAAACAAAAATTCTTTTAAATCTTCAATAATTTAAAGTTTTAAGAGGGGACTGAGGTCAACGTGGTTGAAAACTCTTGATTTAGATATAAACAACAACAACAAAATGTGCCCATTCAGCACTGAAGAAATATAGACCCTCAAACAGATTCTGGAATGAACATTAAAAAAAATGATGACTTATTTATCATCCAAACCAAATACCAAACTCTTCATTCTATTTCTAATTAAATAATCATCTTTTTATTTCCCATCAACAAGTCTTTGATAAGTTACTTTTTGTCCAATCTTTGTGCCATCATAGGGTAAAAGTCATAGATTTAAAATGTAAGGTTCAACTCTGAGCGAACCTGAAGTTTCAGTACACACAATAACTTGTAGTTTTTACACCCCACACTATGAGGAAGAGCAGAAATCACAGTGGGGTTGATGAAGCAACTTAACTGTCAACTGAGCATTCACAATTCAGGTGCCTTAACTGGTTTCCTTTCTGTATCATTCATTTGGAAATCATAAACATTTTGATTAAAAATAATATCAGGTGAAATAAATCTTACCAGAACTTGATAGGACAATGAGTTCTAATATGACTAAGTACTCTCTCCAAGGCAGTGATACAGAAGTTTTTACTTGCAGCTTAGGAGTCCATACACTTGTAAATTTTTGCTTTATTCTGATGTACACATCAGCTAACAATTTATGACAAAGAAATATCATCTGTATGCACACACTCTACCAACTATAGAAAATATGCATGTCTCTATTCTTTAACAGAATACCAATAATGCTTTTTCCCTCAGTAATTACTTATTGAACAGAATTTTAGCTATAGAGATTAAAAACAAAAATCCCAACAATTATTTGGTACTGTTTTCATAGAATATTATAACAGACTATGGAAGCATGCAGAAGAGAAAATATTTCATCTTCTACCACAGTTTTCTTTACCACAGAAAAAGAGAAAATGATTAATGCAATTGTTATTGAATACCAGATAGACTATTGAGTTTGAATTAGAATACCTTATTGAAGCTATACTGCAATCTAATTTGAGACCTGTAACAAGTCCCTTGATATTTCTGAACTCAATTTCTGTTGGTTTAATAATAGTGAAAAGATCCTGTGCTCCTTCTCTACCTGCTTACATAATGTTGTGTGTTATAAGTTATTTATGTGAAGGCTTCACATATCGAAATACAATAATGATAGTGAAAACAGTAATAATAGTGACATTCTAACAAATACAAGTTTATGTACCTTAGCACTTACCTCACAAGAGTGAAAAGTGAGGTACAAGTTCCAAAATCATTATTCCAGGGTTGAAACCAGTGCCTAGAAACGATACAAAGTGGACTGAGCTGAAATGATGAGGTGGAATAAGACCCCTGTAAGGTGCTTTCCAGGTTCTATTTGTAAGTTAAATGGCACTTGCAAATATGCCATTATCTTCCTCAATGAAAATAATTTGTGCTCATAAAACAAAAGTAAACAATGTTTAAGGTGATTGCTTGCATTGGTTTCATTGACATAAACCAAGTAAAATAAATGACTGTGACCTCTGAGCAGAATACGCAGTTATCCTGGAAAATTTATAAGAATGTAGCTATGGAACAAAATTAATATTACCACTCATTGAACAGCAGAATTGAGAATTAGTAAAACAATGTGGCAAAAAAGTATTTACTATTAGGTGACCGGACTATCTTGTCTAAAGAACACACTAAAATTTCAAGAAGGTCTGTAATTCAACTCTTGAATTTCTTTTTTAATCTAACTATTTAAAAATACTTAATTTAAGTATAACCACTATGAAAACCAGCATAGAGATTGCTCAAAAGAATAGCAAAGTAAACCGGGTGTGGTGGTGCATGTAGCTCTGGAGGCTGAGGCAGTAGGATGGCAAGTTCAAGGCCAGCCTCCACAATGGTGAGGCACCAAGCAAGTCAGTGAAACCCTGTCTCTAAATAAAATACCAAATAGGGCTGGGGATGTGGCTCAGTGGTCAAGTGCCCCTGAGTTCAATCCCTGGTATTCCTCCCCCTCCCCGAAAAAAAGAACAGCAAAATAAGCCAAATTTAGGTCAAAGTTTTTATGTTTTCTCCCATATATGGATGCCAAAGTGGAAAAAGAAAAAGAAATGTGGGGTGTGTCTCATGAAAAGTAAAAGGACATTAGTTCAGTAAAGAAGAAAAAACAAGGGAGAGGCAGGAAGAGAGGTAAAGGAGAAAGACTGAGGAATGATATTGAATAAATTATGCTGTTATATTATGCACATTTACAAATATGTAAAAACAAATACCACTGTTATATACAGCTATAATATACCAATAGAATCTGGAAGAAAAATCTACTTAGTTTATTAACCTGGGTGAAAAATGCTTTTGAGTATAGTTTTTTTTTTCTTTGTTTTATCCCCCTCCATGCCATGGGTAGATAAATGATAAAAGTGTCATTTATCTGCTTAGCAAAGATAAGATCCTAATTTCTGAAAGTGTTTTTTTGAATTTTTGTATTATTCCAGACACAGATTTCCCTTGATATCTTGATAGTAATTTTTACACATATAACAATAGAAGGAATAAGAATGATTCAGTGAAGTGAAAAAAAAAAAAAAGACAAAAAAATAAAGAAGGTCATGTTGGATGGAATAGTAGAGGTCAAATTTTGTGAAATCAGAAATACAGTCACATATGAATACACAGAGTGGCTAATAATGGCATTTGGTGGGGGAGGGTAACAGGGATTGAACTCGGGGGCAGAGAACTACTGAGCCACATCCCCAGCCCTATTTTGTATTTTATTTAGAGACAGGGTCACACTGAATTGCTTAGTGCTTCACTTTTGCTGAGGCTGGCTTTGAACTTGTGATCCTCCTGCCTCAGCCTCCCGAGATACTGGGATTAAAGGCATGCACCCATGCTTAGCGTAATAATGGGATATTGAGCCAGAAAAGTAGTTTGAGAATGTATTTAAAAAAACTGTTATTCTTACATTAAGAAATTTGAATTCTGAAAGAAAGCATTTCTTACTTTCTGTAAGTTGACATTATATATAAAAGGCCACACCTAAGCAAAGATTTTAATTTAAACTTTATATATTGGTGACAAGTGAACTTTAGAAGTTGCATAAGAAATAGACACTAGTATTGCTGTATGTATATACGTGGCAGTATAACCAATGTGATCCTGCAACCTGTACATGTGAAAAAATGAGAATTCATACACCATTTGAATACAATGTATGGTATGTCAAGATCATCGTATTGTCATAAGCAACTAATAAAAAAAAAAGAAAAAAGAAAAAAAAAGAAAGTAGAAGGAGAAAGAGAAGAAATGCTCATTCATTGAACTTATTATAATTTACTTGAACCCAGTTTGGATTTCTTTGTTTTTCTATATCCCAAACTCAAATGTTAGTAAAATAGAATAATGTAATTATTTATAATAAAATAAACACACATAAATAGATTACTTATACCACTAATACTGTTTGTAGGTGAATTTGTAGAAATTCTGTATATTATTGTGGAAACTAAAAAAAAAAAAAAAACATTGAAATGAATGTAAAAAGATGGGAATGTTGTCTATCTGAATATAAGTATAAATGAAAATATATAAACAATTCTTTATATTAACAGTACCACTTATAATTTAGAAACTTAAAGGATTCTATATGCCATTTTAAAAATTCTATAAGATAATTAAAAATGAATGTAGAGAGAAAATGAAACTCCATATTATGTATAACCATAAGACTGGGATCCTAATTAGAATGTTATACTCCATGTATGTATAATATTTCAAAATATACTTTACTGTCATTTATATCTAAAAAGAACAAATAAAAATTTTAAAGAAGAATAGTAGCCATGTAAAGAAAACGATAAAATGTGAAGAAAATAAAAAATTGATTAATAGATATATAGTATTCAGTATCATATATTAATATTAATTATTTTGTAATTCATTGTGATTCAAGAGGTCCCATATAATTGGTTTGAATGAACAAAAACATTTTAATTTTGTGTAGAAAAATAACTGCTTGAGTATCATCAAAAATAACATAAAGATTCCTCAGATCCATTTCTACTCCCCTGCCTATGTTCAAGAGTCCCAGGTTTCTGTGGCACACAGCTGCTAAAATCACCATAGGGAGAATGCTTGGCATCCTGAAAACCAGGAAATTAACTTGGATTTGGGGAACTGTGGAGAACAATAACAACCAGCTTTTCATTTTTATAAGGTGAAATAGTATGAAGTTTGGCTCTGTAGTTAATATAATAAAGGGGGTTCAGTGGCAAAAAAAAAAAAAAAAAGTGGTGTGATATTGGGATCAGCAGTGGCCACACTGAGTTAAATTTTCTATTTCTGAATATTAAGCCAACCCAGTGTTCTTAAGAGAAAGAAGCTCACAAAATGAACCCTTGCTTAAAAGAACAGGTAATAATTATCCAAATAGATTGGTAGAAAATACAAACACTATAAAAATCAAGGGAAAAAAATTACCATGAAGACCCTATAATGCTTCAACAACTCACTTCACCACAGTGGAGGAATGCTTAGAGAAAATATTTAGAAAGTTCACAGTTTAAATGCTTGCCTATAATTTCAGAATTAGGAATACATCAAAACGGTGCCGAATAAAGAGCACCTCTCTATAATGATATTAAACATACATGATCTAAATTATTCAATCAAAAGACATAAGTTGACAAATTGAATTAAAAAAAAAGACTCAACAATATGCTGTTTGCAAGAGAATCACCTCATAAGAAAAGAAATATACAGCCTGAAGGTGAAAGTATGGGAATAGAAATACCATTCATAAGGATCTCATAAATAAACCAAGATAGCTATTCTGATATCAGATAATATGGACTTCAAGCCAAGATTAATCAAAAGAGAGAAAGAAGGTCACTTCATACTGCTTAAGGGAATTAAATATCAACAAGATATAATGATTGTAAATATTTATGCCCCCAACAATGGAACACCCATGTATATCAAACCAACCTTTCTCAATATAAAACATCATATAGACTAAAAAAATCATAATACTGGATTACTTCAACACACCTCTCTCACATCTGGATATATTATACAGATATAAACAAAATAAAGATTCTACAGAACTAAAAAATAAATTAATAGCATGGAGCTAACAGAGATTTATAGAATATTTTATTCATCAATGATTTAATTCACTTTCTTCTCAGCATCACCTGGAATATTTTATAAAACACACCATATTTTAGGCCAGAAAGCAAATCTTAGCAACACAAAAAAATAGTTAATAATAGCTTGCATTTTATCAGATCATCATGGAATAAAATTAGAAATCAATGATAATATTCAAAATACTAACCAGTTAAACACCTGGAGATTAAATAATAAATATACTTTTGAATGATGAATGCATAGTACAAGAAATAAGGGGATAAGTAAAAAAAGGTCTTAGATGTAAAAGAGAATAGTGATACAATATATCAAAATCTCTGGACAGTATGAAGGAAGTTCTAAGAAGAAAGGTTGTATCATTAAGTTCATATATTAAAAGAATAGAAATATATCAAAGAATATGTTTTTATTTTATTTATTCTAATTTGTTATATATGACAGCAGAATTCAATTCAATTCATATTGCACAAATAAAGCACAATTTTTCAGGTTTCTGGTTATACACAAACTAAAGTCACATCATATGTGTTTTCGTACATGTACGAACAGTAATGATATTTGTCTCATTTCACCATTTTTTTTACCCCCAACCCCCTGCCTTCTCCTAACTCCCCTTTGCCCTATCTATAGTTCGTCTATTCCTCCCATGCTTCACCCCATCCCCATTATGAATCAGCATCCTTATATCTAAGAAGACATTCAGCATTTTGTTTTTTTGGGGGGATTGGCTTACTTCACTTAGCATTACATTCTCCAACTCCATCTATTCACCTGCAAATGCCATGATTTTATTCTCTTTTAATGCTGAGTAATATTCCATTGTGTACATATACCATATTTTCTTTATGCATTCGTCTACTGAAGGGCATCTAGGTTGGATCCACAATTTAGTTATTGTGAATTGGGCTGCTATATACATTGATATGGCTGTGTCCCTGTAGTATGCTGTTTTTATGTCCTTTGGGTATACACTGAGGAGTGGAATAGCTGGATGAAATGGTGGTTCTATTCCCAGTTTTCCAAGGAATCTCCATACTGCTTTCCTTATTGGCTGCACCAATTTTCAGTCCTACTAGCAATGTAAGAATGTGCCTTTTTCCTCACATCCTCTCCAACACTTATTGTTGTTTGTGTTCTTTTTTTATTGAGAGAGAGAGAGAGAGAGAGAGAGAGAGAGAATTTTTTAATATTTATTTTTTAGTTTTCGGCGGACACAACATCTTTGTTTGTATGTGGTGCTGAGGACCGAACCCGGGCTGCACGCATGCCAGGCGAGCACGCTACCACTTGAGCCACATCCCCAGCCCTGTTTGTGTTCTTAATAGCTGCCATTCTGACTGGAGTGAGATGAAATCTTAGAGTAGTTTTGATTTGCATTTCTCTAATTGCTAGAGATGTTGAACATTTTTTTATATATTTGTTGATTGATTTTATATCATCTTGTGAGAAGTGTCTGTTCATTTATTGCTTGGCCCATTTATTGACTGGGTTATTTGTTTTTTTGGTGTTAAGATTTTTGACTTTTTTATATATTCTAGAGATTAGTGCTCTATCAGATGTGAGTGTGGTAAAAATTGGCTCCCATCTGTAGGCCCTCTATTCATTTCACTGATTGTTTCTTTTGCTGAGAAGAAGATTTTGAGTTTGAATCTGTCTTATTTATTTATTTATTTTTAAAAATTGATTTTAAAAAAAGTAAATGACTGCAGAATGCATTATGATTCTTATTACATATATTCAGCTCAATTTTTCATATCTCTGGTTGGATATAAAGTATGTTGGCACCAATTTGTGTCTTTATACATGTACTTTGGATAATGATGTTTATCACATTCCACCATCCTTGCTAATCCCCTGCTCCCTCCCTTTCCCTCCCACCTTCTGCCCTATCTAGAATTCATCTGTTCCTCCCATGATCCCCCTCCCTACCCCACTATGAGTCAGCTTCCTTATATCAGAGAAAACATTCAGCATTTGTTTGTTTGTTTTTTTCGATTTACTAACTTCACTTAGCATTATCTTCTCCAATGCCATCCATTTACTTGCAGATGCCATGATTTTGTTCTCTTTTATTGCTAAGTAAAATTCCATTGTGTATATATGCCACATTTTTTTATCCATTCATGCACTGAAGGGCATCTAGGTTGGCTTCACAGTTTAGCTATTGTGAATTCGGCTACTCTAAACATTGATGTGGCTGTGTCCCTGTAATATGCTGTTTTTAAGTCTTTTGGGTATAGACTGAGAAGAGGGATAGCTTGGTCAAATGGTGGTTCCATTCCCAGATTTCCATAGAATCTCCATACTGCTTTCCATATTGGCTGCACCAATTTGCAGTCCCAACAGCAATGTATGAGTGTACCTTTCTCCCCACATCCTCGCCAACACTTATTGTTGCTTGTCTTTATAATAGCTGCCATTCTGATTGGAGTGAGGTATTATCTTAGAGTAGTTTTGATTTGCATTTCTCTAATTGCTAGAGATGATGAACATTTTTTCATATATTTGTTGATTGATTGTATATCATCTTCTGAGAAGTGTCTGTTCAGGTCCTTGGCCCATTTGTTGATTGGGTTATTTTTTATTTATTTTTTTTGTGCTCAGCTTTTTGAGTTCTTTATATATCCTGGAGATTAGTGCTCTATCTGATGTGTGAGGGGTAAACATTTGCTCACAGGATATAGGCTCTCTGTTCACTTCAAAGATTGTTTCTTTTGCTAAGAAGAAAATTTTAGTTTGATTCAATCACATTTATTGATTCCTGATTTTAATTCTTGCACTATAGAGTCTTATTCAGGAAGTTGGGGCCTACTTCCACATGATGAAGATTAGGACCTACTTTTTCTTCAATTAGATGCCAAGTCTCTGGTTTAATTCCTAGGTCCTTGATGCACTTTGAGTTGAGTCCACTTTGAGTTGGTGAGAGATAGGGGTTTAATTTCATTTTGTTGCATATGGATTTCCAGTTTCTCCAGCACCATTTCTTGAACATTTATTGATTCTTGATTTTAATTCTTGTGTTATAAGTGTCTTTTAAGAAAATTGGGTCCAAATACAACATGATGAAGATTTGAGCCTACTTTTTCTTCTATTAGGTGCAGGGTCTCTGATTTAATTTCTAGCTCCTTGATCCACTTTGGGTTGAGTTTTGTGCATGGTGAAGATAGGAGCTTAATTTTATTTTGTTGCATATGGACTTCCAGTTTTCCCAGCACCATTTGTTGAAGAGGATATCTTTTCTCCAATATATGTTTTTGGACTTTTGCCTAATATATGATAACTGTATTTATGTTGGTTAGTCTCTGTGACCTCTATTCTGTACTATTGATCTAGAAGTCTACTTTGTTGATGATACCATGATTTTGTTACTATAGCTCTGTAGTGTATTTTAAGGTCTGGTATAGTGATGCCACCTGCTTTACTCTTCTTGCTAAGGATTGCCCTAGCTATTCTTCCAGATGAATTTCATGATTGCTTTTTCTATTTCTATGAGGAATGACATAGAGATTTTGATTGAAATTGCATTAAATCTGTGTAATGGTTTTGGTAGTATGGTCATTTTTAAAATTTTAATTTGTTGTATATGACAACAGAATGCATTACAATTTATGTTCACATATAGAGCATAACTTTTCATATCTCTGGTTGTACACAAAGTAGAGTCACATTCTTCATGTCTTCATACATGTACTTAGGGTAATGATGACCATGGCATTCCACAGGCTTTCCTACCCTTATGCCCCTTTCTTTCTTCTCCCTCCCCCTTTGCCCTTTGCCCTATCTACAGTATATTTAATCCTTCCATCCCCACACCCCCACAGCATATTATGAATCAGCATCTTTATTTTATTTTATTTTACTGTGTTCTTTTTTATTGATTAAAAAATGACTATGGAATGCATTACAATTCTTATTGCACATATGTACCACAATTTTTCATATCTCTGTTTGTATATAAAGTATGTTGACACTCAATTTGTGTCTTCATACATGTACTTTGGATAATGATGTCTATCACATTCCACCATCCTTGCTAATCCACTGCCCCCACCCTTTCCCTCCCACCCCTCTTTCCTATCTAGAATTCATCTATTCCCCCCATGCTCCCCCTCCCTACTCCACTATGAGTCAGCCTCCTTATATCAGAGAAAACATTCAGCATTATTTTTTGTGATTGGCTAACTTCACTTAGCAATAGTATAGTCATTTTGACAATATTAATTCTGCCTATCCAATAACAAGGATCTTTCCATCTTCTAAGGTCTTCTTTAACTTCTTTCTTTAGTGTTCTGTGGTTTTCATTGCAGAGGTTTTTCACTTCTTTCTTTAAGTTAATTCCCAAGTATTTATTTTTTTTTTTTTGAGGCTATTGTAAATGGGGCAGTTTTCCTAATTTCTCTTTTAGAGAATTTTTCACTGATATACAGAAATGCCTTTGATTTCTGGGTATTGGTTTTATATTCTGCTACTTTGCTTAATTCATTTATTAGTTCTAGAAGTTTTCTAGTGGAGGTTTTTGGGTCTTCTATGTAAAGAATCATGTCATCAGCAACTAGTGCTAATTAAAATTCCTCTTCTCCTATGTGTATGTATACTTTTAATTTCTTTCATCTGTCTAATTGCTCTGGCCAGTGTTTCAAGAACTATATTAAATAGAAGTGGTGAAAGGGGGCATCTCTGTCTTGTTCCAGTTTTTAGAGGGAATGCCTTCAATTTTTCTCCATTTAGAATGATGTTGGCCTAGGGCTTAGCATAGTTAGCCTTTATGATGTTGAAATGTGTTCCTGTTTTTTCTAGTGTTTTGAACATTGTTTTCTAGTGTTTTGAACACTGAAGGGGTGCTATATTCTGTTAAATGCCTTTTCTGCATCAATTGAGATGATCATATGATTCTTATCTTTAAGTATATTAATGTGATGAATTACATTTATTGATTTCTGTATGGTGAACCAAACTTGTATCCCTAAGATGATCCCCACTTGATCACAGTACACTATCTTTTAGATATGTTTTTGTATTCAATTTGCCAGAATTTTATTGAGAATTTTTGAAACTATGTTCATTAATGGTATTGGTCTGAAATTTTCTTTCTTTGATGTGTCTTTGCCTGGTTTTGGAATCAGGGTAATATTGGCCTCATAGAATGAGTTGGAAGTGTTCCCTCTTTTTCTATTTCATGAAATAATTTGAGGAGTATTGGTGTTAGTTCGTCTTTAAAGGTCTTGTAGAACTCAGCTGGGCTTCTCTCGGTTGGTAGGTTTCTGATGGTGTCTTGTATTTCATTGCTTGAAATTGATCTGTTTACATTGCGTATATAATCCTGGTTCAGTATGGCCAAACCATATGACTCTAGAAATTTGTGAATGCCTTTGCTATATTCTATTTTATTGTAGCACAAGTTTTCAAAATAATTTCCAATTATATTCTTTATTTCTGTAATGTGTGTTGTGATATCTGCTTTTCTGTCATGGATGTTAATAATCTGCATTTTCTCTCTCCTTCTCTTCATTAGTATGGCTACAGGTTTATCCATTTTAGTCATTTTTTCAAAGAACCAACTTTTTGTTTTCTCATTTTTCTGATTGTTTCTTTTGTTTCAATTTTATTTATTTCAATTCTAACTTATAATTATTTTCTGTCTTCTACTGCTTTAGGTGTTGATTTGTTCTTCTTGTTTGAGAGCCTTCAGATGTAATGTTAATCATTTATTTGTTGACTTTTTCTTCTTTTAAGGAATGAACTCCATGCATGTGGTGAAATATATGATCTATTTTAGGGAAGGATCCATGTGCTGCTGAGAACAAACTGTATTCAGTTGTTGATGGATAAAATATTTTATATATGTCAGTTAGGTCTAAGTTATTGATTGTTTTATTGAATTCTATAATTTCTTTGTTCAGCTTTTGTTTGGAAGATTTATTCAGTGGTGAAAGAGTTGTGTTAAAGTCACCCAGAATTATTGTATTGTCATCTACTTGACTCTTGAACTTGAGAAGAGTTTGTTTGATGAATGTAGATAATCCATTGTTTGGGGCATATATATTTATAATCACTATGTCTTGTTGGTGCATGGCTCCCTTGAGCAGTATAAGATGTCCTTGTTTTTCGCTTTTGATTAACTTTGGCTTGAAGTGTACTTTACTTGATATGAGAATGGAAACACCTGCTTGTTTCTGCTGTCTATGTGAGTGGTATGCTTCTTCCCAAACTTTCACCTTCAGTCTGTAGATGTCTTTTCCTATGAGATGAGTCTCTTGGAGGCAATATATTTTTGGGTTTTTCTTTTTAATCCAATCTGCCAATCTATGTCTTGATTGGTGAGTTTAGTCCATTAACATTCAGGGTTATTATTAAGATGTGATTTGTATTTCCAGCCATTCTTGTTTATTTTTGTAATTTAACTGTCTTAGTTTCTCCTTTGGTTAGTTTTACACTTAGTGTATTACCTCCCTCTGCTGATTTTTATTGTTGTTTTTCCTCCTGGAATATTTTTTCCAAGGATGCTCTGTAGTGCAGGCTTTGTAGCTATAAATTCTTTTAACTTTTGTTTATCATGAAAGGTTTTTTATTTCATCATCAAATCTAAAGCTTAATTTTGTTGTATATAAGATCTTTGGCTGACATTCATTTTCTTTCATAGCTTGGTATATGTTGTTCTAGTATCTTCTAGCTTCATGGTCTGGGTTGAAAAATCTGCACATAACCTAATTGTTTTCCTCTATATTTAATCGGATTTCTTTCTCTCATGGCTTGTAAGATTCTGTCCTTATTCTGTTTGCTAGGCATTTTCATTATAATGTGCCTTGGTGGGTATCTGTTGTGATTTAGTACATTTGTCATTCCGTAAGCCTCTTATATTTTGTTTTCCAATTCATTCTTCACGTTTGAAAATTTTTCTGATATTATTTCATTGAATAAATTGTTAATTCTTTTGGTTTAGAACTCTATGTCTTCCTCTATCCCAATAATTCTTAAATTTAGTCTTTTTATGTTATCCCATATTTCTTGTTCTGTCATAGTTTGTTACCATCTTCACTGTGTAGTCTACATTCTTTTTGAGATTACATATTTTGTCTTCATTGTCTGAGTTTCTGTCTTCCATGTGCTCTAATCTGTTGGTGATGCTTTCTATTGAGCTTTTAATTTGGTTTATTGTTCTTTCATTTCAAGGATTCCTGTTTTTTTTTTTTTCACCCAGAACCTTCATCTTCTTATCTTTTGCTTTCTGTATTTGCTTATGTAGCTCTTTATCAAAATGATTTTTTTTTGCTGCATGTATTTGCTCTTATATCATCCCTTATTTCGCAGAACATTTTAAATATGTACATCCTGAACTCTTTCTCTGTAATTTCTTCTGTTGTGCTAGCCATGGATTCTAAAAATGCAGTATGTTGATTTGGTTGGGGCACTTTCTTCCCTTGTATTTTCATGTTGATCCTGTGTTTTTCCTTCTAGTTCTGTGGATCAGTGGAGTTATCCTTATGCTTTAGGCTTATGGTGCCCCTGCAGGGTTCTAATACCTCTCCTTTGGGGGGAAGAACAATGTTAACATCCTAATACAACCAATATACAACCTTAAATCAAGTGGTTGCTATTAAGGCATTTATAGTTTTGTCCCAATATATAGAAATGGTGAGTTCAATTAATTTCTACAATATAAGCAGTAGGTTTGAAAAAGGATGTACAGTTTCTGATGGTGGGCAAAGAACTGGGGATGAGGTGTAAGATGAGATGTTGAGGGGGTAGAGAGTGAGGATTTAGAGGTTTTAGATCTTAGGAAGTGTGAAAAAAGAAATTTAACAAAAATGGTTACTATCAGGTGATGAAAGAGGAAGTGATTTGGGGAATACAAGTAAGTGGGAAGACAACAAAGTATATAAAACAAACACCCATAAATATTAAGAAAAAAATGTAAAAATAGAAGATAAAGTAATATACAACACAACTGTAAAATACTATTCAGACATCCCAATCCTCAGTATCCTGATTCATGCAAAGTACTTGGTTTTATAAATGTCGGGGATGTGATGGAGGGAGAATAGAGAGGATGGGGGAAAAAAAGTCTTGATGTAATAAACAAGAATTATTTTGGTTGGAGATCAGTATCTTTCCTGTTTCTCTTCTCATTCAATAGATGGTATTTTCCATTATTTACTGGTATCTCCACCCTCAGGGTGTTGAAGGTTACACGGTGGGAAGGTTGGTCTTGGGTACAGAGCACCTAGAAGTGGGGTATGGCACCTTCTGTTCCCTGATAAAAGGATCTCCTTTGGGGTCCACTCATGATATGTGGGCACCTGGTCCTATCTCCTTATATTACCTATAGACCTCACAGTACCTGGAATCTAATTTACTCTCTAAACTGTATCTCACCCTCTCCCTTTCTACTTCCTAATTGGGGATCTTTCTCTCAGAGGGTCTTGTGGGTTGCACTCTGGGGGCTGCAAACCTGTCTTGGAGAGCTGTTTTGTATTGAGCAGTCACTGTGCAGGGTTAGTGACTGCCAAGGACAGGGCAAAGTTGGGGACTATAGATACCTGCCAAGCCAGTGTGTGAAACTGGGAGTTGCCACAACTAAAGATGGTGATGAAGATATCCCAACATGGAGGTGGCTGCTTTTACCAGTGTCAGGTTGTGTGCAGGAGAAAAGGCAGTGACATTGGGTGATGTGTTTAAAGATGTAGCTTGGATTCAGTGTGGGCTCTGTGGCTGTTGGTGAGGCTGTCCTGGGCCTGCCTCCAAAGAATCTAACACTACATCCCAAAGCCCAAGAACAAAACAAAACTAACACCAAATTTTTATTGAAAAGACAGAAAATAATTAAAATCAGTGCCAAAATCAATGAAATTGAGAATAAAAGAATAAAACTGAGAATAAAAGAGTTAAACTTATCTCAATTTTATAAAAAAAATATGAAAAACTCAAGGCCAACATTATACTAAATGGAAAAAAAACTGAAAGTATTTTCTCTAAAAACAAGAAGAAGACAAGTATGTCCACTTTAATCACTCCAATTAAAATAGTCCTTGAAACTCTAGCCAGAGCAATCAGACAAGTGAAGGAAATTAAAGGGATGTGAATAGGAAAAGAAGAGCTCAAATTATTTTTGTTTGCTGATGAAATGATCCTATATTTAGAAGATCCAAAACAAAACAACAAAACAAAACAAAACAAGCAAACCAGCAAACAAAAACTGCACAGCAAAACCTCTAGAGCTGATAAACGAATTCAGTTTAGTATCAGAATACAAGATCAGCATTCATAAATGAATCAAACACGTTCCTATACACCAATGATGAATCTGCTGAGAAAGAAAATAGGAAAAGTATCACATTCATAATAGCCTGAAAAAATAAAGTACTTGGGAATCCATCTAACAAAAGAGGTGAAGGATCTCTAGTATAAAAACTATTGAACACTAAAGAAAGAAATTGAAGAAGGCCTTCGAAGATGGAAAGATCTATTATGATCTTGGATAGGTAGAATTAATATTGTTAAAATGGTCACATTACCAAAAACCCTACACACATTCAACACAATCCCCATGAAAATGCAAATTACATCCTTCACAGAAATAAAAAAGTAAAGTAGTGCTGAAATTTATTGGGAAATATAAGAGACCCAGAATACCCAAAGCAGTTCTTAGAAGAGCAAAGCTAGAGGCATCACAATATCGTACCGCACACTACACTACACTACAGAGCAATAGTAACAGAAACAGCATGATACTGGTACCAAAACAGACATGAAGACCAGTGGAATAAAATAGAAGACACACAGACAAACCCACATAAATACAGTTATCTTATACTAGACAAAAATGCCCAAAGCATTTTTTTGAGCAACAATACCCTTTTTAAACAATGGTATGGTTCTGAGAAAACTAGATAGTCATATGGAGAAAAATAAAATTTAATTGCTGTCTCAACCTGCACAAAATTCAAAGTGGCTCAAAGACCTAGGAATTAGACCAGAAACTCTGAAATTTCTAAAAGATTATGTAGGTCCAGCACTCTAACATGTTGACATGGGAATCAACTTCCTTAACAAGACTCCTAACATGCATAAAAACATAGGCAGGATTTCGTTAAATAAGAAAGTTCTACACAATAAAGGAAATACTTAACAGTGTGAAGAGTGATCCCACAGAATGGGTAAAAAATCTTTGCCACTTGATGTTCATATAGAGTGTTAGTATTCAGAATATATAAATAACTCAGAAAAACTTAACACCAGAAACCCCCCCCCCCAAAATAACTCAACTAATAAGTGCCCAAAGAACTAAAAAGAAACTTCTCAAATAATAAAATACAAATGATCAACAAATATTTGAAAAAAATATTCAATATCTCTAGCTATTAGATAAAAATTATACCAAGTTTTCATCTCTCTCCAGTCAAAATGGCAATTATGAAGAATACAAATAATAATAAATGTTGGTGAGCATGTGGAGAAAGCAGTACATCCATACATTATTGGTAGGATTGCAAATTGGTGGAACCACAATGGAAAGCAGTATTCAGACTCCTGAAAAAAGTAGGGATGGAATCACCATATAGTCAGATATTATACTTTCTAGTATTGATACAAAATAGTAAAAATCACATACTATAGTGATGCAGCCATATCAATGTTTACAGTAACAAACTTCATAATAGCGGAGCTATGAAATCAGACCAAGTATCCTTCAACAGATGAATGGATAAAGAAATTATGGTGTATATAAACAATCGAGTATTACTCAGCCACACACACACACAAAAAAAGAATGAAATCATGGCATTTGCTGGTAAATGGATGGTACTGGAGACTATAATGCTAACTAAAATAAGCAAGACACATCAAAGTTTGAATGTTTTCTCAGATAGGTGGAAGCTGATTCCAAATATCTAGGTGGTAGTGGGGAGGGGGCAAGGGAGAGAAAAAAAGAAAGAAAGGGGAAAAGGGAGAAGAAATTACATAGAAAAAGAGGAACTATCAGTAGAGTAGATGAAGGGGATTGAGGGGGAGGAGAAAGGGATGGGAAAAGGAAAGAACAGTGGAACAACTCCAAACACACTTTCATGTGTATATATATATGAATATCATACAGTGTATCCCAAAGTCAGGTATATTCACAAGACTCTAAAAAAATACTATAAATAAGTAGCAAATACATCAGTGGAGTAGAGGGAAGAGAGAAGGAGGAAGGAGGATGGAGTGATGGGGGTGCTGAGGAATGAATTAGGGCAAATTATAATCCATGCTTTTGTGATTATGTCAAATGTATCCCAATGTACTATATAACTAAAAAATAATAATAAATAAATGACAAATAAAATAACGAGAGAGATAACAATTTATCATTAAGAAAAATCCCTTCCTCAGTCCAGCTTATTTTACCTCTCAGGAGCATTGGTGCAGCTGGCCTCTTCCTTTGACTCACACTCTGGGCAACTATTTACTTTTGGTCTCTTTCTACTGTTGGCTGATCCACTGTAATCTCTTTTGTTGGTTGCTCATCATTGTTCATCCTTAAAATATCAGTATGCACAAACTCAGTCCCTAGACTTCTTTCCTTCCTGGTAACACTTACTGTCTGTGGTCTCATCTGGTCTTAAGGATTTATAGACTGTCTATTCAATGACAATTCCCATGTGGGTACTTCCAGACTGCCCCTCTTCCTTAGTCTTGGTATACACATGTATGACCTCCTTGATAGTATCTCCACCTGGATATTTTATATTATTTCATTTTTAATATACCCCAAAACAGACCTTGATCTTTTCAGAAAAAATCTCTGTTCCTACAGAATAAATAGGAAGACTCCATTCTACCACTGTCTCAGGCCAAAAACCTTGAAGCCATTCTTGACTGTTATTTATTTAAAAATTCTCATAATCATGTTTTAGTAAGTTATGTTAATTTTCTGTATTCAAAATATATCCAAAAATACTGTATGGTCTGACCACTTCCTTAGTCACTGCCATGACCTAAGTCAATCATCATTCCAAGTATTCTTCTTAGAGCATTCTAACTGTTTTTATTGATTTGTTCACTGTCCACCAAAGCCAGCTCTCTATACAGTAACCAAAATGATTGTGCTCACTTCTGCACAAAATTCTCCTGTGATTTTCCATCTCCCACAAAGATGTCAAGCCAGATTCCCAAGGGTGACTTAACAAGGTCTCCTCTCTGTCTTTTCTTACTCCTTCCCTTTAGCTCAATGTACTCCTGGATGGCCTTGTCTCAGGGCATTTGTACCTATTTGTTCTGCATAGAATGTGCTTCACACAGATAACCAAATGACTCATTCTCTCACATTCTTAAGCTTTAATAAAATACCAGTTGCCTCTAAAACTTCTCTGAGATTCTTATTTAATTTTTTTCCACCTACACACCTTCTATGCATTTCATTTAATTTTTGTTTAGCATCTTAGATCTCCTACTAGAATGAGAGTTATATGAGAATTTAAGAATCTTCATCTTTTTTCTTACAAATGTATCCCCAGATTCTGAAATGTAATAAATAAGATACAATTCTACTGGAAGAACAGATCTGAAGCTTTGTAATTCAATGATGATGATGATGATGATGATGATGATGATAACAGATGCCATTTACTAAGTTTCAGGAACTGTGATAAGTGCTTAATATGCATTACTCCATTGAAACATGAATACTCTGAGTTAAATAACAATTTTGAAAATTAATAAAATGAAGCTTGGAAATATTAAATAGCTTGTGGGATAGAAGGAGCAGCAACAGTCCGGAAAGCCAACACTTAAAGCCTGGGATCCTCACAAGTCAGGCACAATTAATAATTCTGCTGGCCTAGAATCATTGTGACATAAACAGCAGCAGTGTTGGCTCTGGAATTAGCATAGCTTTGCATATAAAATTTAGCTCTGTCACTTTTCAGAGGCAGCAGAACACACACATATTATTATCACCCTCCAGCAGCTCTCAGGGTCAGGTGACCTGAGAGTTGCTGGAGGGTGATAATAATATGTGTGTTAGATGTAATGGTGTGGTTTAGACATATCAAACAACTTGTTCCAGGTTCTACAGTTAGTAAGTATGTAGTTTACCTGCATCAAGATCCATGAGGTTTGTTTCTTTCTAGAGCACTTCTTATTACTTCGGAAAGAGTTAGGATTATAGGATTCAAACTATTAGACTGGGAAGAGAAATTTTGATCTACAGATCCCTACAGGACCTTTACTTACCTACACCGGGTATTTGAACCCTAAAAGAATTTGAATTTGGTGCTTTGAATTTTGAATTAGATGATCCTTAAGGAAGTTTCCAGTGCAAGAGTACCCAAATGTTCTAAAACAAAGTCCTATACCTCAGCTCCTGCAGGGGGTCATTCTAAGAAGAGGGTGAGGAGGGGCCAAATTCTAGGTCTTGGTCTTGTATCCCATTATCCTGATTTGTCCTCAAAAAATTGAATTTTATGATAGAAAACTCCCAACTTTGCCTTTTCTTATAATTCTTCATTCAATTAAAGCCTCCAAACATTTGTCCAGTACTTCTCTAAAACCCTCTTAAATTTTCCCAATCATTAATTCACTGGACATTTGTCATAACTTCTCACACCAAACTGCTTAGTTCATTATGTACAATAGATATGAAGGGATACCTCATATCTAAACCAAAACACAAGGAGGGTTATCTTTGAGGATAATTAAGAAAGCAAAGGAAAGTATTAGATAAGAACCCAAAAGGAAAGGTAGAGCATCAATCTAAGAAACTATTTTGAAGGAGGAAAAAGAGATGAGATTTAGATTTTTATATCAACAATAAGCTCCAAAAGTAAAAATGATTACCTAAACAATAAAAATGCAATATATTAGTTTCATGGGCAGTTATTAATTACTTCTCATCTGCCCTGCTATGGGTATTGAAATTAAGCCTGCTTTCACATCCTTACTTTCAGTCACAGAACGTTTGTAGAAAGACCATTTTTATAACCATTTTTCACACTTTATTATTTTATATATTTAGGGCTGATACAATCGAACACTGCTTTAAAAAATGAAATGTTTTGGTGTGAAAAATGAGTGCTATCAATTGGACTTCTTATAAGACTTTTTACTTTTAAGTACAAAGCAGAAAATAAATGCCGTGTATTCTTTGACTTTATCTTGAGGCTTCCTCAAGTATAAAGTTGAATAACTATAACCACAGTAAATGGGATAAAAACAATATAAGCTTGTGATTTTTTTTAACTCCCAGTAAATCCCTTTCTTCATCTGTAACACCTCTGTTCTGCTGATAATGGGAGTAAGCTTTATATTTGTGCATGTGGCAAATTAAGTAACTTGATTCCAACATTTAAAAATTGATAGTTAAGTAAAGTTAATTCACCATGTAGTGGAATTGCCTAATATGTATTATATAATTAATGCATAAAAAGTAGTATATCCATTGTGTTCAAGTTAACATTGATGTACTTTGCTCACTATTAAACAGATGAATGACTGATATAAGATTACCCCGACATGAATTATGGTTAACTGGGAGTTAAGAGAGTGTAGAAATCCACACAGAGTTGCCAGACTCAGAAGGATGGATTCTCACCTGGCAAAACCTATGAAAGTTGACCTGTCCATAGCCATCCACCACTCTGGGTCCTTAAAGCTGGAATTGCAACTTGGTAGTATACTATTATCTTACATGTGTCAGGCCCTGGGTCCAATCCTCAGTACCACAAAAATAAATAAATTCATTTAGGTTCTTTCTTTACCTTATCCTTTTATGGCAAAGCTATATGTCAAAGATATTACCCCAAATCTAAAAGTACTAATAAATTTTTAACTGCTGCTAACTTTGGATAAATGACATTCCTCAAACTTACAAAGAATAGCATTTTGCTATTGTAAAAATATCTAGAAGTTGTTCGTGTTTTGGTGTTTTAGTTTCTTGATGATCATGATCACCATTTATGTTCATTAGCTTGTTAATTTGATAGTTAACTGAATGTTTTCAAGGTATCACTTGCAGTAGTATCTAGCAGCCCCCACTCATTAGGGACTCCTAATTTTGATAGGACTCCTTGCTATCAAAATGGTTGCATTCTCAATTGAAGGAAATTTCCCAATAAGCAAAGAAACATATGCATGAGCAAGAATTAATATTTGAAAGGGATTTTAAATAAGTCAACCTTTAATATCAGTGAATATAGTAGGCTTATATCATATCTAGACATTTAGAAGGTGGGAAAAATACATTAAAATGTCCATATGCCTAATACCTATTTTTAATCTTTTTAAATTTTCTTTTCTTGGTGAGAAACTTCAGAAAAACATTGATGTTCTTAGTTATAAAAAAAAAAAAAAGAAACAATTTGGGCAGGTTTAGGGAATTAAAAAAAAGATTGCACTCAGATAATGATTAGTATCCTGAAAGATTAAAATGTTATGTATGGCACAGAGTCTTTGAGTGGTAGGGGTGGGAAGGAAGAGAAATAGTTAAGATTAAAGGTTAGGTAGTCCTTCTGAGGAGATAAAATTTTAGTGTGGACTTAATTGCCAAGACAAAAAACCTTCCAGCAAAGAAAACACCAAAAAAGATTCTGTCTTTGGAATTCATATGGGATCTCAAAGAAATCGTGGGAAGTGAAGGGAGTTTAGCACTCACAGTGGCTCTTATTTTTAGAATAATGGTGTGCAAGAGAAATAGCAAGTGTATGAGTTTAAGTGCTCAAAAGTTTTGAAGTTAACTACATGTGACTATTAAAAATTTTTTAGCTTGCTTATATTAATGTACTATATAGTAAAATTAGTTTATAAGGTTTATCTTTTTTGAAAGTGATTATTGTACTTATAAAAGACTGTGTGTTGGACATAATGTGAATACTCTAACTCAATCATAATTTATATCTTTAAAATTTGTAATGTACATTCGCACCTTGATCTTATACATGATCTTATACATGATCAGCTAAAATAGGTTATATTCATTTTTCTATGCATAAATCTAGCCTAAAATTGGCCATATGGTTGAAATTCTCAATAAGCAGCCCTGACAGGACATTGATTTTTGTACGCAGACAAAATAGGTTGTAATCTAACAACATATATATATATATATATATATATATATATATATATATATATATATATATATGTTATATATATATATATATATATATATATATATATATATATATATATATATATATATAAATAAAACATGTGGCTTTGGGCAATGTTTTATTGGCACATATTAATTCATTTAGGTTTCTGTAAAGGTTAAAAGAAATGACACTCAGAACATACATTTTACTTATTTCTTTCAATGTATTTCATTTTCTTCAAGAAAATATCTCTCTTATAACAATGGCTAATATCTACACTATATATCAGGCACAATTTTGTTCTAAGAACTTTATACTCTCTATGTCAATTAATTCATTTATTTCTTTATAACTAAATATTCTTCCCCCCAATGAAATGAAATAATGAGACAAGTCGGATTCTGCTCAACTAACGTAGTTTGTAATAATTTCAACCCCAATTCACTAGGAGATGTGTAGGAATTTACAGAACTTACTTCCTGCTACTGTAACTCCATGCCTGTGAATTGTATTTCCTCTATCTCTGTGGTGGCGCTCTCAGCACAGCAGTTAGTAAAAGATTCTTCTCTGCCTTGCAACTTTATCAATTTTGCTTCTCAGTCATGTGCTTGTCTCCTGCTGTTGTATAGATCAGATTCAGACTCTGTGCCCTTGATATCAAAGTCATAACACAATATTCTTACATTTTTCTACTGTTGTTGTTTTTGTTTTCCCTTATCGACAATACCTGCTTAAAAGTTGGTCTGATCTCCAAGTGGACCAAATTAGTTATTCTTATCTGCATTTTTTTAAGCATATTTTAGTAACCTCTACTAAAATGATGTTCCCGTGTTGTAATGGGCTGCATTCTGAAGTCTGAATTTGAGTGCAGTTTGGCATCACATTGTGTTCTGTGTACAGGTAACATCGGCATCACCTGGAAACTTATTAGAAATGCACGAATTCAGGCCCCACAGGGTCTAGTGAATCAAAATCTGCATTTTAACAAGAACCCCCAAAGTGACTCCTGTGTACAATAAAGATTGGCAAGTCTCAGGCTAGAGGACAAGGAGGATAAAATTCTGGATTTGATCAAATAGACAGTGGGATATTGTGAAAAGCCTTTCAAGGATGGAAGTTCCCAGCATTGCAGGGGATGCCCATAATCCATATCTAGTATGGACTTGGGATGCTTCAGAACTTATATGCTTTTGTTAGGTGTATTAATATATTTATTATGCCTGTAAGTCCACAAGACATTTTATATTATTAAACCTTTAATGATAATGATGAAAAAGAGACCCTTGGAGGTTAGAAGTGACTTTCCTGAGGTCACACGATAGGTAGTTGACATACCTAGATTCAACAAAAGGCAGATTGACTGGAAGCCCAAGTTCTTCATCATTATTTTGCATTTCCACATTCTATTTCACCTTCGTTGATTGGTAGTGTTCCTATTTCTAAATAGGGATTTAGTGAGTGCAAATTAAGCCTTAAATTCAGTCAATTGCTTATATAAATGGTCTTTTTTGAAAATATTTTTTTAGTTTTCAATAGACTTTATTTATTTATATGTGTGGTGAGAATCAAAACCAGTGCCTCATACATGCTAGGCAAGCGCTTTACCACTGAGCTACCTCCTCATCCCATATATAAACAGTCTCTACTGCCACAGCTAAAGCTAGCCCCATCCTTTATAGCCCATGAAGAAGCAACCTGAAAGAAAAGGAATTAGGGAACTCATCAGTACATTTTTGCTACTTTCATTTTTTAAAAATTTTAATTTTCTGACTGATAATAATTATGTACATTCATAGATACATGTGGGGTATATATTTCTTGGCTTGTTTAAAAAAAATGATGAGGGTCTTTCATTGTTCACTTGTTTTAAATTCTTCCTCACTTCAGTCTACTCCACTGTTGGTTCTTAAACCAACATTAAGAACCACCTGGAAATCTTGATGAATGCTTATTACTTGACCCAATTTCAAGAGTTTCTGAAATGGCAATTCTGTGACAGGGACCCACTCATTTAATTTCTAACAAGTTTCAGTGAGTGTTAATGCTGTTGGCCTGGAAACACACTTTAAACACTACTGCAGGAAATACATAATCTTACTTCTTTGTATGTCCCTAGATATTTCTGATTTCCACTCTTTTTGAAATCCATCTCAGGACAGTGTCCAGAATTTGAACTTTTAAAGTGGATCTGGATTCAGTTTTCACAGAGACACTGTGATACTCGGACGCCACATTATCTATGCGAGATCATCTCTGTAATGCCCCCTTTCATTTGAGAATCCAGATATTGGAAACTATATTGGCATTATAGCATAAAATATTTATTAAAGAAAATAAAGTTTCACAATTCTGGCAGGATTTACAAGAGAAAAGTTCAGAAAAGGGAAGAAAGATTAAATAAAACTTCCTAGTCTATCCCTTGAATTGAGAACAGATGTGGACAATTCAGAGGTATTTTATTTTTTTTATCATTTTTTTTACTGGTTCTTTTTAGTTATACATGACACTATAATTCATTTTGATATAATTATACAAGCATGGAATATATCTCATTCTAATTAGTACCCCATTATTATGGATGTACACAATGGGGGATTCACTATGGTATATTTATATAAGTCCATAGGA
The DNA here is from genome assembly GCF_047511675.1 of Marmota flaviventris. Taxonomy (NCBI): domain Eukaryota; kingdom Metazoa; phylum Chordata; class Mammalia; order Rodentia; family Sciuridae; genus Marmota; species Marmota flaviventris. The sequence goes on along the minus strand of NC_092506.1, from coordinate 69,163,884 downwards.
ATATTATTTTAGATTCATTCCACTGTCCTTCCTTTTTCTAACCCTCCTCCTTCCCCTTCATTCCCTTTTGTCTAATCTACTGAATATTGATTCTTATTTAGGGGGAATAAGGGAAGTCCGACACATAATCTGTTTGAGTCACACCATGAAAAGCAGCTGGTAGATAAATCTATGCAGCCTCTGTGGCTACAGTGGGTTTCGGCAGGCCTGGAAATTGGATAGAAGCACTAGATAATGGAGCAAGAGAGAGTAAAGACGAGGCAGAATCCACCCACACCTCTGTCTCTCACCAGAGTAAAAAGCCAACTGAAGGTGGTATAACTTTCCTACTTCAAGCATAGATCTTGCAAATCTGACCACATTGTTATTATCATAGGATAATGGTAGCTATATTACTGGTGCCTTTCAAAAAAAATTATCCCGATGGGGTCTCCTACTGCAGCAGGTGATCCATAATTTGGAAAAGAAAAAAAAAAAAAGAACCTCTTCTATGTAGCCTTTTCCCCTAACATATGGTACTTTGACAGTTTTTCTACAAATGTTTCATGTAATATATGAGTGCAAGCCTAGCCCACATTGCACAATTTCCATCTGATTCTCTTTTCCATATATAGTTACTTCTTGATATTGAGACAAAAACATAGAATTTGAATTAGCTTGCGAATTTTATGCTGATAATATCCTAAAAAATGGTTGGAAAAGAATTTGAGATGTTTATAGAATTTAAATTTTTTTGGTACATGTTGGAATAATGTCAGGAATGTTAATTGATCTCAACATTGAATGGATGGATAACTGAGTACGTGAGAATTTCTGAATCTTTATTTAACAAGCATTTTAAAAGAGATTGCTTCTTGTCTTTTATAAGCCTATAAAAAGTGTTCATTAATCATTTCTATAACATCAAACTTAGACTGTTGAACATCTATGGCCATATGTCTTTACATTGATTAGAGAATCTTAGTGTTGTATAATTTATTATTTTCAAAATAAGTAACTCTTTAAGTATATAATTACATATGATTTGCATTTTATATTCAGTAGGATTTTTCATTAACATGAATTATAAATCACAGAGGAGAGTCTTTCCCACAACTTCTCTGTTTTCTCCCTAGGAAAATGTGATTACACAATAAGGATTCTTCAGTCTCAGCAAAAGCAGACATAAGCTGTTATGTCAAATATATATTAATTGACTACAATGCTATAAGCATGTAATTAATATAAGAGGGACACTGTGGGTAATGGAAAGTGAGGACTTTGAGAGTAGCAGACTGGTTTTGCATTCTAATTTGGCTGCTAGAGTAATTATTGGCCAAGATCTCCCTACTTCTAAAATTTTGATACTCATAATTACTTCATAAGGTTGTAGATCTGAGATAAGTTTTGGCACTTTTAAGTTATCCTAAAATATTATTTTGGAATGTACTGAATTCTAAAATAATTTTTTCCAAGATGATTTTTACAGATAGTTAAAAAAGTTCATTATTCTGACTTCAGGAAAGTGACCCAGAATTTATGTGAAAAAAAAATAGCATTTCATGATAAATCATGATGGATGGCTGCATATACTTTTTCTTTTTGTTTTACTTACAGAAACATTGTGAAGTGCAAGAACATCAAAATCATCTGGTTTGGTTCAAGTCCACATTTTATTTCATATAAGTTACAGAACTTTGGATAAAATAACTACTCTGTGCCTTATCTTTCTTATCTGTAAAATAAGCTTAGTATTATTTATTGCAATGTCATTGTGATTATAAAGTTCTATGTGCAAATCACATAGTACTATCATATATAGAAAAAATACTGGTAGTTTGGTATCATTGTTACAGTTAGAAGTGATATTTTAATTTCATTTCTAATACTAGCTTTCTAACTTATTGGACCTAGCCAACTGACTTTTCTAAACCTAACAGAAATGAGCTATAATGGTAGATACTATCTTCTTTCTTGATCTCACATTTAATTCTCTCAACATGTGCATATTTTAGGTGTTTTGAAGTAGGAACTGAGCAGGCTTAGGAGATATATTAGAATAAGTGAGCTATGAGGGAGTCCTCCAGGGTTAGAGAGATGTAGGTTAAATTAAGGCAGGCAAATTTCACAGAGTTAGAATGAATGTTCAGTGGAGAACTTGAAGGAGCAAAACCAAAAAAAAAAAAATGTTGGGAGCAAAAGAATACAGTGTTGAATTAAAACACTTACTGGTTTCTAGACAGAGAAGGGTAGAAGAGAATATCCACGTGAGTCCAGGTTGCTAGTAAGTAGGCAAAGGTAGGGTGATGCGCTTTACCATGTGCTCAGAATGTGGTGTGGTGTGGAGATTAAAGTAAAAAAAGTAATGGTCTTTGAATTAAGAACTTAAGGACTATTTGTTTACAGAAAAACTAAAGTGTATATTGTTTTGGTTTATGTACATGGAAAAATGATTAGTTGAAAATTGTCATTTTTACCTTATTGATATTTTGTAGATATAATCAGAAAGTGCAAGATATCACAGGGACAGTGGAAGTTATAACAAAACTTGATAGACAATGTAAAAAATAATTTTCACTATACATTTTTTATTTATATTGTTGATAATTGTCAAGAGTTATGATGTGGTTTGAATATTGCAGTAGGTTAGAAGACAAGTCCCAGTGAAGCCTCAGTTTTGCCAGTTTTTCAATTATGAAACTTTAGACAAATCACTGAAGTTCTCTAAACCACATATTCTTCATGTGTTATATTTAGGAATTTTTAGAAAAAAAATTATATCTAATGTTATTGACCTCCAAGGACGATTTGCCATATCTGACATTTGCAACTTCCTAAGCATTTTATATTAGGTTAACTCTTGTCCTTTGCAAGTCCCATTTTACTGACCTGAAAAATGATGATAATATTGCCGGTTTTGATAGATGAGTTACTGACTGTGGCACTTAACTGAGTTAGTAAATATGAAAGTGCTTCAAAAATGCCAATTACTACATAAATAAAAGACACAATTATTATAAATTATCACAGATTTATTGGCCATGGCACAGCAGAATAAATGGAATGGACTGAGCTTTTAATTGAGAACAAAGAGGAGTGGCAACCTTTCTCATAGAGGACAGTCTAGAATTTATGTTGTGTAGTGCTGTGGTTAATTGATTTGGGTTGGATATGGTGAGTAATTAAGTTTAGTAACAGTCTGCCAATACAATTTTCTATGTCCTGTCACAATCAATGACTTACAATGAAGTGAGATTTAGGGAGAATATGAACTATTGTATGGCTTACAGCTACATGAAAAACAAATATCTTAAAGTTTGGGGAATGACTGAGAGATATCTATGTTGGAATCTGGCAAAAGAAGGAAAGTCTGGAACACTAATGATCTTCCTTGACTCATTGTGTTGAAGGTGACTATTCCCAATTTCCCTCATGCAAATGCAAATGACAGACAGCTATCTACCCATCTATCTGTCATCAGTAAATCATCTATCTATATTTCTACTCTCTCTTCTTTCTCCTTGAAGTTAATATAAATCTTTACAGTTATAGTTAATTTTGAATGCTTTTCATCAGATCTGCATATTTGATAAGAAAGAATATAGTACGGTGAAAAGAATCTCAGATATACAAAGATATGAACTTTGTCCAAATTATCCCTTCATATATAATTAGGTGAGTAATATTTTTGAGCCTCATTTCCTGCTCTGTAAAACTGTAGCACCATTGTCTACCTTAAAATCTCAAGGCAATGGAGTCTTTTAGCTCAGTGTCAAATTATTTATACTAGATCAATAAACATAATTTTTTGCTTTTTTCACATCTTCAAGGCATGGGAACAAAACATTCCTTCACTACATATTTTATGCCCAATACTCATTCTCTATATTTGGCTCTTTTCATTATAAACTGTTGCCACTTGAGTTCATTTTCTGGCTTTTCTCTTTTCCACAAGGTATCCTCTCTGAACCACTTTGGAACTTGCTTATAGACTATGACATATAAAACTTGTCTACAAATCAGTTGGCCTAGTGTGCTTACTGAAGAATGCATTTATAATTTTGGATCAATAATTAGTAAAGTAGCATGATTCTTTTTTTCATTAACTAATTTACTTATTTATTAGCATGGTTCTTGATGAAAAATATAGTTAAGTTTGTAATGTAATGCAGAGTTTTAAGGAAAGGATACTCAGCCACTTTTATAATGAAATAAATGCCAGGTAAAATAATATAATGAGACATCTTCATCTTTCTTGACACATGGACAATATTAATGCATTTGAGAAGAGGCAGTTGTGACAAGGTTACAGGTAAATAAGTACTCAAAATCATTATTGGCAGAACTGTCACTTGGCTTACCACCTTTGGGGTAGGTGATGGGGGGGCGGGGAATGGTGTGACAATCTGATTGGAAGTAGGGTTAGGGCTTATGTGTTGCAGCCATGCCTGCCCTATAGACAGGCTGTTTCTGGTTTTGTTTTTTGTGATGCTGGCAATTTAACCCAGGGCCTCATGCATGCTCTGCAAGACAAGCTGTCTTTCTCTGAGATATATCTCCAGTCCCAAAAAGATGTGATATTTTTTTTATGTAGCATATGGTCACTTAAGTTCTAAAGAATACTGAAGAGGGGCTTGGGATGTGGCTCAAGCAGTAGCGCACTCGCCTGGCATGCGTGCGGCCCGGGTTCGATCCTCAGCACCACATACAAACAAAGATGTTGTGTCCACCGAAAACTAAAAAATAAAATATTAAAATTCTCTCTTTCTCTCTCTCTCTCTTTAAAAAAAATCTCAGATATACAAAAGGACAAAAGGACTTGTCTACTGACACTTTGAATATCAGACTTAAAAATAAATTGATATTTTTGCTTATCTAGTGTAATTGGGGCATGTGAAAAGAAGTTTTGGATTTTGAATGGACTACGTGAAATTTATTTGTGTTTTGAAACTGTCACTGATTTAAAGAACAAATTGTCAGTCCCTGCCAGGTACGATGGCGCAAGTCTTAATCCCAGCTGTTCATGAGGCTGAGGCAGGAGGATTGTGAGTTCAAAGATAGCCTTAGCAAAAGTTAGTTGCTAAGTAACTCAGTGAGACCCTGTCTTAAATAAAATATGAAATAGGGCTGGGGATGTGACTCAGTGATTGAGTGCCCCTGAGTTCAATCCCCAGTACAAAAAAAAAAATTATCAGTTCTTATGAAAATTTTAAAATATTCAAGTATTTTACCCTGAAACTTCACTTTTGGAATTCTGTCTTACAGATAGATGTACACACAATCTTGCCTTCAAATGCATGTAAGAGATGCTTGTAGCAGCATTATTTCTAGCAGTAAAAATACAAAGCATCTTAATGTTCAATATTTGGGTTTGATTAAACAGCATCATATTTATATAATGCTTAGATATTCTTAAATAGTAAATACACACACACAGAGGAATCATGTCTACCATTAATACATACCACTTCCCACAATCACAAAGCAATAACAAGAACAAGGCCCAAATAGATTATGCATTATCTGCTAGTTTTAAAATTATACATATTTTATAAAAACATTCATGTACACACATTATATATAATGTTGCACATACTTTGTACATATATCAAGAAAGCAAATGTGCATATATATTTGTATATCTCTTCAAATTTTAAGTTCCTACTATGTGCTAACAGCAGAAAGATGACAGAAATGGGTAATAATCAAGGGCATTAAATTCTCTCAAAAGAAAGCTGCAGGGGAAGTTTTCAGTGCATACCAATTGAATTTTATTTTGTATCATGTATATTTTAAAGGACCATTTTAAAAATATAGCATGTGAAAAATTCAGTTCAAAGTGAATTAAAACAATCGAAACAAGATGATCCAACAATAGAAATGTTTACATTTTAGGCATCAGCACTTATCTTACTATTTACCAATTAAATGCGAATGCATATTGAAATTGTACTATGTAGCAGTTTTAGTATGAATACCGCGTTTAAAATATGACTGGACACATCTGTTTACAATCCTGTTTTTTTCAGTGCTAGAAATTGAAACTAGGGCCTTCAGCATGTTATAGAACACTGTACCATTGAGTTACAAACCCAGGCTTCTTCTTTAGTTTTTAAATAACAAACCTACCAAGACAAATTTAAAGTAAGTGAAACAGAATAAGCAAATTTGAGTTTGAATAAAATTAAAATTAATAAATATTTAATGTGCTTGTTGATTCATGAAACTAACTCATAAATAAATTTGGAGTTCAGTGTTGTATTTTTTTTTTCCACATTAACATGTCAGTGCACTACATGTGTGCTACAAGAATCCTGGGAGCCTGGTGGTTCACAACTTTAACAACATAGATGGAGAAGGAAACTATCTAATTAACTGTGAAATCAAGTTGCCCTTGAAGGAAGACAACATGTTCATAGATGTTTTTCTATTCACATTTCAACATGTAGAGTTGTTTTCAATCCAATACATTTACTTCACTAGGAAATTCCCATAGTTGCTTAGTTGTACTCTGGTTCTTTCCCAGCAATTATTTTTTTTCCAGGGCATCTGTTATTTTTATGTAAACTTACTATAAATAGGAAACATGGTACACAGATTTTAAATGCAGGTAATTAATTAGGAAAGAGCAAATAGTTCTGAGTGTAAATCTATATTTATAGATGTATATGTGCATAGAAAAATCTTTCACACCATTATTGTCAAAGAATTAATGTGAACTAAGTAAGAGTGTAAAGTGTAAGTGATTAGGAATGATACCATCACATGTCAGATGCAAGGCATATTTATTGATTTCCTATTCTCTGTGTGTGTATATGTATGTGTTGCATATGAAAGTTTTGTTCCACATAAAGTTAAAAAGAAGCACAACTACCTTTTTTTTTCTGGGGAATTTAGAAACATAAAATATCTCTCAGACTTGACTTATCTCTTCTCTGATTTATCATAGCAGACTGAGTGCCTCTGAAACATTAAATACACTTTCCAAGTTACACTTCGAGGTATGTAAATGTGGGATTTAATTAGACTATATGAGTTCAAAAACATGGAAGATCTTTCTAAAATCAAGAATATTAATGATATTGAAAATTTATATTGTTATTTGTATGCATGGATGAATATGTAACAAGGAAACCCACTAGTGTATAATTATGATGTAACAAATATGGAAAATAGGCTTATGTTTCCATGATTAAAATATAGGATTGTCTGTATTTAACAGCTTGATGTCACTTAAATATTTTAAAAATACAAGTATCACATATCAGACATGGTATAGAAATTTGTTTTGAATCATGGTAAAGATAAGAAAGAAGTTGTTGGCCCAGAGTATACCTAAATACTTTCCAAATAAAATTGAGCATGAATTTGCATTACAAATCTAGGATTTCTTATGAGGTGTACTGTAATCTTCTAATCACACATTTTATAGTTATTTAATAGGTATGTGTTTTAACCAAATTTTCTGCTGTGAACAAAGCCCTGACAAGAAGAATTAGAGGTGAAAAAGCTCTCTTTGGTGCTCATGGTTTCAGAGGTCTCAGTCTGACTCCATTCTTTAGGGCCTGAGATGAAGCAGAATATCAGGGCAGATGGGTATGGAAGAGGAAAGCAGCCAGGACATGGGTCCTGGAAGCAGAGAGAGAGAGTTCCTCACCTCAGTAAAATACAAACTTCAAAGGCACAACCCAAAGACTCAACTCTTCCAGCCACACCCTACATGTCTATAGTTACCTCCATGTTAATACCTAGAATGGGATTAATGCACTGATTACATTAAACCTCTTGTACCCCAATCATTTCATCTCTAAACTTTCTGGTATTGTCTAACACATGAGCTTTTGGAGGGCAGCTCATATCCAAACCATACCATCATGGCCCCATGATTTAGTATGTCCAAAATTAGGTTCACTCAAGAACTTGGCATTTCTTTCATGTTCCACATTGATGCTCCAGGTCCATTCACTATTCTCAGATATGGTATGGAAAGCTTAGTGTAAATATTTGGTGAACTATTTAGTGATTTTTCTTCACTATAACTATTGTATTATTATCTTTCTATATAAATGGCTGCAAATAAATTCATGCTTGAGTACCATTGGTTTGTGTGCGCTCCATTCCATTTCAGCTCAGTACGTAATCTAGTATTTTACTCTTAAAAACACTTATGTTTTACTTGGCCTTCTTGGGAGATCTTTGAGTCTGATCTTCTAACCATGATCTCCTGTGGTAATTATATTCATGCCTATTGTTTGAAATATTATGCATATTTAATAAGCTACAAATCTTCTCAAACCCAGAGGTCTTTCAACATAGATATACTATGTGATACATCTGTGGTAGACATTGTGCCACGTGTTACAGATCTCCTAAGAACTGGCAGTGAAGGAAAATACTATGTTCATTAACCCTCATTACAGCACATGCCCCACTATCCTTGGCCACATCTTAAGATGAATGTCTGTGGTCCTCTGTCCTCTTATACTTCTATCCTCTTGTACTTCTCTAACTGCCATAACTGATCAAATGTTTGTTTCTTCCCATTTTTAACAACTCCTCTAAGCCTCTATTGTCCTGTATGGGTATGCAGTTTCATTTGTACCATTGTCCTTACATTTTCAAATTTGTCATTGAATATTGAACCTCAGCATAAACATTTTTCTCTGTGATTGTGATTTACTTTCAACTCTTTCAAATATAACTTGTTTATATTCTCATTTTTTTTAATATAATTTAGTATTCAGAGGTGAGTACAGCATTGCTTTTCCAAATAACTAATCCTTCATCAGTCTATAAGGAATCCGCCCTCATTGAGACTCAATTCCTGGCATGCCCATTATTCACTGAAGAGGTTAAGACCTAGGATTCTAGGATTCTTTTTTCAACTACCACTGTCACTTTATGCTTTCATTCTCCTTAAGCGTGACTTAAACATTTTTAGTTTCAAATGTCCTACATTATAATTTTTATTGTCTTCTCAGTAAACTAAAGAGGGTCAAGACCCTACTTTGAAACTAATTTTTTAATCTCATAAACACTTGTGAGACACTCTTCAATGGTATGTCAAGTTTGTTGAATAAATGGATGATAAACAGATGAATAAATATTGCCTTGGCATTATAACAGTGTGACAGAATAAAAGGCATTTTCTGAATTGGTTTTTAATAGAGAAAAATTCAAAATGTTGGACAAAAGGAAAAATGGAGACGGAAAAACATATCAGAGAGAGAAATTTCACTGAAGAAGTCAGTAGCTCAATCAATGAGATATTAGGACCTCTAAATCAGGAAGATTAATAGTGATGATGAAGGAACAAATGGAAAAAAAAAATGTAGCATAATGAAGAATCTCTCCTGAAAAAGTCAAATGGGAAGGAAGGAAGTATAGTTTTTGGTTATCTATGGCTACACAAAAAATAACCCCAACTCAAATAACCTAATATGCTTCAGTATTTGCAGTTTCTTTGAAGAAGGGATATAAGAGCAATTTACCTGAGGATTCTCGTATAGGGTCTTTCATGAGGTAAAAGTTAAAATGTAGTCCAAGTCTTTTATTTAAAGCCACAGGTACTGTGAATGCAATAACATGCAGTCTGGTAAGAGGCAGGACACACAAATGAATAGTTATAGTGTAACAAAGTATGCAGAGAGTTCAAGAGCAGACAAAGAATATCATTATGGGAACATAGAACTTAAGAATCAGAAGCAGCTTCCTAGAAAAGCTGACACATAATATGATTCTTCAGGGATGGTGATGAATACTCCTTGAATACAGATTTGGAGAAAAACCTCCCAGGCAGGGCATTAACAGAAGCATCAATATAGGGAAGTACTTATCGGAAGTGAAAAGTAGATGCTGTGGTTGGAACACAAAGTAAAAAGCCTAGAACTTTAACAGATACAATCAGCAGGGTCAGGATTTCAAGGCTGTAAAGACAGAGTTGTAACCAGCAAAATACAGAATAACTCTTACATAGGATAGATTTGAACTGTGCCTTGAAAAACGGAGGACAGGAATTCTGTAACTGGAAGCTGTTCTGGTCAACAAAAACACCATGAACAGAGAAAGTTCTATGGATTACTATCCTTAGAATTTGCATGGATTTTTATGCATGAAATCATGTGGATATTTTCAGAGAACAATGAGGTAGTGTTGTCCTGACATAGTCAGGGAGTTTCATTCACAGTTAGTATGAAGAGATCAATTTAAAACAGCTAGGTCAGCACTGAACTCAGAATGTTGGGATGAAATATTGGTAAGGAGGGAGCTTCACACCTAGAACATTCAGTAAGTTACTTAAACTCTCAGAGCCTCAGATAACCTACTGATTCCTATAACAGTGAAAATAACATATACTCTGACATCAATAATTGAAATAATATATTTTGCATGGAAAATGCCAGATGAATACCTGATGCTTCACATGTGTGTACATATTTATATTTGTTGTGGTTGTTGGGGGTTGCATTACTGTACAGCATTTGACAACACAGGGGCTGGTGGATGGAAGATATGGCTGGATTAAAAATGCCTGCCATCATAAATAGTATGTTAATGAGAGCAGGATCACTTTTAGATCTCATCAAGTGGAGGCTCAGGGGCTCCCTGACTTGTTCTAGTTGCTAGAGGGACACACCATCCATTTGTTTTTTGTAATGCTGCTAAGACCATACAGAGAAATCTTCACTGATGAATTCTAGTAAAGATATCAATGCAGGAGCCTAAATTCAGTGTATTATTCCACAGTTAAACAATGGCAGGGGAAAAAATGTCACTGTTCCACCAATTTAGAATCTATTCCATTCAATGCAGATTTCACAGGTCCAAATTTCAATGTTTACAAAAAGTACAACATATGATTGATATTTGGGATAGTTTAGCAGAATAACCCTAAAACTTTCTTGTTTTATTTAGAGACATTAGAGTTGACAGCTTTCTCTCTTTCTTTATACCACTGCTGTTTCCCTTACTATTAATATGTGATAATCTCTTTCTCTTAAACAAAAATAATAATAGCATTAAGTCAATTCTTGGTTTTGTTTCTTTTTGTTTTGTTTTGTTTGGTTCCTGCATTATGGGAAAAAAAATTGCCTCCATGAGAGTTGCTTACACTTTTGAGATAACAATTCACTAATTTTGTCAAAAGCAAATTTTCTTGTTTATTGCAGCTTCCAAAGGAGAACAATAACTTTATGGTAAATTAATTGCTTTGAATTATTAAAAGTTTCAACTTCTCCTTAGTGAATATTAAATGATTCATATCTTGCAAAGAGGTTGATAATAATACTCTGAGTATTTTTTTATAGAAGGAAGCACAATAGTACTGTCAAGAAACTAATTAGAATGGTAAAAATGTTTAAAGAATTAAAAATATTCTGTTCTTCAGAAGCATGCAAAACATGTTAGCCCTTGCTTTATTAAAAATGAGGAATTTAAAATTATTTAAATTTTTAAAGAAATTATTAGCATTGATGTTTCAAAAGCCATTTGCTACCACAATGGTAAAAACGTTGTACAAAATTGATCTCATATTTTCCTATATCCAACATACTACACTTACATATTGTCCTATTTAATTTTCACAAAACCACATTGGTTTGCTTTCATATTATTCTTCTGTTATGTGTTGAAAAGCACTTTTACCCTCAATTGTGTTAAGTTTCTATGTGGAAAAAAAAACAGTATAAAAAGTGAAAGTCACTGTTCCAAAATCACACAGATTGATTGGATTGAACTCATATGTTCTGGCTGTAGGTCTTGTGGATTTCCTGATCCTTACCAAAGCCTATGCCTGGAGCAATTAGAAGTGGGGAAAATGATTTTCTGATTGACTGAACTCATTGCCTATTATTTGTGAAAATATTGTGGAAAAAAACCAGTTTGTATATTTCCAATCTGCCCTTCTATTACATTATCCTCTCCACTTTGTTTTGATTTAGCATATGATCATTCACTTTTAAAAATCAAGAACATTACATTCAACTATTTCAAAAGACCAGTAGCATCTCTCTAATTTAAAAATTTGTCAATGAATGCTATCAAAATTAAATCATTAATAATACTAGTTTCAATATCAAATATGTAACTTATTTGTATATATACACATGCACACATACGTACATAGGGATAATTCACATCTACTGGCTTCTCTGAACTTGTTTTACATTGAAGTTATTCACCTGACAGTACCTAATTGAATAATATGGCAAACTAAGTACAATTCATTTTTTTTTTACCTCTAAGGGATATATTAAAAGATTATTTTCATAATAGGGAAGATTAATTCTGCATTTTACATTGACATTCAATATTAGCTCTTCAAAGAGCAAAAAACCTATCACAATAACTTCAGCACAAGAACTAAATAAGTGAAAAACCTGCTAGTTCTTCATGGAAAATAAATATGATTAAGCTCTTAAGTGATGTGTGAAGATACAACATGAACAGGCAAACTTTAAGTAGACTGAAAAGCATAACATCAAAAAGAGGTATTTTGAATATTCTGAAATATGAGTGAAAATGTTACTCTGATACTGTCAAAGAAAGTAGAAGAAATAATGTGTGGTAACTATTAAGAATTTGAAATTTTATACATGTAAACATAGTAGAAAGGAAGAGATAAAGCCTTACACACCTAAGAAAGCCACCAAGACAGGAATATATGTGGTGCTGGAGGGAAAGAGCAAAGAAATCTTGAAAAATTCACTGAGTCATCTATTTGACAAGGAGAACAAAATTGCACAATGTCAATTTTTTGCCTTTTGCCCTCAGAGAAATAAATCAGAATTCTGTACAAAGTGATAATGAATGCATATAAAGTCCAAGTACTTTGTTAGCACGAACCTAGACCAGATAACATAAAATGGTAGCACTCAACCCACTGAAGTAATTGGTTTAAATTATAAAAGGTTGGTCATAGTATTAAACATCGAAATCACAAGTGAAAGTTAAAAAGTCTAAAAAATCATTTGGTTATGACCAACAAATATGCTACATATGCAACAGTGGAGTTCTAAATATGCAACACTAGTTCAGATCTACAACATGAAAGAGTCCACAACATGTCCTACAGAGAAATAAGAACTGTTATTTGCGATGCAATGTGTAGCTATTGATAGGCATCTGTGCTTGTTCTTAACTTGGCTATTGTGAATTGTGCTGCTATAAACATTTGTAATGTATGTATCACCATAGTGTGCTATTTTTATTTCTTTTGGATAAACAACAAGGAGTAGAATAGCTTAGTCAAATAGTGTCTCCATTCCTAGTCTTTTGAAGATCTCCATAGTGGAGATTTCCCTCTGCTTTCCAGAGCCTTTTTTACTTAAGTTGCAGTTCCTCAAATAATATATATCCTTTTCCCCATATACTTGCTAGAATTTGTCTTATTTCTTTTTTTTTTTTTTTTTTTGTTACGGGGGGCAGGTAACGGGGGATTGACCTCAGAAGCACTCGACCACTCAACTACATCCGCAGCCCTTTCTTGTATTTTATTTAGAGACAGTATCTTACCGAGTCGCTTAGCACCTACCTTTTGTTTGGCTTTGAACTGTAGATGCTCCTGCCTCATCGTCCTGAGCCACTGGGATTACAGGCATGTAATCATGGCACCCAGCTATTATTTGTATTTTTGATGATTGTTATTCTAACTGGATTGATGATGTGAAATCTCAGTGCAGTTTTGATTTGCATGGCCCTGCTAGCTAAGGATGTTGAACATTTTTTTTTTCATATATTTTTTGGATATTTGTATTTCTTATTTTGAGAATGTTCATTTGCCCATTTATTTGATTGTTTTTGTTTTGTTGGTGTTAAGATTTTTGATTTCTGTATGCATTCTGAATATTAATTTCCTGTCAAAAAGTAGATGGCAAAGATCCCCCATTTGTAGGCTTTCTCTCTTCATACTCATGTTTCATTTACTGATCAGAAACTTTTAAATTGGAAGCCATCCCACTTATTGATTTTGCTTTTTCTTGAGATTCCTTGACAGTGCCTATGTCATTACATTGTTGTGTTGAGCCTTTCTTTTTTTCCCCAAATTTCAGTGTTTCTGGTCTAATTCCTAAGTCTTTGATCCACAGGGATCTAGTTTCAATCTTATACATATGGATATCCAGTTTTCCCAGCATCATTTATTAAACATGATATATTTTCACAAATACATATATACATTTTTTTTCTGCCTGGGATTGAAATAAAGGGTGCTTAACCACTGAGCCACATTCCTAGCCCCCTTTTTAATTTAATTTTTTATTTTATTTTATTTTGAGACAGGGTCTCACTAGATGCCTACAGCCTCACTAAGTTACTGAGGTTGGCTTTAAACCTGTGATCCTCCTACATCAACTTCCCCTACCACACCAGGCATGAGCCACCATGCCCAACAGCACCAATGTATGGCTTTGACAACTTTGAACAAATGACTCCATCTATGTAAATTTTTCTTGTGTCTTCTAGTCCATTCATCTTCATGTCTGCAAATAAAGTGCTGTTTTTGTAAACTGTAACTCTGTAGTGTAATTTGAGGTTCGGTATTCTGATGCCTCTAGAATCACTATTATTGCTCAGTATTAATTTTAGTTCCTTTATTCTTCCATATGGAGTTCACAATTGTGTTTTCTAATTTCATCAATAATGCTATTGGTATTTTCAAGGTGATCAAATTAAATATGTGTATCATATTTGGGAATATGGCCATTTTGACAAAATTAATTCTGGATAATCAGAGCATAGTAGGGTTTTCCATCTTCTGAGGTCTTTTCCAGAGTTCTTTAATTTTTATTGTAGAGATCCTTTACCTCCTTGGTTAGGGTTTTGTTTGTTTGTTTGTTTGTTTTGAGTCTATGTGTACTGTGAATAGAATTGTTTCCACAATTACTTTCTTAGCAGATTCATTGTTGAAGTATAAAAGAATCATTCCAGGATTGCAAGCCTGTTTCAAAATGTATTAATCAAGCTGGGTGTGATGGTTCTCACCTAACCAACCTACTTGGGAAGCTGAAGCAGTATGATCACAGTTTCAAAGCCAGCCTCAGCAACTTAGAGGGGCCCTAAACAACTTAGTAAGATCCTGTCTAAAAAAAGAAAACAAAAGAAAAATAAGATGTGCTGGGTTCACTCTCCAGAACCAAACACACACACACACACACACACACACAAACACACACACACACACTTATACACACATCAATCAATGTAACTCATTACATAAACAGAATTAAGTAAAAAAATCACATGATCATATATGTAGTTGCAAAACAATGCCTTCATTGAAATTTAGTCTTCATTTCTGGAAAAAACACTGAATATAATAAGTATGGAAAGAATATAAATCAACATCATAAAGAACATTTTATTTTTATAATTATTGTGAATGATCATTTTCTTTATTTCTTAGCAAGTTTTTTATTGGTGTATAAAAATACCATATATATATATAATTCTCATATTTACTGAATTTGAGTATTAATTTTAAAATTACTTATGATGGAGTTTTAGGATTTTCTAAATATAAAACTATATCATCTGCCAATATGAATAATTTTAATTCTTTCCTGAATAAATGTCTTTTCTTTTTTTCACCTTATGGCTCTGGCTGAGACTTTCAATATGAATGTTGAAAATCAGCATCCTTGTTTTTTTCCTGATATTAGAAGAAGCAAAAATCAGAATTTCCCCATTTAGTATAATGTTGGCTGTGAGTTCATCATGTACATTCTTGTTATGTTGAGATATGTACCTTCTATACCTAATTTGTTTATGAATTTTTACCACAAATTTTCATTTTCTGCTTTTATTGAGATGATCATAGAGTTTTGGTTTTCATTATGTTGGTATGATATATTGTTTATTGATTTACATATGTTGAAAATTTTTTTTGTCTCTGAGACAAATTCCACTCGATTTTGATATATAGTCTTTTGCTTATGCTGTTGGATTCAGTTCTCTAGTATTGAGAAGACTTGAATCTGTGTTCACGAAGAATATTGGTCCACAGCTTCTATTTTGTTTGTTCCTCTTTCTGACTTTTGTATCCCAGTAATTCTTATATTAAACGTGAAAAATTCTCCTTCCTTTCAACTCCTTCAAATAATTCATGAATTAATGTCAGTTCTTTTTTAAAGGTTTGCTAACATCAAGCAGTGTAGCCATGATCCTGAGCTGTTCTTTGTTGTGACACATTTTATTACTGATTCAATCTCATTACTCTTTTTAAGTTTGTTCTGTTTTTCTATGCTTTTATGGTTCATTTTATTATTATTATTATTATTATTATTATTATTATTATTTTGTAGATGGACACAATATTTTTATTTTATTTATTTAATTTTATGTGGTACTGAGAAGAAGACTGAGTGTCTCACATGCACTAGGCAAGTGCTCTACAACTAAGCCACAAACCCTGCCCCTTATGGTTAAATTTTGATAGGATATATGTGTCTCGAAGTTTGATCATTCTTCTATGTTTTCAAATTGTTGACTTATTATTTTTAATAATATTTTCTGATGGTCCTTTTTATTTCTAGTGTGTCAGTTGTAATATTTCTTATTTTATATTTTTGTCCTCACTACTTCAAATATTCCAGTAATTGTGGCAGGAAATGAGTCAAACCCCTTTAATCAGCCATATTACTGATATTCCTATTGTATATCTGGAAAAAAAATAGGAAGAATGCAAAGAACCAAAATAAAGAAAATAAATTTATCAAAAATAGAAAATTAATATTTGCAGGGGGGTATCTAGGTATTAAACTCAGTGACACTCAACCACTGAGCCAGATCAACAGCTATATTTTGCATTTTATTTAAAGACAGGTTTTCACTGAGTTGTTTAGCACTTCACTAACTTGCTGAGGCTGGCTTTGAACTTGTGATCTTCCTAACTTAGCCTCGTGAGCTGCTGGGAGTACAGTTGTGCACCACTGTGCTCATCTTAGAAAAACGTTATTTTGTTTAAAAAAATATCAATATGTTATTTGTAATGCCATCACCACCTACAGAAATAAATGTGATCAATGTTACATTATTATTATTTTATTACAAAATAACTTCATCAGTAAAAGGTATTTATCAGGTGAAGATTAGGTGCCTGCTAAAAAAAGTTATGAGTAGGACTCAAAGAAATGTAGCATATATACATATACATATATTGTACATGGGTATAAATAGAAATCAACTTTTATGATATGTTTGTATGTTTCAAAGGTGGAACTAACACATAGAGGGTAACGGAGGCATACATTCATTGTGCACTTTGGGAAAAAATAATGCCTTAGAGTTTCAGTGCATGACAAATGATGCTGTAGATGCAGCTCACTAATATCTTCTGGTGTATATTTTTCAGAATTAGTTCTAGAGTTCATTCTTACGTTCATCTGTGACAGTGCATCTAGAATCTTATTAAAATCTTTTTGAATTAATGGCTTGAGACTGTGTTTGTAAATCAAAAAGTTTTTTTTTTTTAAATAGATTAGAAATAAACAGATGAAAATATTTCATGGTTTGGCCCATAAATATCAAGCAAGAATGTTCAAAGATGTTTTCTGTTACATTGAAAATTTTCATTCATTAGAGCCCTTTGCCAATTGTGCTTTTGCATTCAAACACATTTTGGCCCTAGTGGAATGCATGTATTTTATGCATGACTTCTAATGCAAATTTCACCTACTACTGTATCTTTGCATTTTGGGGGAAAATGACATTTTTGCCAATGTGGAAATATGTTAATATTATTTCCCTTTTAAAATATAAAGCAATTCTTCTACTGCTTTGACAAAAACATCAATAGTTTAATATATTCAGTAATATTTAGCATTTAATAAATTAAAGGCAGCAACAATAATAAATGAATTAGGAAATTGGAAACTAGAGTTTATCACTTAAAATGTCCAAATCTTACTACCAAGATTTATACCCATATGAACACATGCATGCACACAGAGATCATACATGTCTTTCTTTTCCCCTGGGGGGAGGATTCAGTTCAGTAAATGAGTTTCTTTTAAAAATACTTTTGAGCATTTGTTGACTACAGCAATATAGAATATAAATCTCATCAATAGTGTACTGCTGAATTATGTCCTCACCCTAAGGCCTGGACAAAAAGATTTATTCAGTAATACCTTGGTCCCTTGGACACATAGTGGGTCATAAAAACTACTTGTTCATTGCATCAAATAACATATAAAAACATATTAATTAGATGGAATTCATGTAACACAATAAATCTCAACCATATGTTTATTTCCAATGTACTAATTAAAAATATAAAACTATGTAAATAGCAGAAAGATCAGTAGAATAGAAGAAAGGGAAGAGGAGAAGAAAGAGGAGAGGGAAAAGGGACATACTAGGGACTGGATTAGAGAAAATTATATTCCATGCTTTAATAATTCTATCAAAATGGATATCAATGTATATAACTACTAAAGAAACTCATAAAGAAAACAATAAAAATTAGAAAAAAATATATGATGGCCCATTTATAAGATGAAAAGAAAATCTTTTTGAAAAGAAAATATGTTTTAGTATCATACTAAATATTGGTAATAAAAGAGTCTTCATAATAAATAACTAGAAAGTAAAGAACAAAATAGAAATACAAATTTTTGTAGTATCATAACATATTTATAATAATTGCCAGTATTGTGGTGTTTTGCTTTTTTAATTTCCATAACAATTTAGAAGTTGTATTTATTTCTATTTAAAAGTGTATTAGTATATTCTGCAGAGCTATCACCTTTCTATATAGCAACATTTTATGGAAATGTCTCAGTGTAGCTAATTAAAACTTTTCTTGAAATAGTTTTTCTATTTTGAAACTATTATTCAAAACACTACCACATATGAAACTATTATTAAAAACACTACCACATACAAATGAATCAGACAAACTTTTGAGAAAATTTATTTTTATTCTCAATATACATTTGATATCCTTTTAAAAGCATAATTAATTAGAAATTTTGAAGATATTTGTATTTTAAATAAATGAAACCTATGCAGGTTCCTCTACACACAGTTGAAAAAACAATATCTTTATTATAGTAAAAATTCATTGCCTCCAAAAAGAGGTTTGGATTTTGGACAAAGAGCTTACTTTCTTTAGAGTGTTATATGTAGTTTTACAATGACCAATGTATAAAATTTAATATGATTTTATCATTTTTTGTGGTTTCAAGACATATATTTTGATTATTCTTTTTTAAATTTTAGTATCTATGATTAAATATAAAATTAATAGCATTTCCACTTTAAATTCCCATTTGTTTTGGAATAACTATAATTCAATTACATGTAAACTTCACTAGATGAGTCATTTTATTACAAGTTTGTAGCAACCACAATTCTGGTAAAAATTGGAATACATTTTACATTTTCATATTTTTAAAAATTATTTAGTTATTTTAATTTGTTATACATGACAGAATGCATTTCAATTCATAGAACACATATAGAGTACAATTTTTTATGTCTCTGGTTGTACACAAAGTAGAGTCACACCACTCATGTCTTCATAAATGTACTTATGAAATTAAACTATTTCTCACCATGCACAAAACTCAAAGTGGATCAAAGACCTAGGAATTAAACCAGAGACACTGCACCTATTAGGAGAAAAAGTGGGCCCAAATCTCCATCATGTTGGATTAGGCCCCAACTTCCTTAATAAGACTCCTATAGGGCAATAATTAAAATCAAGGATCAATAACTGGGATGGTTTAAAACTAAAAAGCTATTTCTCAGCAAAAGAAAAAATCAGTGAAGTGAATAAAGAGCCTACATTTTGGGAGCAAATTTTTACCAAGTGCACTTCAGATAGAGCACTAATCTCTAGGATATATAAAGAACTCAAAAATCTAAACACCAAAAAAAAAAAAAAAAAAAAAAAAAACAAATAACCCAACTAATAAATGGGCCAAGGAACTGAACAGAAGCCTCTCAGAAGAGGATATACAATCAATCAACAAATATATGAAAAAATGTTCAACATCTCTAGCAATTAGAGAAATACAAATCAAAACTACTCTAAGATTTCATCTCACTCCAGTCAGAAAGGCAGCTATTATGAAGATAAACAACAATAAGTGTTGGAGAAGATGTGGGGAAAAAGGTATCCTTATAGCTTCCTGGTAGGACTGGAAATTGGTGTAGCCAATAAGAAAAGCCATATGGAGATTCCTTGGAAAACTGGGAATGGAACCCACATTTCATCTAGCTATCCCACTCCTCAGTATATACCCAAAGGACTTAAAAACAGCATACTACAGGGACACAGTCACATAAATGTTTACAGTAGTCCAATTCACAATAGAAAAACTGTGGAATTAACCTACATGCCCTTCAGCAGATGAATGGATAAAGAAAATGTGATATATACACACAATGGAATATTTTTCAGCATTAAGAGAGGATAAAACCATGGCATTTGCAGGTAAATGGATGGAGAATATAATGCTAAGCGAAGTAAGCCAATACCAAAAAACAAAATGCTGAATGTTTTTTCTGATATAAGGATGCAAATTTATAATGGGGTGGGGAGGTCATGGGAGGAAGAGGTAAACTATGAATTTTGATAAATGTTTATTCAAAATAAAAATTATATTGATATAAAAGCTAATGAAATTACAAATACCATCTATCACTCCTGAATTCATCAAAATATCTAACTGGTATTATTGTGTAGTTTTATAACAAAAAATGTATAAATATTAACAGTAAATAAGAGGACCAGAATACCCAAAGCAATTCTTAACAAGAAAAGTAAAGCAGAAGGCATCACAATATTAGACATTAAAATTATACTACAGAGCTATAATAACAAAAGTAGCATGGTATTGGCCCCCAAACAAACATGGAGACCCAGGATCAGAATAGAAGACACAGAGATAATCCCACATAAATACAGCTATCTCACACTGAACAAAGGCACCATAAACATGGATAAAAGATAGCCTCTTCAACCAATGGTACTGGGAAAACTGGAAATCCATATGTAGCAGAAAGAAAACTGAACAGCTAATTTCTCACCCTGCATAAAATTCAACTCAAAGTGGATCAAGGACCTTGACATTAGAATAAATACCATGCACTTAATAGAAGAAAATATAGGCCCAACTTTCCTTCATGTTGGCTTAGGAAACATCTTCTTCAAGAAAACTTCTAAAACTCAAGAAGTGAAATCAAGAATCAATAAATCAGATGATATTATACTGAAAAGCTTCTTCACAGTGAGGTAAATGATCAAGAACACAAATACAGAGCCCAAAGACTGGGACAAAAATCTTTGCCACCTGAAACTCAGATAAAGAATTAATCTCCAGTATATGTGAAAAACTCCACAAAACTTAACACCCCCCCCCCAAAAATAGCCTAATTAATAAAAGGGCAAAAGAACTGAACAGGCACTTCACAGAAGAGAAATGAATGGTCATAAATATATTAACAAATCTTCTGCCTCTCTAGCAAGTATAGATATGCAAGTTAAAACTACACTGAGATTCCATCTCACTCCAGTCAGAATGGCAATTATCAAGAATACAAAAAAAGTAAGTCTTTGCAAGGATGTGGGGGGAAATGTACAATCATACATTGTATGGTGGGAGTGCAAATTGATACAACCACTATGGAAAGCAGTATGAAGACTCCTCAGAAAACTTGGAATGAAACCATCATTTGATCCAGTTATCCAACTCCTTGGTATATACCCCAAAGAACTTAAAATCAGCATACTACAGTGATGCAGCCATATTAATATTTATAGCACCTCAAGTTATAATAGTTAAGTTATAGAACCAACCTAGATGTCCTTCAACTAATGAATGGATCAAGAAAATGTGATATATAATATTATATTTGATATCACATGTGATATATAATATATATGTATATATACATATTTATGATAGATAGATATATGTATTCACACACACAAACACAATGGAATATTACTCAGCCATTAAAAAGTCTGACTTTATAACTTTTGCTGGTAATCAGATGGATCTGGAGACTATCATTCTAAGTGAAAAAAGTCAATCCCCCAAAAAACAAAGGCCAAATGTTGTCACTGATATGTGTATGCTAACACACACACACCAAAAAAAAAAAAAAGGCAGGGAGGGGGGAAGAATAAAAATTCAATGGTTTAGGTAAAGGGAAATGAAGGGAAGGGAGGGAGGTGGGAAAGACAGTAGAATGAATCAGACATAACTTTCCTACATCCATATGTAAATATACCACCAGTGAAACTCCACATCATGTATACCACAAGTATGGAAAGTTATACTCCCTGTATGTATAATATATCAAAATATATTCTTCTAACATGTATATCTACAAAAGAAAAAAATAAAGCGTTTTTTTAAAAAAATATCATGTCACCACATGTAAAATAGTGAAGTACAAAAAATAAAACAAAACTAATTTAACAAAGAAAAAAAAAGAGTTACCACTTTCGTATTACATATTATGTTTCTAGACAATGTTGCAGTGAAAATGGCCTATTCCAAGAAAAGTTCTAACACTCTGGCATGAGTTAATATTCTTAGAATTTCCATATTATATAAGACTTTCTAGAATATTTTATTGATTGTATAACATTCTATTTGATAAGACTATCATAAATGGACATATACATATATATGTATATATAACCTTTTTATATTGTATTTTTTTTCTGTTTTGTGGTCTATTTTTGCTATTGTGATGATTTTCTGATTGGATATACAATCATTTCTAAATTTCAAAGAATTTTCCTAACTGCTTTCAAGAGATTTAAAAATTTCAAGGAAACCTATAACCTAGAAAACCTATAATTCCTAAGAAAATATGTCACACTATATCTCTAGCACTATTTGAACTATTTTGTTCTGAAAATAAAATAATAATAATTACAGAAAACTTTATTTTATTTGCATTTATTTGCTTTATAGGGAATTTTAAATTTTTCATATTTATGCCATTTCATCTTGTGTCAACTGTTCATTTGTGTTCTTTTCCAGTGTACATATATTTCTTTTCATTTTATACATAATTTTCTACAGGGACAAATATATTGTGTTACTCTTTTGGGTCATATAATGTCACAATAATGAATGAGACATGGATTATCTATAGGTACTCCTCCAGTATTTTGCCATTTTTTTAT
Organism: Marmota flaviventris; assembly: GCF_047511675.1. NCBI lineage: Eukaryota > Metazoa > Chordata > Mammalia > Rodentia > Sciuridae > Marmota > Marmota flaviventris. Next base: position 69,140,756 of record NC_092506.1, on the reverse strand, counting down.
GAAAATATTTAACCAAGTTTAATTGCATATAATAGTCTTGCAATATATTATATAAGATAATAGTTCTTGTTTCAAATATGTAGAACTGCTTTCTGTATTATTTTTACATTGCTTTTATTCTAAATTAGATTTCCACATGCAAAATAATAAAATTATTCTGTTATCCTACACAATATACAAAATGAACTAATATAAGACCTGAAATTGTAAAACTCCTAAAAAAATTAAGGAATCTTTGAAAAGGGGTGTATCCCATGCATTGCAGAAAGAAACTGACATTTATGCTGTGTACATATATGAATATATAACAGATAACTTCTCTTTATGTATATCTTTAGAGCACCCATTTAAAAACAATCAATATGGAGCCCAGCATGGTAGCACATGCGTGTAATCCCAGCAGCTTGGGAGGCTGAGGCAGGAGGATTATAAGTTCAAAGACAGCATCAGCAAAAGTGAGGCTCTAAACAACTCAATGAGACCCCATCTTTAAATAAGATACAAAATAGGGCTAGGGATGAGACTCAGTGGTTGAATGCCCATGAGTTCAATCCCTGGAATTCCCTTTGCCCAAAAAACTCAATCAATAAAAAGAATGTCAGTAGAGTTAGAAGAAGGGGATCAGAGAAGTGAGGAGGGAGGGAAAGTGAAAATAGTTGGAAATGAAATGGAGATAATTATATTCTCCATTAATTATAATTATATTGTAATTATATTCTCCAATAATTATGTTGTGCATGTAGGATTATGTCAAAATTAACCCCATTATGTATGAGTATAGTGCATTAATACAAAAAACATTCAGCATTTAGTTTGGGGGGATGGGATAACTTCACTTAGCATTATATTCTGCTACTTCATCATTTACCTGCAAATGCCATAATTTTATTCTCTCTTAATGCTGAGTAAAATCCCATTGTTTATATATGTATCACATTTTCTTTATCCACTCATCTACTGAAGGGAATCTAGGTTGGGTCCACAGTTTAGCTATTGTGAATTAGGCTGCTATAAACATTGATGTGGCTATGTCCCTGTAGTATGCTAATTTTAAGTCTTTTGGGTATAGACCAAGGAGTGGGATAAATGGGTCAAATGGTGGAATCTCCATTCAGCTTTCCTTATTGACTGCACCAATTTGCAGTCCCACCAGCAGTGTATGAGTGTGCCTTTTCCCCCACATCCTCTCCAACACTTATTGTTGTTTTTTGTTCTTAATAGCTGCCATTCTGACTGGAGTGAGATGCATTTCTCTAATTGTTAGAGATGTTGAACATTTTTTCATACATTTGTTGATCGATTGTATATCATCTTCTGGGAAGTGTCTGTTCAGTTCCTAGGCCCATTTACTGATTGGGTAACTTGTTTTTTTTGGTGTTTAGATTTTGGAGTTCTTTATATACCCTAGATATTAGTGCTCTATCTGAAGTGCACTTGGTAAAAATTTGCTCCCAAAAGTTTCTCTATTTACCTGATTGTTTCTTTTGCTGAGAAGAAGCTTTTTAGTTTGAATCCATCCCATTTATTGATCCTTGATTTCAATTCTTGCACTATAGGAGTCTTATTCAGGAAGTTGCAGCCTAATCCAACATGATGGAGATTTGGGCCCACTTTTTCTCCTAGTAGGTGCAGTGTCTCTGGTTTAATTCCTAGATCTTTGATCCACTTTAAGTTTAGTTTTTTGCATGGTTGGGAAACAGAGGTTTAATTTCATTTTGTTGCTTATGCATTTCCAGTTTTCCCCACACCATAGGTTAAAGAGGCTGTGTTTTTCCAATGTATCCTTTTGGCACCTTTGTCTAATATAAGATAACTATAATTATGTGGGTTAGTTTTTGTGTCCTATATTCTGTACCATTGGTCTACCAGTCTATTTTGGTGCCAATACCATGCTATTTTTGTTAGTATTGCTCCATAATATTCTATGAGTGTTGGTTCTGTATCCTGATACTTTGCTGAATTAATTTACTAGTTCTAGAAGTTTTCTGGTGGAATTTTTTGGGTCTTCTAGGTATAGAATTGTATTATTGGCAAATAGTCCTAAGTTGAGTTGTTCTTTTCTATCTATATCCTTTTAATTTCTTTCATCTGTCTAATTGCTCTGTTTTCACATATATTGGGGGATATCAGGGCAGGAGAATAAAGAGGGAGAGAAAGAAGAAAAAATTTTGAAGGAAGAAACAAGGGTTCTTTTGGTTGGAGATCAGTATCTTTCCTGCTTCTCTTCTCATCCAATAGGTGGGGTTGTCTGTTCTTAGTTGGTATCTCTGCCCTCAGGATGGTGGGGGTTACCAGGGTGTGAGGGTTGGCCTTGGGTGCAGGGCACTGGAAGTCGGGTATGGCACCTGCTGGTCCCATTGGGAGACTCCAGGATCTCCCTTGGGGTCTGCTCCTGTGATGTGGGAGCCGGATCTTATCTCCTCATCTTGGCTGTAGACCTCACAGTTCCTGCCCTCTAAATTAGTCTCTAAAGTGTATCTCCCTCATCTTCTCCCTATCTGCTTCCTAAGCAGGAACCTTTCTCTCCAGTGGTCTTGTGGGTTGCACTCTGGTGGTTGTGCACTTGTCAGGGAGGGCCGTTTTGTATAGGGCAGTCACTTTTTCTGAGTTAGAGGCTGCTGCAGATTGGGGGAAATTAGAAAACTAAGGGTATCTGGCTATCTGGTTGTCCAAACTGGCAGGTATCCCTACTAAAGATGGTGATGGAGGTGACCCAAGATGGAGGCAGCTCTTTTCTGTAGTGCGATGTTGAGTTGAGTGAGGGGAGCCAGAGATGGTGTTGTGAGATGTGTTCGGAGATGAGCTCTGTGGCATACAGTGTTGCGGCTGTTGGCTTTCTTCAGAGCCTTGATGTCCCCAGGTGCAGGCAGGCTACTTCGAGTAGGGGACTGTGGAAGTTGCTGCCGAGTCCCAAGATGGAGGTGACCAGGGGAGCCCCACATTAGTAGATGGGGGTCCACACAGGAGTGGTGGCCTGATTTCCTGCGTGTGGGTAGTGGTTGAGTGTCCTTCATGGGAGTGGTGTCTGAGAATTCTGTGATGGTGCTGATGCTGGTTGTCCCACTAAGGCACCTAGGAGACCTGCGTGGCGAGCACTTGGAAGTCAGGAGTCTGTTTCTACTGCTGAGGCCCAGGATCCATGGCATACAGTGGCTGTAATTCCTTCACTGGATCAGCTGTGGAGGGGTCCTCTATCACTCTCAGTAAAGCAGGATTCCCACTAGGTTTTACCCAGATTACAGAGCAACACAGAATGCTGCCTTTCTCTGGCCTGCCATCTTGGATCCCCCCAAATATAGTTTTTATACAGCTTAATAGTATTTGCAATTGGCAGCCATTTTATGAATGAAGCCAAAGTCACAGAAAACAAAAGCAAAATTAGACAAATGAAATAATATAAAGATTAAACCCTACACAGTATGGGAGACAACAGAGTGAAAGGGAATTATACAGAATGGGAGAAAATAATTGTGGAACATGTACCTGATTGATAATTGTAAATTACCTAATTGGTAATTTACAACAAAATTTAAGAAAGAGGTGAAATATGATGGCAAACAGACACACAACAACTATTTACATAGTGAAAAAAATGGGCTAAGTGATATACATTTCTCAAGAGAAAAAAATATATATATATATATATGACCAACATGTATATAAAAATGTAGTTAGTAATCATCAGGAACATGAAAATGAAAACCAAGATGAGATCACTTTTCACTTTCCATGGCTACTTTTAAAATGATGTATTACCTTTCACTTGCTAAGATGACCATTATAAAAAAGTAAACAAACAACAACAACAAAACACAAGTGTGTGTGAGAATGTGGAGAAATGGAAATCCTTTTATACTGTTGGTGGGAATGCAAATGATGCACTCTATACCTTGATTTGGAAGTACATCAAAAAAATTTAAAAAAAAAAGGATTTCCATATGAGCAAATAATCCCCCTTCTGGGTGGATATTTCCCAAAAACTAACAAAATCACAATATCACAGAGTTATTAGTGCTTCCAAGTTCATTGCAGCACTATTCACAATCGCCAAGATGTGTGAAAAACATAAAAAGGATGGTGAAATGTGATAGACACCATTATCAAAAGTATATGTATGCAGACACGAATTGGTGTCAACATACTGTATATACAACCAGAGATATGATAAATCGTGCTGTATACGTGTAATAAGAATTGTAATGCAATTCTGCTGTCCTTTGTTATTTAAAAAATCAATAAAAATATGAAAAATAAATAAGTAAATAAAATAAATATCCATCAAGAAATAATGAAATTTTAAAATGTCACGTGTATATCCATTGAAATATCCAGTGCTTCTCAAGAAAGAAGAAAATACTACAAAAGGTGAAAACATTGACGTAAAATGTTCTTGAGCGAGAAATGCTTTATACATTCTGGAAAAAAAAATACCCTAATCCAAATTACTCCTAATAAGAAATTATAATTGGTAATTCTTAACAGCTACTAGACTGACAAAATAATTATAAAATCTACACTACAATAAAATTAAATGTGACCTCCATGTCAGGTAGTAAGTTGCAGGGCTTCTCATCTCATCAAACCCTCATTATAGTCGAAGATTTGGGAGAATGACCTGATTTCCACTGCAGACAAGGAAAAGGAATTTTCCAAGAAGCAGGAAATCCGTGGGACCACTTAGTTTTTATGACATGGAATTAGAACCAGTAACAGCTAGAATTGATTCCAACTCATGCTAATGCCATCTTAGTGAAGTAGTGTAATTTAGAACAATTGAAAGAAGAACAAATGCTAAAGCAAAAAGAAACAATTCAAACATCTGTGGGAAACTACACGGGCTGAAGTCCCACACTCCATGTTAGCAGCAGTGATTGCAATTAAACATATCTGTTCATTCAGAAGAGTTTTCCTTTAGTTTCCTTTCCCTCCCTCTCTTCTTCACTAGGAGATGCTGGATCTGTCCTGTCACCTTTTCAATGGAATATATGTGTTCATTTCTTGAAATCAATTATTCTTGTCCCAAGAGTTAGTGGAGGGATTAGATAGGAAGACTGTTTATCCTTCAGGTGATCTCTCCCCCTGCAACTAAGACCAGAGAATTCCATTTCCACTGAAACTGCATCCATCTTTATGAGTCACAGAGATGCTAGTCACTCAACCCTCCAGCCTTGTCACACTTTGCTCTACTGCTTAAGAAAAGACTTTATATGAATTCGAGTTCAGAAGGTGAGTTTCTAGCAAGGTTTCACCCTGGATTTTAGGTAGCATGAAGTTATTCTACTGGGGGTATGATTCTCTACCCAATTAGAGTTAACTGGCTTCATTGAGGTAATGCATGTTTATCTTCCTGTCTCAGTTATAAGGAGGAAAGATTGAAAATGGCATGAGAAAAATGTTTTATGCACAATTTACCCTCTAGGCATTGCATCTCATTTCTTGGTGACTGCTGTCACTCATGTTGATGACTGTGGAATTTCTAAAATGGCAATGCTGGCTTAGGGATTACTGTTTAGTTTTGTAGAGTACATAATAATTCTTAGAGTCTGGCAATGAACCTTCACTTGTAGACAGAAGAGGGAGATGTGTGTGCTTGGATGCTATAAAGCAAGATGGCAATCTAAAGTATTGTTTACATTAATAATTAAAATAATAAAAATTGGCCACAGAATTGGCAGACAAATCTGAGATCTTGTTTCTGTCAATCCTGGTGTTACTTTCTAAAGCTACAGTGAAAAGTGTCTCAGTGCTAATAATCCGTGTTGCATAATGTGTAGGAGCTCAGGCCCCAGAGATAGGTAGCCCCAGGTTTAAATCAGAGTTCTGCCCCATGTGGTCTCTGGGCTTCCCATTTTCATCCTTAGTGTACTTCATTCTTTGTGCATTTCAGTAAGATACTCCATGAAAATAAACTTCACTTCCCCCTCCAACCTTCACACTTATGAAAACAGTGCATTTGGAGTTTGCATGAAGTAAATTCAAAAGAGGCCATAGTGATTTAACACCCCCAAAGCAAGGTACCATTGAATTTATGACAGCTTAGGACAGACTGGAATTAGCAAAAAAGGTTTTAATTAAATATGAAAAGGCTTAAAGGAACTAGCTTATCTTCAGAGACAGTGAGCTAGGGACCAAAACTCTGGGAAGTGTCACTGTCCTAGAAAAAACAGATTATTACTAGTAGTATTTTAATCTAAATGCAAGTCTAAGAGGCAACATTCCTACTAGGCTTCTCTGTTCCTATCTCATTTAGAGCTGGAAGTCAAAAGAGTTTCCTATGACACACAGGGTCCCCCAGGATTAAGTTGTGCCTTATCTCTTCAACTGTATTTCCCATCACTGCCACATCACACTTCCTATGCTATCAAAACAGAAAAAACGCATAGTTCCTCTTTTTTGCTTATTCAGTACCCTATTCCACCACTTCCCTCTTATCTGCTGCTTTCCATATCTCCTTTGTATTACAAATTCAATTTTGAGGCCCACTTCACACACCCCTTCTCCAGGCATCCTCCCTGCAGTGAAGCCTGAGATTAAGTTGGGTGCATCCTACTTTCTTCCTATAGTGACTACTTGTTCACTTCCTGTAGGGGTTGATAATCATCTGCTTGATGCCTTATTCTTTCAGTAGACTGTGGATATGTTAAGGGGTAGAGACATAGGCTCTTTTTCCCCTTTGTCAATTAGATATCCCTTCTAGGAATCACCAAGTTCCACAGAGATGCTCATGGCTGCCATTTTCTTAAACAGGAACGGCAGTTTCCAGCATAGCCTTGAGAGGTGTATGAGCTTTCTCTAGTCACCACCCCAAATGCATGAAAAAAAAAATATGGTTGGAAAAAACACCCCACTCTTCAAGTCAGTCAGGCTACGAAATGAAGATGCTAGCTGAGTTAAGTGGACATTTTGCCTAGAATTAGCTTAGGAGAAATAAGAAAACAAGACAAAGCAATTACACTGTAGAAGTACCTAGAGCTAGAGGAGGTAGTATTTGGTTTATTTGCTACAAATGAGAATGTGGATTTTGTAGTCAATCCTGCATTCCATCACAGTCCTTCCACTGAGCAGCAGTATCTCTCAGTGGCTTCATCTCTGTGTTCCCCAATTCATCATCTTGAAAGGGAAGATAAAGAACTTGTCTTCCAAAGATTTGTGAGGTTAAAATAAAAGGCACCAAAAGAAAGGACATGATTGATATTCAATAATTCATAATTTGTTATCATCACTGATAAGCTTATTGCCAAAAAAAGGGCAGGGAGGGGATAAGGATGGTCCCTGACTCCTTTTTCTCAGCTACCTACTTCCAATATCAAATACCACCTTAAAATATTTTCTTGAAGGAATTTGTACTTTAAAACACATGCAAGCTCATTTTTATAATCAGTGCCATTTAATACCCAAATTTTTTAATGACATGAGCTTGTATGCAGCATAAATGCTTTTGCCAAGTGTTCATATTAAATTCATTTATTTCTCACAAGTATAAAAGCTTAGTATTAATACTCTATTCGCATTTTTATAGGTGGTTTGAACAATATTGAAACCTGAGTTTGAAAAAGTCCAGATGGTTTAAGTTTTATTGAAACCTGAGTTTAAAACAGCCCAGACGCTTAAGGCAAAATTCTAGCTAAGCACTGAACACTTTTTCAGAAAGTGTTAGTATGCTATCCACACAGAACCTTCCCTGGAGTTCCATAACTCCTCATCACAGGTTTTTCTTTACTCAAGCCTTGTGCTCATCTTCTCTGATAGTGCACTGAACAGATAAGTCAGCTTTGTGGCATGTACTCCATAAAAATGACTGTATCTGGCCTCCAAAGTCCTAATGGCCCACACATTATCCTGGCAATGTCAATCAATGCATGTTTGTTGTATTATTCCTCTATGCAAGGCACTGGGCTGAGTTTGAAGGACCTGCACAGTCACCCTCCCACTAGTTCCTTCCTCTGTAGGCAGTGCTCTAGCCCATAGTGCAGGATTCCAACCACCAGCCCCTCCACCATTACACCAGCACCATCTGCATCAGCATGATTGATTGATTGATTGATTGATGCCAGGTATTGAACTCTGGGGCCCTTGACCACTGAGCCACATCCCCATCCCCCTCTTACCACTTTTTAAAAAATTTTATTTAGAGATAGGGTCTCACTGAGTTGCTTAATGCCTCGCTTTGGCTGAGGATGGCTTTAAACTCGAGATCTGCCTCAGCCTCACAAACTGCTGGGATTATAGGCTTGCACCACCACATCGAGCAGCATCAGCATTATTGCTAAACCTTGTGCACACTTGTCATGTTTTAACTACATCTTTGCAAGTTATCCCCACTTTGCATTTTAATTGCTTATCTCCCTAAGCTTTAGTTTCCTTATCTGAAAAATAGATATAATAATATTATCTCCTGTTACAGTTGCTTTGAGTGTCAAATGAGATAACTCAAGCTCCTAGGACAACCTTCTAGGCCTGGTTGCGTGATAATCATGATGAATAAAGCAAATGCATTATATTAAAGATGAACAAACCAAGGCTGAGAAAAATGAAATAATTTTGCCAGTGTGGTTTTGATGATAACAGATGAAGATGGAAATCCATTTTGTCTGAAGTGAAAACATGTTCTCTCTTTTGACTCCCTTTGAGTCTCAGTCCAAGAAAGCATACTTCTCACTAGAATCTATAGTTTTATGCTTTGTCTTTCCTCTCAATGGGTAAATCATAAATATAAGTTTTTTATGATGTGTTTTAAAGCCCAACATCGGAGCTTAGACATGAACTAAAGGAATTGTTCCAACACTTCTCAAGATCTGGAAGCCACCAATATCCCTGCAGATCTTAGATAAATGTTTTTAAATTACATTTATTTATTTATTTTAATGTTTCTAAAATTTTATTTTAACTGACAGATAAAGATATAAAAAGTATACATATTTATAGGAAGTGTTGTATTTCAGTACATGTATATATCCTATAATGTTTAAATCAAGTGTGTGTGTGTGTGTGTGTGTGTGTATATATATATATCCACAAATATTTATCATTTATTCATGGTAAAATTTTCCAACTCCTTTATTTTTGTTTGTTTTGAAATGTACAGTTCTCTATAGTTACCCTACCATGCAACAGCACACCAGAACTGTCCCAATCTAACCTATAACTTAGCACCCATTGATCAGCCATATTAAAAAAAGTGCACTCAATCCTGATTTTATATTTCTCCTTGTGCTGCTTTTCCCCAGGTAAGTCTCATTTTCCTGTCCAATTATAAAGACCTTTAACCCTCTGTCACCTTTGATCTCAATTGGGAATTATTTTACTCAGACTCTGGAAACCTAGAAGATTTTCAGTCCAGACACCAAACATTTTCCCCCTGAAGCAACAATGGGATTTTGAGAGATTTGGCAGGAAATCCACAAGTGCTGATTCTAAAATCCCTAGGTTCCCTGAGGTTTCTAAAACAACAACAAACAAAAGCATACCTTGTTTATCAAGCACACAAAGTGCTTTCTTTGTTCATTCAATAGGAAATTCAGAGCCAACTCTGAGAACAGAAAATTTGGCTTTGAAAATGTGAGCTCCTCCCTAAATCCTGCCTTAATGAGAACCAGAGAGAAAGAAAGAAAAAGAGAGAAAGAAGCCTATTTAAAGGAAACTCACTTCTGAAAGGGCTGGTGGCTTTTGTCAGAAACTCCTTTGTGTCACTGCTGTCTCCTTAGTGTGAGAATGAATCTAAAAATAGGTGCCTAAGCTTTTATTCACTGGACAGATATGTCCTGCCAGGGTGAGATTTGTTTTGATTATTGATTCTAAGGGCAGACTATGTGCATATCCACCCCAGGGAGGTGAAATAACTCTGGGTTCTCAATTACCTGCCTAATCTCCGAAATAGGTTTCTTGTTTTCCTCCTTTTTACAGCATCAAGACTTTTATCTAAAATATCATACACACGCACACACACACACACACACACGCACACACACACACACACACACACATCTTCTCCCTAAGAAATGAAAGCTAATCCATTGTGTTTTAAATCAAATCTCTCTTGTTCCCCTGGGTACATTTGAAAGTCATGAGCAAAGGAAGATTTATCCTATGGGGTGACCTCTGTAGTAGGGTCCAAAAAAGACTGGGGAGTGCAGCCATCTCACACTGCATCATTTTCCAATGCATTTTGCTCTTCATGGCAGCCAGTGGGGCTGGGAAGAGACACAGGTTAGAAAATTAAATAGAAGGGTGCATATTTTCCCATATATATATTCCCGTAGAAGTCCACATGGCACATGAACAGCTCAGCATCTGTTCACCAATTTTTTTTTCCTTTCCTTTGCAGAACATGACATGTGCAAGTCTGTGTCCTTGCCTTGCCTAGTATATTTTGTGCCCAATAAATGCCTTGTGGACAGAATTAGTTCTTATGAGAATTTCAAAGCTGGCTCTGTAAACAAACAAGCCCCCAACCCCCAAAATCTCAGTCAAATCCAATTTAGCCAATTACATGAACACTCTTAAGCAAGTCCTCAGCAATGCTGCACAAGGGACCAGACACCAAAACAGAGTCTAGTGTAGCAGAAGGGAGTTATAGACCCCCTCCCTTTAACTTTTAGCAAAGAATAACATAAGAAGATTTCTAAACCATCTTCTAGACTGTAAAGTAGAAGGGAAATAGAACAAGGCTCTGGGGTGTGATGAAGAGTAATATCTAGCACATGGACATAGAATTTCAAATTCACCCAAACCTCTTCAATAACAATATCACTCCTTTCTTTGGGGACTTTTAGGTAAGTTATCAATAAGCATCTATTATTATAAGCATCTAATATTTGCTAGATTCAGAGATGAGTGACACAAAACCATCATTGTTAATGAGGGAAATACTGACTTATAGCTCAAAAATTAAAATGTTGTTCAACTGTGATAGAAGCAATATTTAGCAGAGGGGTGTCTCATTCAACCTGGAGGCCTCAGAGATGGTTTCAGGGAGGAGATGATACTTAACTCTTGAAGGATAAATGCATATATGAAAGAAAAATCCTAGGCAGTGAGGTATGAGCTAGTTTGTGGGAAAGATTAGCTGATGTTATAATGAGATGAATCTGACATGGAATTAAAATTTTTGGAGCAACAAATCAATGCAGAATTGCCTGACACACGAATTACTCATTCAGGGTCACTCTAGGTAAATTTGGGTTGGCACAAAATCACCACACCGAGACAGAGAAAATCCATTTTGGGGGATTCTTCAGCACTGTTTCCTCTATCCAGCTCTGACAACGGAGGCAGACAACCAAGAGGAGAGGAGGAGGACGTTCTGAAGCCCCTTTTTATTGGGAAGAAGACACTCAGAATGTTCCACCCCAATGAGGGGGGTCAGGTTTCAGGGGGTTGGGTCTAGCTTCATGATGTCTTGTGGTCAGCAGATTGACTGACACCTTGAAATTTAGCAAGAGCGAGTGATTATAGCAGATTATAGCAGAGCTAGTGAAAAGGACACAAACGTGTTGCACAGCTCAGACAGAGCAGCAATGTCAGTCCAGTCCACTCATATACTCATGCTCATAGTTCACACACACACAGTCCATGGCTGGCTCGCCACACAGAATGGAATGCTGGAAGAAAACTGAGAAAAGATCATTTTTGCCTAGGTCTCCTGATAATGTCTTCCATCACATATTTCCTCCCTACTCATTCACTACCAAGGTGACATAGCTGTCAACACTGGAAAAATGTGCAGCATCAGATTATGTATGGATCTGAAAGCCATATCTTATGAAATGCACTTGTATCAAAAAATGTACAAGAGTTGCTGAATGCCAGGTTGCGGACAACACCAAATAGATAAGCATTGTAATACTGTTTTACAATAATGTTCTACCTGAGCTTGTTAACATCCCCAAATATACATGCCTCAGCATGCCAATCATTTTGGTTGAGTCACATAGAAGTTTAATATATAATCCATAAAAATATTGTAAAATAGATGAAGGGTCATAATAGTTAAGATTCTTGGAAAAAAAATAAGTATGACAAAAAAACTACGATTAGAACATTGTGTTTCTCAAAAACCCATGCCATTTTCTCTAGACTTAGTTAAAATTGCTCTTGAGAAAAGTAGGCTATTCAATTATTTCTAAAAATTGATGCATAAATGTAAGTACCTTAAATTGTTTTTAAAGAATATACACTTGGCTTCCATATCACCACAGAAGTCCCAATAAAAGTCACACATTCCTTCCTTTATTATATAGACCTTCTATGAGACTTTCAAACATTGGGTACTAAGCCTGAAGTTTATAATCCCCAGAAGGATGGAGAATCCAACCTTTGAGAAGCCGCACCTTAGTGGAGGAAAGAGTAGTGTGAACACGTATGACTTCATTTAAGATGGTAATAAAATAGACAAAGTGCTATCTTTATAAATATATGTAGACTTAGGCTGAGCAGGAAGAGAAATGCTGCCTAAAAGTTTGAAAGTTTTATCACAGACAGAGGGACAGAATCAGGCCTTGAGGATATGTAGCACTTTGCCAAGAGAAAGCTTGATTAGTCTTTGTGGACAGATAAGACAGGAAAGAGAAGAAGGTATGAGAATATTTTTATTGGATGAAGATTCTAAGGAATTTCATGATTAAGTCTTATATAAAACTTATTTATTTTTATATTATACACATAAAAACTAAGCTGCCTTCCACAATTGTTACAGAATTTACTATATATCACACAGAAATATAATGATTTACATATCTATGTCTCTTTCCTGTTAGACTTTGAGCTCTTTTAGTGCGTGAGCTCTTTAATGCATGAATTCTTCTGTATCTGTCACTTTCACTACCTTAGCTACTTTTCCTAAGGTATGTCAGATGCTTGATAAACATTCACTACAGTCAATGAATGACTTTGTTTGTAGTTTCTTGCTTATATGGCTCCCCAGCCCCACCCCTGAACTATGAACATCTTGACAAGAGAAATCATTTGGTTAGCAGATTTTTCAGAAAAACAACATGCATATGGATTTTGAAGGAATTCAGACAACAAATCCTGAGGAAAGAAAGGAAGGAAGGAAGGAAGGAAGGAAGGAAGGAAGGAAGGAAGGAAGGAAGGAAGGAAGGAAGGAATAACTCAAGTGTTATAAATTATTTTGGGGAATATTTTGCTTTTCTCTTGAAAAACTGCCAATATATGGAACTGCTTTGTCTTAGTCTGTTTGTGTTGTTATAACCGAATATCTGAGATTGGGTAATATATAAGGAACAAAAAATTATTTCTTACAGTGTGGAGATGGAAGAACTCCAAAGTTCAGGGCTTTGATTCTGGTGAGGAACTTCTTCCTGCATCATTCCATGGCAAAAGGCAGATGACAAGAGATCACTTATGCATAAGAGAGAAGGAGACAGCTGAGCTCCTTTTATCAGAGACACACTCCACAGCAACAGCATTAATCCATTCATGAGGGAAGAGCCCCTGGAAATCTAATTGCTTCTTAAAGGTCCTACCTCTCAATACTGTTGCTGTGGGAATCAGGTTCCCAATGCAAAAACTTGGGGGATACATTCCAATCTTAGCAGGCCTCTACTGCCAATTGTTCACTTAGGGAAGATTAAAGATTATTGCTAGGATTTTAAAAATAGCTCTAGGAAACTGTAATGTACACATTGAAAGTTTTAGCCAAAGTATGTCAAACAGGTACTCTTCAATTTGAAAACATAAGTTTATTAATTGTTCCACAAACAAAATCCATTAAAACAGAGGAAATAGAGTTGAGGAGAATAACATGACTAATATAGACAGTTATTGAATCCAAAAAAATTCACTATTACCTAGTTCCTGTCATTTGCTGTTTTTGCAGAAAAGTTCAGATACCAAACTTGAAGTGAGAAGGCGTAAATTTGTGGCTGAGAGAGCCAAAATGTTTTGTCTTAGGTCACACGTCTCCTGGTTGAGATGATTGTGATTCAGACCAGATGCACTTCTTTAAAAGCCTGTCCTCATTCCCACAGTTCTTATTATAAGGTCTCACAAAGACAGCAAATGCCTATAGAGTAAAGCTTCATGGATATCACAGTGTTGTCCTGTCCTTGCTCCACCAAGAAGACTTATGCTCCAGGTATTTTGGGTTGAAAAGATCTACTCCTATATTTGACCTGTGAGATGACCATCTCTGAAACACATAGTGTCTTTCAGTGTATTAGTAAATTGTGTGCCCCATGGTATGATCCTGTTGGGTTCTGCCTGGCAAAATCACCATTCCTACAGGCTTCCCTCTACTGGGACACCTTTGGGAAGAACACTGCTTGAATATCCATGTGTGATAGGCCATGGGGATATCGTTGTTAGAAATAATTCTCCAGCTTCCTCAATGGTTTATAATCATGTAAAGTTTACTACCAGTTGTTTGTAGGCAGATAACTAAGATAAACATTATATAACCTCCTATCTGGCTGCCAATCATGGAATTGTGGGATGCTGACTCCCTACAGAACCATAACAAATTTGTGTGTGAATAACATGCAGTAGAAAAATTTAATACTCTAACCTGGTAGTATTTACTCCTCCAAGGATGGGACCCAGTATATTCTCTTGGCAGTTAATTGTAAAGATACCTAGTGTCCTTCTGTCATGAACAGGTTATAAAAATTAAAATGGCAGGGCCATCTTGATCACAGTGATGGTCTAAGAAAGCATATGGATGGAACAGAAAACACAGGGTTTGGTTTTTGGTTTTTAACCACTCAACCTCTGCAATGTGCTTTCATGTGCCACTCAGCCACAACAGAAAACAATAAAATGCCCAGAATTCTATAGTTTCTGTCACTGAGTTAACAATTCTGAGTCACATAGAATACAGGTATGATCCATTGACAAAAAAACAATAAAAGAGTCAAGTAAGAAACCAGTTCCTCTTCTCTAATCTTCATGTTTTCCTTGAAGAATAGCCATCACTGTTTTTCAGTGATGACATCTAATTCTAGCTTCTGGGATTGGGGGGTAGCAACTTCTTCCCATTGTCTCATCCCTGTATTCTATGCCACTTCAGAGCTTTAGCTGGTCCTCTACTGAGCTGTCAGCTCTCTGAGCCATGCCTAATTACCATAATGTTACATGTATTTTGTGGCTAAACACAATTTCCAGTTTAGTTGGATAAATTGATTGGGTCAAACCCAAGTTTCTTAAAAGCCAAGTAGTTAGAAATGAAATAACACTGATTTGCTTTTATTCAGGGACTTCTTAGGTATCCAAGGTCCTTCATTTGCTGACTGTCATGCCATTTGCACTATTTGCTATTTTTGAGTAATCAGAGTATATCGTACTCAGGAGCAGAACTATAGTGAACATCCCCATCTGTGTTGGCTCAGAAATGGTGTGAAACAATCCATCCATGAAGAGTTAATTTGGAGAACCTCTGCTTTTTGGTTGAATGGAGATTTATCTGGTCCATGGAGATCAGAAATTATGCTTTTTTTTCTTAATATAAAATGCTACTAAGTTAAATTGTGAAAGCCTTCAAATGTCAACCTTGAGATTTTATGTTTCCTGTGATTTTCTCAGCAAAACAGAAAAAAACACACTTCACAAAAATCCTCCCCAAGCAATTAGCACCATTAGCGCCTTCAGCAAGCATATGGTCATAGTGGAGAGGAAATCAGCCCCATGTCACATTTCTATCACTGTTTGTATACTTTTGGACATAGTTCATTAGACTGCCTTTCCCTCAAATCCATCTCCCTTAAAGAGATTGTGTTGTATGTTATCTTAATAGTTAATTATTTATTATCCCCCAGTGACTACCTTTCCTAGGGCAATTGCTCTCCTGTTTATTTCCCCTCCAACACTTCCAAATTACCATTATCTTGGACTGGATATTTCTCCCTAGCTGTGCCACTGGCCTCTCATCCTCAACTAATCTAATGGAGAACTCTTGCTTTTTATATAAAATATCAAAACATGTTTATAATGTGTTTTCAAAGGCAAGTTTCCCATGAAGTTTATAAAATATATTTTCCCTCAGTTTCATGGTTCCATTTCAAGGTATTTTAAGGTATTCACACAAATTTTTGTTATTGTTGTTGCTAGCAAAAAATCACAAAAATAAGATTCTTTAAGAAAATTTATTGGGTTGAGGGCTGGGGCTGGGGGGTTCAGTGGTAGTGCACTTGCCTGGCATATGTGAAGCACTGGGTTTGATTCTCAGCACCATAGATAGATAGATAGATAGATAGATAGATAGATAAAATAAAGATCTATCAAGAATTAAAAAAATAAAGGAAAAGAAAAAGAAAATTAAATTTATTGGGTTGGATTTCTCTTCTCATGTCAAGTTCCTTTCTGGCATACTGTTCCTCTTAGCTCTTGGTGTTGGAATCACCAGGAGCTGTTGCGGGATCTGGCTAAAATATGGTTAGGTATGGATTTAGTTTGTGTATAATGACTAATGTTTATATAGTGTTAGTCATATCTGTACAGACGTAATATATTGGGATCCATTCCAGTGTCATAAAACTTTCCTTCAAGTTCCTTCTGTTCACTGGGCTGGCAAAAAAGTCGGAGTCATATGTTAAAATATCCTATGCAACCAGAGGCAAAAGAGTGTGGGAAGTGGAGGAGATAAGAGGTTAGAACTTACAGAGCTAGAGTTAAGCTTTGAAAATTTTTTTTCAGACTTTACAAATCATATAGGAAAATAAAATTGATATATTTTCTAAATTTGATGGAATATTTATACAACAATTTCAATGACAAGATATAGATGAAATTAAAACCACATTATCAGTAATAAAATGTAATAAATTGAGTCAGAACTCAGGGATCTATTTGTTTTGGCAACTTGTTAAATTATTGCAAAGAATTATCAAAAAGTAAACTAAAACCAATAAGAAAACAGTATTATGGATGCCATTTTTCTGATTTAGTGATATTTATGGTATTATTGGCCACCAAATAATTTATTATTGTGAAAGTTATTATTCAATTTTATAATCTAAATAAATATTAACTTTTAAGACTATTTTATATTCATTCTTACAGAGAGTCAGCTTTCTAAAACTGTATAAGGTTTAAGTTCTATAAACCTTCATCTAACTGGATTATAAAATCATGGTTCTTTATATCTAATTTGAATCTCTTTTTGTAGTCTCTAAAATTCCATTCTTCTTCTAAATCTCTCGATTCTTTAGTTCTTATCAGCTACATGTCTGCCACTCAGATGTTTCTATTTTTCTAAATATCCAGGTATTCTTTTCCTCCATTTCTTCTGCTTCTGCAACTATACTGATGTGTGATAATAATAGTTCAATATACATCACTCTTTTATTGTTATGAATTTAATTTCTGAATCATTTCAAGTCTATACTTCTTGCTTAGCAATGTTCACATCCATTTTTTCTTTCTTACTGTCACTCTCACATACGTGGCTCATTTTGCTAATATCAGGATTACATCACTGACTTCCTAATGGGACTCTGTGTCATAATATTTGTTTTATTCTGATTTTATTATTTTTCAATTAAATGTCCTTCTGTGATTTCAAATTTACTGCATTTACTACCCATATTCTTTAGAATAGCAGGCAACTTGACTTTATTCCAACTTAAATTTCCCTGTTCTCCCTAATCTCCTGCCCATGAACCCTCCAATTTAGCCTTTCCGGGTTACTCCCAATTTTTCCTTTCTGGGTTCCCCATTTTTCCATGTAACCAGAGCCCTCTTGGATTTAGGTGCTTCATTCTCCCTCTGTACATGCTCTTTCTTATTTATATGCCCCAACACTAATTAAAATGGCTCCTCTTTCCCAACCTCTCTACAAACCACCCCCATGACATCTTAGACCGCTTTTCAGAAGTGATTTGCTGTCCTTCCAAATCCTGTAATCTTTGCCTTGTACTTTTCCTATAATGTTTAGCATATTTTCTTGTTTATTATGCACGATTGGTTTCTCTTTTGGATTTTTAATTTATCATCAGGTTTTTAATCATCACATTGCCTATTTTTGTACTAATTGTAGATGTTCAGCTTTTATTATTGGAGGGAACACATGTTACTTATTCATCAATTTGATATATTCTCTACAACCAATTATTTGTAGAAATCATCAAATAGTATCTTACTTGGACTTCATAGTAAGCCATTGTTATATTAAAATATAAAAAAAGTTCAAAAACTGATTTTCTAACAGTATTTGGATATTTATACATTATGTTTCTATTTAAATGACGTTCTATAAGAAAAACTATTCAGTTTATATAAAACTTTCAAATCTATTATCTCTTTTGATACTCTAAATAGCTTTTGTGTTTGACGTAATTTCCTATTTTATACACTGGATATTTAGAGTTTTTTTCTGAAATTAAACAAACAGTAAAACTCAGACAGGAGTCACAATTTCTGTTTTCTGGCATTACATTCAGGATTTGTTTACTCCACCCTGGTTGCTTTTATCCTCATAATTCCATCCTCGCGACATTTTTATGTGAAACCTTCATCTGTCCTATTTTTCCCTCCTTCCTTCCCTGGATCTTTCTTTTCCTTTCTTCCTTTAAATATATTTATAGTTCCATGATGTTTACAAAGTGCTTCCATTTATCTTATTTAAATGCTATGATGACCCAATGTGAAGAAGTTTTATGCTGAGGGAACTGCCTCTGCGACGTTGAGCCCTTGATCAGAATCATACTGAGAACTCTTATGATCTCTTCTTTGATCTGGATCTCCTAAGTGTAAATAGCTTATTGTTTCTATCAAATTTTTTGTCATTTCCAAGACCTCATTAAGGTGAAAGAAATGACTCTGCTAGCCATTCTTCCAGAAACTATTTATGGTCTACTGTGAACATGACATTTTTGTGATGAATGTGGTGTTTACATGAATGTACATGTAGCTTCACACATCCAAAGGCTTTTGTTTGGAAATAAAAATGAGGTCAAGAGAATGCTATGTCCAAGTAAAAGGGAATATAAAATGAAAATGGAAATTTAGTCACAAATGAAATAAATATTTAAATGTAATTCAATGATAATGGCAACAAATACATAATAATAAATTTGAAAGTATAAAAAAGTATGTGATATATATAAAATACTAAAACTCAATTAGTAATTCAAAACCTGAATAGACCAATAACCCTTAACATTTTTTAAAATTTCATTAAGTATCTCAACAACTCTCATTGAAATGAAAAATAAAAACTTTAAATTTAGCAATATCACATGAGAGTTTAACACAATTTTTAAATTAAATATTTTTATATAATTTTTTTAGAATATGCATATTAATGAGAATCATCAATTTCTTTCATAAGGCTAATATATCTTTGCGTCTCTAATAAAACAAAGGCACTATTAAAAATAAAAAGGTAGTTTAATTTAATTTAATATTATACTAATATATCTATATATTTTAAAATGATAAATTGTTCCATATATGCAAATATATTTTAATACCACAAAATCTACTAACAAGAATAACTGTTTTAAGTAAGTGAAAAGAGAAAAATCACATGAATATGTGTAGCAAAAATGTTTATTATCTATTTTTATTGAAAGTTCTCTTACTACTGAGAATACCATATAGATTCCTTAACTCATTCATGGCTATATGCTAAATACTATATTAACTGACAAATTTCAATTCATTCCCTTTAGATTATAAAGGGAAAAAGTGTGTTATGATTGTTTTTGTCAATATAATAAGACAATTAAAAATTGTGAAAGGCCTAAGGATAAGAAATAAGGAGACAAAAAATTTAATGCACGAAATATTATCTATTAAAAAAATCACGTACTCTACTTATACACCATTAAGACTGATAAGATGCCTAAGTAAGAAGAAACAAAATAACCAAAAATCAATGCTTTTCTTCTCACCAAATGAAAACAGTTTTAAAAATTATGGAGGATAAAAAAAGATTGCCACTCACCATACCAACGAAACTATAAATTACCTAAGAATTATTCCAGCAAAGACTGCACATGTGGGTAATAGAAAAAAATCCAGGGGTCCTCCTCTAATAGAATGTATAAGTATGTAAAAAATGAACTATGGAATACTGTCTGGTAGAGAAAATAATTACAAAATGTGTGATAACATTCTGTTCAGACCAAAGTAAGTGTTAGAATAAGATGTATTACAAAAACATTAAGTAATGGGAAAAAAAGTATGCTAGATAAAATCATTCAAGGACACACATTAAGTGGAATAAGGCAGATAATTATGGTGGAAAATATAGAAATCAGTGTGTGGTGAGGGTCAGGGATGATAAGAAAGGAGTAAAACAAAGTGACTGTATAAATGTAAACAAACTCTAAAGGAGTGATGATAGAGAACTATAGAGATTTATATTTTTCTTAATTCACCACATCTGAATTGCACTTGAGGAAAAATAAAAACAAAAATTCTTAGAAAAATCTCCCTTAATGTTTAATGATTAGAACTGAACAAAGAACACCATAGACCATCAACTACAGCATCTTCTTATTTAACAGATGAGAGGATTTAATCCCAGAGAGATTCAGTCAATTGTCATGGTCATGCATCCTTAGTGGTTTCTCTTCCACTTCCCAGTCAGTGGTCTCTTCTTGGCAGCACGTGTATTTGGGCTTGAGAAAGTCATGTTTTCCAATAGCCTTCTCATGAAAGTTCCAACCCATGATGCCCCCAATGAACTTACACATTTACATTTTCACATGAAATACCATTCATCAGAGACAGATCAACAAGATAGCTGATCCTTTCATTGTAATGGAGAAGATTCAACTGGGAAAGTATTTTTGTTAAAAATGTCTGGGACAAAAAGGAACACAAAAGCAATCATTTGAAAAGTAATGTATCTTATGAAAATAACTGCTAACTACTTTAAATGAAAAGTAAAGTGCTCAAGTACTTTTTCTGAATTTTGTCTCCTGATGAAGTGGCTTTAGTCTGAGTCAGCTCTTGGCTGCCAATGTTGAATGGGTTTATTTTCAGTAGGTTGACTTTTTAGATCATCTTTTAGATCCCCCATGTCCTCCCCCCCCCAGGCTAGTATTAGGTGTGTCAGATCTACTTGTTACTACTACAGCTTCCCTAATGTTTACCTTTGTTAGTCAAATTGACTAGGTCATAGGATATGAAGATATTTGGTTAAAAAGATTACTATGGGCATTTTTGTGAGGAAATTTTTGGATGAATTGAACATTTAAATCGATAACAGTGAATATAATAGAATGTCCTCATTAATATGAGTGGATTACTTCCCATAGTTGAAGGCCTGAATTAAAAAGAAAAAGAAGGAGGAGGAGGAGGAGGAGGAGGAGGAAGAGGAGGGGGAGGAGGAGGAGAAAAAAAAAGAAGAAACCTGGCCCTCCCTACGTAAGAGGGAGTTCCTCTAGTGTGATTGTCTTTGAGCCGGGATTTTGTTTTCTTCTGCCTTGAGACTCTATTTGAATCACTAGTTCTTCCCAGTCTTGAACCTCTCAGCATTTGAACTAGAGCTACACCATTGGATCTGCTTGATCACAAATTTCCTGAGCACAGATCTTGGGATTGATCAGTCTATAATCACGTGAGCTAACTTATTATAATATATAATTATTTAGATATAAATATATATTTGTGTGCATATTGTACTTGTGTGTGCACATGTATCTTAGTGTTCATTTTTCTAGGGAACCCTGACAAATACAGCATCTAAGTCATTATATTCTAACTTTCTTAAGTACAGCAAAACAAAACAAATTATTAACTACTTTCTGACTCAATAGAAATTGTTATTATTAATTTTAAGGAAAGCTACTACGTATTCAGTACTTGGGCTATATTGAGTATTTTTATCTATAGAACTTTTTATCATAACAATCACTGGAAAGCTAAGACTGAACCAGGTATAGTTTAGTAACATGCCTATAATCAGATAAATAGTGATGGGGCAGAACTTCAACCCAAACACATTTATTCTCCACCACAGTATAACACACATTTTATTCTGAGACTTATCAAAGATGGATATAAAAGCACATGTCTAGCCTGTTCAGATGCAGCACCGGAGAAATATTGGAAGAATGAAAGTGCAACTAAAGTCATCTAAGAAGACATAAGTATTATACTATACTTCCACAATTTCAAAGTAACCTCAATTGATGTACATAGAATTGCTGATCTGGGTAAAATGAGACTGAACTTTCTAGCATCAGCAGGATAATGCAAGATGTTCTGAAAGCAATACTAATGATTAAAACGGTAACAAACAACCCTTTATGTGTCCCCAGGAATGACATTTACTGAAGAGAATGTAAAAAGACATAAACTTAAGGTCAAAACTGAAGTATTCAAACTAGAGGAATACATTGTCAAAAGAAAAAGAGCTAATTCAATTGAAAACAGAAATCCATGATGCAGAAAAAATAAATGGACATTTTTATGAGAGGGACAGTTGGATTCTGATTGGCATTCACATTTGCTGTTTTTCCAGTGTCTTTCAAGTCCCTATGTTGGTGTTGGTGAAGGCTACTGAAAAAAAAAATGCTGCAATGAAAAGCCATTTGCCATGTTTGAAGGACACAAATATAGCTACAGAAGATATAGTTTGTGTTATGGTTCAGTAATATTTTAATTGTTAAAATCTGGGAATTTTTAAAAAATTCTCAGAACCTCAATTTTCTCAATAGTAAAATGAGAATAAAATATTTCTTGATTTTGATTTCATAAAATTGTGCATCACAACTGAAGAGCAAAGCATGTACATTTTCACTACTATGTAAAAATTAACACTAACAGTATTACCATTAACAGTATCAATATCACCTACAAAATGATATCAATGTGAAAGGGCAAGATGACATAGATGGTAATTCTGACAAAATGTTCAAATAGAAATATTCTGCTGAAGTTCCCCTTTGAGACTGACATCACCAAATCTTTCTTGAAACATAATGGACTAGTGAGAAATTCATTATGAATTACATTGTGAATTGTAGCTATGCATGTGTTTGTGTGTGAGTGTGTGTGTGTGTGTGTGTGTGTAGCATAGGGACTTGAAAGATATTGTAATACACACACACACACACACACACACACGTGTATATATAAACATATCAGGCTATCTTGCTATCTTGCCTGAACTGTAGGTAGAGTTCCTTTAAGTGGATTTACACACAAATGCCCCCAAGGAATGCTTTTTGGGCACTTGATTGTCCACTCTCCTAACAAAGAATATTCTAGAAACTGCATTCTCATTCTTATCAGATTTTAGGAAGAACTTGAAATGATTCTAGATGGCTAATGGGGAAGTACTTTAACCATACCTAAAAGTGGAATTCAAATATGAACAGCTATGTCTGACGTAATGAGGGGTTAATGGAAAAAGGCAGGTGGCTGACTGCATGGCCACTGAAGAAAACCACCTCAAGAAGTTCCTGTGGAATTTCACTGCCCCAGTAGTAGGATCTAGGGGTCAGATTTACAAGGTAAGACAACAATTTCTCCACCTCAGCTCTGGTCTGCCACATGCTCCATTGAGGAATAAGAGCGCTATCCAGGACTGAGGGGCTACAGATTCAAAATAACAAAAAGAAAACACCATGGGACCTTGAGGAATTGTGGGTTGGGTGATGTAGAATAAAGGGTAGATGTACCATTGGTCCCTTCTAGGGGACGCCTGAAAGTGTATGGCACTGCTACGTCTAGGGGATCCCTAGTGTTAGGGTGATCATATGGATAAGTTAATTAGGGAAGTCATTTTTTACCTATGTTAGTGGACTCTGGTATTGACAAATCCCTTTTTCAATCTCAAAAACATCCAAGTTTGGGTAATATATTACAGAAGATTATTCTAAAAGAAAAGTGTTCTTATAAAGAAACCATAAACTGAAATGATTTAGGAAACATTTGAAATAGAAGTAATTTTACGGCAGAAAATCTCAGGAATAGTTGAAATTTAGGGCCTCTTGAAAACACAGGTCTTCCTGAGAATCAGAAGATGGTTTTTGGTACATGATATTAGGACAATTACTATAAATGTAATTCATAAACAGATGTAACTTGGAACTTCTTAGTTACAAAGGCCACAGATGTTCAGAGAGAAAAAAAAGACTAAACTTAGTCTTTAAAACATTGTCAGACTGAGGAATTAAATGAAAATGACTTTCCGTCTTGGGATGTGTTTGTTGTGCAAGACTTCGCATTTTGAACAGGCCCATTTACCATCAGAATCAACTGAATTTAAATATGAACTTTACATTCAATAGTATAGCATTTTAATCTTTACAAAGCTTATAGCCCCGTCCCCACCACACATATATACATCCTCTGCACAGTACTCTTTGGTAGGGAAACTTACAATTATGGTCCCTTTTATTAATAAGCAGTACTATCCAATATTGAGAAATTAAATTATAGTTACTCTGTGTACAATTTACATAACACTGAAATCTTAAGTCACAATAAGAATCTTGATTTTATTGTTTTAAGTATCTTTAAATTTGATATGATATGGGACTGTGTATGATGAATACAAGTTTTTTCCTCAGAAAAATAAAGTGATGAATTTCAAGCATTAAAGACAGGCATTAAGGAGTCACTGTTTGAATGCTAGTCTATCCTGGAGCTCTTCAAATAGATGTTGTAGTGACTATGTTTGTTCCTATATTAGAACCACCCTGAGAATTATGTAGAACCACTGGTATGTTTCTGTATAAGTGTGATTTTTCTATGACCAAAGCCTTCCAAATGTCTTTTCCATGGGTGACCACAATATGTCTTTTAGTTGAATGGAAATGGCTCTAGGATACAGCTAAAAGTAGGTTGAGTTTAGAAAAGTGCTCTAGTCTCTAACATTGAATATAGCAGCAGCTTAATTACTTTTGGTAACAAGCTCCAACTTCAAAATATTAAGTTTATACCTCTAGGATTTTACCATTGTACCATCAAAAAGCTAATTAGAATCTTTTGTTTAGTATAGTGAGGAACATGGAAAAAAAAAAAAAAACAGCCTAGAATGATTGATAGACTTTATCCAGAAGTTCTGAGAGAAAAAAAAAATAAATTAAAGAGGATAAAATAGACAATAAGATTGAGGAGTGAACAAACACCTACAATCTTTGTAACTCTTACACTTATCTATTTAGTTTTTTTTTTTTTTTCCCACACATTTTGGCAAAATTAATGTTTTCTTTAACCTGTTGGGGATTCAAATAATATAATTACAAATTTTTCCTTTATCTTAATAATTTTAGGTAGTTGAGTATGCCAATTCACTATGGATTCAAATTGTCAATATAACCTAATGATAATATTGCCCCAAACCTATAAATGTTGCATATTTGTGTCTAAAAGCCCCTAGAGCTATGCCTAACTCATAGCAACTCCTTAGGAAGTTTCTATGTGAATAAATTATTCAATGTGTGAATAACTTAATTAAGGAATAAATAAAGAGATGCACAAATAAATATTTCCCATTCTGATTCGGCAGGATTGTAAAATTTTATTAGACAACATTTGGTAAAAGTTTACCCTAAATTAGCAAGTTTTGGACTTATGCAAGACATTTCAAAACTTGAATGGCTTTCAATTCTTGGAACAGGTATATGGCAACTTGATGTGGTATGATAAGACTTAGCATTGAACCTGCCACATGGACATAATATGACCTTCCTTGTCTAATTTCCAGCCAATATTTGAGGTCTTTGAGATCCATCTGGTACACATAGCTCTATGTTTTCTCCTAGCTTTTATTGCATTATTTCTGGCCAATTCCATCTCGTGTTGAATTTTCCTTTGTTTCAGGACTGTACATTTCTCCTTATAAAACTCCATAAACGGATAATTCAGATAACTTGTAATTACTGCCAGCTGTTCACTTGTAGATAACTTCAGAGATAATATTTTAGATCTGTTATTATGGCTTTCTTCCTCTAACAGAGAATAGAAAAACTCAGTGTGAAGATTTAGTAAGGTAGAAAAGTAAGACGATAGGTCTTGTAAATACCATGATTTTATTCTCTTTTAATGCTGAGTAATATTCCATTGTGTATATATGCCACAGTTTCTTTATCCATTCATCTACTAAAGGACATCTAGGTTGTTTCCACAATTTAGCTATGGTGAATTGTGCTGCTATAAATGTTGACGTGGCTGTGTTACTATAATGCTGTTTTTAAGTCCTTTAGGTATAAACTGAGGAGTGGGATAGCTGCGGGTGCCAGGGGAGCATGGGAAGAATGGAGGAACTCTAGATAGGACAAATGGGAGGAAGGAGAAGAGAAGGGGCAGGAGGTAGGAAAGATGGTGGAATGAGATGGACATCATTACCCCAAGTATGTGTATGAAGACACAAATGGTGTGACTCTACTTTGTGTACAACCAGAGACATGAAAAATTGTGCTTTATATGTATACTATGAATTGAAATGGATTCTGCTCTCATATATAACAAGTTAGAATAAATAAATAAATTTTTAAAAGAGAGGGTTAAAAAAAAGAAGATAGATCTTATAGTAAAGGTACCCTAGTTGAATCTTGGCTTTCTACCCACATGATATTGAGATAAGTATGTCTTCCTTTAATTGATTCTGTTCTCATTTTCAGACAATCTAGGAAATTACAATACATAGACATAGAATTCAGAAATTAAATGCCAAGACAGTGATGTCACTTAGTGTATATCATACTCTTTAAGCATATGCGTACCCTTTTCTTATCCACTTGTTTGACTACTTCTCTTTTTGGAAATCTCATTTATGTCCATGGTACAAAATCTGTTAACACGTTATGTAGCTGTTAGTATCCCATGTACTATTTAATATTCAGCAATGAAGTTGCAAACAGTCTCTTGATGGACCTTAGAGTTAAGTGGAAGGTGATAAATATATTAAAAACTTGGTATAAAATAAGGTACAAAATAATGATAAGAAGAAATATTGGGGACTAAAGTGGAGCAAATTATATTCTGTGCATGTATGAATATTTCAAAATGAACCCCACTATTATGTATAACTACAATGCACTAATAAAAGCATTTTAGAAAAGAAGAATTATAAGATCACTGCTATGCAAATGTAGACAAAAGGAGCCATTATTTCAGCCTAGGGTAATTAGGATGTTTTTGTGGAAGAGGTCACATTTAAATTAGACCCCAGAGATGTTGAGCATAATTTTGATAGAACGCGTGTAGAGAAACAATTGAGGTAAAAATAATAGCAAGAAAAAACATGTAAACTTTCAAGTATTTTCACAAAATACTGTGTGGCTAAGTGTTATTGGTATACAGAATGCTAAAAATATTGTAGAAGGTGGAGATAATTTGCAGTATGGGGGAAATATTGAAAGACTGAAATGCATTTAAAATTTCTAGTTGAGTTTTTGATATCCTTCCGTGGAGTTTTAAAAACTAAAAAATGATCTTCAGAAAATAGATTATTTTGGTATAGATATCTTCCTACTTTATAAGATACAGCAAAATAAACTTACAAATTAGAACATCTAGCACAGACAAAAATGATGTATACATGAGACTGTATACAAATTACAAATGTCAAGAATGTCAGCCACAGAACTGAAAGGCAAGCAGGTTCTATGTAGATTACAAAGTGTTTCAATCTATAACATATAAAACATTTTTATATTAATAGAAGACAATAGCCATTCAAAAAGTAAAGCATCAGAATAATAGAATTTTCCTTTAGAGACTACTTTTAAGTGATGATGTCTAATGTTGTTTGTGATGTAGAGAACAGGACATTCCATCTGCTACTAATAAGAGTCGAAATAATACAGTTAGGATATGAATCATACAACTATGTATATCTGAACACTTTGTCATTTACACATTTTTTGTTTTATTTTTAATTGGCATATAATTACATAATTATTACCTGTGCAGTACAGGGTGATGTTCCAGTACATGTATACATTGTATGACAGGTAAGTCAGAATACTTACCATATACATTTTATATCCTATAAATATCATTTCTTT
This sequence comes from Marmota flaviventris, assembly GCF_047511675.1. Lineage (NCBI taxonomy): Eukaryota > Metazoa > Chordata > Mammalia > Rodentia > Sciuridae > Marmota > Marmota flaviventris. Next base: position 69,112,827 of record NC_092506.1, on the reverse strand, counting down.
GTGATGACTATATTCAAAAATATCTCTTGAAGCTATTTTAAAATTTTATACACAATATTGTTAACTGTAGCTACCCTGTTGTGAATAAACAGCAGAAATTATCACTCCTAAATGTAACTATTTGCTCATTGATCAATCTCTCTTTCCTATCTTTTTAGTTATAAATTAATACATACAATCAGGCTTAGTTCAGTATTCCTGTGCCTCATATGTTTTGATGACAGCTTTTACACATAAAGAATTTTGAATATTATCTTTTTACAATAATTTAAAAAATACATTATCAAAACTAAACATAAAAATCACCTAGAAAAACAGGCAAATTGCCCAAAATCTGTACTTTATCTTTACTATATTATTTTTCACTTAATAAAATGAATTCTATGTTCATGTTATTACATATCAGTTGGAAAATGATGGCATATATAATACACCATTTTCAGGCAACTGGCTTGTTCTCACTGTATCAAAAGCCCAGGACAAGATGTTGTCTCAATACTCAGGATTCCTGGGTAATAAGGGCTGCAAATGCTGTGCTTCTGGGTCATGAGAGCTTAACTTTTGAGTCCTTCACATGAGATACTGTTGGAAAATATTATAAATTATCAGTGTTTTGTGGGGCAATAGAGACATAACTCCAAGCTGGATAAATTGAGGATAGAGTGGGATTAACTATTGCATGAAAGATACAGGAACTGTTTTTTCTCTTCGTGTAGAATGGGCACATTTCTAATAGTACAGAAAAGAAATAACTGCATCCTATTACAAGGTCTATGCCTTTGATACAATGTAGTTATGGGAACCCCTATTTATACACTCTTAGAATATCATACTGAATGATAGTATGCAAAGAGTCTGGAATGGTCAGGACCATAATTTTCAAAGTGGATTAGAGTAAGAACAAATTCATTTAAAGAAAAATTCTATTGTTCTGATGTTTTACTTTTTTGAATGGCTATTGTCTTCTATTAATTTATAAAAATGTTTTATATATTATAGATTTAAACACTCTGTAATCTACATAGAACCTGTTTGCCTTTCAGTTCTGTGGGATAATTTGTCTCATTGAGTCATCTTTATATTCTCAGTTTACAATATCAGGCTGTGTGCTTCAACAAAGATAATTTAACTCTGCAGCAACAAAGAACCTAAAATAATTGTCTGAACCCTTTTCTAATATTAGAGGGGAGTCTGGCATGCTGGGATGAATTTGCACATACAGAGTGATACTGAAAACCAACCAGAAAACTCACGGGAAGTTTTCGTTTGAAAGAATTTGAAGTGGAGTTGAGGTACAAAGACAAAAAGACATACCTGAGTATCACATAAGAACAAGAAGATCGGAGTAAGAAAATCAGAGTGTACAAGATGCCACATAAACTTCACATGGGACATATGTAACATCAGCTAAGAGAGATGGATGCAAGGTTTCCCAAGATATCCATCCTTAAAAGACATACCTGATAGGAGACAGGGAAGTCAACAATAATTATCTGAAGAGTTTCTATTTCTTTCTTTCTTTATTTTTAACTTAATTATTATTTGTTCCTTTTAGTTATACATGACGACAGAATCTATTATGATATATTTATACAGACATGGGATATATCTTTTTCTAATTAGGATCTCAGTCTTGTGGATGTTCATGATCTTGAGATTCACTGTGGTGTATTCATATACATATGTAGGAAAGTTATGTCAGATTAATTCCACTGACTTTCCTATTCCACTTTTGATTACTTGAGTTAGCAACAATGAAGTGTATACATATTTACCGGGACCTATTTGTTGTTATTCACTTAGTTAGGGAATATCAGGATAAATGCTTCCACAAGGATAATTCAGAACTTGCACCTACAAAGTGGAAGGAAGGGAATTATAACACATTGTCTAAAAATTTTCAAATAGATTTGAACAGTTTCTATGTGCCAGATATTGCATCAGGCCGAGGCCTCCAGATTTCTGGCCAGTTGGGGAACATCGTTTCAAAAATGAAAAGGCTATATGGGTATTGGCAAGGAGAGAAAAGAAGCTGATTTTGTGATGGTGTGGCATATCATAAATATTGCCTGGGTAGTACATGGGGGTGATGCGTGAGGTCAAATAGCTTCACTGTGTATTATTGAGTCACTGTCATTATCAGTGGGTTGACAGAGCAAAGCAGAAGAATGAGAGTGATTGTATTTTGAGGGTGTTGGTTTATGAGAATGAGCCAATACTACTTTCTAAAACAAAATCAAGAGGTGTGCAGTTAAACAGTGCCAACAATGGGCAGTCAAAGGTCAGAACTCGTAGGCTGAAGAGAAGCAGCCTCCAATCTGCTTTTCATGACGTATAGTACAGAGTACTGAACATGTATCAATATATCAATTATTTTATTAGTATCCACTGGTTTATTGAGACACTGTTCTATGTGCTACAGTTAGAGTAGGGAAAGGAAAGTTAAAAATAGAAAGAGATAAAATTTCAGTCATCATGTAATACTGGGGAGTAATACTGGGGATTGAACAAAGGGTCACTCAACCACTGAGCCACATCCCCAGCCCTATTTTGTATTTTATTTAGAGACAGGGTGTTGCCGAAGCCTGGCTGGCTGGGCAAACTAACCAGGGGGTGACAAACAACTTATGAAAATTGATACAGCAGGAGTGGGAGCCATTTATTGTAGGACCGGAGGGGTATATATACATTACACACAGCTTATCTTAATTAACATAAACTAGATACAGCAGTCAACCAATAAGGAATCTCCACACTTAATGGCTCACTGGCGTTACTTCACAAACCACTCCCTCTGGCAAAATGCCAGGTGCCATCCTGACTTGTTTACAGATCCTAACAGGGTATCACTGAGTTGCTTAGTGCCTCACCTTTTTGGTGAGGCTGGTGTTGAACTTGTGACACTCCTGTTCAGGCTCTGGATCCCCTGGGATTACAGGCGTGTGCCACTGTGTCCACCCGTCAACATGTATTTTTGAAAAGGATGTTCTTATATGTGCTAAAGAAACACAGTCTAGTCAAAATGTACAGGGTGAGTGGAAGTCGAGGTGCATCTCTTCTTCCCACTAGTTTGGGATGGGCTGGCTTTGATTGTTTACTGAATTGATGGCATTTGATTAAAATTCTGGAGAAGGTAAGGAAAAGGTACAGACAATTGGGGGAAATCACACTTTAGTTAGAGAAAACTAAAAGACAAATTATGTAAGCAGAAATAGCCTGCTGTGTTTGGACAAAAGGAGTAGGGGAAAAGGTATGAAAGGTTCAAGGACTTAGTGGTTTTCTGAGCTACACTTAGGAATATAATGGGAGGGGCTGGAACAGATGGTTGGGGACATGGATAGGGAAGGCAGAGGCAGGGACTTATCAGAAGCATTATAACAATCACGTTTTAAACAGTTGCTTTGATCTGGATGTTAAGAACAACAGGGAAGTGACCAAATCAATAACATTACATGTTCAAGAAAGACCTGACAGGATTCTAGAACAGACATTTCACAAAAGAAGAAATATGATCTATTGACCAATTTATGAAAAAATGTTCAACATTTCTAGCAATTAGAGAAATGCAAATTAAAACTAGAACGAGATTTCATCTCATTACAGTCAGAATGGCAAATATTAATAATACAAGCAACAATAAATGTTGGCAAGGATGTAGGGGAAAAGTACACTCATACATTGCTGGTGGGACTGCAAATTGATGCAACTACAATGGAAAGCAATATGGAGATTTGTTACAAAACTCGGAATGGAACACCCATCTGGCCCAGTTATTCCAAGTTCTCAGTCTATACTCAAAGAACTTAAAATCAGCATACCATAGTGACACAGCCATCTCAATGTTTACAGCAGGTTAATTCACAATAGAAAAACTATGGAACCAATTTAGGTACCCTTTAACGGATGGGTAAAGAAAATGTGGTATGTATATACAATGGAATATTACTCAGCCATAAAAAGAACAAAATTATCGCATTTGCTGGTAAATGGATGGAAATGAAGAATATTATGCTAAGTGAAATAAGCCAATCCCTCAAATCAAAGGCTGAATATTTCCTGTGATATGTGGATGGATCATATTTCACAATAAAGCTTGGGTTAGGGAAGAATATAGAAGAACTTTGGGTTAGACAAAGGGGAATGAAGGAGATGAAGGGAGGATGGGAATAGAAAAAAAAGATAGTATAATGAATTGGACATTACTATCCTTTATTCATATATGATTATACAACCAATGTAATTCTACTTTGTATACAACCAAAAATATGAGAATGTATACTTCATATATGTATAATATGTCAAAATACATTCTACTATCATGTATAACTAATTAGAACAAATAGCAAATAAGAATAAGTAAACAAAGGCAGAGGCAAGTTCACATCAGAGGTATTACAACAATCAAGTAACAAATGATAAACTATAAAACAATTAAAATATTTGTTTTTTAAAAAATATAAAAAAATGAAACATTTGTTTTCAAATACTTTGTTGGGATAAATTATTACATTAATTTTTACTTTTATTTATTCTCCTTGAAATATTTAAAATACAATAGAAAACACAATGGAATGAATCTGACATAATTTTCCTACATACAGATATGAATATGCCATAGTGAATCCCAACATTGTGTGCATACACAGACTGGCATCAAAATCAGAATAAGATATACTCCATATTTTTATAAATATGTGAAAATAGACTCTACTGTCACTTATAACTAGAAAGAACACATAACACTTCTAAAAATATAAAAAGAGAGAATATAACCAAAATTTTAAAAGTGAGGATAATTTCATGATTTTTAACTGAATTAATAACAGTAGCTCTTTACTCAGATGGAAAAAATAGGAATGTGGAGAAAAATTAGAAAGTGAATAAAATTATGTTTTAGCCATGTTAAACATAAGATGTCTGTTAGATATTTAAGACTAGATATGTTGCATAGGTAGTTGGCTGTACTGATTGCAACAATTTATGCCAAGAAATTTCAAGAGAATCTGAAAATCTGGCTACTTTTAGTTCCTGATTATGTGTGTGTGTGTGTGCGTGCGTGCGTGTGTGTGTGTGTGTGTGTGTGTGTATTTACAGGGAAGAATCTGGAATTGGAATTCACATAAAATTAACCATTTTAAATTTTGCAATTGAAAGGCATTTAATACATTCACAATATTATGCAATGATTTTCTCTTATCTAGTTTCATCTTTTTATCACCCCCGAAAGACACTTTGTGCCCATTAAACAGTAATTTCTTTCCCCGTTCCCCAGTCTCTGGCAAACATCAATCAGTTTTCTGCCTCTAATGACTTATTCTAGATATGTAATTCAGTTTAGATAAATGAAATAACAAATTTCTGGCCCTGTGTCTAATTTCTTGTACTCTGCATAATATTTTTTGAGATTAATTCACCCCATGGCATGTGTCAGTACCATATTCCTTTTTTTATTATTTTGGATATAAATTTTCACAAACCATGATTGAAGAAGAATACATCCTAAGAACAGTCTCTTATTCAGATAAACTCCAAGAAGTAAGAAAACCAAGAGTTTGATAATTGTTTTTATTTCATATTAATTTATATTTCACTTTTCAAAGTCAAATTTAATATTTAAATTAAATTTTAAACATACATACAATTCTAAATTTTATTTATAAATTAAAAACACAATAAACCAAATTATAAAACCGTCAGAATGATACTGGCAATTGTTTAACATTCAAATGAATACAAAGGAAATTCTCTATTTCCATGGCTATTTAGTTAGCATAGACTCAATGAAAAAGTATGGTCCTCATGAGTAATATGGCATACACATTCAAAACAGTTCTTTAATTGTTTAAAGGACCCTATGATTATTAGTTGCTTATTTAAAAATACTTCTTTAGAATGTGTTAGATCAAAATGAGAGTTTATTTATTTTTTTTGTATGTTCTTTTTTTAATACATGACAACACAATGTATTTTGACATATTATATGGAATACAACTTCCCATTCTTTTCATTGTACATGATGTGGAATTACAATGCTCATGTATTCATATATGACATAGGAAAGCCATGCCTGATTCATTCTACTAAATTTCCTACTCCCAATCGCCTCCCTTCTCTTCATTCTCTTTTGTCTAATCTAAAGTATTTCTATTGCTGCCCTGCTCCCACCCTTATTGTGAGTTTAGCATCCACATGTCAGAGAGAACATTTGACCTTTAGTTTTTTTGGAATTGGCTCATTTCACTTAGCATGATAGTCTCCAGTTCCATCCATTTTCCAGAAAATGCCATTATTTTATCTTTCAATGGCTGAGTATTATTCCATTGTATTATTGTTTATTTGGTATTATTCCATCATTTTCTTTATTTGGTATTATTCACCATTTTCTATACCACTTTCATTACTCTGTTGGAGGACACCTAGGCTGGCTCCATAGTTTAGCTATTTTGAATTGTGCTGATATTAACATTGATGTGGCTGTGTCACTGTATGCCACAGTCCAGCTACAGCAAAATAACTGGGGAGTGACGAGCAACTTGTGTAGATTGATACAGCAGGAGTGGGAGCCATTTATTGTAGGACTGGAAGGGTATATATACATTACACACAGCTTATCTTAATTAACATAAACTAGATACAGCAGTCAACCAAACCACTCCCTCTGCAAAATGCCAGGTGCCATCTTGACTTGTTTACAGACTCTAACAATTGTAGTTGCTGATTTTAAGTTCCTTTTAAGATTGAATGACATTGCATGGCACAGGTATAATACCTTGCATTTATCCAGGTTCCTCTATTGAGCATCTCTATTGTTTCTAAAACATTGGCTGTTGTGAATTGCACTGTTATGAACATTTGTGTGCAAGTACAGATACCTGTTTCTATTATTTTTGGGTGTATCTCAGCTAATTTAAGTTTGAGAATTTCCCTACAAATTGATATAATATCCTGCCTAACTTTATCTCTACTCTGGTGGTAAGATGAACAGCTCTAGCTAATCTGTTATGTTAACTGTGTTATCAAAATGGAAGGGAGTGTTATCATTTCCTATGGTGAAACAAACATAGACTTAATTAATAAAGATGTAGTTAATAATTCCAGGGAGTAAGAATATATTGCAAGCAGCAAGAAGATGGCAAATTTCCATGGGCTTTTGATTTATATCATAAATTACACTCTAATTGTCCTGATTGGCAAGCATAGTAGAACAGAGTAAAAAAGGATCAATTTGGAAAAAAATATTGAACACCATTTTATACTTGAAAATAATTATATTTCCCTTATTATAAAAAGTAAATATAATTATTGAATCATATTTGTGACATAATATTGTAGCTATGTATAATTAATCCAGGAAGACTTCCTCTTAGGATTTATCACATATTTCTTTATTCTAAATGGGTAAATGAAAAGAGTTCTCACAATATTTTTTAGTTTATTAAAGTGTGTAGAATGCCAAACAAATCCCTATATTCCCAGTGCCATTTACTTTAGGTAAATCTTTGTGTTAACTAAAATAATTTAGACATTTTTAATGTCTAAATATTTTATTGCTGAATCTGAGGCTTGAGAAGAAATTTGTCAAAGGTGTCAAGGTGTGAGAATGTCATTAGTATCTGAAGGCAAGATTTTTTTTAATGTGGGGATTACATAAAATTGCATAAGTAAAACACAAAATGCTGTTATATTTTTGCTAATAAATTCTTGAACAATTAGTGATCATATTGAAAAATATGTAATTTTTCTCTATTTGAGTATCATTCATGTACCAATTTATAGGAAAGCATAGACACACACATAACAAGCACATATAGAGATTGCTATGTATTTGAATTATATATTGAAACCTTGACCACTATTGTGCTTGACCAGTATTGTAGTTAAAGTAAGGAAGTAATTAAGTGTAAGTTAGGTCATAAAGGTGAGGTCATAATCCTGCAGAATTAGTACCTTCATAGGAAGAGAGACTATAGAGGGTCACTTTCAGTTCCTTTTCTTTAAAATAGGAATTGCTATATACAGAATTGTACCGACCCCAAATTTATATGTTGAAGCCTTCTACTCCTAATATGATGGTATTTTCAAATACTCGTTTTAGAAAATAGATAGGGTTGAATGAGGTCTTGAGGGTGGAGTCCTCATGATGGAATTAGTGCCCTTACAAGAAGAGTTACCTGAAAACTTGTTCACCATCTCTGTGTCATGTAATGACACAGTAAGAAGCTGGCTGTCACTAAAAACTAAACCCTGCAAGAATGGTGACCATGTACTCTCCAGCCTTCTTATCAGTATGAACATAAATTTCTGTTGTTGAAGCCACATTGGCATTTTGTTATGGCAACTGGAGCACACTCTTGCACATACAGATATACGCACACTGCAGATAAGAGCACATATACACAAGTAGATGGTATGTGCAAGACTTTTAGCTAAAATAAGAATGTAACTAACTTTATCAGCAAACCAAATAAAATATTATATGTGTTATATTGAATTTACTGTTTAAAAAACATAATATTTCTGAAAAACAAATAAAATGTCATATTTGTGAATTTGTACTTTTAGTACATATTCTATAAACTTTTATTTAGATCAATTTTCACCTTTTATTCATGAAAACATGGATTCAAGTCATGTACGAAAATATTGTGCTAACCCAATTTTATGTACTGGCTTCTAAACTAAATTAAAACATCACAATTCGTTCACATATTAAATTATCAGAAAATTAAAATGGAGTGTTTTAATATACTTTATAAATTCCTACATTCATATACCAAAATTTTTTTAAAAATATTGAATTAAGATACCAATCTCTAAGTATCTAGCTTTTCTTCTCATTGAGTAACTAGAACAAAGATCATCATGCGAACTCATAGTTAAATTTATTTTTCCCAAGTTACCATTTTATGGTAAATATAACTCTAAAAGATTAATTATCTTCCTTCCTCGGGAAAAGGATAAGATTTAAATGTAGGAAAACACATATGATCCCTGACACCCAAAGAGACGAGAACTGCTAGAGTTGGTTTAAATAATAACTCATTCCCTTGACTATCCTGTCAAGCCATGCAATAAAAAAAACTGGTACTTATTAATCTCTGTTAAATGGAATTGAAAGAGAGTAGTCTCAAAAATAAAGTCACCTATTTGAGGGGAAGATAGAATAGTAAATCTCTTTTTAAGATTTTTTTTTCCAAAACTTCCTTAGTATTTCTCAATTTCATTCATGTAAATTTTTTTTCAGTTTGCCTAACACAATTTGAATTTTTTGTTGGCAAAATTATGTAAGTTAGGGAAATAGGCATACATTAAACTTCAGAAGGATCAGTTGTTTAGACTAAAGGGGATGCAGATGATAGCACCTGAAAATCATGTGAAGAACTGAACCTGTTTTTACAGAGTCCTGCAAAAAATCAGGTGTCACCAAATGCCAGGCAGAGGAACCCAAGTTCCAGGCACACGAGAGACTATACTGCTGTTCTCAGAGGTCCAGAAACTTGAGGAGTCAGTTTAGAAAGAGAACTGGAGACAGAATTTGTTCTCTGATGATGCCAGTCTGAGAAGATCTTCTGAAAACACCAGGTTGAGAAGTGGGGGCACAGAACCTCCCTCTGTCTGTGAATGTTCCTTCACAGTGTCACAGTGGGAAGGAAGAGGAAGGACAGACACCCCACCATGTTGCTAGCAACACAGTGGGCATTTGACCTGAGTAGGACTATCCAAATTTTGTAAAATGATAACAGGATTCAGAAAGAAGTTTCCTCATTTCTGGGGGAGAAAAATCATAGAACTTTCTGTCAATTATTTTCTTAATCATTCTTTCACAAAACAATATACATTTTTAATTGGCCAATAATCCGTGAAGCAGAGGCATGACAAAAAAATTCCAGGGCAGGTTTGAGATCAGTGCCTGAAAACCTACGTTTCATATGCATTTTCCTAGTCCTCTTTTTAAGGTGGTAGAATTTTAAGGAAATTGCCCGTTTTTATGGCAGAGTGCCTTATCACCAGGAAAAATATATCTCAGATATTAAAGATCTACATTGATAAAATCTGCTAAAGCTCTCCTGCTCGCTCGACATGTGAATTGGGGTCAGCACAAAATAACCACATAGAGACAGAGAAAATACTTTTTTCTTGGGATTCTTCAGCAATGACTCCTCTGTGCCAGGTCCCACAAGGGAGGCAGAAAAAAGAGGGGAGGAGGAGGACTTTCTGAAGCCCCTTTTTATTGAGGGGAAGACACTGGAGAAAGTTCCACCCATATGAGGGCAGGGGTCAGGTTTCAGGGGGTTGCAGATTGATTGACATCTCAGAAGGCCATAGCCATCTCAGGAGCTATGTGGGATCAAAAGGCAGAGCAAGCAGAAAGGACACCTACATGGTGCACAGCCCAGAGAGAGCGGCATGGTCAGTCCAGTCCACTCGTGCGCTCACTCAACAGCTCACACACATAGCCCTTGGCTAGCCTGCAACACACGTGTTAGATCACTTTCAAATTACTGATAAAATTAGAATACATTCATCTAAGGGCTACAGTAAACATGTAGCCCTTAGATTATATTCATACTTACATATCTAAAAAGCATTGAATAAATATAAAGACAGCATTTCATTTGAAAAAGCCTTAGGAATAAATGAAACTAATTAAGTTGTCCTCTGTTATGTATAATAGATAACCTCAATAATTTTAATATCCTGGACAAGAAATTTTCTTTACAACATTAAATCTTTTTAAAAATATTTTTTAATTGTAGATGGACACAATGTCTTTATTTATTTTTATATGGTGCTAAGGATTGAACCCAGTGCCTCACACATGTGAGACGGATGCTCCACCACTGAGCTACAGCCTCAGCCCTGTATCTTATTGATATACACTATGCTTAGCACTAGGGTGTTTATAAACATGACCCCTGTCTTACTATTGTGAGTTAGGTAGTGTCACCTTCATGTTACAATCAAAGAAACAACAGAGAGGAAAATATATATATATATATATATATTTTTTTTTTTTCAAGGCACATAAAACTAGCAAGTGGCAGTTTGAGGGATACCAACCCAAGCCTGTGAGGCTCCAAATACTGTGTTCTTCTCATATCAAAACTCCTGTCAGCAGATTGAAGATGATTCATAGTGTAATATTTCTGTTTCCTTTTTTAGTTGAGAGCAGGTCCTCTTATACAGCAGGATTTTGTTCTTCCTACTTCTTTTAAATCTCAGGAAAAATAAAATAAGGTCTTGCCTTTGTCTACTCTCCAAATAGTCTCCATTAAGTGCTTGTGTTTACCCAATGCAGTTGGTTCTATTGACATCACCGTCACACCTGGCTGCCTCGACCTTCATGAAGCTCTTTTGAAATGCTTGCTATTGTCTGTCTCTCCTAGGCTTTGAGCTGGTATTTCAAGATTACCTGAACACAACATACCAAAAGATATTCTTGAAAAAAATTACTCAACAGCCCTGGAAGAAAAATGAAAGAACAAGTTAGTTGGGTTCTCATACAGATACATCCATCACAACAGTCCCAAGGACTTCTGGTAGAGCTCAGTGTCCTCCTTTGATACTAAAGGATCTTGTACAAATTTCCATCATATTTTACACTCATGATTTTCATTCTATTGCTCTCTGTATATAATAGAATCTTCTTATAGCTTAGAGAATTTGTGATCTTATCATCTTATTCACTTCTATATATTTACTTTCTGCCTTCTTTACCATACAAATTTCAATTTATAGATAAGAGAAGACCAAAAGAAGACACAGACATAGTTGTTCATCACTTTGGACCAGAACTCATATATACCATTTTTGCTTACAGCTAATTAGTCATAAAAGTTCATGGCCTTACTTTGATACAAAGGTCCAGTGTAAAACACTTCTGGACTGGATATCTGCCTCTCAGAAAAGAATTTTTATTTTATTAAGGGAGACATAGAACTTTGGAGAGTAGCTTATAGATCTGCCCCTGTAGCCATCTAATGCCATAATACACATTTCTACCCAACTGTAGAACATAATCACTACTGCCTGCAAAGGAGAAAATATTGAACACCCTCTATCTCCTCTACTCATCTCAATTACTAACCCTGTAACTGACCATGGCCCTCTCCATCAGGAAAGATATTACTCTATCATTGGCCACTGTGAACTTTAAGGTCACCTCTACCTTCATGACCCAATATACAATGTTCAAATGTGACAGATAACTAAATAGATAACTCTCATTTGGAAAACAAAAGAATAAAAAATTCAAAGCAGTCACTATTCTATAGCAATAATGAGCTCATCCAAGACTGACATAAGAAACCCCTATTCCACGGTGTGAAAAAAGTTCTTTATCAGATAATGATACAGCCCTTGGGAGGAACTCCTTGATCTAATGTTCTTAATGATTTCTGGATTCACAGTCTAAACTGTTTCTCACATTCTCTCTCAAAATATGCCTGAATTTTTTCCAACCTATTCTATGCCGATTCAAGTTTAGATGTACAGGAGTTAATTTAAGAATTGAATGCCAGGGAACATTATAAATTTGGGCCATGGCGCTTTCTTTTCTTTTTTTAAATTTTTTAAGTAACACAATTCCCTCAGAAATTTAACATTGTTACCAATCTGCTTGTAGTCAATTTTGTGGTCCAGAAAACAAATCAAAAATTGTATCCTCAATTAGTAGCATAAAGACACCCTGCAGAATGGGAAAAAAACATTTGCCAGATACTCTTACAATAGGGGATTAATATTTAGAATACATATATCTCATAAAACTTAACACCAATAAAAAACAACTAATAAATGGGCAAATGAAATAGAGACTTTTATCAAAAGAAGAAATACAAATTACATAAAACATATTAAAAAAATAACACCCTCAGCAATAAGGTAAACAGAATCCAAAGTACACTGAGATTACATCTCATTCCAGTTAGAATGAAACCATAAGAATACATACACTAATACAACTGCTGGTGAAGATGGGGGGGTAGGAATATTCATGAATTGTTGGTAGGACTGAAAATTATTACAACCACCTTGGAATTCAGTTTTGAGATTCCTCAAAAAACACTCTTGAATGAGACTGCCATATGACCCAGGCATCCCACTCTTTGGTATTAATCCAAAAGAATTAAGATCAGCATACTATAGGGATACATGCATACAAATGTTTATAGCATTGCAATTCACAATAGCCAAGTTATGGAAGCAGCCCAACTGCTCATCAACAGACAAATGAATAAAGGAAATGGCACATGTACACAATGGAGTTTTACTCAACCATAAAAAATAATTCTATTCTCTCATTTGCTAGTAAATGGAATAAATTGGAGAATATCATGCTAAGTGAAATAAGCCATACCAAGAAAGTTAGGGTTTAATTCTTTCTCTCATATTAGGAAGCCAGAGATAAATAAGGAATTAAAAAATATATCTCATGAAAATAGAAGAGAGAATAGGAGAGTAGAGTAAGAGGATTAAAGGGGAGAGAGGAGGAAGGGGAAAATGGAGGAACTGCAGAATGAAATTGACCTAATCACACTATTTGCTTATATGAATATATCACAATGAATTCCACTTTTATGTGTATCTTTAATAAAGCAGTTTTTAAAGAAAAAGAAAGTATTAGCAGGAAAACAAATAGAGTTGAGGAAAGGTATCAGGGGGAGGGAAAGGGGAAATACTGGGGATTGAATGGAACATTATTATATGCATGTCAGTATGTCCAAATGAACCTCACTAAAATACTTTAAAAAATACAATGTTATTTTAAAAAAATGAACCCCACTAGTATATTTAGCAACAGTGCACTAATAAAAAGCATTAAAACTGCAAAAAAAAGTTTCCTCGACGTTTCTCAGATCTGCTTTATTTCTTGCCTTTATCATCCACATAAGTATATCTTACTAGTGCCTATCATGAAGTATTCTGAAACAATGAATTTAAGTGGAATGTACCTGTTTTAATATAATTATTTTCAACATAACTGAAGCAATTTTGTTCATATGGAGACTTGGTCTTTGTTAGCCAGCCTTTTACAATATTATACTTTGCTATTTGAGGGCCCATAGACAGTATACTATTCCAATCTCTAATATCCTTTATCCCTAGACTTCCACTATTTCCTTGAGAATCTTCCAATTCTTAGTGATTTCATTTATTTGGAATATTCTGGCTAACCAATAACAGCTGACCCTCAAACATTCTGGCTTAGTCTAGCCATTTACCCTAGCATTTTAAGATGAACATGATTTTACCAAATATTTTGCTACAGTAAAACAGATCTCCACAGCTTTCCAAACTGTTTCTTCGGCATCCTATCCTAAACTGGCCAATAAGTCAATTTCATATATTTTATCTCAAATTATAGATAGATTAATAGGGTAATGGGAACTGATATAATAATCTCTAAAATTCAAAGGTTGAACATAATAATTTTTTGTTTGTTTATCTAATTGATAACTCCAAGGTTATAGGACTCAGCACTATGTGATCTTGAACGATGGCAACTTTGAAGAGAGGCACTTTGAAGGTTGATGATGACATTGGTATTAGACTGGTAGAAACAGGAAGACAAGATGGAGAGAAAATCTGCTTTTTAAACACCTAACCTTGGAAATAACACATATAATTTCCACGAGTACCCTGCTGGCAAGAAATTACAATGTTCATTTGATCCCACTTTGATGTATGAGGACAAGTGTCTGCAGCTTCTGTCTGGACTTTCACATGCCAGAACACATCTATACTACAGAAAGGAGCATGAATCTTCTGGATCAGTGAACTATTTTCTCTGTTCCAGATTTAAATTTAGCAATTAGGTTTATTGTTAATTTAAGGTGTTATTTTTATCTAATTTAATTCTTATAATAAATTTTACTGTACGTACAATACACTTTATTTCTCCTGTTTAATCAAATGGAGGTTTAGAAGTATTATTAACTATGACAATATGAAAAATATTAGGGTCAAAACTCCTAACAATGGTTTTCTAATTTATATTATTTTAATTTTTTTTTCATGGTATCCTATAGAGTGTAGCCATTTCAATTGTTTAAAATACTGAGGTTTTTAGTCACTTTTGTTAGTTACCGAATGTTAAGAAAATTCTACAAAATTTCTCAATCAAAAGTATTATTCAAATATATTGACAAATTTCTAAGTTGTTCTAGACAATGTGTCTTAAAAGATAAATTTTCCTTTAAGATATAAAAATCTAGATATATGTTTCTGTGGTCAAGTCTAGAAAATCATTAATTCCAGTGGCACGAGATCATTAATCATAATACATTCTTTTGTTAAATTCTGATATTCTTGAACATGTAATTTATAGGTCAAGTCTCACAAATGCTTGGCTCAGAATAATTGAGGCACCATTGAAAGATGGATTGCTTACTATCTGTTACTCACTAACAAGTTTAAATATGATGACTAGACATTGAAGAAGGTCAGGTCGACCAAGGATATTTTGTTTGTTCTCAGGAAACTTTTTCAGCTTTTGGCATCTTGTTTATCACAAGAGCTTTCCCTTTTATAGATATATGGGCCACAATTACATTTTAAACACAGTTAAAATAGTCGATACCTTTCAAAAAGTCATTATTGAAAACTTAGGGATAAAAAGGAACATAAGCAACAAACTAATAGACAATGGTAGTCTATCACACTGTGCATATTTGTATTTCCTGTCATTTGTCAGAGTGCTTCCAATGTCCATAAGACCTTCATATTCTACCTGAACTCCAAGGAGACAAACTCCGTTTCTGTTTTCTTCATTTCCTTGCGTGAGATTATCTGCCAGGACTACTGACATCAATATTAATCAGCACAGATGATATCCCTAAGAGCTATGATAATTTTGACTCTTTTATAGTCCTGTCTAGGAGAGAGAGACAAAGACTGACTCTAGTTTACTCTATTTGAGACCTTCCTTTCTGTTCTTTTTATAGAAAGCATCACTTGCTCAAAGACTTGACTCTAGGCACAACCACATCCTACAGCTTACACAGAATTTCCTATACACATTGTATTGACTTCATTCTGATAACCCATCAATGCAATCGGTTTAAAGTATATTATTATTTTAAGAAAATTATCCATTCATAATATAACCATGGATCTTTCTAGTAGTTTACTCCTTCATCTTCTCACCTATTTGTTCATTCACTCATTTACCAACTTTAAGGTCACCCTATATAAGTTTTTATGTGTGAGGTATTTAGTGTAGAGACCTAGTCTAAACAAAATCTTGTTCACAAGAATCTTATAATCTACTGGAGGAGCATACCAAGAAGGAGTAATAATGACACAGGAATGGAAGCGCATAGAGAAGGATGGGAGCAAAAGAAAAAGAGCACATGTACTACCAGAGTAATCAGCACAGGTATCCTAGGAGAGGGAGACAGCTTGTGAACTGAGTTGCTCTAGCGTACAAGTAGCAGGACAGTATTTCAGGGCAAGCAGATGCCATTTTGAAGGGATAGAAATGTGCAACAGAATGACACATTCACTAAACTGAACAATATTTCTATATCCAGAATGTTATGTAATGGAAAAGACATGGGGTTGGTAAAGTAGGCAGAAGGCAGAGCACAAGCCATTTGAAGGAATTTTTATTTTATTTTAAAAGCAATTTAAGAGAATGAAAAAAAAAAAGTCAATCTTCCCTGTCTGATACCTGTGGAGGCATATGAGGTGGGAGCAGTTAGGTTTCCTACATTCAGGTTTAATTCACATGTCAGATGCACCTAGATTTGTAATAAAACAGCAATCTATTAGAAGTAAATGGCTTAATGGAATCTCTCATACATTCATGACCAAGGCTCATGAGTGTAGTATTTCCTAATAGAAAATCATTAATTCCACTGGCACCAGACCATTAATCATAATACATTCTTTTGTTAAATTTTGGTGTTCTTGAGCATGTAATTTATAGGTCAAGTCTCACAAATGCTTGGTTCAGAATAACTGAGGCATTGCTAAAAGATGTATTGCTTATATCTATAGCTCACTAATAAGCTTAAATATGATGACTAGACATTTGTCATAATTCAGATAGATTTCAACCCTGGCTGACTCTCATATAAAAAATAGACAGTGGTTTCAAGGTACATAAACATATTTTCACTTTCTATGCACCTCATGATTGAACTTTGGAAATCTATTAGTGGCTATACTTGTAATAGCATTAAATATTCTGGGGTTAAGATAACTTGGAGAAATACCAAGAAGGAGTAATAACTACACAGAAATAATGATCCTCCTCTCTCAGCCTCCTGAGAAAGTAGAAAGAGGAAGAAAATAAGTGTACAAACACTAGGTTTCCCCAAGGAACTATGACTTTAAAATAGGCCAGTGCTCAAATTTTCTCTCTGATATGCAGATACTAACACATAATAAGGAAGGGGTAGAAGCCATTAGATTAGAGAAAGGGGAATGAAGAGGAAGGAGGGTGGATGGAAACAAGAAAGACGATAAAATGAACCAGACATAATTTTCCTGTGTTCACATATGAACGCACAACCAGTGAAGCTCCACATCGTGTACAATCACAAAAATGGGAAGTTGTACTCTATGTATGTATAACAATGTCAAAATAAATTCTACTGTCCTGTATATCTGAAAAGAACAAATGAAAAATTGAAAAAAAAGAAAAAAATAGGCAAATGCTCTCAAACAATGTGTAATGATATTTTATAATAAGAAGATCTGGATACTACCCATGTATTCTAAGTTCCCTGGCCCCTCTCACCTCAGTCTTAACTTTGCAATATGATATATAAGAAAGAGCAGTCTAAACAATCTTACCTGAGATGCACTTAGAAAGAAAAAGAAAAATCACATATTTTCTGAAAATAGGCAGAAAAAAAGAAGAATGACATTTGAAAGAGAGGTAAAAATAGGTAGAAAGAAAATAATTCAATATGATGCTAGTTCACTAGGGCTGCTAAAACATATTACCTAAAAACAAGGTAAATTGGAAAAGCAACTCATTGTCTCCTGTTTCTAGTGATCAAGAATGAAGTCACAGGGCTGGGGTTGTGGCTCAGTGGCAGAGTTCTCACCTAGCATGTGTGAGGCACTGGGTTCAATCTTCAGCACCACACAAAAATGAAATAAAGATATTATATCCACCACCTACAACTAAAAAATAAATATATTTTTAAAAAGAGTCAAGTCAGGCCAGTCCACAGAGTTGATCCCTTTGGGGGGTCACAAGGGAGACTATCCCATACTTCTTTGCTAGCTTCTTCTAGTTTTCTTTTTTTTTTTGAGGTACCAGGGATTGAACTCAGGGTCACTTGGCCACTGAGTTACATCCCCAGCCCTATTTTGTATTTTATTTAGAGACAAGGTCTCACTGAGTTGCTTAGCCTCGCTTTTCCTAAGGCTGACTTTGAATTCATGATCCTCCTGTCTCAACCTCCTGGGCCGCTGGGATTACAGGTGTGTGTTACCATGCCCAGCTTCTCCTGGGTTTCTGGCAGACTTTGCAACTCCTTGCCTTCTAAGCAGCCTCACCCCATTTATATATATTTTTTTCCTTCTTGTACGTGTAAATATTCAAATTATATCATTCATATTTAATTAGTGACTGCCTTAATGATTTTAATTTAACCTAATTACTACATAAAGGCCCTATCTACAAATTAGATCACTTTTGAGATATTTGGGGTTCAAATTCAATATGATTTTTTGAGAGAATAAATTCAACATATAATAAAAATCTTTTGGGAACATCATACATCATTTCAATATAGCATGTAGGACATGTGTTGTATAGGAGCCAGCCAATACAGGAACTTTGTATACGAAGTTTCTACTAATCTGTGACATTTCTCTGTTCTAATTACCAGTTCCTAATGTTTATTAAGTGCTGAATCTGGGTTCAGTAATAGTTCTAAATCTTTCATTAGCTAAATATTCATGATAACCCCATCCAGGAAATAATTTTATCCCCAGTTTACAGTTGAATAAGTAGAAGTAGTACAGGCAACTCAAGATTTCATAAATACCAAAGTAAATAGGATACTAAGAGGCAGAGTCAGGATTTGAACTTAGCTTATTCTAAAACTCATGCTCTCTCTTCAATTTTATACAGTCCCTAAATATACACTATTACCCCCATATCTTCTAGTCTCTTTTTTAATTATCTACATCAAACCTTAGAGTTTTGAGGTATAAATGAGTTTAGGGCAGGCAAAAGTGTTAGTCTGGTCTTAATATGTTGTTTATATTATAGTTATAATGAAGAAAAATGATGGAAAGAAAATGGGTACCCAGTTGTATATGAGACCCAGAGGGATAAGGCTTGATAAAATGTGTCAATGTTTCATGGAAACAGAACTTGGTAGAAGGAACACATCAATGTCCTAGAACATACAAGGTGATTCCTTAGTGGATAAGTATTACCTGGAAAATGGAATACTGCAGCACATATATAGGAAATTGTCACCTACTTAGAATCAATGACAAAAAATTTCTCCAAGTCTCTTATCTCACCCTGTAAAATTATATCTGCAAAGCAGATAGCATCATCAATAGGGTCAAATAAGTGTTAAATGAATTATAAGGAATATTTTTACATTACACCAATGCACTGAAATATCAGATAATACACAGTGGCGAAGAAAAAATTTTCATTTTAACCCTACCCTGACTTTATAAGGGATCTTATAAGTACTAATAATAATAGAAGTAGGAATAAAATCAATAATATGAATTACATTCATTGTAGCTCATGATTCTAGAATTTCACCAAGTAAGAATTTTTTAATTCTCTGCTTTTCTTATTTCTCCTAACATTATCTGGAATAGAAAACAGGCTCAAATATGTCAAAAGATAACCTGATAATGTAACTCTAATATTGCAAACTTTCAAAGGCTGTCACACAAAGTGTTGATACCCCTGCACATCATTTCCAAATACTTATTAAAGAACAACAACAAAAAAAAAAAAAATGGAAGGAAGGAAAGAAGGAAGGAAGCCTTCAGCTGCTCAGATTCTGCCTTGGAAGCAGCTTCTGTATTATGTCTTTCAGAATATGACTTCCAGCTCCCTCACCTTCCCCCACAGCCCAGGGGTGAGCAGCGGCAGCAACAGCAGCAGTAGCAACAGCAGCAGTCCTTTTGGGACCCCAAAGCAAATCTCATCTGTGTTGACCTGTCTCAATGATTGTTAATAAACTGAATACAGTCTTACTCATGGTCAGGAAAAACAGAAATAAGGAAAAAATGGGTCTTTCTACCTCCCATGTCTCTCCTTTTGTGTAGGGAGAGAGGCAGGGTGCTTTCTTATTCTTCCCATCCATTCAATAAAGTGCTTCCTTTGGTACGTCCTGTATCCTATAGGCCACCTCCCTTTCCAGAGAGAAGCATTGATCTGCAACCCCTACATCAATGCCACCTCTTATTTCTGTGGTGCTAATTGTATTTCTATTACAAGAGACACAATAAAATGGTTGGATAATAAGCATGCAATGGCCTATAATCCCTTAATCTTTGATATATACAAAGCCCCCAAGAGACACTTTCCCAAACACAGCCCAATCTGACTTTCACAAGCCATGCTTTAGCAAAAGCTTAGCCCTAATTTTACAGGGAGAACTCTCCTGTTTCCTAACCCTGTCAACCTTCACTCTGACTAGCATGCAGATTAATAGTTATTTAACTGCTGAACAATTATGACAGGTGATTAATTAATCTCAAGGAGCAGCCACTTGTGTTGCTATTAATCAGCCCATCACCAGACAGAAGGAGAAGGAAAGCAATCTGTATTTGTTACAAAATGGGCTAGGCAGGCATTACTCAGGCAATAAGAAAAGGTCATTGTAGAGCTGAAAGCAAGACGAGCAGGTTTTGTGAGATTGATGAGAGAGGAATATTTTCTGTATATATTATGAGGGGGAAAATCTGTTCAACCCAGTGTGCCGAAAGAAACTTAATGCATAGACAATGAATTCCTCCAGATGTGCAAAGTATTTAAATTTTACACCACAGGTATAAACTGATATTTCAGAGCTTCAGTGTAAAGTGAGGTGTTGACTGTTGCCCATCAATTCTGAAAATATAATGACTGAAATTTTTGCATTGAAAATACATGAAGAATTCATTTATGCTTAGTGGTTCATGCCAGAGACTCAGAGACCTCCTTGGAGTTCTCATTTACCCTTATGCTCTGTAACATGCCCCCAAACTACCCCTTCAACAGCACTCAGATCTGTCCTTCTCCACAGTTACTGCATTCATTATAATTGTAGACCTCATCAGTGCCTGAATGGACACCTGAAATAATCAAGAATATTTCTCTAAAATCAGACTGCTTGGCATGAATTTGAGTTCTGTTTCTTACTGGACATCTGATCTTCAGGAAGTGATAATCTTTGATTTACTCATCTATAAAAGTGTGGATAATGTCTACCTCATAAAGACTATATAAATTTTGAATTGATTAGTTCAAACAAGTGCTTTGAATGGTGTCTGGAACACAGTATGTCTTTGACAAATGTTAGCTCTTATTATTTCTATCCAGGTACCTAGCCCTGTTTCTGTAATGCACCAAGTGAATTCTCACCTTCACACCTCTCATCCTAGGAAAGAGCTCTCATATGCACTCTGACTTCTCACACATTTATATCATGAACAGACTGTCATATTCAATGTTAGCTTTGGTGACTTAGTCACCTTCTCTAGAAGCCTTTCCTGACTTTCACTCTGGCCTTCTAGAAATGAGCATTCCTACCACTCTGACTCTTTCTTGAGTCTGACTACTAGGTTTCTCTCAATTACTGAAGACATTTGATTTCATGTAACACTACTGCTACCATAACAGAGACTTAGAGTGGCTGCCTTTGATAAAAAGCAGTGACTCTTTATCCATACCTGCAGATGCCCAATGGGTAACTAAAAGTAGGATAAAGATTGGCTTCTCTGTTCTCACTTTGTATCTGTCTCCTTTATTGGCTTAAGCTTTGTGACCTGCTAAGCTCTGCAAATAGACATGCTTATCATTTAAGGAATGTTCCAAAAAACAGTAGGACAAGGTTTATTAGCCCTAAATTTACTAACCTATCTCATCCCTGTTCAAGCCTGAGACAAGGTTTTCAGGGACATGGACAGATCCTTTTTCAGACTCCTAGATTGGCAGCTAGAAATCTCCTTGTCCAACACTGTCCAGGAACGGCAGACTTTTCAGGCACATCACCACAGGATGAAACTGGCCCTCATGGGAACCAAATTGTCCCTTCTCAGGATCAAAGGTCTGATAAACATCCTGAGTAACAAATGGAAATTGTCCATTCAAGTGATAAGGTCTTCTCTAGAGCTGCCTCCAGAAGCAAAACTGAGATAATGATCATCCAGTCCACAGTGTGACCAAGACTAATTACATACCTCTCATGCCACCCTGCCCCAATTCTTTGTCTTTGAATTTAAAGATCATATCAGCACTTTGAAGTCAGGGCAGAGAGGATTTCAGATTGCCTTCCCAGTATGGCCACATGATGAAAGTTCCTTTTGTGAGTTCCACCATTACCTTTTCTGGTTGTTTTTTGTAGGTAGTAGCTTGATCTGGTTTGTTGGAACCCCTGGATTCAGTTCTCTGACCTAGGACTGTGGATACACTACTAGGAATTCAATCCTTTATGATCAGCATCTATATTACCTTGCACAATATCTCATATGCAGCAGTATCTAATCAATGATTTTGTTTGAGCAAATGAATAGTAACAGGAAATGGTGTCTTGGAGAGTGAAAATAATGGCCTTGTCAGGTAAAATATCTGGAGACATGATGACACCTTCATAAACTAAAGAAGAAGCAGGGAGTTGAAACAGGGACTGCTCCAGAAGCTAAGATGGGTCTTAGCTCTCCAGGGCATTGCCATAATTGGACCTTATGGAGAGCAGTCTAGATTGGAATAATTAGCAATGTGAGGCAAATAGTTTGAATCACACTGTCTATTAAAATTATCGTCATGTGGGGGAAAGTGCTAAAAAATAAAGCTAAATAAATGAGGTTTCCTTCTAGCAAATTGTTAGACGATGCAACTGATTACCAGATTGCCTCTTTATGAGGCTCTTCTGGGACATCAGGGAATTGCCAATGATGTACTGCAGGAGTGTCTGAAGATTTTTTATTTCTTTTTCTCTCACTATACTTCCTTAATTTTTTTAAAAAAGTTATTATTTCTTTTTAGTTATACATGACAATAGAATTCATTTTGATATACAAGCATGGAATATGTCTTATTCTAATTAGGACCCCATTGTGATGGATATACATATATTCAGGGATGTGTGGATGCCAATCCACAATAAGGAGAGAGAGGAGATGAATAGATATTCAGTAGATCAAGGTTTTAATTTAACCTCACTGAGGCATAGGGCCTGCTCTGCAGAAATATGACTTTTAAAATATCTGATTTCCATCCTCATTGCTCTCTCTTTTTAGAAGCCCCTTCCTAATGGATAAGTAACACCTGTGTGAAAAAAAAGAGACCTTTCACTACTTATTTACCATATTAATCATAATTTATACAGTAAGCACTTGGGTGTCACAAGAATAAGCTTATGACTTCAGGTGGGTAATAAACAGCAGGGGCAGAAGAACTTTATATAAAAAAAAAGGATGCTATTTTCACATGGTTCAATTTACCCCTCCCTGTGTGGATGGGTTTAACTACACCAGAATGGGTTTTTGCAAAGCACCTGAGGAGGTACTTAAACTTAATTGTACCATGGGCTCATTTACTGGAGTAGTTAATCAGGTGCAAACTAGGGCACAGGCCTTTTGAGTTTGCTCCTTCTGGGAATTCTGTCCTGCGTTCCAATACCAAGATGAGTCCTATTTCTTTTTATTATTTAAGTAGAAATTAAAGGTAAAAATATGTATTTCTTGCTAATAGTAATGATTTCACAGAAACAATCAAAGCATTATATCTATTAATTTTCTATGTTAAGACTATTTTGCAGGGGACCTTATGTAAAATGAGACAGAATTCTGTCTGTAAAAATGAATATAACAAATTTCTCATGAGTTTATTACAAGGTAACATATCCTTCCTGTCCAGCCAATCACTACAAAGTAGGGAAAGAAGATTGGTTTGGGAGTTTGCAAATACAATTTGAGTATATTTTCACTATTTTTGTAACATTAATACTTAGCCTCTCTGAGCCTCAGTTATCTTTCTATAAAACAAGTAGAGAAAAGCTCATCCCACATGGGTCATCAAAAACCTCAAGTGAGATCATGTGAAAATTATTGTATTATAAGATTATGGGTATTCTCACCTTCTGTTTAGATTCAGTAGAGCTGATTTGGACTTGGTTGCATTAATTATACTAAAAATGGAATTCAACTTTTTCATGATTTGTTTCAGAAGAATTCAGAATATTTGCCATTGTTATACTTCCAATATGCTTAAGCCCAAAGGGTTGAGGGGACTGTTTTTCTTTCATAGTTTCATACTATAAGACATTAGCAAATACTCTGTTGCACACCAACAGCAGTGGTAATTAGACAACTTGTAGTTATATGTCACTGTTTCCCATTTCTCCCCCTAACATACCTGCAATTGGCCCCTGAATAATGATGCTCTAAAACTAGAAAATTAGTCATAAAACACTGTTTTTTCAAGAACTTTCAAATATATATAATTTAAACCTCATGACAACCATGTGGCTTTAGTACTTTTAAAACAATTTCACTTATAAGGAAACAGAAAATCAAAGACAATAAATCACTGCTCAAAGCCACAAAGCCTAGTTCATAGAGGTTTTGGAGTTTAAATGTACAGCTTGCTAATGTCAAAATGCATTAGCATTTCACAACACTGTTTGCAGGGAAAAAAATTATAGTCATTAATGCATGAGGTGATCAGAAGATGAAGCCGAGCACAGAGACCTAATCTTGTGGGGAGTCCCTGTTTAACCTCACCTGACCCTTGTCTTCCACAATCATCAGATTATACATGTTTTTTTTTTTTCAGTCTTGTGAGTTTGGTGATCATCAAGGGGAGCCCTGAGTAGTAATATCTTCTTATGTGTCCATTGTGTCATATGTAAGGCACTGCACATGGGCAAACTAATCAGGTACAAAAACATCCTAGGGAGAAATGATCTCTGTTCTTAAGATTTGTAGAAGAGGAATCTCATAACTAGGTGATTAAGATCAGCAGTGCCTCATTTGGCCTCAAAACTCTACCTATGAGAGAAAGCACCCATGAGTCTTTCATCACAAATCCCCTATATAAACCCCCTTAAAGACTTCCTCCTGGTCTGGAGGGGAGTTCACTATCTTCTTTGTAAGTCAGCTTTTTCAAAAAAAGTCACTTTCTTACTTCAACACCTTTTGTTTCAACAAGAATGTCAGGGGACAACAGTGGTAAGAACTATAGAAAAGAAAACAAGCCTAAGGAGAAACAAGTGAATTATCCAGGAACTAAAAAAACTGGGTTTTGAGGTAAATGGTTGACTGTACTAGAGAGTGCCAAATATGAAGGGAACTGATAATTGTCTTTTCAGGCTTTCACATACCCTGTAAAGTGGTTATTGATAGTCTCATTTTATAGATAGGTAAAATGAGGCCCAGAGGGCTAGGTAATTCCCCTTGGCACTCATCCAGTGAATGATGGAACATAGGGATATACTCAGAGCTGTCAGATATTGGAGATCATGCACTATTTACTATGATAAACTGCATCTTGTTAAAATAGGGGGCCTGAAATTATTTCTAAGTCTTTTGATTTAATTAAGGTGCTTTTCAATGCATTTGAATAGGAGATATGACAAATATCATCTGATAAATGGTCTGTGACCCTACTCTAAATCAAGGAAAATGATAAGGTAAAAATAGATTCATGGTGTTGAATCATGAGTACATGGATTTAGCACTTGAGCTCAGTTGAGAATGCAGTGTCTTAATATGGGAAAAACCTGTTTCTTTGAAAATTGGCAGGTTTTTCTGATTCTTGGCTCTGAGGTAATATGAACAGGTGTGAAGTAAACAACTCTAACTTCATCTTAAATTTAAAACCTCAAACCTCAAACATTTAGAGCTTCCCTAGTGCTATGGTATCTCTCTGCTTCTTTTCTACTCCCAAGCCAGGTTCCTATGGTCTCTAATGATCAACTGCTAGGAACTAAGATTGCTAAGTACTTCACCATGAAAAAGCAACAGGAACTTAAGTTCTTGAACATTTTCTGATATGGAAACTTCAGTTAATCTAAGATGCTCACAGTCCCAGTCTCAGAAGAATGTAAATGTGTTTAAAATATATAAAATACATAAGTCAATCAATTACATTCCAACATTTTGTCAAAAATACTTTTTTTAGGAAATCACTAGTAGAGGAATACGTATTCTTTTTTCAAAATAGTAAGATAGGCTGGGTCTATATTATAATTTCAAAATATTGAAATTAAATATTTCAGTATATATGAAACACATGTGATATGAAAAGAGTTTTAATGAGTTCTGTTAATAATAGTCACAGGTACTTTATTGTGAAGATACTTCTAGTGTATTACCTATGATTTCTATATAACTAAATGCTAAATTTTAATAGTAGAAAAAGTATAATTTTTATTTCCATATAAGCTGTCAAACACTGAATTTTACCCATAGACTCTTACAAAAGCCTCTGAAGTCTTTGGTAGTTACTTTGAAAGGCAGTTCATCTTTAATCCATATAACAATGTGTGATAGGATTAAATGGTATTCCTCTTACAGTGGAGGTGTTGAATTTCAGAAGTGATTAACTTACGTGAATGATAAGGCTGGCCCTCCAACCAAATATCTTCTTGACTTGTTCTACTTTGCTCTCTACCAAAAAGCTTATCCCTACTATGCTTTTTTCCTATGAAAGCCATTACGTGTTCCCTAATGCTATGAAATCTCTCTGCTTCTCTTCTATGCCCAAGCCAGGTTCCTATCTCTAATATGCTAATGTCATGACATAATGTATTCCAACAGTTTATTTAGAATTCAGTCCAATATGCCTCATGTAGACCTTATTGTATTTGGAGTTTTGTCAAATGATTTCAGTGAAGATGTCATGAAGAGAACAGGTGAACCCTCTACAGAAAGCCTGAGTGGGGTCATAACAGCTACTTAATACCAAGAGAAGCAATAGAGTGAGTTTGCAATAGAAAATAGAACCCAGTCCAGGAGCAGTCAGATAAAATCTACAGAAGTCCTGCAGAGGAAAAAAAGCAAGCTACCATGTATCACATGACTTCTGAGAGACATTAATAAGGATGTTTCATCATCATTTGATAATAGGTTTAAAAGTTATGGCAATCCTAGCGGTGATAGAACAACAAATGTTTGGACAGGTTGAAGGCATGGCTTTAGATGACCCTGGAATCCCAGCTTTGTTGTGTTATGTTGGCCAGATTGTCTGACTCTCCCTATGCTACAACTTTCTTTTCTGAAAAGTGAGAGAAAAAGAATTCTTACGATATTAGTGGGAATGTGTAAATTAAATATGTAATTGTATACAAATGTTCTATGCTTCAATTCATTCATTAAAATGAGGATCATTAACATATATCTGATAGAATTTTTATATGGCTTTTATATTAAAGCCCTAGGACAGTGCCTGACACTTAGAACAATGTCTATCTTGTTTGTTTAGTGGAAATTTAAATCAGCTGTGTGATCTTGACTTTGAGTATATTGTATGAATTTTCTGGGCCCCTGTTTTCTCAGTTACAAAGTGGGGATGAGCCTTTCTTTATTTTGATGCCACAATTTGATGACTACATTTAAACTGATATTTCCTATTCAAAAACCTGAGCCCTTGATGTGAAAAGAAGCTTTTACCCAACCATAAGCCACTGTTTTGGGATATGGTGATTTCACTGTGATTGATTATTCTGGTTTTGGCATTCATTAAAACATCTTATCTGTCTTGCTATTTCAAATAGTCCTATATTTTTCAGAGTTATTCGATTTTCTGGATTTTCTGGATGTGTTTACTTTTTTTTTTCATTTGCTTAAAAGTTTTTCTGTTACATTTACTTTTGATGCAATCCCATGAGTGCATCCTTGAGCATTATCATATGTGTCTGTTTTACATTATTATAAGGGAATACCGAAAGCAACTATCTTCATTAAACACAAAAGGTTTATTTAACAGAGTTTTGGATGTTTGGATCCAAATTTCTTAGTTCAGGTGTACAAGAGCCATCTCTTGATGGCATCATCTCATGATACACAACAGATGGCAGTGAGCAAGGGTGGGAGAGTATGTGGGGGAACAAAGCCAACACTCAGGGCTTTATAAGAATGTAGGCAGGACCAAAGGGAGGCTTGGTTAACAACCCTGTTACAACTACTACTCAGCAGTCAGTGAATTCAGTTATGAGAGCACATTTTCCCTCGGCCCTCCCTTTCCCTCCTCTGATAGCTAAGGACCTCCCAATATGTCCCACCCCCTAGTAGCACCACCCTGCATAACAAGTCTTTAGCACATGGGCCTTTGGGAGACATAACTAAGTAGATAAACCACCACAAACAATAGAATAACTCTCAGCAATGAAAGAGAAAATGAGAAATCACAAAGGTCTTACATGAAAAGTAACTTGTTATGGAAATTCATTTTATTTTGTCTAAAAGCATACTTAAATGAGTAGAAAATCGGGTATATTTAATACCCAATACCTATCTAATCAGTACATTATTTGCAGTTTGCTTCTAACATTTCTGAAAACACTCCATTACACTATACATTCCCTTTAAAATCTTGTTTAGGTTAAAGGTTTTTTTTTTTTTTTTTTTTTTCTGAATTTGCCAGGTTTATAATTTTGGTTCAAACCTACTTCAAGCAATTAGTTCTCATGATGTAGGGTTTAACAGTGTAACACCCATGAAGAGTAGACATGTTGCATGGGGCAGTGTGGCACATGCCTGAAATCCCAGCCACTTGGGAGGCTGAGACAGGAGTATGAGACCAGCTAGGGGATCTTGGTAAATTCCTGTCTCAAAAGGGGCATGGAATATAGGTCAGTGGTAATATTTAGCTGGCATTCTCTAGGCCCTGAGTTTGATTCCCAGTGCCATCATCAGAGAAAAAAAAAAAAAAAGATACTTGATCTTAGTTGGTCCACTTCTAGGAAGCTGAAAAAGCTTCTTTTAAGTCTCTTATTGCTATGAAATTCTACTCAACCTCCAGAATTCCATTATGCCTATCTAAAAACAAGCAAACACATAGAAAACAAATAAAAACACTTCTTATGGAATTCATATCAATTTCAAGTCCTTGACATATCATTTATAAGAAAATAATTTGGAAAAAAAAAAGCTGGGATTAGGTAAAAGCTGCTTTCTCTCCTCATCTTTCATTCTGCCTCACTGGGCCTGAGTATCCTACCCAGTTACTCTTTAGACATCTTTCCTAACGTGTGTGTGTGTGTGTGTGTGTGTGTGTGTGTGTGTGTGTGTGTGTGTTTAATTGGAACTAACCATGTGATCTTATCCCACCAAGAACACATTCACTCTTATCTATCCCAATACCTTGAACATAGTACCCACTCACCTCTGGTTCTTTGCCACTAGACAAATGCCAGTTTTTGTTTGGAAACTCATGGGCCTCATGGCCCATAACCATCCTGTGTGTCATTAGAGCACTTGTTTGGTATTTCAATTTTATCACTCTGAGCTCCAGCGAATCAAGAGTGCCTTATTAAGTCAGGTTGCAATTGAATTTTGCATGTGTCTTTTAAGCTCACTGTTCTATGAATTCCTCTGAAGTGACCATGGCTTATTCAGCTTTCAATCCCAAGTCCACACAATTCTGGCACAGAGTAGATACCCAGCATGTTTTTTAAATAACTGAATAAACTGTGTCCTAACTTTTTGTGTCAATTTGAATGGTTTGTGGGACCATGAAATTGCTCCAAAGGAGGAGAATAATTGATCCTTTCAGATTGGACACTATCAAGTAAGTCACAGTCCAGTTCAGCATTTGCTGTGTTAAAATTGAGAGTGCTCATTCTTACAGCTGTGCACACTCTCGCAAACACACACTAGCCTCAGATTCCTGTATATAATATAAACAGTGAGTTAAATTGTATACAGGGAAAAATATCAACAGGTGACCAATTAGCACCACAAGGAAATCATGTTTATTCTTGTGACTTCCAATAGAGAAGCTTCTCACAGCTCAGCGGGAGACAGATCTGTACTTGAGAGCTGCTTCAGTGCAATTTGGGGAGACCTAGAGTATTGCTTGTTCATACTAAGTGTAACATTCTTAAATGACTCAAAATAGGAGAGTGAGTACCTTTGGACCTATTTCTCAGGTAGATATTAGATAGGATGATCTTCAAGTCCACCCATTTGTTTGGCTCTCTTGAGCATCTTATTTTGGATAATCCAGCTCCTGGATAACTTCCTGTGGGGCTATAGAACTAAAGCATAGGTCAACTGTTTTATTCTCAGTTCTAAGGTTGAAAAGCCCTTATTTAGAGTAAATTTAAATTTGGCTCCATTATTCCTATAATCTTTCCATACATTCATGATATACCATTTTATACATATAGGAACTAATCCTCATCATAGTTAAATAACCATAGTCCTGCCAGCTGGTTGTGTATTTTTTTAATAGCATGGGTCAAATCCCTTCAAATATTTATCTAAATTATTTCTCTTCATTTTTCTAGCTGTTAATCAAGACTTGAACATTTTCCCTGAAGTGCTTGTTACATCAGTTCCCTCTAACACTTCCCACTGCAACATGTTGCTTAGCAAACTTGTGCATGATTTATTTGGTTCAAAACTCAGTACTTCCTGTCAAATTGGTTACTATTAATAATTGTTTTAAAGCTAATGAAAATTATCATTTGTTTACTAATGCAGTGGCCAAATAAACACAAATACCTATTTTATCTGCATCCTTAGTTCTATGATAGTGCCTTTTTAAAATATAAAATAACATTTTCTAGCTATAGATTCTCATTAGTTTATATATTTAATAGGATTTTATTAGTGTATAGGAATGGAGAAACAAATATGAAATAGGAGAAATAATTATCAGGATGTGACATTAATTGTATATAAGGTGTGAAAAAACAAGGATTGTGAAAAATATCATTTGTGTGTGGTATTGTGGATTGGATTCAGGGATGCTCTATGAGCAAAATCGCCAGTCCATTTTACTTATTTTAATTTTGAGGTAGGGTTTTGCTAAATTTCCCAGGCTGGGTTTGAACTTGTGATCCTCTAGCCTCAGCTTTCTGAGTAGCTGGGATTACAACTATGTATACCACTGTTCCCAAATGGAATAATTTTGTATCTGGTTATGCCTTTGGGGAATGGTAGCACAGTTTATAAGCTTGTGGTCAATAATATGATTATACAATTGACATAGAAGTAGAGCATCTATGTAGAGATAAGCCTTTCAAAATATGGGTCTGAGGCATCATAAAAAGGTCCATACTTGCATGAATTTTGAAATAATAAGGGTAACTATGAAAGTTGAAGCTGATGAAGTAGATAAGACCCTGAAACATGTATACATTGAGAATTAAAATACTTCACAATAAATTATCAGAAACCAAGTTACTGGTACAGGCAAAGGAAGAGTAAATTTCAAAAAGAGCTTACAAACAATTAGGAAACTTCTTTCCTCTTAAAATCATTTTCCTTAGAAAGCCCATATGGGCCTACACTGAACAAAGTGCTCTGATTCATTATTAATAATTAATCATTATTTGTATATGCCTGAAATTTCATTTATACTTCCCTCTGATACTAAATCATTCCTATCCTTCAAGATTTAGGTTCCATGAAGATCATTACCACTTCCTAGAGACTTTCTTGAGCACTCGCTTCCCTGAGCAGGTTCCCCAGCACACTTTGGGTCTGGATTGTTTTATTAGGTGCTTAAGATTATTGTAACTTTTGAGTATCTGTCCAACTGTGATCCAGGCACATCCTGTTGCCTCATATACAGAGGACTGAGGAGGGCAGGAGAAAGAGGAGGTGAGGGTTGTATTATTGATCAATACTCACAAGCAGGGTAGCACCTGAATTAGAAAAAAAAAAAAAATTGATAGGGTTGTGTTCAATATATTATAATAACCGAGCAATCATAAAACTGATTTATTTTCTGTGCTGGCCCTATGACACAATATGACACGGTAATAATTTATTGATCTATAGATTAAAGGTACTCAATGAGCTTTTTCAACCACTAAAATATTATGCCAGAGATATCACAAGCTTCATTCAGTTCCTTTGTCCCTAGATATTGTTGCATGGATAGTGATAAAATGCTCATTTACTAATAAAATTCCCTGACTATAAAACTATAATCACTTATTAGGACAAGATCATGACTTAACTATGTCACTGTGTCTCTTGGTTTGATAGGATGTATTTTAAGACAACCAAGAAGATCAAAAAAAAAAAAAAAAGAATTTTAGTTTTCAAGTTAGAAATGTTTTTCTTAATAAAATTTGAAAACACAGCATGTAAAATGTTCATCTAAAGTAATTCATCTAAAGTCAAGAGTCATGTTTTCTTCTTGTCCTGTCTTACTCTTCTAACAAAAGGCCAGGGAGGGGTTTTGGGCAATATTGTAACAGCCACCTTCATAGGGCTTTATTTACCAGCGAATTCCCTGTTACGGATTAGAAGTACCAGATGCTTGCATTACTATTCACATTAGTATGACTTCAGGTCTTTAAAAGAAATCCAGTCTTTTATTTGCCACTTTAATTTTTTTTGTCAACAAATAACATGTTCCCTTTAGCTGATAGAAACTAAATAGAACTACAGGACATTAAAAGAAGAATTTGTCAAAGGTATAAATACTTTTGCAAATAGGGCTCCGGATCCTGATTTTTTTCTCAGATTTTCAGACCAGCTTAACTGCTGGTCATTTTCTTCCGGGTGTGATCAACTATATCAAACAGAAGCCCCGACTTGAAAGTCTTTCCTCTTTCTCATTCTCTGCCTTTCTCCAATATTTTTATTTGTTCACATAGTCCTGCAGAGTTCATCTTATAAAAGTCACTTGAATTTCTTCATGATCTCCATGCCAATATCTAGAACCCTAACTAGGCCTCATCAACGTAGGTTGCCATGAAATGAAATGAATAAGGACTTCAGAAAATTTAAAAAAGTCAGCTTCAAAGTCCTGACACACATTTTTCCAACTGTTCAACAAATGATAGAACGTGACTCTCACAATAGTTATAAGAATGAAAAGTTGTTTTTTTTTTTTTTTTTTTTTTTTTTTTTTTTTTTTTATTACATAGTTTCCAGGAGTGCTCAAAGAATGGTAGTGAATTCAGGATAAATATCCAGGCCATCTGGATTAAGCTAAACTATTGTCAAATTGTTGAGATGGATAAAGTTATTTTCTCAAAAACGGCCAAAGGAATATGTAGAAAATTTACACTTAAAAAATTCATGTAAAATATCAACTCTACTTGTTTTCAAATTAATGTGAAACTAATGAAATCTCAAATTCTCACAACATAGACTGTTTTAAACATAATTTTCAGTGGTGAATTTATGGTAAATGAAAATTCATACTTTAGAGATTGAAGTGATTACAATCTCCAAAATATACTTTTGATATACATGTCCTCACTCTTTTAAATATCAGTATAAATAAATAATTGGCATGCACATTTTAAAGAATGTGAATGTTCACAAAGACCAGAGAAAAATTAAATGTATTCAAATATCAACAATAAGAAACTTATGCAATATATTATAAGACATTAACATGGAGTAGTATGCAACAATTTAAAGTTATAATTCAGTGGAAATTTGAGGTCAGGGAAATTAATTATGTATTATAGAGAAAGTAGATTGTGACATCAATTGTGTTTTAAAAATAAGTCTCTGAATTGAAAAAAAGACTGGAGGACAATCATCAGCATCTGTCAACACTGTCTGTCATGGGTGGTATAGACTTATTTCAGATGTTACCAGGGGTGACATGTTCCTGGTTCAGTTGTAACTACTGAAGTGATCAGCGTTCTCCATCCAGAAAGCCAGTTGTCAGATCACCAATTCTCAAGTCCACTTGTGCAATTGATTCCCTTCCCACTGGGGAATTTTTAAAATAACACTCAAACTCCCATCTTAGACCTCCAATTCCAATTTCTAGAATAGGAAG
The DNA here is from genome assembly GCF_047511675.1 of Marmota flaviventris. NCBI lineage: Eukaryota > Metazoa > Chordata > Mammalia > Rodentia > Sciuridae > Marmota > Marmota flaviventris. Next base: position 69,078,695 of record NC_092506.1, on the reverse strand, counting down.
ACGGAAATGTGTATGTCTTATTTCAATAGGGAACATTACCAGAAAGAAATAAAATGGAAATTATAAAGTCACCTGCCTGCTTCCATTGTCCTTAACCCATCAGTCCATCTTCCCCCTATAGGTATTGCTCTTGGTCCAATTGTGTAGTGTGAAAATTAAACAATATTGTTTAAACCATACAATATGTAAGGTTTAATGGTTTAATAATGATATCTCTATAGATTGCCATCTGTCATTTTTAAAATTATAATACATTTGTTTATTTACCAAAGGTAGCTAGCTGCTTTAATTTAGATGGAAAGGGGTACCATATGGAACAATTCCTTTAAAACAATGAAACAGATGTGTGAAATATTCTTGTTCTGTCTTTTAAATTCCATCATCACCATATAACAGCGTAGTCTCATTTTAGACAATTTTTTAACATTGTTCTTTACCTTCCAGCTCAGTAAAAATTTTATGATCAAGTTTATGTTCAATTCTATATTAGATTTTATTTGCATTTTTGTCAGTTAATTCTGAGGATTTCTAAATTGGTAAAAGTTTTTATTTTATGTTATTTATTATTTTTCTTTTTTAGGCCTGTTAGGATTTTGTTTTGTTTTTGTTGAATCATTTTCTGTTGTTTGTAGGATACCACTGTAGATGTAAGATGATGAGTGTCCTTAGCTGCCATTTCAAATCAAATGGCCTCTAGATACTTTAATAATCAGGCAGAGGAGAACGACCCTCCCATTTCTACTAAATTGATGATTTTAATAATAAATTTGAAAGCCAATCCCACTTTCCAAATGAAGTTACTAGCTCTTAAGTAAAAGAATAAGAAATGTTTAAAATAGAAAGTTCATGCTTTACCTTTTTTTAAAAACAATTTTTAAGTGTGTCTGGCAAGATTATTTCAAAAGTGTTCTAAATTCAAGTTGCTTTCTATTTGCCTACAATCTTGTCCTCCTGTTCTCTTGAAATAGCCTGAAACATATTCCTTTCAGAAAATATGGCTTTTTTTTCCCCGGTAGAAACCTCGGCTCTTGCCTGCACTTTTCAAAGAATAATGACGTTTAGCTAACATGCTGTAAATGGACTGTGGCCAGCAAGCGTCCCCAGCTTGTATTCATCATTTGGCTGGTGTGCGTGAATACTCAAGGCATGGCCAGGGAGGGCAAACTTCTGAAATGGTGGCAGGGGCTTCTCATAATTTAAAATGGGATGGAGATAAGCAAACCCATTTCTCCAGGACCTTTATAGCTTAAAAGTGCATTATTTCTGTCCATAAAACAGAGAACCTGCTGTGTGGTATTTGTAAACAGCAATTTTGTTCGTAAAAACAACATAAACCTTTTATGTGCCTGATGCCCATTTCCTAACAGCTTTTTGTTGAATGTGTCTCACATACAAATTGATGCAGGGACAGAAAATATATGCTCTATGCAAATAGTGTTTCCTACTAGTTGCTATGATTAATCAAATAGGGCCATCTATCTAATAAAATTACATCTCATGCAAATTCATGGTGCCTGTGCCACAGCTGTCTAGGGCTGCTGCTCTTGCTGCTGCTGCTCCCGCTGCACAGCATGGATCAACCTCTCGTGTATGGAATTCCTGCATGTTTCATATAATAGATGGGGTTAGCCTAGGGACTTGCTAACACTTCCTTTTGCGTTTTAGCATCTTTTAGTCAATGGTTTCTGCAGGAGCCCATCTAGAGAAGAAGTAGCCTTTTCTATTCTGGAGATTCAACTGCAGCTCTATCACATACAGCAGCATTAAAGGGGAAAAGGAAAACTCTAAGGTTCAGATCTTAGCAATTTTAGATTGTAATCACTATAATGAGAATTATTGAACCAGCAAGGTAGCTGACTGACTGTGCACATCTGGTCTGTTCATCTGTTTCTGGAGATTAGACATTGGATGGGGCCTCAACACTGAGTTCTATGTTGGTATTAGTAGCTGAAATCTGCTTTTCTTTGTTGTTTGGTTGATTCATTCCTGCTTTATTAGATACAGGCCTTCACCTAATAGTGTACATTATTGGAAACAGCATAGACTTTGAATTACAACTCTGCCATTTTCTAGATATACAAGTAACTTAATCATTCTGAATCCACACTTCATATTGTTTGGCATACCCAAATTCTCATGTCCTTTTGGTCTCTACTTTGCTGTTTTGTTTTTATTTCCTTTTCAGAAGTCTTTCCTGATCCTGAAGATCAAACCAGCAGTCCTTCCTGTCTGACCCTTTAAAACTGGTTGCTTATAATTATTTTATTGACTATCACATTGTTTAACAGTTGCTTTTTTGTCTTGCCATTATCACATTCTTTAAAATCAGAAACTGTGGGCTGGGGATGTGGCTCAATGGTAGCACACTTGACTAGCATGCGTGAGGCACTGGGTTTGATTCTCAGCAACACATAAAAATGAAATAAAGATATTGTGTCCACCTAAAACTAAAAAAATAAATAAAAATCGGGGTGCTGGAATTGTGGCTCAGCGGTAGAGTGCTCTCCTAGGACGGGTAGGACCCGGGTTCGATTCTCAGCACCACATAAAAATAAAGGCATTGTGTTGTGTCCATCTACCAAAAAAAAAAGATTCATATTCTCTCTCAAAAAAAATCAGAACCTATGTCTTGATCATTCATTTCTACACTGTGACTTGCAAAGTACCTAGAAGATTTTGATGATTAATGAAAGTTTGTTAAGTGTAGAATCAACATGAATATGTACCAAGACACTCAAGTTGCGAGAAATGACTCCTTTACTTTTCTCCTATATGCAATATACATGAATTCATATTCACAATCTAGAGCTATCTGGAAATCTAACCTTGGTTAAAGTATAAGAAAAGAAGCCAGGTATAGTGGTACATGACAGTAATCTCAGCTACGCAGAAGTAGGAAGATCACAAGTTCAAGACCATTCTGGGCAACTTAGCAAGTTCCTATCTCAAAATAAAAAGGAATGAAGAGTTTTACTAAACCACCCAAAAGAAGAAACTTACGCTGGCCATGGTGGAACATATCTGTAATACCAGTTGCTTAGCAAGTTCAAAGTTGGCCTCAGCAACTTACAAGGCCCTAAGCAACATAGTGAGACCCTGTCTCAAAAAAAAAAAAGAAAGGGGGGGAGGGGGCTGGGATGAGGTTCAGGTATTGAGTGTCCATGGGTTTAATCCTTGATACTGGGGAAAATAAATAAAAAGGGGGGTGGGGGGGTGGGTATAGGGAGAGACGGGGGACAGGAAAAGGGAGGAACTGGGGAATGAAATTGACCAAACTGTACTATGTACATATTCCATAGTGCACCTTTATATCTTCACTTATATATATCAAGTGCCAAGTATAAAAAATGGAACACCAGTAGCAAAAAGGAAATGGGGAGGGAGGAGAGGGAAAGAGGAAGTACTGGGGACTGAAATGGAGCAAATAATACTCCATGTATGATCATGTGAAAATTAATCACTATTATGGATAATTATAAAGCACTAATAAGCACATCTTTTCAAAATGGGGCTGGGCTTGTAGCTCAATCCTGTAGCACTTACTCAAAATGTGTGGAACTTTGGGTCAATCTCCAGTACAAACCAAAAGCAAAAATAGGGTATCATATAGCAAATTCTGTGCTTATAGTCCACGCAAGCTAAAGAAGTGCTTACTGATTTTTAAAGTCATCATAATGACACTATTTCAGCTCTTGAACTCACGTGAGCCATCAAAAATTATGCTATTCTGCTGTTCCAGGATGGACATGGGGTTAACTTAGTCCCAGTCTCTGAAAACTCCAGTGGAATCATTTTGCCTCATCTGTATTTCTCCTGTTATGTGATAACACCAGTGATATTCAGAGTCCCTCAAGGGACCTATAATGCTCAGTGTTCCCAGATAAGGAAGGCAACACTTTCCCCATCATCTGAATGCTACCCCTGATTTTCCCAGATTGTTAGTCACCATACCCAGCTAGGCAATGACCTGGAACATGTGGGGCACAGGAATAAGGCCTTTTGAACAGGCTATACTGCATAAAATGTAACAAATTCCAACTTCACCTTGATAAAAGAACCCAGATTTATTGGAACCAAATTGAAAAATGTTTTTCTTATTCCTGCAGTAACGAGAACAAGACAGAATTCAAGTTACAAAAATAATCTTGCTATGAATAACTGAATGTGTTAATTAAGTTAAATACCCCTTATCATAGTTACGAAGTTGATAAAATATGGTGGACATGTTCTGTCCTCACCTTTTCAAAGCATCTATCATTCACAGCATTCTGATTGTGCACAATGGGTTTGACTATGCTGCACCCCTTGCCACATTGTGTCTATGTGCATTGTACCAGATGTTTAGTATGTTGATCAGACTCCAATTAATACGCTGAAGTCCCTTAAGCTTCAAGTTCTCCCTTAGGAATCGGTTTTAATCATTTCTACCTACATTTCTCTAAGCTATTAGGGTATCCATTTTGAGCATTGATGTTGCTCAAAGGTTGTCATTCAGAAAAGCAATAATCACAGCATAGCAGCTTTTGACAGTTAGGGTCCCAGATTCATATAGATCAAAGTTTTCATCCAAAATTTGTTAGTCACTACAGTTGTACCTTTTGAGCCCCCAGCATGTCTAAGATGTGATTTCCTTGCCCTTAAGATAAGGAATAATAGTAATTAAGTCAATGACTTGTAATAACGATTACATGAGACATGGTGTAGTTCTTACCACAATACTAAATATTGTTATCTGTTCTCTCACAAAAATAACCCAGTTTCTCTGTGCGTAGCTTTTACAGTACAGTCATTTTTACTTATAAAGCAGCACAACTGTATATCAAAGGAATTTACATATCTGGCTAACTACTTAGTTCAGTATACAGGTAGTGACTTCCCACTGTCTGGTTTGGTACTAGTCTAGAAGGTCTTAAATATCTTTAACTTCTAGATGGATAAAATGAAATAGTCCAGTCATAATACATATAAATATTTATTAAGTCATTTAAGAAATGGCTGTCTGGCAGGTATGGTACTAGGTGGAGTGAGTTCTGACACTGAGCCTGAATCAATAAGGAAAGGTTTCCCAGGTATGGGAGATTTTGAGTTTTGAGAAATAAGTGGGCTGTAAAGAGGGTGGTAAGGGTGTTCTAGATGGATGGAAACACACATACAAAGATAAACATTCCAGTGGATGGGAGTTGCTCAGAGTGGTGGAGAACTACTAAAGATGAGAAGGAAGAGGTTGCTGGGGAAAAGATAATTGCTTTTATGAGATGCTAGGGAGGATGAGCTTTAAGCACAGAGGAGAGATCCTCAGGTACACAATGACTTAGGAATTTGACTTTCAAATGTACTCTAGCCAGATGTGTGGTGGTGCACACTTGTAATCCCAGAGGCTTGGGAAGCAAACGTAGGAGGATCACGAGTTCAAAGGCAGCCTCAGCAATTTAGTGAAGTCCTAATAAACTTGGTGAGACTCCTGCCTTAAAAAACAAAAACGGCTGGGGATGTGGCTCAGTGGTTAACCACCGCTGAATACAATCCCCTGGTACCCAAAATAGAAAAAAGTAACATTATGTTAACCACAATTCAGTATTCTTTTCCTTCTTCGTGAAGATATTGTCATGGCATTAGATATACCCCCTTTGGTAGATGAGCAAAGTAAGTCCATTGGAGCTGAGAGTTGAAAATAATAATTTGTTCTTTTTCCATTAGAGGTTATAACTGATGATAAAGTTGGAAGACACAAATATGATTTCCATATCACAAAATTAAATACAATTAGAAACAAGGGAAAATTTTACTAAATGCCAATCAGATATACCTGGCAGTATAGATACTTTATATTTAATCATTAATCCCCATTCATCCTACATTGTTATACAGTGTCTTAAAATAAATATCCAGGTGATAGTGCCTAAACTGAGAAATTGGTATTTGCCTAGGATTTTATAGACAGTGGGACCAGAAGTCAGAGGTGTATTCAAGGCTCGCTGGATCCAACATTGCTCCTCCTTTCCTCCACCAAAACAAAACAAAACACTGCATTACAGAAGCATGACCCTCTTGGGAAAATAACTTTGTTATCTTGCTACTGGGAATTCCTCTAACTTGGGGGCTGAGAATTGAATTAGACTGAAGATTAAAATAGTAAAGAGGTATAGATGAAGATACATGCCCCTGGGAAGGCAGAAAATTTCATTGCAGAACTTCATCAGACCCAATGCTACCCTTGCAGATATTGCTTGGCAGGTATCATTGAAAAAGAGAATAGGGTGTAATGGTTGGTGAGGAGAGCTAACTGGCACAGACTAAGTAAATTCCTACATCTGAGTCTCATAGCTGCTTCATAAGGGTGTGAGATTGAATAAATAGTCCTCATTAACCGGAAAAGGAAAACACTCAATGTGTCCATGCAATGGCTCCAAATACAATTTTTTAGAGTATAACCAACAGTCAGAAAAGATGCATTAATTATCTATTTCATTTCATGTTGAAAATGGGGCATAAATCAATCACAATTAAATCTCCCTTCAATTTTGATCTAATTTTAGAGCTGTACAGAGGGCTGAAAAGTGGAAAATTATGTAACGGGAAATAACATGTATACTTACTTTCAGAGGACTTTCCCCAGTTCCTGCCAGATACATTTTCTGTGGTTTCCAAAGCTTTTTCAGTATCCCTTTGCTATTAAGAGGCATCATTTTTCATGTGAGAGAGTCTGTCATTTTTCATTTTCATCTAGTATCCTTCTAGGCTCCCAGTTGACTTGGGCACCTTGTCCCATTTCTGTAAGGCAGCCTAAGCCGAAGCAGCCATCCCCTGCAGGGTCATTTCTCTTGATTGTTGGCAGATCGGATTAAACTGAAGGCATGAGGTACTTTAGTTAGCCTTAATTAGGGCCTGCAGTACATGTGTTCTGTTCCAGATGAGACAACTTGATGAAAAAAGCAGCAGGAATTCATTAGAAAACAAGTAAATAAGGCATTGTTAAAGATGGGGGCAGAGGAGAAGTCAGTAAAATGCTTGGAAAACAGATTATCTGTTTTCAAGCTGCAAAGAGGCAAACCATGACTCTAAAGTACGTGAGAACCTAAGCTGCACGATTTCTAACAGCAACTTGTCACTTAAGTTTTTGTTTATGGTTAAAAAAAATAAGTTGCTATATAATTAGTGTTCTTGTTCAGAATGGAACAAATCATAGCAGTGCTTAATTTGTCAATTTGAATGTCTTATAAAATCATTATACCTTCTAATTATTGAGTACTTACTATATGCCAAGAATATAGAGAGGGAATTTTACAATATTTTCCATGCAGTTCTTATATATACATTGCAAGAGATCAGTGTTATTTTGCTATTTTATATATCAGAGAGCAAACATGGGAAGTTGAATACCTAGTCTAACAACCCTGGCTCATAGGTGGCAGAATGCAGGTTTTATTGTAGGTACTGCATGCGTTTTGGTTACTCAGGAGTAGAAGTGTCAGAAGAAGAAAGTTGTGGGTGCTAGACCTGTAGAGACCTCTAACAATACCGACAAATCGTTCTTAAGACTTCTTACTTTTATTACTTTCCTGTAAGTTTGTGATAGGTACTGACACTCTTCAGGAAATATGTGACATTTAACAGTTATTAAGCATAAATAACTGAGAAAATGAAGGAAACAAAGTTGCAAAAATTTTAAAGCACATCAAAAAGATCAGCATCAATTTCCCAGTAACCCAATCCTCTCCCCAAACCAGGATAAATTGGGATTATAGCAGTCATACTGCAATACTCTCTGGCTCCTACCCTCTACTTGCCTATTTCAGTAAGTATCTCAGGTTCCTAATTGAAAAAAAAAAAAAAAAAGAGTTATGCTAGTCCATGGGTCTGCAGATTACAAAGTGCCAGTGTGGTGCACAGTCTGTTACATGGACTAATGAGCAATCTTATGGCCCATGTGGCTGTGCAACTTTTGAAGTTTCTATGGTTCATTGGGATTACCTAATATAATGACAATCAACTGTGTATTTTTTACCCCAATTTTGTTTGCAATTACTTTGGTTGATGCATAGCATTGATAAATTTTTCTTAGGGTCCTACATTTCAGTATGAAATACTGGAATATTTATCAAAGTGAAAATGAGGATTCTATTTTTCTTTTAAAATTACATATTGTGGCCATTTTCTTTCAAGGAGAATTCCTTCAAATGTTACTGAACAAAAAAATTATCCAATTCCAAAAGATTTACTTATTTAGTTTAGGAATAGGGGGAACCACTCAATGCATGTACATGATAACCCAGATTCCCTATTTTAGGAATATTCTCTCTGATTTGGTAGCTTGAAACATAAGACATACTTCCCGGTCCCTTGAAGACATAAATTAGTGTATGTATTTCTGGGGCATCTAGGCTCACAGATTCTAATTGCAATTCCATTAATATTCCCCACCAATTAGGCATTCTTAGTCACTGATTTAGTTAGTGCTTACACCATATCCCAGAGGTCAATACACTGGTCCTTTAAGGAGTATCTACCCACCTCTGTTCTGAGTCTTCTAAAGGAACTTTCACCATCCTATCAGGAAAAGCCCTTCAAAGTGATGGTGAGACATACAAATCCCATGAGTGTAAGCCTATTGTCACATTTTATTCACTACAAAATGCATTCAGTGATCAAGAGCCATATGGAATGATGATGATGAATAGGTATTCTGTAAGTTAGTAGATGGTGATTTCAAGAAAATTTAGCAGGTAGGGAGGGTAAATATGTATTTAGCATCAGTGTCTTCCAATGAAAACAAGGTTCTTCTTTTTTCTTTTGGAAATCAACCTGCCTGTAGGTGGCTTACCCCCTAGAGAATGATTGTATATGGAAGAAAGTATGCTTAGTGTTGATCTATGCTCTTGGTTGTCTGGGAAGTCATCAGTAACCATAAACAGATCCTCATTAGTAAGTGAAGTTCTGTTTATCAAGAGAACACAGAATCCCTATGCTTTCTGCCAGGACAACTTTTTGGGTCATGAGCTTCCTGGGGAGAAAAATACAGGAGAGGTTGGGGGGAAAAAAGTATGACTAATGATTTCAAGTCTACTGGTCATGTGATTATTAAGATCCTCCTCTGAGACTGCTCATTGGTGAATAATCATGAGAAACATGTATCTTCATACTCTTTCTATTCAGAGATGTCTGGGCATCTCTATTCATTCTTTGTACTAATTTTGGTCATGTCTCCTTTAGCATACAGTCTCACCATTAATCACTGCCCATGACTCAATGTGTACATGTATAACATTTGCACAAAAACTTTTATAAGTGAACAGTCAGGGTGCTATTGAATTTCTTCCCTTTGGGAGAATTTTTCATCACCATTGTCTTCCAATACTTCCCCTGAATAAGAATACAGTTGTGATTCAGATTTATAGGGTTAGAACCATATGATTTCAGTGGTACATCAAATTTTACAGAACCACCTGTAAGCTTGATTAATTTATTCTTCCTCAGTCAACTGTCCAAAGAGAATACTCTGAATTCATAGACACATGTCAGGAGGGAGAGTTTCATATAACAGCATTGACCATGGGCTTCTATGCCACTCATTCATATTACTTACATGTTTCTTCATAATGTGCCTAAGCCCAGTCTTTTCTACTAAATTTACATAGATAGAATGCCATATATACAACATATGCTTTAGTGGATCAGACAAAATCCAGGTCATAGTAAACAAGTAGACTGCATAGTGAATTATAGATTCATTGACACATTCATGGAATATGATGCAGAGTTTCAGTACCAACACAGATATTCTCTCAAAATATAAAGGTTGTCTATAGAAGACAGCATAGCTTTGCTACAAGTCTAATTGTATGTGCTTTGACAAAGCCTGTCAAATGCTCCCTGTAGCATTAATGTCTCCCATGAATAATACAAACACATCTAGATGTGCTGGGTCATTCAGCCTAAGCAGCAGCACAGCTTATATAAAACCCTGTACCCTGTTGTAATTTATTCTTATTCTGGGCCCTGCCCCAAACTGATAGCTTCTTGTGCTCCTTAGTAAATGAATGAAAGTGGCATGGAAAAATGAAGTATGTGTTACCTCCAAAATCAAAAGAGCTCCATTAAGCATCTTGCCACCTTCTTATGGCAGGAGTGTATTAAAACAACACTTAATTTTATTGCAGAAGATTTCTCTTACCATGCTTCAGACCACTGGGAACCTAAAAACTTTACCTGATTTGATGGTTCTGGAATTTTGTGGATTTTTTCTCCATCTCTGCAGACATGTGATGTCCTATGGAATGGAGAGATGATCAAGATCTCTAAAGAATAGATTATGAAATAAGAATGGTGCATTTATGTAGCCCTGAGGATGAATAGTGAAGATATATGCTGGCTCTTCCAGCTGAGAGTAAACTGCTTCTGATGAGCTGTACTAACAACTAGAGAGGGGGAGAAAATAGATGGGGTGGGGGGATGTAAAAATCAATATTTACATACCAGGTAGCAAGATTGCATTGATTTGATCCAACAATGAAATCACACTTAGAGACGAGCTGAAATTGGAGTCACTGCAAAAATAAAATTTATAAGCCACTGTCATTCTCCAAGATTCATATTCTCTACCAGCCAGAAAGATGTGTTGAAAGGGATGGGGGAGGAATTGGCACCCCTGCATTTTCAAAGCACTCATTGTTGCTCACTGATTTCTGTGATCCACACAAATATAATGCTGCTTTTGGTGTAGTATTTTGGTAAAAAGAAGAAGTGCTTGCATCATCTTCTTTTTATACCTCAAGATACTCATTCTAAAGATTGTAGAACCCATGGGGAAGGATTCTACTTGCTGAATATGTCTATCACAATTTAACATTCCATATCTGGGAGAATTTAAAGCTCTAAGCTCATCGTCCCCTACCACCATGTTTTCCAAATCATTTAGAAGCAAACAGTCAATCCAAGTTTATACTTATTTCAAGTAAAATATTTTAATAGAACACAAACACTTGGTTACAAAAATACTTGATGGACAAAAGATTTATCTTCCCTATACAATTAATTTATTACTGGGTGTAATATGATTTTAATTTACTTTGCCACAACTACTATTCATATTTAGAATATTTGATATTTGGTGTCCTGCTTACCACTGGAAAAGGTATTAATTATGAAGTGCCAAACCTATTGACTTCATGGTCTAATACCAAATACAAAGACATCAGGTTTTTTTTTTTTATAGATTATATAATCAACTTCTACTAGTTCATGATGTCAAATTCTTATAATAAATACTTACATGTACTTATATATATGACATGTGTATATACATATATATAGATAATAGATATTAGATCAGAAAAGCAACCCCAGAGAATATGCAATTAATTCAGAAAACTCATTAAAGTTCTGTATCTGTTGAATTACTTCTAAAAATTCTAAATGAAATTCTATTAATGTTTAAATTAGAAAATCCAAATCACTAGGACATTTTTTGAAAAATGAATGAAAAGATAGATGGAATTGTATGTGTAGTATGTGTATCTGTTTATACATTTACATCTCATTACTCATCTATAGTTATATATACATTAATGTTCATTTACACATGTATGAATGCATATATGTAAGTGTGCACATATGTCCATACATATAGATTTGTTTTACAAATTCAATATTATGCAATTATAAAAGCTGATTTCAGAATCCCTGTAAAATTGGTATCTCTGTATATAGTCCTGAAGTCAGTAGGGCAGGCAATTGAGAATAGAACATGCATATGAAATGCCAGAACCTAGAAAAGCCAGAAACTCCAAGGTCAAACTAGGACCTCAGTCTCTTACTCCCTTCAAAGCTTCAGATTTATTTATTTACTTTTGGTACCTGGGATTGAACCCAAAGGCACTTAATCACTCAGTCTCATTCCCAGCCCTTTTTAAATAACTTTATTTAGAGACAGGGTCTTACTGAGTTGCTTAGTGCCTTGATAAATTGCTGAAGCTGGCTTTGAACTCGCTATCCTCCTGCCTCAGACTCCAAAGCTTCTGGGATGTACCACCATGCCAGGTTAAAGCTTAAATTTTAATGTTGGGATTATTCTACAAAAGCATGATTACTACCCTTCATCATAGAACAAAATATGCACCTCCATGAATCAGAAGTCAAAATTCAGCAGAAAATCAAGGTTCTGTAGGCCCAGCTGTTGCTTTACAATATTGAGGTGAATCAGCTACCATATAAAGTTACATGTGTATAAGCTGCAAAATGGCCTTGTACCCTGCAATGACCTTCTGAAGGTAAAAATAAGGAGCTTGATATATCACTCCTGCCTTCTAACTCTTATGCAAGATATATGTCCACAAAATTGTGGCCCGTTAAGTAGGAAAAACACATTTAAGAAAATTCTGGGAAATATATTTCTAGGTTAGCTGACACAGTAAGAGTCATCTTTGTCATAATTATGCCAGTGTCCATTTTATAGCCATTATTAAAATAATTATACCATTTCAAATATTCTAAGTCAATGATGGGATCTTAAATGATTCATAATAATCAAGCTTCATGGTCCAGTACCACAGAGGTTGACCTCCTTGAGAATTCATATAAACCCAGCCATTTACCATTTTTCTTAGATACATAGGTATTCCAAGAAATGTGTAAGAAAACACACTAATGCATGTATTATAAATGTTAATCATGTCTAATGTATAAGACTTTTTGTTTCTCAGGTCAGTTAAAGTTTTTAACTTCCCTGGAACAATGTAGGCAATCAATGCCTTTATTGAAAAGAAAACACTGAAGTCAAACCAAATATACTTATAAAATATAAAGAAAGTTCTTTGATTTGTAAAGCCCCAAGGGGAGCAGTAGGTATTTCAGTGGGACACTGAGCATCATAATTCCTAATGTCTATTTGTCCAGCGTGAAGGATTCTAGCTGTTGATTGAGGGTGAGGCCACATGGGACAGAGCAGCTAGACTGGATCTGCATACAGTCCCCTTAACTGGCTGTTAACCTAAGGTAATTACTAATTTCTGAGATCTCCCTTGATTATTGTAATTCAGAAGGGAACTATTAGATGTATTTACCTGCAAGGGTTATTGTGATGATTCTAGATAACAATTAGAAGAAAACTTGCAGCAATTATGGCACTGTCTGGAAGCAGAAAACTTGCAGCATTGTATGCTTGCTACCACAGTGATTTCTTAATAATTATACCTGATTATTTAATGATTGATTGTGTTATGTGAACATATGATAGAAAGGGTAAACAATGGTATAAAAATACCCATAGTGTTTGTAATAAACTTTGTTCTTGTAATTTGTATATCTCAGAAAATAGTTTGACTTTAAATTCCATGTGATATTTATTTCAAAGAAAAGTGTTATAAATTCCATTTATCAAGTGCTTACCCAATGATTTTGACCCCATTGCTTACTTCCTTTTTCATCCCAATGAGGCACATATAAGATTATTTTTAAAATTAAGTAAATTAGGATATAAAACATGTATTAAATACATGGAACATAAGGAATGCTATTATCTTTTCAGATTTAAGATTTTTTACCTCTGTAATGCTAGAATAATTTTATTCTCTTAAAATAGAAGTCATAAATAAAGGTATTGGGTCGTTATTCACAGACAAATAATAATGACATCCAGGTACAAATGTATTACTGAAACTAATAACTCCAAAGCTTTCAGATTGAATGAAGACTTATCATAAGAGTCTTCATTGGAGAATGAACTGGTAAGTCAACTGATACTATAAGAGACAAGAAGGCTTAGAACCATGCCAAAGTATGAACAAAGTTGGTAGGCAGAAACAAAAGCTACATTAATTCCAGTTAATGGGTGCCATTAGGACTGTGACAGGAAGGAACATCCTATGTGAAAATGCACATTTGGTGAATGCATTGATCATCTGCTTAACTGAAAACTATGGCTCTAGAATCAAGAAGTGAAAATATGAATATATGCCCTTCTCAAAGAGATTATAACATTTTTGGAACTAATTATTAACCTAAAACATTAGCAATTCAAATTCAGAAGAGAAAACTATTCTAGGAAGATTTCAGATGAAGAATGTTAAGCACAGGCATTTTCTACTTGGTGACATTGAGTTCATATTAAGGAGGTTGAAGAATGTCTTGAAATGATGTTTGAACTAAATCTGAAAACTCTGAGAAAATGTTGAGCAGGGTAGAGAGGAAAGACATAAAGTGACTCAATAGCAAAAAGTGGAAAGGACACATTTTAGGTTGGTGCTCAGAAGCTGAATTAAGCTGAATATTAAGTTGAACTATATGAAATTGTTGTTTTGACAGCAAAAAATTATCTAATTTTGGTGATTCTGTGTAGTTCATACTAATGTAAAAAAAATGATGACTGTCCCTTTTGTCTGTTGTGAAAATGTATGATGAGGTGTGGAATACTTGTTTGTATAAATATCTCCACCTCTGTGTCCTCTAAAGAGACAGTGGAGTGGTATAAAGAAATTATAGACTTCAATCCCAATCCTGCCATGTGCCTTGTAACTGAGTTTAATTTCAAAATGAGAACCAAAGTACCATCTTCCCATTTTGTGAATATCGAGTGATCACATATAAAATTACTAACAGTAAAATAGTTCTTCAGAAAATAGTAAAGCTTTGTAACAAAATGTCTAATATTCACTGAAAAAGTTTTCAACAGGAAAATTGAGCAGACCTCCAGGAAAACATCTGTAATGGCTTCCTTTGCCCATTGCTTTTCTTCTCATCCCACAGCCCTAATGCATCCCTCTCAGTAGGCTCTCTCTCCACAGCTGTTCAGGGATTGTGAGTGCCAGGGAGCCTGGCTGCTCACAGATGTTTGAATTGCTTCCTTTCTATTTAACCTTCTTACTAGAAAATTAATAAGTTCAACTTCCTCTTTTAAGTTGCCAAGGTTTTTGCACTTGGAATTGACTTGTAAAATGTGCATGGATAATGGTTGATTATTTCTTTGGCATGGTCATTATTTATGCGATTATTTATAGTACACACATTAGCAATTCACTTTCTATGACAATTGTAGAAATAGCTCACAGAGATGAGCAGGAACTACCTGGGATTTTCATAATATTTTTTTTTCTTTCCAAGTTGTGCAATTATGTACTACAAGTGGGATTAGTGTAGGGAAGAGATAGATGTCCATACCCCCAAGTGAATCACCATCTAGAATGTTTCACTTTTTCACTTATTGCATTACTTTTCAGTTAATAAGACTTATAAATGCATACCAAGTTTACTACTAAATGAGTCTTGTCTTTGGAAGACAAAGACTTTCCCATTCTATTCCCTTGAATCTAAAAGGCCAGAAATAGTGTAGCATCATCTACTTAATCAGTGATAATAGTAGCAAACAGTAACTGACCACACCATCAACCAGGTATTTTTCATAACTCATTTAATCTTCACTACCAGAGAGTCACAAACAAGAGAAGCATTCCCCGGGTATAAAACTTGCCTATTTGCCAATGGGGAAAAAATTGGTGAGTGAGCACCAGTGTGATACAATACACAGACAAACACTGTCTTAGGTGTGTTTATTACAAGGGAGAGAAAGTATAAGAAAAACTAATGTCTCTGGATGCATAGTGAGAAAAGAATGTTTCCAAGTTCTTGTTGTCAACACAACTAGTCTCAGTAATAAAAGCAAGTTTGCAATTTCAATAAGGATAGCAAAGCTTTGTCCCATATTACTGCACAGGTGTGAACCAGCACGGTGAGAGTCAACACAGCACCCCTCCAAAAGACTGCAGAGGGTACAAAGATGAAGACATAAATTACCTCTCCATTAGAGGCTTGTGACTTTTACATTATACAATTCAGTGGGTACCTCTAGGAGAAAACTGTCACAATCTAAAATTTGGAGAATTCAGTTACAAGACTGCAACTACTGTGATCAGCTAGCAACTAGAATATAGAGAGGCAGGAGCATGTTCCTGGAAAACTTCACAACTTTGTTTCCTTTTTCAACATACATTTTTAGTGGGCAGGTATTATTATAAAGGAGGAACAAGATCAGAGAAATGTTAACTCAATGCCCATTTGTGTAAGGCTTATAAAAGAGCATGAAGCTAAATAATATAACTGTCCTCTTTAAGAATGGACTAGATAAAACCAGAATGCTTCTCTCCCTCCCTCTCTCCCTCTCCCTCTCCCCTCTCTCCCTCTCTCTCTCTCTCCCTCCCTCCCTCCCTCTCTCTCTCTCTCTCTTTTATTTTTTTTTACAAAGCCCCACTTTATGTAGAAGAAAATGAGGGACTAGGACTAGTTCAGACATTTATTATCTCAATGTAATGCCAAAAATTACCTCCAAAATATTTAAAATAGCTGGAGGGTAGTCATAATGTTGTATGTCTGGTTTTGAGTTAAAGTATGATGTCACAAGGCAAATTACATTTCCAAAGCTGATTCTTTCTCTCAGCGCTTACCATTAATTGGTTTCCTGACACCAGAGTTTCATAAAGATGATAGTTCTTTCAAACATATGTAGATCTTTATTTACTTTAATGTATAAATTATAGTTTCCATGAAGTAACTTTATTTATATGGCACATTTTGTTGTTGAAAGCCATGAAGAATGGAGAGGATAGGAAACAATTGTCATCCACACATTGTTTATGTTCTTCATTAAATCATATGTAAATGAACCTAAAAAAGTAACTAAAATTGTACTTTCTAGTACCAAGTCTTTTCTATTACATGCTAAGTACAATATATGAGGTTTGTATTAGGTAACGTAGTTGTTTTCCTCCTATAGTTCCTTATTGCAATGTTGGGGAAGAAAATTACAGTTCCCCTAAAATATACCGAGTCTAAGAGCAAGACAAAGTTCAAATTCTTACTAAAATGTTTCTAGAACTAGTTCTGAAAAAAATATACTGTTAAAGTAGAGATTTATTGATAATCTTCCCAGTGGGCTCTTTCTAAGGTATCTTTCCTTATCAAGGGCTGGTAAACAAGTATTATTTCATTCTAATTTTACTTCTGGCAAGAATGTACAACTTATTTACAAGAAAGTATAAAAACAACCGAAGCAATATAAATTCTGTGATTTTTTTCCAATAATTCATCACTAAAATTTGTGTCTTAGCAATGAGTGTTTGAGGGTTTGTCACAGTGAAATGGACAAGGTTTTGTTCTTAGTATCATAAGAATAATGATTCTTAAAATTTATGGCATCTTAGACTTAGATATTCTAACATGCTATCATTTCTATAAAAAAAGAATGTATACTATTAAGAAAACATTTTAAATAAGAAATTTGATATTTTTCCCTTGATTGTTCAGATATTCTTCTCTTTAGCAAGCATACATTCAGTACTTCAAAGTCAATATCAAGAAAAATAGACACCTGTATAAGAAGTTCCTACTTTTAGGCTTACTGCTTTGGAGAATATTAGGCAAATGATTAGGATAAGTTGCCATAAAAAAGACTCAAAAGCTAAAGGAACAACAACAACAACAACAAAATGAAGGTATTATTCAAAATGATTTATTGGTTTTAAGCCCCTAAAATCTTTCAGTTGGATGTTTAAGTCTGAACCATGAGGTAAAAATTTTTATAGTATATTCCTGTGAGATGACTCAGAGAAACACTTAAGTTAATTTGTAATAAGATATGTGGAAATTCATAATATTTCCAGGAAACAAAAATATGTGCTCTGGAAACTATAAAACTTGCTAATTTTGCCATATCTAAGTTGCTTCTTCTATCTTGCTACTTTCATTATCAATGTCACGTAAGATTCACTTCAAACTGGTCAATAAATTTGGAATATATAGTAAAAATAGAAAATAAGCAAAACTATAACCCAGTGTAGCATTTAGAAACTACTCTAGCTTTTTTAATTCATTAATTAAGGAATGCTAACCATTGAATTATAGTACTAGTCAGTTTGCCAAGATGGTTCATTACAGTCCAAATTTTATTATATATTACATGCTTTCTGCTTTTCACACAAACTTATTATACTGCTCAGAGAAGGTGATCTCTGAAAGCACATTAGACTAATGTTCCTGAAACTCTGGCTAATGTAAGTTTTATTGGATTGCAGTAACCAAAAAAAGGTCACCTAATGATTTGTTCTGATAATAATTTACTAAAGGGAAAATATAATTAATGAATTATTGTTAAATGTTTGACCTTGAAATACCCTGGTTTTGAGATTTATTAATATTGCCACAATTAGAGAACAGAGTCTAAGATATGTTTTTACACAATTTTTTTCAAAAAGTTTTTTTGTTTTTAATCACATTTCAGTTGGAGTAGATACAATGATAGCTAAAAATTTACCGAGTGCTTGTTGACTACAATGCTAAGCACTTTAATTTACCACCTTGTATTCTCACAAAAACTCTAGGACATCATCATCATCCCATTTTTCAAATGAAGAAATTGAGACTTGGAGGGGTCAGGCAAATTAACCAAACTCATCCAGCTACATAGAGGCAAAGCCCCAGGTTGAATCCAGGTTGAATACAGAGCTGTCACTCTATTGCAAATTCATTTTTATTCCCCATGGTAAGTTATGGAAAAACCCTGGGGTTTGTAAATGATACCTGATAGAAATTATATGTATTAAGATAGTCAATAAATGAATAAGTCTTGAAGTTTTGAATGGAAAAACGGCTGGGGTTTGGATCCCTCCCTCTTCCTAGTGATCTAAGTAGTCTCTAAATCATACTTTGGAATGACACTGTGAAAGGGATCAAATAATTAAGGACTTGATGTCATCTGTACCAGGTCAAACCCCAATTGTACCACTTGCTGTCCAGTGGCTTCAAACCAGTTGTTTGACCTCTGTAGGCCTCATTTTATCCTGTTGTAAACATGGTAACTGGGTCTTTGAAGACTTTTTAAGAAACACCTAAAATGCTTATGAGAAAAGTTATATAATCCTACTCAGTTGGAAATCAAAAGGGGTTTATTTTCACCAGCAATTTCCATATGCATTGTTATTAAATAGAGTTTATACTTTGAAACTTCAAAACTTATTCATGTATTGACTATCTTAATACATATAATTTCTATCAGGTATCATTTCCTAAGTAAGTTATATTTCTCTTTATTCAAAACATATTAGAAAAGGTAAAACTCTGGCTTTGGATCTCCAAAGATAACAGATAATTGTAGCAGTCACATTAATTCAGAATTTTATTTTCAGGAATATGAATATCTTGCATCATTTATACCTTAAAATAGCATTTTAATCAGTAGCTCAAGTAGCCTGCTTTCTTCCAAACTTGGATTGTTTTTCCTCAGAATCTGAAGATGTCCTTATAGCATAAAGTTGTGGGTTTTGATGGGGAGAAGATAAGAGAGCAGGAAGAGTTTTTTGGTAGATAAACCACTTGTAAGGGAGGTAGACTGAGTGAAGGTAGAAATTGCTACAGATGCCACGGGAAGTCCAAGCTCCAAGCTCCAAGCTGGAGCTGGCCTGGCTCTTCAGTGTAGACTGAAATGGAGGCACAAATACCTAGGCTTTGTGATCCAAGTTTGAATCCAGGCATCTGGATACAGAGCCTGCAAATTCATTGTTTCCTTGTGGGAAGTTATGTGTGAATGGAGATAGGAGATTTGCAAAAGGATAAAATGAAGCTTACAGAAGTTAAACAACTGGTTCACAAGATTTATGAAGTCATAGATCTTCACTTTACTATAAGATTCAGCCCCCCACTCGCCACCCCCCCCCCACTCCTCCCACCCCACCCTCCGCACACACACACAGGATGAAGACATACCTTTAATGATGCACATAGTCTTTGGCCAAGAATAATTCCCAAGGAGGGACATGCTTTTAGCCATCAGCTGCCACCTTTCCTGTCAGGTGGCACAACAAGGGCTCTGTGTTCCTAAGGGGATATCTGGACAGGGTACCACAGTTGTTTCTTGTAAATCTCAGACCCATGGACATCCAACCTGTCTGCTCATCCTAGTCTGTCAGTCACTTTTTTCTGATTCTTCTCTAGGGCATTTTATTGCCCTATTCAATATTTTTATTGTTTTAGTGAATAAAAATCACCTGAAATTGTATTATATTTTCCTACTTAATAGCACATGCTACACTTTTTCCCTGCTTCAACTTGGAAGTGCAATATGGTTAATAATGTCAACAAAATGTCCATCATGATAAAGTCCTATAACGACATTCAATGTTACAGGTTGAAAGGATCATAGAACATGATATTCTCAATTGCACAATTTTGCTTTATATATAACCAAATATATATTTTAATCAGTGAACAATTATCCATTAGGGGACAAAAATCTTTACAATTATCAAAACTAAGGACTGGGCGACCAGTGGACATCATTGTATCCAAATCTAAGGACACATCACCTAAGAAGTGTCCTGGGCAACGAAGCAAAAGTTGAAATTAATTATGAAGAAACCTGACAAACCCCAAATAAGAAAACTTTAAGTTAAAAAAAATGTTGACAAAGTCAGTAACAAACACCAGTAAAGGACTGTGGTAACAATCCAGGTTAAAGGAAATTAAAGATATGAGAAATAATGCTCTTCCTGGCCCATACCATAGAGGAGAAAAAGTGAAAGAGGATATTATTAGGACTATCAATGGTGTTAGAGTACCAACAGAGTATACAAGTGTTGTGTTCATGTAAAATTTACTGAACTTCATAGCTGTGGTGGGGTTAAGTAAGGGAAGTACACAAGCACATAGTGAGTCTGAGGTAAAGTGCATACAGTGCTACGTTTTTAATTATTGGGCTAGGGAGGCAGAAGAAAAGGTAGAGTGAATTGATGAATATGGAATATGTTTTGAAGGCAGAGGCAACTTGAATTGTTGAAGTTAGGCATAAGAATAAGATAAATCTATAATTGACCATTAAATAAAAAGTTATGAGAACTGTGACAGTGTAATATTACTGTCCTTCAAATGTCAGCTGAAACTTCATATGTAGAAAACTTTCTCTGATTACTATTCTCAGAATACTCTCCTGTGTAGTCATAGTACTTAGTGAATGAAATATCACATTTCATAATTACACAGATCACAAATATATGTACACAATATGCACGTGTATGTATGTATGTATGTATATGATTTGGACATTGTTGTATTTCAAGTAATATCTGTTTCTGGGCACGTTCATTCAATTTAACACAACATTGGCCTGTTTAGTTTTTCTTTTCCCTCTTTTCTTTGCAGTGTTCATTCTTTCATTTCAGTACTAATCTCATCCAGAGTCTGTCTTGAAATTTGATGTAGATTCTAGCCCTGACTTATTTGGAGAGAAAAACAGCTCAATTATGATTGTTAGTCAATTTCCATTTATCATCCCTTCCTTCTTATATTTTGAATCATCATTTCCATCCATTCTTCAGATATGGGTCCTCCTACCTGTTGCTTTGTTTATTTATATTAGTCATGAGGCTATTTCTTCAACTATCAGCTCTCAGTGCCATATCCATACTGCTCTCAGATATGTTACAAATTTTACCTATTCCTTGTGCCTAGTGAGGCAGGAAACAATATCTAAGCCTGCCTTGGGCTTAGTTCCTAGGGTGACTATGCAGCCATCTCCACTTGAACCACCCAGAGAAGACAGGCATTGATGGTGCTGTGTGCATTCCTAAAAGAAAGATAGCCATAACTACTTTAAATATGGAAATGAGCATGCTGAAGCAATGCAAGATAACAAAAGGAGACTTATGATTTTTTGATATCATGTTTACAAGTAACATACTAACAGAAGCATAATAACTTTGTGCCATATATTGAGGACACTCACCAGAATATACATGAAGTAAATTCTAGGGAGCTTGAGGTGATGCATAAGCATTCATTCATTCATTCATTCATTCATTCATTCATTCATTCTCTCTCTCCCCCCCCCCCATCTCTAATGTTTTCTACAGTAAAGATGTATATTAAATATAAAAGTTAGAGAAATTGATCTTAAATGCCTAAACAAAAAGTCCTTACTAGTTTCTGAAAACTGCCCAATTTTCAGGGCTGATTTTTTTTATAGAAACATATTTCAAGTATTTGAAAAGCTAAATTTGTTTTATGAACACATTTTCACATTTAAAATTTTAGTAGGAATATATCCTTTCTCACCCTTTTATATCATTAATTCTCCACTCTGATTTTTCTTCTTGGTTTTTAAGTTAGAATTATCTTTATTTTTAAAGATAGCACATTTTTTAGTATACTATTAACCTATTTAATATAGGTTAAAATATCCTTACCTTGCACTACATTTATTAAATTTGAAATATTAAGTACATATAGACCTAAAATACTTGAAATTTTATTTGTTGATTGGAATTTGTCTTGGAAGAGTTGAATCAGACTAATTTAATATAATTTTAAATGCTGTTAAATAATTTAGTGTTTTAAAATATATATCATTAGGGCTGGGGTTGTGGCTCAATGGCAGAGCACTTGCCTTGCACATGTAAGACATTGGTTTGATCCTTAGCACCACATAAAAATAAACAAAAATATTGTGTCCATTTATAACTAAATATACATATTATATTTAGGTATATAAACACACCATTAAAATTTAGCCTTTTTTTTCCCTTCAAAATGCATCCTGATATGGAGCATTGCTATATAACATTGCCTTAAAAGTTAACACATATTCAAATTTTTGCTTTCAGAGAAATATTTTAAATTTTGTTAGTATTTTATACAACTTTATTTCTTCTGAAATCCTAAAATCAACATTTTATGGCATTTTATCTTTCTTGTGTTTTTCTCATTATTTTAATCTTTGCCACATTTTACTCTTCTTCTGTATTCTCAGGAGACTTCTCAGACTGTTCTCAGCATTATTGACTAGAATTCTTAGTCACTTTTTTTTTTCTTGACACTGGTAATATAATTTTATATTATATGCACTGTTTTTCAAGTAAGTTTGTGTACTCTACCATAGGTGAATCTGAAAAGAAGAAAATCATCTTTATATTAATATTTGGTTTTCTTACCCTGTCTCAAAAAGGCAATTTCATTTTGCCTTCTATTGAAAGTTCCTGTATTTATTAAATTTTATATTGGTTTTATTAGAAAATGGGTCCTTTTAATATTTAGAATTTTTAACAAAGTGTTTTATTTTTTCTGCCCTCACAGAGACAATGTTTTCCAGTACATAGGATCTGGGGATTAACTTTAAATGTTCTATCTAAACATTACAATTCTTAGTTTTCCTCAGTTTAAAATTTGAAGGCAATTGAATGCATGCAACTCCCATAGAGATCCATCTGGTGGTTTACTAGACTAAGGACAAATAATCCCTTAATTCCCTGTGGAATTATTTTCTGTCAAATAGAACCACACCACAACCACCACCAGCATTTTCTGATTTTAAAAGATGGAGTATCTTAGTTAATGGAATGCAAATATAAAATACCTTCCTTTCTTCAAGAGTTTAATGCCCCCTGATTTTCACTTTGCCAATAGCTATCAATATTTTCCTCATTTTTTTCCTTTTATCTAGTATCAGAAAATAAAATTGAAACTTGCAATTTAGAAGGAAAAGGCAGAGAAGGGCTATTCAAAGGAATATGCCTCGGTGATCTTGCCAATAAAATGCCATTTTAAATTGGATGAAAACAAATCATTGGTATTAACTGGCTAGATCCTATAGCCAAGAACATCTCCAAATTCTGTGGAGAAACATTTTCCCCAAATAAATGTGGTGAACTGGAAAGGAGATTTATTTAGTGGGCAGAACACTGAACTGGGGGGTGAGAAAACACTTTTTCCATTGTGGTGATCACAAGCAGACTTTTCACAAGTCATGTCTCATTTTTATGGCTCAATTTTCTCATTTGCTTTACAAATGTATTAGGCTCAGTTTTCAAGTTGCCTTCATGTTATAGTTGTCTGAATTTATGAGTTGTTTTGTTTTAAATTTGCACTTAAAGTTTAGAAGACAAAATGATACACTACTTTTAAATTTTAGAACTTTTGCAAAGGTACATTTTAAAGAAAACTTAGAATGTTCATATGTAATATCGTCTGTTAAAAGAAAGACTTGAAAGTATTTAAATTCTATAATTCTAATGGATTCTGAGATATGATTACATTACTAGGCTATTCATAACAAGTAAAGTATATTGAGAACAAACACATTTTTAAAGCTTTGTAATATAAGGTGATTTACTTATCTACCTGATTAAAATAGCAAATTTGGCTTTCAAGAGAAATTTTCATACATATATTTTTTTTCTTTCTAGCATCCTAATAGCTTAAAGCAGAGTCTCTTTTGCTACACATTAGTATATCATTTATATATTCCCATAATAGATTTGAATTTGAATAGCACACACATTTATTGATTTACTCAATTATTTAAATATTTATTCATATTAACCACTAAAGATATGAAACAACTTCTGCTCTCAAGAGGCTACAAGTCTAAAAGGGAGAAATAGAAGCTAAATAAGGCATGCATTATGCAGTATAAGTTAAAAGTAAGAAATAGGAGTTGGGGGCAAATTCAGCCTGAGAAAGGCTTTCTATATTTGATGCTACAGCATCTTGAAGCATAAGGGGGTATTATAAAGATAAAGTGAATTGGTGGCGTTAGCAAAGATAATCCAAGGTAAATATATGAGTGATACTCACAAATATTTGATGGTGGCACACAAGAAGAAAAAGAGATGCCAGTACCTGTGTGTGATTGTAAGGTATTAGAAGTTTCTTGGAAATATTTGAGTGCTTCTAATTGGAAAAGTAACAGTCAAGATTTTAAAACTAAATATGATCATTCAAAATATTTCAAACGAAGGTAAGAGATCTGGTGTTCTCTCTCTCTCTCTCTCTCTCTCTCTCTCTCTACCTTTCTCTCTCACTCTCTCTCTCTCTTTCATTTATATACACATATATACATATATATGTGTATATATGCAAATAAAAATAAATAAATTACCATCTAGTTAGCCGTAGATGTCATGCCTACTTTAATAGCATTCCACCTAAAAAGTGTGTGGTGAGATGAGTGTATGAATGTGCGCGCACACAAACACACATATTAGTATAATGCTTCTACCTGAAGGGAACATAATCTGGCCTCTGGAATGTCATTTACAAGGAGACTGAGCCTTATCATTTTGTTCTCTCCTGAGCTCTTTGAAGGAAGATTTTTTGTGTTTGATGCATTTTTCATTCCTGCAACAACCACATTGCCTTGAACATGGTGGTGAATAAATATTTGAGTGTGTGGAATGACTAAGAAAACACAAAATACAGTAAGAACCATAGGGAGTTACTCTCAGTGATTCGTTTTTATCCCTGCTTTCTATTTCATATTCATGAGAAAGCTCTGTCCCTTCTGTTAGCACAGCATTTGTTTTTGTCACATGGTTTATCAATGTTGCTAATGAGCTGCTAATTAGCTGCCAATTCTTGTGCAATTTAGAAGGAAAAGGCAGAGAAGGGCTGTTCAAAGGAATATGCCTCGGTGATCTTGCCCATTTGTTTTACATGTCCATGGTCCTGTAGTACAGAAATGTTATACATAGTTATCGCAGGCTCACTGAGTACACTGTGTCTAGATTACAACTTCATTAAGAACTGCTAATGTAGATCGAGAGGAATACTTTTTTTCTTTTGTGAAGGCAGGGCTTTAGTGAAGGTGACCATAGGTTATCTTGCATCACCTCATTAGAGGGAAATGCACATGCCTCATATAAACATTGGATACCACCAGTCATGGTTTGGAGACTTTGTTTTACTGTTACGTTTGCTATTTACTAATTGTGTCAACTTATCTGTTTGTGAACATTTCTAATCTTATGGTCCTAATTTATGCAATTTCTTTCATAAAGTTCTGCTTTACTAAATGTGTCCCTATTCTGCAATCAAAGCATGTATCTCACACTTCAGCTCTTTAATGAATGTTCCTTCTAATTTAATGAGTTATTCTCTGTAGTCTTGAGTAAACTTTCAATTCTTGGGGTGAGAGACCAATTCATTTAGATCCCCCCCTGCCCCAGATTGCTTGGTAGCTTTAAATTACTGAAAGGTGATTATTTATTTAGAATCCTAATTAGGCATTAAAAAAAAACTGAGGCTGAGATCATAAGGCTTGCAAAATATTCCATGTGCAATTCTGCAATTCCATACACCCTTTTATTTAGCCTGGACCACTTGACTATTTTAGCCAAAAAACTATGGAGTAAATTTTACGTGTCACTTCCTGCTTGAGACAGTGAAACACTGAAGTGCTCCTTTTCAGCCCCTCCCTTCCCCATTTTAATAATGGAAGAGGCTGCAAGTTCCAGATGGTACAGCTGCAAGGTGGTAGAAACTCAGTCTGGTTCCCTTAGTAACCACATAGAGTGTATCTTCCATTCTAATTCCCCCAATCCCTGCTAATCCCCAATGGACATGCATTGTGAATGAGCAAGACATATCTATTTTATTAAGCTACTGGGATTCAGGATACAATTTATTACTGCATCATAACCTAGTCTATTCAAATTAATACATTCCTAAAACCTATTTTCCTCCTAGGAAACAGGTGTTTCTCTACCATTTTTGACAAATGCATTTGGGTAAGAACTAATAACTTACTATCTGTTGTACTACAAATATTTTGACAAGTACATGAAAAAAATAAACAAACTTGTGTCTGAAAATGAGCCTTGTTATTAGAGGAAAATGTGAATGTTTTGTTTTTGCTTATATTTTTATTTGTAAATGTCCAGAATATTTGTAATTTTCCACACTTGACTCCTTATAATAATCACTTTTGATATATTTTCAAATATATGGTATCCTAGATCCCATGCCAGAATTAAAAAAAAAAAAAAATCTCTTGGGGGAACCACTAGAGAATATAGGTTTCTAAAAAACCACCTCAGGCTAATCTTATGGTCAGGAAATTTTGGAGGAAATTTTGGAATCATCAATGATAAATGAATCACTAACATGGAAGTATTTTATGCTAACAATGCAAAGGCAGTGCTAATTATGGTGTCAAAGATTAGACATTCAACCACCAATAAGTACTTAAAACCCTTTGTATAAAAGAATTGTTGCAAACTCTTGACTGTTTTAAAACTTAAAATGCTAATTCACATACATTCCCTCATTCCATGCTGTTCTTTATGATTTAATAATAGGATTATCTTTAGTCCTAGACGTAGAAACCTGGGCTCTGACAATTTTGTTGCATGTTCATACAACTAAAAGGCTTTTCTAATAAAGTGATGGTTTAATGGAAACCTAAGGTTAAGCAGGCTTTGAGATGGCGAAAAAGAGAGGAATTTGTGGGGTGGGGGAATCTTCCTCATTTACATGCTAAAATATTTTTATTTTTAATCTTGGAAACTACATTGGATTAGTTAATCATGCTCTTTTCATATGTATAGTCATCTTTCTTGATTAAGTTTAAAGCCTCAGGAGGGACTTGAGTTGGCAACATTTCTGGAGATGATGTGAGGGTGGTAAAGAACTCTAGAGACATGTTAAATACCTGATTTCAATTCCTGGTTCTATTCTTCAGTAGCTGTGTGGCTGGAGTGTTGCTGCTTAACTTCTGTGTCTCAGGGTCATTAGGTAAAATGGTGATAACATTCAAACTCATGTCATTACACTGTACGAGGATTAATTAGGTAATAAATGTAAAGCACTCAGAAGAGCACTTACATGTAGTAAATACTGGATTCTTTCATGATTGGAGACACCAGCAGGCTCTCTATTTCCTAAGGAAATTAGTGACTTACGTTTGCTGTGTATCATCTCAACCTCATGTTTCATTCTTAACAGTTAACTAGTTAAATATCTGTTGAAAAATGTTGCATGCAAAGTGGTTTTCAAACTTCAGGGTGCATCAAAATCATCTGGAGGTGTCCCTGAAATATAGATTTCTGCACTCTGTCCCTAAAGTTTCTAATTCTTACCGTGCACCATGCTGAATGAAGGTGCTGTCATGGAACCACAGCTGGGAATGGAATGAACAACTAGATCAGATTAGGGAGGGCCTTGAGAAGTTTAAGGAATCTGGGCTTTTATTGAGGAAATAGGTAGTAACAGAAGGGAAGAAATTGATCAGCAGATGCTACCACAACATTGGTAGTTTCTTAAATGACCTAGTTTTGATTTTAGCATTTGGAGTCTTAACTATATTTCAAGACTCTCATTTATTTACTTTATGAGAAAACCATTATCTTTATTCATCATCTTTCAAGGAACCTGTGTCACCATCAGTGTGATTTGGTTTCTCTGATCTTTGAACAATGATTAAGTTTAGTAAGAATAAAATCACCTGGGCTGTTGTTAAAATACAGATGCCTAGGCTTGCTGGTGAATTTTATTCAATAGGGTTGGCAGACAGCCCAGAACTCTACCTGTTGGAGTACACAGGCATTAATTTGATGCAGGCTATTTGTGGACCACACATTGGAAATGATTTTTGCCTAAATTTCCCTGCTTTTGAAGCAAAAGTGACTGTTACTTTTTTGTTGTTGTTCATTTTTAAAATGTAATTTTTATTTTTAGGTGACCTTTCAGCCCAATTTGTTACATTTCATTAGAATCTGCTTGGTCTACTTTTTCCAATTTCAGCATTTGGTATGAGGCATTTATAGAAAAGTGACTTGAAAGCAATTTAACCACAAGCTCAGCCAAATTAATTTAGGGAGAGTTTAGTAAACAGCCTTTGCTTTCTGTACTTAAGTGATCAATTTCAACACCTGCTTTTCCTTCCAGATGGAGTTAATTAACATTAAAATTATTGCCTATAGCAGAGACTTTTTTGATAATTCACAACCCCCAGCTGCATCTGTATTCCTATACTTCTGAAAATTAAAACAACATGATCACCTCTATGAGAAGTGAATTTATCATTGAAGTATTTCAAGATCTGCACGTAAATACAATCGTGAAAGAAAGAAGGTTGACATGCATACAGTGGATGCTATATGCTTGGCATTTTCACATATGAGATCTAGTGCAATCCTCATAGCTCAAGAAGGGTGTTAATATATAGAAAAGTGAAAATAAGAAAAGTTCTGTAACCTTTTTGATGTTTTGCTGTTCTTAAGAGGTACAGCCAGAATATAAATCCCTATTTCATCAAAGTTCATCTTTTTTCACTACACTGAGCTCAGCTTAGACTGAATGAGGATTGGCAATTTTAAAAAGCAATTCCTAGGAAGATTTTAGTAAAATATTTGGTGTGTGGTATATTGAAAATAATATAAATGACATATACATATATACATCTATCTGAGATATATATGATGCCCCAGTGTGGCCTGGTACCACTGTAGTCTTTCATAATTAGTATTTGCTACCTTCAATGAGATCTTATGTCTCAGACACTGGACTCAGTTCAGAAGAGATAAAGGCAAGGGAAAGGTAAAGTATGATGATCATTACAATGCAGTTTTAAGTACTGTAATGAGGTATAGAGAAGATATTGTGAGTTCAAAAGAGAATAGGGGATTCAGTGGCAAAATAGTATTTTAGGCGTAAGTCTCTCAACTTTCTCATTAAACGAGGGTTATGGAAGGATTGAATAAGACATTTTACTGACTTTGAAGCATTCTTTTTAAAAAGTTTGCTTTATAAGTAAGTTTGGATGATCTATAATTCAGCTTTTTGCTACTACTGAATCTCATGGTAACAATGCAATTTATTTAAATATTACAAGCCAAGATGCATAAACATATGATGATCTGAATGCCCAGTACTTGCCCATGTTTACGCATAACCTGAACATTTAGCACATTGTTCATCTTATGAAATATGCTAGGCTTTTCTTAGAAAAAAATGTTTTCATTCTGTTAAAATTGCTTGGTGATTGATACTATTAATGAGGAAAAAGTTAAAATGCTACATTTAGGGGGATTTATGATGTATATGATGTGTGATATGTTCATATACATACACACAGAAATATATATGTACATAGTCAAGTTTCACTAGATGCTGTTATGTTCCATAAATTGCTGCACTACATTAGTGAAGACTTAACTACTGCTTCTACGGAATATATAGTGTTGGGTTTCCGCCAGCTGGGCTCCCAAGTCACAACATTGTTGTCAGCTGATTGGTACATAACCTTGTTTTGTGAATGAGTAAAAAACATTTAATATGTATTTTTGATTTATTAACTAAACTCACAATAACAGATTTATATCTAATGTTTGAAGAAAGCTTATGTAACATGTACATTTTCTTCAAT
Organism: Marmota flaviventris; assembly: GCF_047511675.1. Lineage (NCBI taxonomy): Eukaryota > Metazoa > Chordata > Mammalia > Rodentia > Sciuridae > Marmota > Marmota flaviventris. Next base: position 69,048,523 of record NC_092506.1, on the reverse strand, counting down.
AGGCACATCACAGACTTCTAGGAACACTATATCAAAAAGCACCACACTTGGGGTACACTTTAAAAAGCTAGATCAACACACACACACACACACACACATGCCCACAGTGGTAGCATACACCTATACTTTTAGCTACTCCATAGACTGAGGCAAGAGTTTCACAAGTTTAGGGCCAGCCTTAGCAACTCAACAAGAAACACACATTTAAAAAAAAAAAAGTAAAAATAAAAGGGACAGAGGATATGGCTTAGTGGTAGAGCACTCCTGGGGTTCAATAGCTAGTAGCACAAAAAATGTAGAACTGAATTGAAAATGAAAGGACACTTGTCTTATGTTGGAACTGAAACAAAAGGCAGAGCATCACTTCAGCAGGAACATGAGCATTAGGCAATGCAAAATATTTTCCACTCTGTCCACATGTGACCATAAGAGTGCCAGAAGTACCAATTCAGGAGTTATATCAGTATATTAATTCACAAACAGGATGCTGTATTTCACTTTAAAATTTTTAATTTTAGTAATAAATTCGGTGATGGCAAGGTAACCCCAAAAGATAGACTATTTTATCTTTTTAGCACATTTTATTTGAAAAGAATTGTGTAAAAACTGTTCATTTCCCATTGTATTTGCATTAAAACTCGATTCTCTGATACAATCAAGGACATCATTCTAACTCGTTGACTTTGGCTTGCAATCACATTTGAAGCCTCCTAGCACTTAACCATACAGTCTAAGACACTGCATAATTTAGAGAGGACTTAAATGCCTTTGGGGATGACTTCAGTTAAACTGGGAATTTTATTTTGATGAATTTGGGCATTCTTAAGTGTTACAACAAGGAAAACTATGAAGTAAGTAGAGATTCTATGGGCAGCTAAAAGGTGTGTGTGTGTGTGTGTGTGTGTGTGTGTGTGTGTGTGTGTGTGTTTTGCTGGGGAAGAATTTGTTTTAATTGAGGTCCTAGAGACTAAAGAAATTGAATAGGGAATAGGATTTTTTTAAAATGCCTACTCTATCAATAAGCTGTGGTTATGCAACACAGCATCTTAAAACATAGTGGTGAAAACACCAACTGTTTGCTCTTAAGGTGACTTCATTTGGCTGAGGTTCTTTGGGCCCCACTGGGCAGGTTCACTTCACAGTGAGACAGCCAAAGCTCTTTTCCACCTTGCCGCAGGTCTGATCTCAGCTGGGGTAGCTGTGTCCCACCGACCCTCATCTTCCTCAAACCACTAAGCAAATTTGAGTCTGGGCCGACACACAAGAGGAAAAGTAGAAATACCCAACTCCTTTTAACAGGCAGAGTTGTCACTGTCTCTTCTACCATGTTTCATGAGCCAAAGTAAAAGCTCAGTCTAAATTCAAGGAGTTGAGAAATACTGTCTTGATTTTTAGAAAAAACAACTGCAAAGGGCGAGACTGGAGGAAGAATAGAGCCATTAATTCAATTGATTACACTTGCTATGAGATTGGCACAGACTTTAAACAGCTCAAAATACTTTAGCAAATGTAATATATTCTTTCTTGCTCACTCACCTGTTTCTATATGGATCTTTAGTTATATAAATGAAGAAACTGAGGTTTGAAGTTTCAAGTAAACTGCTCCAAGCCCTACAATAAGGGAAAGAACCAACCCTCACATAAAGGCTTACCAGGCATCAGGCCTGAGGTCTGCACTCACCACTCTTGTTTTAGAAGATGATGTCTAGCATAGGTAGACCCCAAATTAAATCCAGATGTGACCTTCCTCCCCTTTTCCTTTTTGGCTCTATCTCTTACCACTACCACCTTCATTTATTCTGTTCAAGTGCTACTTGTAGCTGCCTTTTCCTCAAAAGCTTCTGTCAGGTCTCAGCTTTGAGTCTGTGAAACTATCTTTGCAGTAGAGCTATCTCTCTGGATCATTCTTTATAGAAAGTCACCTAAATTTGCCTCCCTCATGTTTCAATTGTTTGTTTAAATATTAGTCTAACTTAACACTCAATTTAATAGTGCAAACTGCCTCTCTTCTGCTCTACCTGAGCTTCTAATCTGCAACTCACAATTTCTTATCTGTTTTTTTTAACTCTTCTACATTTTATGTAATGTACTTTTCTATCATGATTATTGTTAACTGTCCATTACCCATTGTTCAAATGTAAACTCATGAAAGCAGATTCTTGGTCTGGGTTTTTCACTATTGTATCCTAAATAATAAGTATGCCTGAAACCTCATAATCACTCTCAAGTGTTTGTTGAACCAATGAATACATTTTCTAACACAGTAGCATCTCAATAGTGGGAAAGTATAAATCAATGTGATTTTGTGATGAATCCAGGATCTGCAAATCACTACCTTCATGACTTTGAGCAGAATATTTAAGAGCCACAGTTTTCTTCAAAATTATAAGCACTGTTAAGGTCTCATAGAGCAACCTTCATTTTGACAGGTTCATGGTTAATGTAAGGTCCAACATCTGGTGCCTGGAGTGCAGCCCCAAACTAGAATTGTACCAGAATAGGGACAAAGTGTAGTTTCTGACCACATGGATTCCAATTGCACTATCTGGATCCATTTATAGCTTCTTAAAATGAAAAAGTATCCTTCAAATGTGCATTTTTTTCCATCCTCCACCTGCAGCAGGTTATTCTTTCTTCATTGCAACCACGTGACACAATTACTTCTCTAATTGCTAGCAGTCAGTGTAGCTGGGAGAGAAAGGGGTTAAATTAGCTATTAGCCAGCTATCAGGTAGCAGAGAAAGACTGTTTAGCTGCTGCCATTTCTTGATTGGAATTAAAGGAGGGCATGCAAGATATCAGAAATATGAATGAGAAAAACAGGAATTTTTTTTTTTTTACATTTGTTAAGTATGCTTCCTTAAAACCTTTTTTCCTGTGAGTTATTTTGGGGATATAAAGGTAAAACAGTTATTAGGGCAAACCAGATATTTAAAGTGGGCAGCTGTTGTTAATGTAGTTCTAATGATGTGATCTCCAAATTTATATTTTAATTCTTCTTTTTTAGCCTCAATATTACTCAGAGATGGAAGCTAAGATGTAAACTGACTGGTAAGTGACATCACATTTGTTAACAAGACCTAGTTTTTAAAGTAGATATTCTACATTCATTCTGGCACTCTGATATTTAAAGGCTGGAACCAAGACCTATGAGTTATGGATATTAGAATATTCTGTTGTCTTCCTGTACATAGAGCACCTAGAAAATATTATTTCTCCTCATGAAGTAATGCAAAAAGATCAAATAGCTCAATGTGTAAAGTGTAGAAAATAGTTGAATTAAATTACTTGGATAATATCTGATGTTTGTTTCAGTTATAAATTACATTTAGAAAAAAACATGGTGTATGTATGAATAAAGGGAAAAAGAGAAATGAACTTGGGAGGATCTACGTAGGATATTTATTTCTAAAAACAATGTACTTGCTTCAATTTTATGTGTTTTAAATGAAGTAATCATTAAAAGAATGAAATATCCCTGAAATTCATTCTTCTCCTATGTGGTTAGAAATAGGAAAATGAAAGATTCATTCTTGCTCTAGAATTGAATTGATAAATCTTTATCTGAAAACAAGTTTACCAATTCTGTGGTAATTACATTAATTTAAAATTTGTCAATACATAACTTATGTTTTCTGATATTTTTCCTTAATTAGCAAGTTTACTAGAAACTGTTATTTGTGTGTTAATTTTAAGATATGTAGTTTGAGAGTAATTTAATGATGTCAGGTTGTATTTTCTGTTTTTATTTGTGTAGTTTTAAATAAACATCATGGCAAAGTCCCCAGATTTTGACATAAATCTGGAGAAATTATTTTTTTCTTAGAGAAAATAACAGATATTCTGTGAAAGTTTCTATATTTCTACGTAACAGCTGAGAATCGATACAATGGGAAGAACTGTATTCTGAGTGAAGAGCTTTAGGTGGATTGTTCTAGAGAGAGTTTATATCTCTCTGATGAATAACGAGGTACTTCTTTTTTTAAAAAAAATTGTTCTAATTAGTTATGCTGACAATACAATGCATTTTGACATATCATACATAAATGGTATATAACCTATCATTCTTCTGGTTGTACATAATGGGGAATTACACCATTTTGTAGTCCTGTATGTACACAGGGTAATAATGTCTGAGTCATTCTTCTTCTTAAATAATGCAAGATGTCTTAGGAGTACCATTGGAAAAATAATTCCTAATTTTAAAATCCACAATTGAGAAAATGTAATATATATTAATGTCTACAAATGATTTTTCATTCAAACATTTTAGCAATATATTTTAATGATATCCTTTGAGAATATAAGAGAAAATATTTTAGTAGCAATGGAATAAAATCATCCTTATTGTATACCACCTATGTGTTTGCTACCTTTTAACATTAAAGTTGATTCTTTCCCATAGCATTTTTATTCTTAAGTATTGGGTCTGTAAGTGAGACAGTATTATCTGATATCACCAAGGCAAATACGATTGTGTTGAGCAATTACAACATACAATCTAAGTATCAGTTTAGAACAGGCTGAATAAAAGGGTTATAGCTTTTATAAAGGCCCATCAAATCTTTGAAAGTTTGGAAAAAATAAACTTTCAAAGAAAGTTTATCTCTCAGAAGGAGAGAAGTGAAATCAATGGATTAGAAGTGTGAGAATTGGAAATCCCTATTTGTAGAGAGTTGGAAATCATGGTGTACAAATAGGAGCAACTTTATGAAAATATAAAGTGGAAAGTCAGGACATCTGGTCATGCCTTTGTTTAGTCTATTTTACTATTAGTTTATTAAAAATAAAATATGTAAAGCATGTTGAAGCACCTTTCTTGAAACTATCTGGCATGTGTGTTTGCTGCCTTGACACTGTCTGATTGGCAGTCCTACCTTAGAGAACTGTTTATGGTACAGAACAATGCCATAAAGAACTTCCTAAAATTTAAGAAGAACTAATCATCAACTTGACATATTGGTGAAATGTAACAGCCATTGAATATTTAACACACAATGGGTGGGTCCAAAGAAGCAGCCTTGGTTTTTGATTTCTTCACCTCCTGCATAGCAAAAGGACAGCTACCTTTATAAAGAGTATGTATTTCATTTAACACAATACTGTGTAATGTTATGAAACATATGAATCTAAATGTTAAAATTAAAATGACTTGGCTGGGGATATAGCTCAGTTGGTAAGGTGCTTGCCTTGTAATGCACAAGGCCCTGGGTTAAATCCCCAGCACCACAAAATAATAATAATAATAATAATAATAATAATAATAATAATAATAATAAAAACAATACTTACCTGTAGTGCTATACTAGGAACATGAGAAACACATTTGTGCTTAAGTAATTCATGCAAGTGGATAAGAGTACATATAACTTTTATGTGTAAGGAGCTATTTACCAAACAATTACAACATGGATTCAAATGTCAAGAGTTGTTTTGTTGAAGGCTTTTTTTCATGTATGAAATAAGAAATCATTCATCTAGAAGTAATTTGTTAAAATTTCTCAACCACCCAAGTCTTATTAAAATGTGTTTTCTTGGTAATGTTGTGTATACATTAAAAAGATATTAACAAAAATAATCAGGACTTCAGGTTTATATTGTCATCAAAAATTATGGCTGAAGACATAATTTGATTATTGATACCTTCTAAAAAAGGAAAAGCTTATTTTTAAGTGATATTTTGTAGTCTGTCATGGCTGCAAGATCTATGTTTTCTAAGACTAATTTACCACTGATCCCTGAGGAAATAAAATGTGTTCAGAACATAAATTATCTTAATAAATAGTTGTTGATTTAATACATTAATGGATTATATTTTCAAGGATAAGACTGAATGAAAAGGGATGTCATCATGCTATCTTAATTCTTAAAGTAACACATGTACAAAGAAATTTCCTTGGTGTTGCTTAAAGAAGCAGTTATGCATATGTTTAAGAGCAAGGACTGTGGATATAGAATTTCTAATTAAAATTCAAGCTCATAAAAGATATAGGACTGGAGCCTGGCACAGTGGCACATGTCGGTAATCGAGTGGCTCAGGAGGTGAAAGCAGGAGGATTGCCAAATTCAAAGCCAGCTTCAGCAAAAGCTAGGTGCTAAGCAACTCAGTGAGACCCTGTTTCTAAATAAAATAAAAAATAGGGCTGGGGATGTGGCTCAGTGGTTGAATGCACATGAGTTAAATCCCCTGTACTAACCCCCTCAAAAAAAGGTTATAGGACATGATATCATTCTATTTGACATTTTAATCATTTCAAATACTGAATGAGCAAATCTTTGTAATGCACTTAGAACAGCTCTGATCACAGAGTGTCATTTAGTTAATAGCAATTTTTGTCATTATCATTGAAATTGTGAAAGTTTTCTATGTGCAGAATGCTTATATTCTAGGAGAGAGAGATAAACAAAATTATTATGAAGTGTTAAGTTCAGAAGTTGAAATGGAGTATGAAATGGGACTTTAGAATTTGGAATTATTTCCTGAATGAAGGTACTTCAACTGGGCCCTAAATAATTTCACATTATTATGAAGCTTATCATGTACATTTCAGCATGAGAAACTAGGAGTGACCATATTTTGATGAAGATTAAGTAGCTAGACATAAAAGAGATGTGAGGAATCAACAAACATCATTAAGTCCCAAATGTTTTTTTTCTAAATTAATTTGTTAGATACTTATCTCATTAAAAATTATTCTATGCCATTTCCTGCTATCATTTACACTTTATTCTGGTATTCAATGGTAATGATTCACCCATCTCTCAAACCTTATCTGCAAACATTATTCATTTTCCAATCCTAATTTCATTTTTTGTACTCCAAATTTTAACTTTTTTCTCAAATATCACTGGTTTTGGACATTTCCTTTCTACCCCACAGGGTCTTATGCCTAGTCTTACACCAGAAAAAAATTCTAGTCTTTGGTAAGATTTCTTGTCTAAGTTATTTTCTTTTTAAGACTTGACTTGACTTTATAATCTCAAGTTTGGCTAATAGATATCAAATTCTCCCTGCCCCAGAACACAGAATATAAATGAAATTCTCAATTTGTTTAATAAGGAATAGAGTATCTTACTAGAAATGAACTTAGCCAAGCAGAACTCTAACAGATGCAGCTTATCTCAGAATGGATCCCTGTGGCCCCTAAATTCCTGTGGGTAGAGCTGGTATGCAGCTACTGGGAAGACTTCTAGAATTGCAGAGAATTGTTGATCTTAGAAGCTAGCTAAATTATGGGCCTTTTTCCCTTATGTAATGAGTGTTCTTGTTATTATCTCTCAAGAATGATACATGCAGTCTACATGCTTCCATTTAAGGAAAACATTAATTTCCCCATTCTGAACTAATCTCAGTATTAGGGAGGTGGCTTCTTCAACTTGGGGAAGCAGGAATGTCCTTCTAAGAAGTATTTGTGTTGAAAGTTTCATCACAACAGAAAACTTATTTTCCAAAATTCTGTGTATAGTAGCATTAGACCTCTTCTCTCTGCCATGGCACTTTCTTTGTACCATGAGTTAGGCTCCAGTCTAGGAACAGGGACCAGTAGACAGATGCAGCTCTGTCTTCAAAATGTCTTCATAAAAACTGTGTAACAGTGCACAATACAGCTCAATAGCCATATAATTTGAAAGATCTTTTGTGTCACTATCATGAAGGTATTGAATGCTACCAATGTGTATAAATTGACACCTAACTCATAGTGTGGGAAGGAGAGGTATCTCTCAGAAGAAGGTGACACGTGAAATACTGGTATGAGTTAGCCAATTAAAGAATTTGGAGAGAACATACTAGTTAGATGGTTTGCTATTTCAAAGGGTCCCTAAATAAGAACATGACACATTAAAAATATAGTTTTACATTAGGATTTCTGTTCTAAGACTCATACTAGGTTCTAGTTCAGCTGATGATTCTTGATGAATCACTCACTGTGGTCATATCTTTCTGCTGGGAATTACACATAAAATGTGTCTTCATTTACTAAAAGTATTTTAAATATTCACCTATGTTTGTAATTATGTGTATGTATATTAGGGAGAGGGAAGGATGAACATACAGGTAGAGAGATTAAGAAGCAGTCACTGAGGTCTCTTCTAATGCTCCCAATCCTTAAGGATAATTTGGCCAAGTAGGCACATTGTTCTTTGTACTTTCACACTCTGCACATTTCTGAAAACATTCATTTGAGAAATAGTATTTTGGTGACATTTGAGTGATTATCTTATTGACTTATAGCACATTGACTTATGTGAAACGCCTTTTTAGGCACTCGATAAATGCTTGTTGACTGACTGACTCTCACAAACATTTAAGATAAGAATGATGTATATAGCAAATCATTTTGCCAACAGGAAACCAACTGGGTGCCAAGATTTGTATACAATGTAAATCATAAGGACACGAATGTCTCGTGATTGCCTGAAGAAAGTATGTGAATGTACTTTTTCAAGCGACAGATTCACTTTTCTGTAGCTTATAGCTGAGAAAAAGGCTTCAGGCAATACCAGATTAACTATTGAGACAGACAATAGAGTAAATCCACATTAAGTTTTCTATATTTTTAGAGTGTCATAGATGTGCCATGAAGCAATGTCTACATATCATAGACACACAGGAGATAAGAATGTTCATTTACAGAAAACTTACCATTATCGATGGAATAAAAACCCATCCTTCATAGTAACCATTTTTGTAGTCTTGGGTATGAATTTTAATTTCTGTAAGAATTTGCTTACATAATAGATCAGATATGGTTTTCTGTTCAAGATGTCCACATCCTAACCCTTGGAACCTCTGAATAAATTGCCTTACAGAATAAAAGGGACATTGTATACGTGATTTAGTTAATGGTCTTGAGATGGGGCTGTTATTCTGAATTATCTGGGTGAACCAAGGTAAGTGCAACAGTACTTATAAATGAGACACAGGAGAGACAGAGTCAAAAATGACAAGAGCAGAGGTTACAGAGATACAGGCCCATGAGCCCAAAGAATGTAAAATAATACAACTATTTAATTTGCTTTAGAAGCTGGAAAAAGCAAATAAATTAATTATCTAAATGTAAACAAAGTAAAAGACATCCTTCATAAATTATTGTGAGGATTGGATGTAATATGAAATACAAACATTCAGCAAGATAACTGACAGGAATAGAAGACTTTGGAGCCTGAGTACTCCTACAATAAGTGAGTCCTTTACTTATCCACACAAACTTCAGTCTATATTTCAATAATGCTATTACCTATACTTTATCAATGCCTTCTGTATATTTTGTATTACGTACAACTTTTTGACATTGTAAATGGTAATTTGACTTACCTTGGAAAAGAGAGTAGAACTACAAATTATGCATGTTTGCAAAAGAAAGGAAAGAAGATACTTCATATTGAAAGCCTGGTACAAATTAACATATTATGATATTCCATTGCTCAGACCTATTTTCACAAACTTTTTTAAAAATGGCATTTTTCTCATTATGTCTTAACCTCACAAAGATGTTAAGAGTGACCCAAAAGCCTAAATTTAAAATAACACAACTATTTAAGTGAATGTAAGCCAACTCACAAATATGGAAAACCTCAAAGCAGTGTTAGCACTTTGCTGAGCCCAGGGACTCCAAGAATAGCAACTGGAGCAGATATTACCCTCATCCCATTTCATTGTTCTGATCTCCTTTGTGCCAGTCTCCTTTAAAGCTTGACTTATACTACATGCCCAAACCTACATTTTGGAGATAGATTTTACCCCCTTGGCACCTTGGCATTACCAGGGGCAAGAATCTAATACTTCTAGCCAAAATCCTGAGCTGATTATCATTGTCCTGGCCTGGGTCACAGGCTAATCTGATGTGAACATGGTGAATTTTCTGATTAATTAGATGTGAGTCCATGCCTGACCTAGAGAATCAAGGAATATAGGGATATTGTTGGAATTTATAAATAATCAGTAATTTTATGTTTCGGAAATGAAAACTTAGTGGTATAAAGGAGGTATCAGAAGGAAAAAGTAAAAATCTATAATGAGATTTTATAACAGTGGTAGGAGAGGAAGATAGTCTCCCAGACTCATTAAACATAAATTGGTCCTAAGGGAACCTGGAGAATTATCTAACTCTCCCTTATTTTGTGAAACAGGGTAAATGAGAAGAAATTATTTGTTTAAGTTCATATACCCAATTCAGATTTTTTTTCCCATTGCAAATCTCTCTTTACTCTTTTGTTATAAAAGCTTTCCCAAGCTTTTCTGGAGATCAGTGGGTTTTCCTACTAAAATGGTTATAAGGGACTCCTTAAACTAGGTTCACTTCTTCAGGGTCTATTTCCCTATGAGTAGCCCCTCTTCTGAGTTAAACACCTTTTTCCTAGTCAAAGACTCAGAATCACCTTTGGTTTAAGTTTCTCTCACTTAGTAATCATGAAATCACATTTAGATATTTTTCTAAGATTTCACATGTTTCTTATGATATTGCCTGAACCTAAGGTGTAAACAATAACTTGTACTCATCCATTCAATAACTGTTTACTTAAATACCTATTATGTGCTAGGGACCAGGCTAGTTTATGGAGACACTATGAGGCAGTTCAGGATCTCTAAGATGTTGAAGTTTAGTGAAGTGTGCAGACAGATGAATAGGAGGTAAAAAAAAAAAAAAAAAAAAAAAAAATAAGTGCAGCTGAGTTCTATGATTGGAGCCAGAGTAAGGAGAGTAACATAGCTTTGAAGGGCACAGGTCTGGAGATAGTAAGGAAAGGTGTTGGGTTAGCTGATATTTAAGCCAATCCCTACCCCTAAAGGACAGCAAGAAGTTGAAAGGATATGGTAATTTATAAACACAGGTGTGAAATCAGCAATTTCAGTACTGTGATATACCTAGAGCATAGAATGGCATTTGGGGCATTTGGGTAGTTGAGAATGGAGAGAGAGAAGACTGAATTAACAAGTAGGGCCTGGGAATAAAGGATCTGGCAAGCTGTGGGAGGGAGTTTCAGTGTTACTAGGGACATGGATAGGCATGACAGCAATGAAAGCAAGGGAGAAAAATAACATGCATCTGATTTTGGAATAGCTCTGTGTACAGAAGAGTGAGCCTATGGCAAAAGAGACTGAATAAGAGGCTATTTACCCTAACTGTGGATATAATTTCAGAGTTGTTAAAATGTTACTATTGATTTGTATCTGTGCTCCTTCCTCTATTCTGCTCGTTATCTCTTAAATTTGGTTTTTTCATGTTATCCCATAATTCTTAGATGTTCACTTCATGGTTTCTTACCATCTTCTCCTCATGTTCAATTCTACTTTCAAGATTATAAATCTTGTCTTCATTGTCTGAGGTTCTGTCTTCCAAGTGGTCTAGTCTGTTGGTGATACTTTCTATTGAATTTATAATTTGGTTTACTGATTCCTTCATTTCAAGGATTTCTGCTTTTTTTTTTTTTTTTCATGATCACTTACTCTTTATTGAAGTGGTCTTTCACTTCCTGTATTTTTTCTTTGATTTCACTTCTTATTCTATCCTGTACTTCACTTATCAATTTAACTATACACAATCTAACTTCTTCTTGGACATTTCTTCTACTGTGTTATCAGTGGCTTCTGTTGTTGAAGCATCTTGGCTTTTTTTGGCGGGGGTGCTTTATTCTCTTTATTTTCATGTTGTTGGTGTATTTTCCCATCAAAAAGTATGGATCTAAGTCGGGACAAATTCTACCCTGTAGACCTATAGTGTCCCTGGAAGTTTCCAGTGCTTCACCTTTACTGCTGAGACCAATATCAACAGCACCCAGTATACACAATATATAGACTTAAACCTAATATCCCCTACTAAGGCATCTACTACTTTCTTGCATTAAACCAAAATGATGAGTTCAATAACTATCTATAGTACAAACAGAATATTTGTTAAAATGATTTACAATTTCAAGTGGTGGATGAGAGAACAGAGGTAGTGTAGTATGCAATATCTGCAAGGGAGGAACAGAGAAGCTAGAAGTAAAAATTCACAGGAAGAACGGAAGAGGAGCCAATAGAGACTGACTGTTGGTTGGGGAAAAGTTGGAAAGAAAATCCAAGAACATAGACAAGAGAGAGGAAGAATATGAACAAAGAGAAAAAATTAAGACATAAGAATAAATTGTAAACAAAATATCACTTTCAAAATTTGTGAACAAGAACTGAAAATGATTTTTGAAAGTACATAGTTTGCATACTTTATCAGTTTGAATTTAAATTCCATGGATAAAGATATGATTTCTGAACCAAATATGTACATGCCAGTTACACACCAGAATACATGCTGGGGTCTGGTGAAACTTTGGATTTTTAAAGTTCCTGCTCTCAGATCATCCAGTCAAGTAAGAAAATATATCTAGTTCTATGCCTGCTTTGTAATCACTACTATAGAAAAATATCTGTTAAAATAATTTTTCTTATTCTGCAGAGAAGGAAGAGCAGAGACTATATAGAAATGATGATTGAGCTGGGTCTTGAAATGTTTTATCTGGAACATTAGAAAAAGTTATATGTGAGCCAAAACATGACCTAAAACATGAAGTCATGAAGATCCATTTTATATCTATTGAGGCACAATGGAGAGGCATATTAATGAGATTGGAAAGGTGCAAGAACAAAAGCCTGATGTTTAAACAAAACAAAAAAACCCTAAAGCATTCAATGCCAACAGGCTAAGGAGTTGAGATATATAAGCAATACTGAAGACAATGGCATGGTCAGGCCTGTATACTTAAGTGAGAATAGTGTTGAAAGTGAAGAAAATATATGTGAACAAGTGGCCACATGAGCTGAGGGTCACTGACAAGAGACAGTGGTTGTTAATTTTAAAGTCAAGAGACCATTTTGAATGTATTTTTCTTACCCCACTTGGTAGTAGTTGCACATGTTTTGATGGAGATTCCAGAAAGTTTTATGTGCACACATGTGTGGGAGTCCTTGTACAATAACTCTGGAGTTCCTCAACAACCTACAGTCCATGACTTAGCACAAGGAGCAGTAAAGACATAGACCTGACCTGGAGCAGTAGCAGCAAGGATGCAGATGAATGAGCTTCAGAAGGCAGAGAAAGCAAAAGATATGAAGAGAATTGATAGAGGGAAGGGGGCAGGGGTAAATGAAGGAGGAAGAGCAGTGGGGAGGTTTGAGGAATAATCTGGATAAGAGATGGTTCTGGTCCAGCTTATTATTGTGTTAAGGAGGTACTGAGTGAAGGTCATATTGGAAATATATTTTAAAGGTAGAGCTGACAGAACCACTTTATATACAAATCATGAGCTACCCCAACATCTGGAGATTGGACAGCTAACTTGGTACAAAGTGGAATTACTTACTATATTGGGGCTACTGGGACATAGAAACATCAGGTCTGAGATAGGAAGTCAGAGCCCATTATTACGATTGCTGTGCATGGGATTCTTGTGTTTTGGTTTTCCTTGTCTGTTTCCCCTCACATGCACCCCCAAAAGAACAGGATGCATGTCTGTACTTCTAATGATTAGTACACTGCAGAATTCTTAGTGGATGCTAATAACTATCACATGAATAATGTAGCAGAGCTTCTGTTCTGTGACCTTATTATTTTTAATGTTGAGTAGTACAGGAGTGAAAGGTTTGAAAACAGGTTTTCTGAGTTCAAGGCTTGCCTCCAGTATTCACTGAGTTTAATTCTAGGTTATTTAAATTCTCACACCTTTTTTTTTCATGTAAAATGTTTAATATGGTAGTTAATAGTCCACTCATAAAAATTCTGATGGTGAGATGAATTAGTACATGAAAAGCAATTAGCACAACACCTGGTTAGTGGTACAGTGTTCAGGGAATGCTGTCTATTAAACTTATTATTTGAAGGAAACCCATAGGTAAAATACATTTGAAAACCATTGCACTACCAATGTGGAAAGATGTTTTCTTTGTTATTTAATAATTAAAAAGCACTTTGCTCTTGAGGCCTTATGTATATATTAATTACCCTCTTAAGGTACTTGGTACTGAGCAGGTTTAATAGCAAAAATAAATTAATGGATAAACTGTAGCTGCTGTAGCAGTATTCCAAAGTGTTCTTGGGTTTCACAAATATGTGGATGTGCATATATCATTGGTGGAGTGGAAGCTGAAGAAAGAGACGGTAGCACTCACAGTTTGAAGCAATGATTTGTGGGTCTTTAATAGTGTGATTTAAAGACATTTTAGATTAAGTTTATGTCATTTTAGTACTGTCTCCTGTAGGATTTTTCTCTCTTATTTTGTTCACAACAATTTGATTGTTTCTGAGACTTTTAGTCTTGTGAGAAATGTCCTACCTGGCCCCAATTTCTGTCAATGGAATATTTATCTTCAGCTATCCATCCTGGGTCATCTGTCTATGCCATCTATCTCCATGAACACCAGGAGAGGCATCAGAGAAGTGTTTGCCCCTCTGAGAAATCGCATGACACACCTGCTATTCCTTAGAAAATGAAACTCTTGAGATAAATGTTTGATGTGCTTTTATCTTCTTTACAGTTCCCCTCTCCTAAATATGCATTGGCAATGAAATCTCTCAAGCAGAAAGGTGAATTACCTTACAAAGCCAGTGACTGCAAAGATGATTATTCTTCTTGGTTCTGCTGGTCTTTTATTATGGATGGGAGATACATCAGTTTCACCCCATAACCAAACTGTACTCTCCTAGTACAAAGGGCTTTGAAGTTGGTTTTTGTATGACTGCCAACCATTCCTATGACCAATATGAAATTTTGTGGTTCTGAGCAACTTTAATTTCCCATTATTTAAATAATTTCAGAAACCTAAGATGAATTCCTAGAATATTAAACTTGAAAACACAATGCTATTTCAAAATCATTTTCGATTGGCTAAAAAGTAATAATAGCATTTATTATCTTCCATGCTCTCCCCCTGACCTGCAGGTGTATAATCTTAGTTTTCAAGGGTAAGCACCTGGGGACCATGATGGTTGGGCAATTTGCCAGAAGTCATAATGCCAACTTTGTATCTTGATGTGGAAACCAGGAACATCTTCATGCAACTTGGGATTGTTCTACTGCATTTAGCCTCTTTTCAAATTATTTCAGAGGGAGCACATGGGAGGCTATTTTCAGTCACAGAGTTGTAAAAATTGTCACTGGACGGTGTTGGAATTCTTGACTAAAATCACAATGTAGCTGGAGGAATATGTTAGACAGGTCTCTTCCAAACACAAGCTGTCTCCCTGTCTTTTGCATGCTATATATTCCATGCTGGGTGCTTAATAAATATTAATTATGATAATACTTCACAGAATTTAGTAAGATTAATGTGTCTCTATCAAGTGCTTATATTCCTCAAGAAGACACTGTATCAACTCAATGAAATTTTATTATAATATTAACTGAGGAAGAGACATAGTAGACAATCTCCAGTTATTATGATTATGACAGAGCAATGTCTGCAGATTGGTAATCTAGTCAATGAAGCAAACATTCACTAATGCTTTCTATGTACCAAGTGCCTATCTAAGCATATTACATATGCTAACATTTAGTACTATGATAGTCCCTTGTGTTCGTGATTATCATAATCTTTATTTTTCAGATAAAGAAACAGAATTGCTGAGGTATGAAATAAATGGCCAAATTGGCATAAAGCTCCAAGTATTCTGAGGGTCTGACATCTAGACTATATTTGCTATAAAAAATATATCCTTTATATTATCCTTTATATTATGTTTTCTTCATTCTAAGTTTGAAATTGGGAAAAATCATTCATTTGTTCATTCTTGCAAATTATACTGAGCACGGTGTACACCCAACTCACTATGCAAGTGGGCTAGTGGGATATAGACTTAAATAATCCCTTTGCCTAAAAAGACCATACAACCAAATGGCCTGCTCACCATGAAATGGAATGAGGCAGATTGAAATGTTTATTGTCATGAAAATGAAAGTAAAAAGGTCTAAGAACATCAAGGATGGTAGGGATTCATTCTGATGGGGGGATATAGGAAAGCTTCACAGGGAAGAAGATTTTAAAACCCTATTAAAAGGAAAGCAGAATGGCTACTAAACTGAAGGAACTTTAAAATATGTAGAAATGAAAATTTATGATACACTTTGAAAATACTTAATAAATTGAGTCTAGGACGAATTATCTCCCTACCAATGTTCTGCCCTATATTCCTGTATTCTTTTTATCAAACTGAAGTTTTTATAATAATGGGTTCATTTGGCAAAATCATACATGCATAGGTTTTGATTTTAATCCCTATCCCCCCTCTTTTTATTCTCTACTGATTTTTCTTTTGCTCATTTATTTTTTGTTGCTACTTTCTACATACACATAAAGGTGAGATTCCCTGTGTTATATTTATATATGCCTATGATGTGATTTTGCTAAATTCTTTCCATAATTCCTCCCCTTTCTCATTCCTCCTCCTCCCTCACTGTAGATCTCCTCCTTCAACTTCAGTGATCTTCCTGTAACTTTGTGATATCTGATCTTGCTCTCCATGGCCTTTCCTTTGTTTTTGCTCTAGCATTTACATATGAATGAGAGCATTCCACATTTGATTTTCTGAGTCTGGTTTATTTGACTTAGCATGATGTTCTCTATATCCATCCATTTACTGGCAAGTGCCTTAATTTCATTCTTCTTTGTAACTGTGTAAAACTCTATTGTGTATATATAAACTACATTTTCTTGATCCATTCATGTATTGATAGCCTTTGGGCTGATTCCATAATTTGGCTATTGGGAATTGTGCTGCTATAAATATGGAATTGCCTGTGTTGTTGCTAAATGCGTTTTTACTACTTTTGGATAAATACCAAGGTGTGGGATAGCTGAATTTTACTGTGGTCCATTCCTAGTTTCTTAAGGAATTTCCATACTCTTTTCCAGAGTGGTTGTGCTAATTTGTAGTCCCACCAACAATGTATGTTTACTCCTACATTCTTAAACAAAGATGCTTATTATAATCACGGGGAAACTTATTCAAAATGAACACACCTAGCTTGACCTGTAAGGTCTGGGAAAGATTTGCAGCATAGACATATTTTGGTTGTGTTCCCTTAGCCTAATTCCACAGCAATTACTTGGTTGCTAAATTAGTGTTTGGTCTCTCCCCTAGTATATCTTCAAGGGAGTCACAGAGTTTCTTTTTCCATTTGTGTTTCCATAATATAACCTTGAGCTTAAAAAGGGAAATCCTGAAACACAAGGAGGAAAGAGGATGTGGGGTCAAACATGGAAATATTCAGTGCAGATGTGTGTGGTTCTTAGACTCTTATACTTTGATGACTTTTAAAGATATATATCTTAGATTTTGTTTCTTATCTTTCCTATGTATTTCCAAATAATCCAATAATGTATACCTTTAAACTCTATTCTTTGTGTTGTCCTTGTTTCTTGCATTGTATAATAATCTCAAAGGAAACAGCCATCTAATAATGGGTGAGGTGATCCTTTCATATGTGTGTTCACACACAGACACATATACACCAAAACACTCTAAAGTATACAGGGATCCCCTTAACCAGATCCTCTTGTGTTTCAATGCTGGGGATGTAGTTCACACCCTTGTCACCCACCCCTGGTCTGAGAAATTCTTATTACTTCCTCTGTGGTCTGCCCAGGTTGTCTTCCTGCCTTGGTTCTCAGTGACCTGAAGCTATCAGTGTCACAAGGGCAAAACCAGTTCTTCCTTGACAGATCTTGTTTCCAGAGTCCTGTTACTCAAAGCCCTGGTGGTGGTGATTATTTACCTGCTTGCCACATGGTCCACTTCTCAAGTAGAATTTCTAGCTCTTAATTCCCCTACCACTTTTGTTTCATTCTTTCTGTCTTTTGAGATGAAACTGCTGTGTCATGTAGCTTTTCTGGTAAGTTCAGGTAGGCCTCTGTTTACAGTCTCCTTCAAAATAACAAAGGCGGTTAGGATAGCACATGCCCTTTCATTCCTTGAGACATTACCCCTTAGATATGGGCTTATAATAGCAATGCAATACTTTTTATTAGAACCACTGCTAATAATTGCCACCATTTATTGTGTGATTGACATTGCTAAGGGCTTTGCCCTCCACTGATCAATTATTTAGTTTTATCCTCACAGCAGCCCTTGGAGGCCAATGTGATTAAACCCATTCACAGATGAGAAGACATAGGCTGAGAAGTACTGTGTCAAGGTACATAGAACTGCAAACCAGCAGTGTCAGGATCAGAACCCATCCTATTAATTATATATCTTCATTTTATTTAACGAGTTTAAAAGCACGCCACATCCTGCCAGACCCAGCTTTAGGTGCTACAGATTCAATCATCAGTTAAGGAAATTTTACTTCCCTATCAAATCTACAGTCTAGGAGAAAAGGGAGATTTTAATCAAATTATCAAAGCAATATAAGATTATGACTGTGATAAATTAGAAAAGAAAGGGGCAGGTTGTTATATTAGAGATATTTAATATGGACAGAGTGGTCGGCTTAGACTACTTATGGAGCAGTAACTTATACATTAAAGCAAAATAAGGGTTTCGTAGCTTAAAAGGGAGTGGAAAAAATACTTCAGGAAGAAAAAACAGCATGTGGGAAAGTTATGGGGTTTGAATGAACATGATTTATTTAAAGAGCTCAAAGTAAGGCCAAAGATGTAAGATTAATCAAAAATATGTATGTTTCAATTTTTTTTGCCTTTTCCTGAGAGCAATGGGAAGTCGGTAGAGTTTTAAAACAAGATTTTGTTACAAAGAAAAAAAAAAAAAGAGAGAAAACTTAGTTATTATAGTATTAGTCAGTTTTCTTTCACTATAACAAATACTTGAGACAAGCAAATGATAAAGAGAAAGGAAATAATTTGGCTCACAATTTGAGGTTTGGGTCCATGGCTGATTTCCCCATTGCTTTTGGTCCTGTGGCAAAGCAGCCCATCTGGTGAGAGTGTGTGGTGGAGCATAGACACTCCCCTCATGACCAAATAGTGAAACAGAAAGTGGCTGGATCCCACTGTCCTGCTCCTTGATTGCCTGCAAGTTTGTTATGACCTCCCATCAGGCTCTACCTCTTAAAAATTTCCATCTCTTAACACGGGCCTTTGTGGAGCACCAAAGATCTAAACTATAGGAAGTGATGTTAAAAGTGAAGGAAGACTAAAGTGCATGTGGAGGAATTAGCCTGTTGGTGTTCTATTGAGCTATGTTATGAACTGACATTTTGGTTATATGAACAAAATGTTCTAGGCAGATTTAAAATATTTTCAGGAAGCAACATAGGAAATGCTAATGGATTGGATATAGGGCATGGAGAAGAAAGAATGAAAGGTATCTCCCAGATTATTGCTTTGTATAACTGGATGTGTGTGCCACCAATTTACTGAAAAGGGGAACAGTGTAAAAATGTATTGTCTCATAATTCTGTTAATGATCAACTAATGTATGGGAAATATATATTAATACTCAGTAGGTCTTTGATTGGCAGTATGAGATAGATAATTGCTAAGTACTCAGAAATATATTTGTGCTGAGTGTCACAAAATTATAAAAGTATGATTGAGAACCTTAGCATATTAACTCAGAGGTTAGGAAATCTATATTTCACTATTGAGATAACATACCTATTTCTTCACTGATAAAATCACAGTGATCAAATCTACTTAAAGGTAGATTGATGTGATAATGCGGCATAGGTACTTATTCAAGGCTTTGTTGAATGAATTAGCGATATTCAAGAAGCTAAAGTATCTACAGTGTTTGATGATTAAGACTTATTCAATAAATTTACCCAGTTAATGTATTTATTAGCCTAGTGCCTAGTTCATTATAATGTGTAAGAACAAATTGTTTTGCAAATGGGAAAAATCATAGATTTCACTTTAATTCCAGACTAAGGTATTATCATAGTCTTTATAAATTAATTTTGCTATACTCCTTTCTATGCCACAGCACACATGTACACTTGATGTTAGAATCTAAGAAATAATTCATTCTTAATGGTGACCAAATAAAAACAGGTATCACTAAGGAGTCTTTAAAAGACACATGTAATGAAGATATTAAGTTTACTCCAACTACTTAAGTAATTTAGGCCACCAGATGTCACTACAGATTAAGCAATGGTGAAAGGCTTCCCACAGGGTAAATGCTACAGAGGTTTCTGACAAGCTAAGCAAATATAAGACAACATTAATTTAAATAATAATAATAATTATAATAATAATAATTGTACAGTTTATTTGACTACTTCTGTCTTCCCTCAATGCATGTAGGAGAACAAAAAAATTTTTAAAAATATGTACATTGAATTTACTATCTAAATTTACATAATGCTCGCCTTTAATTCCTAATTCAAAAGAAAGAAAAAAAAAAAAGAATAGATGTTACAGTCCAACAGAGCAAGGTTTTTGTTTCAGCAATTTGTTTGATTGTGAGCAATATTTTTCAAGCTTCATTTTTCTCTGACTTCATAAAAGAAGACTGTCCCAGCTCACTTATATTAATGAAGCTTTACACAACCACCTTGCTTGTAAGGGGTACAGCTCAGGCTGAATATGTTTCCATTATAATGGCCATGTATAACGGGTAGTTAATCATGAAGAAAATTCATTAGCTGAATGTCACCGGAAACCTGTGTCGTGTGGCAAATGAACAGGGGATAACCAGTTTTAGTTTTAATTTCTGCAATGAGCTCTTGTTGTAAAAACTCTTTTGCTCCCTATGAAATGAGCAGAGAATTAATGGCATGACAAATGGCAATGGAACCTGGTGAGAGGCCTTGATTACTACAGAGTTTGTTATTTCTGAAGAAGTTTCTACAAGTTTCTTCTTCATTGGAAGAAGTTACATTCTTGCACTCCCTGAATTTTGCTGTTTAAGTCAGGGACAACTAAGAAACTTGAAGCAAGTGTAGTCTTTGAGAAACATGGTATTTTAGGTCTGTACCAGTCTGAATCAATTCTTTTGGGGGGATTTAACTCCAGTTAAAGTTCATTTAGAAAAATACTGGATGTGCCACATATCCATTTAAGATTTATTCAGCACTGGATTATTGAGCGTTTCTGTATCAGCTACTTTCCCAGGTGCTAAAGATGCATTCGTGAATCAGACAGAAACAAGCTGCCCTATTGAACTTAGCTTTTATCATGGAGGGGAAGGAATAGAAAGTTGGAGAGAAAACCAAATTATTTAACAATAAGTAATTTATCTATGTTCTATAAAGAAAAGAAATCATGCTAGTAAAACAGAAATCACTAGGAAGTGATGAGGACATCTGTAGCAGGGGATAGACCTCTCAGGAAGTTGAGACAGAAGGATGGGAAGGAGCAGACCTTGTTTTATGCATCCAGGAGAGAAGCATAAAGGCTTTAGCTTTGCAACCTTTACTTCTTAGTCCAGAAGGAGATTGACTCCCTTTTTCATTACTACTTTGAAAATGCTCAATGAGAACATTGGCCCATTTGCTTATGCTTAGAACAATCAATTTCTTAAGAAAACAAAGTTAAAATAAGCAAGTGAATTCCAAAGGTGGCCACCTAGTTGGGATGAGAATAGGAATGAAGTTCCCAGAGGAATGAAGGGACTCAAGAGTAGAGGAAAGAATAGGTGTCTACTCTAAGAGTAAATGTGAATTTCACTGGATTTTATTAAAATTGCCATGTTCATGCCTTATTGCTTATACAGTGAGCCTGTGCAAAATTTTTTTTGAAAACAAATTGAAAAAATCACTTTAAGAGCCCAAAGAATAGCCATACTTCCTTTGATTTATTGTTATATCCTCATGGTCCACATTATGAAAAATAATTTGGAGAAAAAAGGCATGTATTCATGAAGATCTTCATTAAACTATCATTTTTAGTAGTGAAAATTAAGAAACAGCCTGAGCATTCAACGCTATTGGAAAGGCTATACAAGTATAGAACATCAGTCTGATGAAATAATAAGTACTCATCACAGCAATAATTAGGTTTATGAAACAGCAAAATATGAAACTGAAACAATAGCATGGTTTAAAATTACACTTGTGGTTTTATTATTTTTGTTAGATGTATGTATTCATTTGGGTGAAAAGTAAAAGAAACCACAGCTAGTTTATTTAATGAACTCCTAAAGTCCTACAGTGTGTTGTGAAGTTTAAGATACAAAGATCAATAAGACTTGGTCTTCCCATGAAGCTCAGGTGATCAGTATGTGCCTGTGGACAGGTTGAGCTGCTTTGGTGTTGTAGAAACTCTTGGGAAGGCTGGGAGGAGAGAAGTGGAATAAAAGAGCCAGTATTTCTGGAGCATCTTTTATGTGTAAGTCCCTTTATGAAAAAAAATTACCTGTTTATTGTTATCATGCCTTTCCAAAAGTTATAATTTATATTTTCTCCCACTTTATATATTTGTGGGTGAACTAAAACTCTGAGTAGTTGAATAACTTGGTTAACTTTTATTGTAATAAGTAGTAGATCTGAATATTTGGCTCTGAGTCTCCAAAACATACACAACTATCTCTGTGACAATGTTGATTGAAAGGGGGAAAGAATTAGGGGAACATCTTCACAAAGCTTTGCTGGAGGAGGAGATGGCTTTGTGATTGGGTCTTAAAAAGCAGAGTAAAATCTAGTAGGGACATTTTTTTCTGTTACTGAAAATTGCATGTGCAAATGTGCTGAAACTGAAGTAGCAATGTGTGTTCTGTGTGGGTCATATTCAGAATGGCTAAAAATGGGCAGGACATGAGACAGAGTTTGATCTGTCAAAATGAGAGACATGTGACTGGTAAAAAGGACATAGTAAACAGCTTGAACCTAATACTTGATAATGGTGCACACTCATTCCTTCTGTCCCTTATCCTATTGCACTGGTTGGAGACAGAGAACCAAGAGAAAGAGCATCTACTTCCACTTCAATCACATGACACTCATTATCTAACTGCTGTTAACAGAACCATAGACATGAATATCCAGCAATTTGGGAACAGTTCTCTTGACTGAGTACAGTGCTTTTATGTGCTCAGTTCTACCTCTAAGCTGAGTGCTATTTGCTTATCAGTGTTACCATTTCTTGTTATCTTTATGGTTTTCCTGTGGCTTTTAGTTCTCCTTCATCAAAGACATTGGTGTGAAAATAGCATCTTTGTTTAAAATTTTATTAACCATTTTGAAAAAAACCTTTTCTCATTTTTAACAATTTAAACTCAAGCCTATTAGCTTCTTGCGTTTCAAAAAGACTCTTCCTCAGAAAATGAGAATCATTATACAAATAATGATCTTAACAATGTTTTGGCTATGCTATAACATTCAACCAGGAGTCATTTAATTCATATCACATACAAGTGTATATAGGCAAATGTGTATGTGTATATTAATATATGCACAGGTATATATGTGCACATGCAAACATTAGATCTTATGTACTATATATTAAAAGTATAGATACATATATAAATTACTATACTTTGTTGTGTATTATATAGTAAAATGGAGTTTTTAAAGAAAATCTATATTTTACTTAGTTATATCCAGAATTTCAGATCTATATAATCACAGAGCAACAGGATATACATCTCTATAGTTTAATTCCATTTACAGCACTGAGTAAAATTAAGGTATAACCCAAAATAGATTTATTACTCTCTACCTAATATTTCTACATACAAATGTCTTTTCATCTATTGAAGGACATATTTTGTATTTTGTAGCTGTCACCATTAGACTTCTACTGAAGGATAAACTGCATTTTCAATACAACATTCATATCATGAAAATATCCTTGGTTAAGAAGAAAACATCCAAGAGAAACAAACAAAAAAATTTGCAACATGAACAGAAGTGTGTTTAACTGTGTTTTAAAGAACATTTTTCTAGGTTGCCCATGAGCTATCCTGTTTCCTGAATGGTTTATCTTGAGATTTATCACTGTAACAAATAACAGTGTTCCTAGCCTATCTACAACACCACAATTGTAAATTGAAATAAAATAGACTTGTCTGAAAAAAAAAATAACTACCAACTCTGATAATAGTTGAATTATTTTGTTGAGAACCTAACAACATAGAACCACAAGATACTGATACTTCTAATTTTTAAAATATAATCTGAAGACCATGTTTTCAGAGACAAAGACTGATAAGAAAATCAATTATGGATACAAAAATAGATATAACAAATAATAACATTTGTTCAAAGGATTTTTCTATAAATGTAGATTAGGAAAAACTAAATTCAATTAAAACAACAGTAATTTTCATTCTTCTATTATAGAATGTACTAATCTACATGAATACAATGAGAAGATAAGTATATGGAATATGGTTTTTATAATTAAGTGAATAATTTAGTACATGTTTATAAGGCTCTTCTTATTTTAATTAAGAACGTGAAGTGACTGTGACCTCATAGTGTGTTCATCACGCTGCTGAATTTCTCCTGTGTCAACATCTCTGCAGAAAGATCAGACCAATGTTTTAGGCTTATAGTTCTGAATTAAGGGATTTGAAGTACACAGAAGGTTCAACTATGCAATTTTATACAGAAAATTGGGTTTGGAGGCTTTTTCTGCATCTTTAGGAAACGATCGTATCTACTCCAATACAGTGTGTCTTGAAGTATTCTTTACAGTCAGACCTGAGTTCAAATTGAATGTCTTTCCTTTATGAGCTATGAAACATTGAATACGTTCTTAATGTCTCTGAACCTCTATAATCTATAAATACCAGCAGCATTGTGTGTATTGAGCAGCTCATTAGTTTTCTTTTTAAATTTTAGTTTCTTTTATAAGCCCTATAATTACAGTTCAAATTCTTTGCTTTTGGAACCGTGGCAGATCCAACCTGAAATCTAACAGTTTACTATCCTGGCATTGTCAATCTGAGCTACTTCAAACTAGGAAATCTATCTTGTTCATTACAGTTTCTTTAATCAACAATAACAACAAAAAATATGCCAAATATATACACATACTAAGAAATAGAAATGTTTACAAAGTAAAATTTAATTTCTTCAGTTGTATCCATATTAATAAGGATTTTACAGACTCTGCTGCAATCAAAAACTCCTATCAATGGTGTTATTGTATACAGACTTATTATACAGACTTATTTCTTGCTGATGCAAAAGTTAGTGCAGATTCCATGGTTGATGGTTGAGGCCCTTCTCCAAATAATGACTTAGAATTTCTAGTCCCTTCCTTTGTATGGCCCTATTGTGCTGTTAGAAGTGTGGAATAAAGTATTGAATATCCTGAAGAAACATGCCTAACATGGTACTATAACAATTTTGTCCATATTTCATTGGCCAAAACTCAGTAATGACAAAGAAGTTAAGAAATGCAGCATTTCTGTTAATCATCCCCCCAAAAAGAAAAATATAGGATATCATAGAGAATACATGGCATGATCTCTACCATGGTGTACAGAATTTTTTTTTTTTTATTATGAACTCTTCCTGAATCTGACTGAATGAATTTGTTATGTTGAAATAACACAATGCCTTGTAGGATATAAAGTAAATATTTTATGTAGATAATTATGTGTCATTTCTTATTCATCTTTGTGACTACATACCTGTAAGTATTTAATTAGTCTTTTTGGAAACATGGGAATCACATAACGAGTTGGTGAAAGAGGTGGCTTTAGACATTTGATAAACCATCACATAAAAAAGAATAAATTATTACTTATGACATCAGAAGTATGGGCTATAGAAAGGTGCTGGAGAAGAACTCAATTTGAATAGAGAAGAGGTTACTATGGTTGTGGCGACTTGGTTTCCAGATATAATATGGTCATGTCTAGAATTGAATATAATAAACAGAGATAGTCTTTGAGTTAAACACTTCTAGGATGAAATCCTCTTTCTCCTGCAGTCTTCCCTAGTGTCATCAATGTTAAGGGGCAAAGGAGAACTTTTGCATACTCCATGGTCACAGAAAAAGGCAGCGAACAGTGGTTTCAGAGCTGAGAGACAAAACGTTATTAACTACTATGGTTGATACTGTTTGGCTACTTAGATTCTATGTGCACTTCCTTTTACTCACATTTGAAATTCTGAACAATAACAACAACAAAAAAACCCCTTCTGTTTTCACTTAACATTATATACCTATACTCTCAATATATGAAACAATTTCTTACCCTCTCCCCAAAACAATATGACAGAGCCACTGTTGTACATTATGGGCTATTTGAAGAACTCATCAAATTCATTCACGACTGCTCCAAATATTCCGATATCCAAGGACTAATCATATTTCTTACTTGCAGGCAATATGTGACTTCTAGTTGATTCAAGTATAAAAGAAACTTATGGAATACATTAAAGCATTTGAAGAAAGCTAGGAAAACCGAACTAAGAGACCAGGCACAAGCCAAGGTTGAATAGGCAGTGGAATTATAGTCATAAACCATGCCATGGAAACAATGGCTACTGCTACAAGCTCACTGGCTTAGCTGGTATCCAGCAGTGTAGACCCTCCTGCTTTGGAAATTCAGGTGTCAGTTGTCACTAAAAGTACTTATTTTCTTGTTGGTCTTCTTTGTGTGATTATGGTCAGATTTAAATTCCTATGGCAGAAATTCAGATTGAGCTTTAGGTACATGTCAATGTCGATGTTGCCAGATCATGGAGAAGAGTGTTTGGCCATTTTGTTTCTCTAGAAGGAGGCAGGATTGTTCTTCCTGAGATTAACACAGAGGGGAAATCTCAAATATGAGAGCATCTAATTTTTGGTTAGTTAGAAGTCAGCTATGGAGCATAACAATTGCAACATTTTTGGCTTAATACATGATTATCTAAGATATTTTAAATGGTGCAATGTAATATTTCACAGGTGTTGTTGATTCTATTTCAAGGTCATGGCTCAAACCTCTAATTCTCCTTTGCTGTCAGTTTTCTAAGCCTTTACCCGAACCACCCCTTATCAAGTTCTCATACTTCTAGGTTTTAAAATACCCATATCAGAAGTCCCAAAAACTAGTAACAAAGGTAGTGGAATTGTTAAAAATTCCCAGACCCATGAAATCCATAAAACCTAGCTAATCATACTACCCTTTTCATACATGAGTTATCCTGTAAAATTCCAGCTACTTATTGCCATGTCCTGGGGTATGAATGGGTGGTTGACCCTACAGGGTAAACTTCTCTCATTTGGAAATGTTAGTAATGGTGAACCTTTTCACCTAAGTCTTTGTGTTGTGCTCTACTATCCAAAGAATTTTAAGTACACTGGATATGGTGACACATGCCTGTAATCCCAGCAGTTGGGAGGCTGAAGCAGGATGATTGAGAGTGCAAAGACAGCCTCAGCAACTAGTGAGTCCCTAAGTGAATCATTGAGACCTGTCTCTAAATAATATATAAAAAGTGGCTGGTAATGTGTCTCAGTGGTTAAGTGCCCCTGGGTTTAGTCCTTGGTACCCCCTCTCCAAGCCCCCTCCCCCCAAAAAAAGAATTTTAAGTATACCTGACATCACATAATTATGAAATAAATTATCATTACTACATCCAAAATATACTACCTCAATAGTTATGACATAGCTATGGGAAATATATTAGATACAATTTTTTTGCATTGAATAAATTTTAATATTTTAGTTTTTATGACAATGATAAACTAGAAAGGAACCGAATACAATATTAAAGATCATATCTACTATGGCCTTGTTTGGATAATAACTTTGTACTACAGTGGCTATTCTGACTTTGAAATCTGGCTGTTTTTAGGCCCAGCTGTTTATGTTTTAAATTATTAAATATCTGGACTGTACCTGAGAGTTCCTACATCAATAATTCAAAGTCAGAGGCTGGGGATGTGGCTCAAGTGGTAGTGCGCACGCCTGGCATGCGTGCGGCCCGGGTTCGATCCTCAGCACCACATACAAACAAAGATGTTGTGTCCGCCGAAAACTAAAAAATAAATATTAAAATTCTCTCTCTCTCCTTTCTCTAAAAAAAAAAAAACAAAATCAGATTTAGGCATGCGCATTTTTTCAAACTATGTTGATTCAGATACAGGCTTAGAATTGAGAACCATTTGCACCCAGGCCTAATTTGAAAGGCCATTGTATTATATGCCATAATCTTCCCAGTCTAAACTGGTCCATCTCTCCTATCACCTTCCTATCTCATGCATCTGCGATTTTATCCTTGTGGGAGTAATGTAGGACTTACCATTCTCTGAACACCAAATTCTTTCTCCTCCTGGATATTTCCTTGCTTTTTTCCCCCCAAATCAGAGTTACTTGTTGTTTTATTCGTTTTAGAAAATGGTACTGAATATGGAAGTGGCCTTCATCATTGCTTCTCCTCAGGTCAACCCAGGAGATATGCTATGTGGATTTTTTATACAGCATCTTTTATATATCCCTCATTTTCTCCATTTCCAATGGAATCCTTTGGAATAACTCCTGTTTGGAACACTACAATTTTAGAAAACTTCCCATCCTTAATCCTAACATCTTCAATTCATCCATTTTACAACAAACATTGCTATTTTTATGTATCCATTTCAAAGGGGTAATATAATCTTTATAATAAATTTAGGTACTGGGCTGAGTACTAAAAAATAATTTATGTTTAAAACAAAACAACAAAACCCAGTCTTTCGCTTCTAATAGAGCTGCGTTATCAGACACAAGACATATCTTCCAGGGAAACTCAAAGCCTTCCTCCTAAAATCAAAGCCAGACTGCCTGTTCTTAACATGTTGACTATTCTTAATGCTGGAGTTTACTGGTATACTGGAGGATTTTATCAGTGCAATATGGCAATAAAAATAATACAATTCTCTGAATATATACCTCTAACAGGATCTACAAAAGCTTTAGAACAATATCCATTGGCAAAACAAAAACATTTCAATCCATGCCTCACACATATAAATAGTATTTTTAGAAGCATAAATCTTAAAGTGAAAATAAAACTACTATTCTTCTGGAATAAAATGGAAGAAATCCTTTGTGACTTTGGATTAGGCAGAGATTTCTTCAATACAAGGACAAAATTATAATCCACAGAGGGACAAATTTGTAAATTGAAGTCCATAAGAAATGAAAACTTGGGCTGGGGTTGTGGCTCAGCAATAGAGCGTTTGCCTAGCATGTGCAAGGCCATGGGTTCAATCCTCAGCACCACATAAAAATAAATAAAAGTATCATGTGCAACTACAACTAAAAAATAATTTTACAAAAGACTAGTATTTAAAAAAAAAAAGAAATAAAAACTTGTGTTCTTTAAAAGACATTGTAAAGCAAGTCCAGCCACAAGACTGGTAGAAATAATAATTTGCACATAATGTATCCAATAAATGAATTGCAACAGAATATATAAAGAACTGACAAAACACAATAATAAAATAGCACAATAAAAGATTTCAACATACAGTGTACCACAGAAAATGTATTGAAGGTAACTAAACCCAGGAAGACATTTAACATAGTTAGTCATGGAGGAAATATAATATTGTAATATACTCCTATTAAAATGACTAACATTTTAAAAAATAACTTTTACAAATGGATATTATATGTTGGCAAATTCTTTGGGAAATAATATTATTTTAAAGTTAAATATACACCTACCATGTGACCCAGACATTCTACTTCTCAATATTTTAATAAGAGAAATAAACACAAGTCAATAGCTACATTTCTGTCTACATATATTCATAACCTCTCTATTTGTGAGCCAAAAAAATCAGGGAGAACTGACCTTAATGTCTATCAGCAAGTTAATGGGTAAACTATGGTATATCCATATGATAAAATGCTATTCATTAACAAAAAATAACTAAATTTTGCTACATATTCATTAATGAATATGAATTATGTTGAGTGAGAAATCAGACCAAATGTGTAGTTTCATTCTACTTACATAGAATTTTAGAAAATGCAAAAAAAAAAAAAAAAGTCATTACAGAAAGCTGATCAATGTTTGACCAGGGGTAAAAGAGGCATGAGGAAACATGGAATGTAAACTTCATTATGTAAACTGGTGGCTTATTGTTGTGTCTACCTATGTCAAAATTGATAAAATTGTACTCTTAAAAGTCTAAAGTATATTATAGGTCAGTTGCACCATATTTTTCTGTTGAAAATGTGAAAGAAAAGAATAGTTCTCTAATCCTGAGAAAATCAGTTAATGGCCATAGAGGAACAGGAGAAAAGTAAATGCTTGGTTCTGGAAAAGGACCAGAGATTTGGCATTTAAATCAGCAAGAGGCTGAAAAGATGTATAACAGAGATTAATGAAAGCTTTGAGTTGAATATTGAAGTACATGATGCAGGTGAATTCATGATGGAAGTCCCATAACAAGAGGCTTTATGTGCAAAGGCATGAGAGAGGAGGAACGGTGGTATGTCTGGAGAATTACAGGTTGGTCTATTGTCAGACAGTAAACATCTTTGTTCTCAGTCCTGTTTTCCTATTTTCTATTACACTATTTTTACATAGTATACATTTCAATTGTACATTTTATACCTTTATTTTGTTTATTTAGTTCTTTAATGTGGTTTTGAGGATCACATCCAGTGCCTCATGTGTGATAGGAGAGTGCTCTACCACTGAGCCACAAACCCAGACCTAAACTGTACATATTGAAGACCTATGCTGGTCAGCTTTCCACAACTATAGCAAATACTTGAGCTGATCAACTTATGGAGAGAAAATGTTTACTTCATAGTTTTAGAAGTTCAAGTCTATGGTTGGATAGCTGTCTAGCTCTGAGACTCTAGCAGCACAACATAGTGGGAACACCTGACAAAGCAAAATTGTTCACCCCATGGTAAGGGAGCAAAACAGAAAGTTAGAGACAGGGGCCCCAAGGTCATGTCTCCAGTGATCTAAAGACCTCCTACTGGGTCCTGATGTTAAAGATTCCTGTAGCCTCCCACAGCATCAAGCCTTAATATGTGTGATTTTGGGAGACCCTCAACCAAACCATAGAACCCAATTTCCTTAATAGTCATCTTTGGGTTTGCAGAATAGGACTGCACCTGTATTATCTGCATCTTCATCCAAGAGCACAGTGGTTTCTGTACAAAAAGTCCCTTAAGTGTTTTACATAGTCCATGTCTGTAAAATATTTGTTTAGGAGAGTTATGCTTCTAAAATGAAAACAAAGGTAAAAAAAATCACTATTTTCCCTTGTGTGTAATATTCTGTTTTCATAAGGAATGTTCTCTCATTCCTCTTATTTGACTTTTTCCTCCTAGTACCAGAGAGGTCCTTGCCTTCCACATGTGTTCTCCAATTCTATCAGTGCTGAAGCCATCCCAGGAAAGCCTTTCTGGATTCCCATTACTTAAAACATCTCTCCTTCTTATAAAACCCACAACACTTTATTTAAAAACATCTCTGATGCCAGTTGCATGTCAGAGTGCTTGGCACTTTCCATATGCCAAGGGATAGATCTTCTCAACATTATGGTGAGACAGGCAAAATCACCTCTGCTACACACGTGAAGGCTCAGGACCATCCAAAACCCACACAACTGTATCATCTGCATCTTCATCCAAGAGCACACCGGTTTCTGCACAAAGAAGTCCCTTTGTTAAAAGCCAAAACTAGGAACAGGGTCCAGGGCTTTCACTTCCAAGTCACATTTTAATTCCATTTTAACACTGATGCTACCCCCTCTCCCAGCAACTATGCTTTTCTGGCCCTAATGAGCACTTATTTTTTTTTTTTTCATACTCATCTTTGCAGTACCATTCTAACAAGATCACGTATTTCATTAGAGAAAGCAGGGTCTTTTTAAAAAAATCAGTTTATATGAGAGTTGTGCATTTTAGGTGGCCAATAAAGGTTTGAAAAGGAAGTAATAGTAGAAGAGGAGAGAATGAAGGGAGGATGGATTTACAGGCAGAAAGAAGGGAAGGAGTTATAGGAAGAAATGCTTAGCATTAATAGTGTCTTTCTCTGGGAGTGTAATATTCATCAGCCTTTGCTAAATGCTAAAGATGAATTTCAGATGAGTGCTATTCAACCTTCTACAAAACAGAAGTGTCTCCTATTATGAATCAGAATCTCATAATGAATTTCCATAGTGCTTATATCATCAGCATTAGATGATTTTAGATCTCAGAGTAGAAAATTGTTATTTGCCACAAAATATTTGATCACCTGCAGCCCAGTTTGACAGGGATGAGGAAACCTGAGGCTCTTAAGGTAACATCCTTCTTTTTATCTGAGTGAGATGAAGCTCCAGTGGAGACATGACTTGAGGTGACCATTTAGTTTCCCATGCCACAGTGCACAGTGATTGTTTCAGAATGGGTGTGTGGCTGTAGACACACCAATTACAAGCCACCAGAATGTTCACTAGCTGGTTTTTGAAGAAAGAGAGCAAGGCATGTACTGAATGCTGAATATTGTGCCTCTAATTAAACTATATTTAAAGCTAGAACTGACTTTGAAATTTTAATTATGTGAATTAACAGTAATTAATTTATTTTTGGCTTTAAACTTGTTTAGCTTGGATCTTTTTTTTTCTTGTGATTATTTTCAATTACAGTGTTCTTAATACAAACCGTTCTTGTGCCTTCCAAATATATGCAACTTTTCAAATGAATGTATTGGTGTAGTCATTCTCCTTCTCTGGTAACCTAGGGATAAATGAAACCATGTAACTGGGCAAAATGGTACACACCTGTAATCCCGGTGGCTTAGGAGACTGAGGCAGGACAATTGCAGGTTCAAGGCCAGCCTCAGCAACTTTTCAAAGCCCCAGGAAACTTCGCAAGAACCAGTATCAAAATAAAGATTAAGTGGTGAAATGTATCTGGGTTCAATCCATAGTACAAAACAACAAACAAACAAGAATAAAACGTTGGGTTATTCCTGTCATCTTACAATGGAAACCCAATTATCTGTTTTCAGTATAAGATTAATTACGATAGGGTGTGTATAATGTGCTACACAGTATTCTAGGCATACATATAGAATAATTAAAGCTAATTATTTAACCCCTATAATTAGCTCATAAGAGAGAAGCTATTATTAGTGGTGGTATTTTTTAATTATATTTTTATTTATGCATGACAGCATAATACAATATATTTCATATTACATATATAGAATACAATTTTTTTGTATCTCTGGTTATATATAAAGTATATTCATACCAATTTGTGTCTTCATACATGTACTTTGGATAATGATGTCCATCACTTTACACTATCATTTCTAACTCCATGCCCCCTCCGTTCCCCTCCCACCCCTCTGACCTATCTATAATTTGTATATTCTTCCCACATTCTCCCTCCCTACCCAACTATGGATCAGCCTCCTTATATCAGAGAGAACATTCTGCATTTGATTTTTTTTGGGGGGGGGATTGACTAAACTTCACTTAGCATTATCTTCTCTAACTCCATCTATTTACCTATAAATGCCATGATTTTATTATCTTTTATTGCTAAGTAATATTCCATTGTGGATAAATGGATAAAAAAATTAGCATTTATATACTGAAGGGCTTCTACGTTGGTTCCAAAATTTAGCTATGGTAAATTGTGCTGCTATAAACGTTGATGTGGCTGTGTCCCTGTAGAATTCTGTTTTTAAGTCCTTTGGGTAAAAACTGAGGAGAGGGTTAGCTGGGTCAAATGGTTATTCCATTAACAATTTTCTAAGAAATCTCCGTACTACTTTCCATATTGGCTGCAACAATTTGCAGTCCCCCCAGCAGAGTATGAGTGTAACTTTTCCCCCACATTCTCACCAATACTTATTGTTGTTTGTATTCATAATAGCTGCCATTCTGATTGGAGTGAGATGAAATCTTAGTTTTGCTTTGCATTTCTCTAATTGCTAGTTGTGATGAACATTTTTTCATACATTTGTTGATCGATTGTATATCATATTCTGAGAAGTGTCTCTTCAGGTCCTTGGCCCATTTATTGATCGGGTTATTTTGTTGTTGCTGTTGTTGTTTAGATTTTTGAGTTCTTTATATATCCTAGAGATTAGTGCTCTATCTGATGTGTGAGGGTAAATATTTGCTCCCAAGCAAATATATATATATTTATATTTATATAATATATATATATATATATATATATATATATATATATATATATATATATTTTTTTTATTGATTCTTGATTTTAATTCTTTCATTATAGGAGTCTTATTAAAGAAGTAGGAGCCTAGTTGCATATGATGCAGATTAGGGCCTATTTTTTCTTCTATTATATGCAGGGTTTCTGGTTTTATTCAAAGGTCCTTGATCCATTTTGAGATGAGTTTTGTGCATGGTGAGAGAGAGGGGTTTGATTTCATTTTGTTGCATATTGATTTCCAGTTTTCCCAGCACCATTTGTTGAAGAGGCTATCTTTTCTCCAATGCACATTTTTGGTGCTTTTGTCTAATATAAAATAATTGTATTTTTGTGGGTTAGTCTCTGTGTCCTCTATTCTGTACCATTGGTCTACTTGTTTCTTTTGGTGCCAATACCATGTTGTTTTGTTACTGTTGCTCTGTAGTATAGTTTAAGATCTGGTATAGTGATGCCACCTGTTTCACTCTTCCTGAGAAGGATTGCTTTAGCTATTCTGGGTCTCATATTTTTTTAGATGAATTTCATGGCTGCTTTTTTATTTCTATGAGGAAAGTCAGTGGGATTCTGATCAGAATTGCATTAAATCTGTATAATGCTTTTGGTAGTATGCTCATTTTCACAATATTAATCCTTCCTATCCAGGAATAAGGGAGACCTTTCTTCTAAGGTGTTTTTTACTTTCTTTCTTTAGCATTCCGTAGTTTTCATTGTAGAGGTCTTTTACCTCTTTTGTTAAGTTGATTCCCAAGTATTTTATTTTATTTTTTTGAGGCTATTTTAAATGGAGTAGTTTTCTTCACTTCCCTTTCAGAGGATTTGTCACTGATATACAGAAATACCTTTGATTTATGGGTGTTGATTTTGTATCCTGCTACTTTGCTGAATTCATTTACTAGTTCTAGAAGTTTTCTGATGGTATTTTTGTGATCTTCTAGGTATAGAATCAAATGGTCAGCAAATAGTGCAAATTTAAGTTTTTCTTTCCCAGTGTGTATCACTTTGATTTCTTTCATCATCTAATTGCTCTGGCCAGTGTTTCAAGAACTATGTTAAATAGAAGTGGTAAAAGAGCATCCCTGTCTTGCTCAAGTTTTTAGAGGGAATGCTTTCAATTTTTCTCCATTTAGGATGATCTTGGCCTGGGGATTAGCATAGATAGCTATTACAATGTTGCAATATATCCCTGTTATCCATAGTTTTTTAGTGTTTTGAACATGAAGGGGTGCTGTGTTTTGTCAAATGCTTTTTCTTCATCTATTGAGATGATCATATGATTCTTATCTTTAAGTCTATTGATGTGATGAATTACATTTATTGATTTCATATGTTTAACTAACCTTGCATCCCTGGGATGAACCCCACTTGATCATAGTGCACTATGTTTTTGTATTTGATTTGCTGGGATTATATTGAGAAATTTTGCATCTATGTTCATTAGTGATATTGGTCTGAAGTTCTCTTTCTTTGTCTTTGCTTTTTTTGGAATCAGGGTGATATTGGCCTAATAAACTGAATTTGGAAGTTCTTCCTCTTTTTCTATTTCATGAAATAAATAGAAGAGTATTGGTATTAGTTCTTCTTTAAAGGTCTTGTAAAACTTAGCTGTTTATCCATCCATCCGGTACTGAGCTTTGCTTGGTTGGTAGGCTTCTGATGGCATCTTCTATTTCATTGCTTGAAATTTATCTGTTTAAATTTTGTATATCATCATGATTTGATTTGGGCAAATAATATAACTCTAGAAATTTGTTGATGCATCGATATTTTATATTTTATTCGCGTACAAGTTTTCAAAGTAATTTCTAATTATCCTCTGTATTTCTGTAGTGTCTGTGGTGATATTTTCTTTTGCATCCTGTATGCTAGTAATTTGAGTTTTCTCTCTCTTTCTCTTCATTACCGTGGCTAAGGGTCTATCAATTTTATTTATTTTTTTCACAGAACCAACTTTTTGTTAATTTTTTCAATTGTTTCTTTTGTTTCAATTTCATTGATTTCAGCTCTGATTTTAATTATTTCCTATCTTCTACTGCTTTTGGTGTAGATTTGTTCTTCTTTTTCTTAGGGCTTTGAAATATAATGTTAAGTCATTTATTTTTTGACTTTTTGTTTCTTCTTTTAAGGAATGAACTCCATGCCACAAACTTTCCTCTTACAACTGCCTTCCTAGTATCCCAGAAATTTTTATAAGTACTATCTGTGTTCTCAATCACCTCTAAAAATTTTTAAATGTCTTCCTTGATGTCTTCTGTAACCCATTGTTCATTTAGTAGCATATTATTTAGTCTCCAGGTGATGGAGTATCTTTTATTTCTTATTTTACCATTGATTTATAATTTCATTCCATTAGGATCTGATAGAATACAGGATAGTATCTCAACTTTTTTTTATATTTGCTTAGAGTTGCTTTGTGGCATAATATATTGTCTATTTTAGAGAAGGATCCATGTG
This sequence comes from Marmota flaviventris, assembly GCF_047511675.1. Lineage (NCBI taxonomy): Eukaryota > Metazoa > Chordata > Mammalia > Rodentia > Sciuridae > Marmota > Marmota flaviventris. Next base: position 69,012,059 of record NC_092506.1, on the reverse strand, counting down.
CTGCTGAGAAGAAAGTATATTTACTCTTTGAAGGATGAAATATTCAATATATGTCAGTTAACTCTAAATTATTGATTGTATTATTGAGTTCTTTACTTTCTTTGTTCAACTTTTGTTTGGAAGATCTATTCAGTTGTGAAAGAGGTGTGTTAAAGTCACCCAAAATTATTGTGTTGTAGTCTATTTGACTCTTGAACTTGAGAAGAGTTTGTATGATGAATGTAGATGCTCCACTGTTTGGGGGCATATATAATTCGTAAAGTCTTGTTGGTATATGTTTCCTTTGAGCAGAAAGTAGTGTTCTTCTTTGTCCCTTTTGATTAACTTTGGCTTGAAGTCTACTATATTTGATATGAGGATGAAAACCCCTGCTTGCTTCTGCAGTTCATGTGAGTGGTATGATTTTTCCCAACTCTTCACCTTCAGTCTTTGGATGTCTTTTCCTATGAGATGAGTCTCTTGAAACCAGGATATTATTGGGTCATTTTTTAAATCCAATCTGCTAGTCTATGTCTTTTGATTGGTGAGTTTAGGCCATTAAAATTCAGGGTTATTATTGAGACATGATTTGTATTCCCAGCCATTTTTGTTTATTTTTAGTATTTAAGAAACTTGATTTCTCCTCTGATTAGATTTTACTTTAGTGTAATTTCTTTCTCTGCTGATTTTCATTATTGTTTTTCATTTTGCCTTCTTGGAATATTTTACAGAGGATGTTCTGTAGTGCAAGTTTTCTAGCTGTAAATTCTTCTAATTTTTGTTTATCATGGAAGGTTTTTATTTCACCATCAAATCTAAAGCTTAGTTTTGCTGGATATAAGATTCTTGGTTGGCATCCATTTTCTTTCAAAGCTTGCTATATGTTGTTCCACGATCTCCTGGCTTTGAGGGTCTGGGTTGAAAAATCTGCTGAGATACAAATTGGTCTCCCCCTATATGTAATCTGATTCCTCTCTTTGTGGCTTTTAAAATTCTATCCTTATTCTGTATGCTTGACATATTCATTATAATGTGCCTTGGTGTAGATCTGTTGTAATTTTGTACATTTGGTGTCCTGTAGTCTCTTGTATGTGGTTTTCCAATTCATTCTTCATGCTTGGGAAATTTTCTGATATTATCTCATTGAAGAGATTGTGTATTCCTTTAGTTTGAAACTCTGTGCCTTCCCGTATCCCTGTAGCCCTTAGATTTGGTCTTTGATGCTGTCCCTTAATTCTTGGATGGTTCTGTTTGTGGTTTCTTACCATCTTCACTGTGTGATCAACTTTTTAAATTTTTTTTCAGATTGTATACTTTGTCTTCATTATCTGACGTTCTTTCTTCCAAGTGATCTAGTCTGTTGGTTATCCTATCTATTGAGTTTTTTATCTGGTAATTGTTTCTTTCATTTCAAGGATTTATGAATGTTTTTTTCCGAGTCTCTATCTGTTTCTTAAAGTAAACTTTTGCTTCCTGTGTTTGTTCTCTTAATCTCATTGTTGGAGTGATCAGTTTTTGCCTGAGTTTGCTCATTTAGTTCATTCTTTAATTCACAGGTCATTTAAATTATGAACCATCTAAACATCTTCTCTGACATTTCATTAACTTCACTGTCCATGGGGTTCTGTTATTGTAGTATCCTGGTTTGTTTGGGGCATTTTCCTCCCTTTTTTTTTTTTTTTTTTTGTTTTTTGTTTTTAATGTTGTCTATGTGCCTTCCTTTCTTGCAGTGTGGATCTGAGATATTAAAATTTCTACCCTATATTCTTGTAGTATCCGTGGAGATTTTCTGTTCTTCAGCTTGATGTTGGGCTTCCAGACCCTGCTGGTGTCCCTCAACATATGCTGCTGCAACTAAAGGCGGTGGTGGCAATAGCCAGGGTAACTTGAGATAATAGTAGAGTTGCCCCAAGATGGATGCAATGTCTTACAGAGATGGGGCTGAAAGGGTGGGCCTTTCACCCTCTTTGGGATGTCAGCTCTGAGATGCAGGTGCTTTTAGGCCCTGTCTGTTGTCAAAAGGTAGGGGATACTGCATGGGGAAGCCTATGGCAATGACTGCAGTGTCCCAACATGGAAGTGGGTTAGGCTTGGCTCCCAGAGGGAAGAAGGGATGAACTCCAATCTACCCTGGCTGGGTCCTGTGCAAGTCAGTGAAGGCAGATCTGGTCTGGGCATATCCTCCTGTGGTAGTCTGCTGGTTGGAAGGGGTAGTTCTGTGCCAGAGGCTGGGCTCCAGTGGGTGTCTATTGGTGGCGGGATGGACCTGGACCTACTTTGAGCCCAGGTCCCATGCAGGCCTGTGTAGGCGAATCTGGGTCATTCCTGAACTCTGGAGGTAGTCTGCTGGTTGGAAGGGTCTTGGTATTTTCCATTTAGGAATGAGTTAACTAGGACCTAGAAAGATATGTAACTTTGATTACAATGCCAGAATTTGAACATCTTTCCAACATCAAGAATTGTTCATGCTGGGGTTGTGGCTCAGCAGTAGAGTGCTCGCCTCGCATGTGTGAAACCCTGGGTTTGATCCTCAGCATCACATAAAAATAAAAAAGTGAAGAATTGTTTTATGATAGTAAATTATTCTGCTGTGTAAACAATTACTGAAAACAATTTTCCTCTACCTTCTAAAAATACTTCCACAGCAAATAGGGAATATTGACATGGGGGGGTTTTGTTTGCTCATTATTTTAGAGAAGCTAGAGTAGATCTCTAAGAGCTCATATATTATCTTTCCCCTGGAGTCATGGTGGGAAAAAAATACAGGCATCTTTACATTGCACCCTAAACACAAAAAGATATTCTGGTTAAAATAGCTTAACACTGTCAACCTTGAAATAGACATTTAAAAGCCTTTTCATTTTATAATGCTTTCAGTGTAGCATGTGGATTTATGGTTATACTTTTCCACACCAATTAAAATGCATATAAATAACATTCTTCATGTTTAGAATTCTAACCTTCTTTTGTTGGTGGCATGATTCTTTCAGCACATTTTCCTGAATACAGCATAAATAATCCATAAATTCAATCAGATGTGCATAATGCTATTTATATCTAAAAGTCTACAAAATGTTTCTTTGAATATATCTATTACATGAAGAGAAATAAGCTTAAAATTTAACTTCAGTGTGTTCTCTAGGCTAATTAATTAACTTGTAATTTTATGTAAATTTATAGAAACAAATAAGAACAGAAATATAGCTCATGAAAACCTTGTATTTAGTTTGAATGGTAGGAATTTAGATTTTTCCTGCACTATCTTTCCATATATTATTTTAATGTGAGCTTTAGAAATAATATAATCAGGGCTGGGGATATAGTTCAGTTGGTAGAGTGCTTGCCTTGCATGCATAAGGCCATGTGTTCAATCCCCAGCAACACACACACATAAAAATAAATAATCAATTTTACTTTATCATTTCACACAAATTGTATTTACTGTATACAAAATTCTAAATATTTCCAAATATTTTAGTGAAATATAGAGATAGCAATTGATTGTCCAAAACTATACATTTATTTATTCTTTCAATTTCTCTTTTGCTAATTCATTGCATAATAAGATTTACACTGAGCATTATGAGTCAAACTTTAATGTTTCTCACATTATGAATATTGAACATATGTTTGGCATTATAACAGAAGAAAAAATGGGGAAGAGAACAGGTCTAAGTGCATACATACCAGATGTGTACACATATACAAAACACACACATTCCAGAAATATACATATGGGACAAGTGCCATGAAATACAACAAAGTAATGTGGTAGATAAAAATTGAGGTGGACAGGGTCTTTCAAAAGGATGTGTATCTGGATGTTTACAAAAATAAGTAAAAATTTGCACATGAAAATAATCACTGTGTTGGCCTTTAATATCAATATTTTAAAAAGAGAAAACACTCTAGTAAGTGAATATATAATCTTTGCTGCCACTTGAAAAGATAAATTATGTTGAATGTATCATAAATACTAATATCAGTACATTCTTATGAAATAATACAAAACAGTATGAAATTTCACTATCATTTTAAGCACACAGAAAACATTTAAATAGTCATCGTAGGATCAGGATATATCATTGTGAGTTATGTTTTTAATGTTGCTTACATTATTTATGCCATCAAGATAATCGAATTCTTTTTTAAAAATCTCAAAGAACTAATTATTTATATGTGAATGAAAAATGATTCATCCTAATTTCAAAATTTGAGAAAATATAGAAATGAGATTGAAATGAAGACTATTTTATATCTCAGTAGAATTTATTTTAAAGAGAAATATTTTTAAAAAAGCTTTCTTTTATGGAATTATGCCATAAATTATCTTCTCTCATATGTAGAAGGTGAGTTTTTATTTCTTTATTATTAATGGCATGGCTTTCTTTCACAAGTATATTTGTTTACGCTAAACTTGGATGTGTCCATTCTTGCAGATCATTACATCCATCAATAGTTCAGGACACATCTACTTGCAAGGATACGTGCAATGGAAGAGTACAGAGCCAGACCAGGGAACTTACAAGTTAAGCTTATCTAGCTATTACTTCATCTAGCAGAGAAAGAATGGTACCAATAAAAGCTGTAGCAATTTTTAGCACTGTTTGTCACTATTTTACAAGGGGACTGAGATTATAGTTGTGATCTGACTGGTTGAACATTCACTCATTCACTTCATAAGAACACTGAATAAAGTACCTTGCATGTACCAGAACTGAGCTAGAAATGTTCTCCTAGAAATGAACATCAAGATTTGCAATAAGGCCTGAGATACTAGAGAAGAATACAATCACTTTAGGTTAGGTCAAGGGGAGTGAAGGCAGGGGAGGGGAGGGGATGTGGGGATAGAATAGATAGTAGAATAAAACAGACATTATTACTTTATGTATATGTGTAACTGCATGACCAATATGATTCTACAATATGTACACTCAAAAAAATGAGAAATTATATCCCATCTATGTGATATATCAAAGTGCATAAATGCATTCTACTATCATGTATAACTAATTAAAACAGATAAAAATTATTTTAAAAAAGATTTGCAACCACAGGGAGTATAGGTCAAAATGATTACTACTGTTTTTTATGAAATTGTCCCTTTGGAGGAAGTGTCTCCACATGCTCCTGGAAGTCACAAAAGTTTTAAATTAGAGTTTCAATATTAGTTAAGATGAATATTCTGAGTAGGTTTGTATCAGAAAATGATAGAAAAGGGTATACAACTCAGTATTGGTAAGCGGTTATGTGTTTGTAGAAAAATATCAAGATGGATCTTATTTTGTGTATCTAACCTGTGAATCCATTCTTTCTCATGGGTTCTCTGGATACAGCTGTGTAATTTAAGAATTGATCTACTCATCTCATCCTTGAAGGTTAGATTGCCCTTAATAGGACACAGAATCTATGTGAACGTTTTTTTAAAGATTAGCTCTGGGAATTGTATCAGAAGTAGATTTTAAAGGTTTTAGCTAAATTTTAACAAAATCAAAGTGGAGTAACCCAATTAATATGTATCAAAATTTATTCATAATAACATCAGTAATTTCAGTTATAACTGATTCATTTAGTGATATAAGGAAAGAGAAAAACAATCTCAGACTGTTTGTGAAAGGACATTCTCTTAATAGCATTCTTAAGTTTTAGCCAAGGAAGACTACTAAAATACAAAGTACTAACCTGTATAGTCATGCCTTGTCATTCATATAATCCTAGAAAAGATTCTAGGAGAAATCTTAAATTCTTCCCATTTAAAGAAAAAGATCTAAGGTTTAGAAAAGGTAAGAAATGAGTTAACATTAAAAAAGCTAATAAATGGTAAACTCAGGATTTGGAACCAGATATATAGTTATGAGGTCTGCCAGTCTCACATAGATATAAGCACATACATGCTTATTTTGTGTGACAGGCCAATTCACAATTTGAATTTTTGTGTGATTATAACATAAACTTGCTGATATATAGTTATTTAGAGAACTCATCTTTTATTGTAGGTCACCCAATCTGGCTCTATAGTTTTTCTCACATATAGATAACATTCCCTTCTATATGGAATTTTTTCTCTCAAAATATTTTCTAAGGATAAAATTCTAGGAATGTATTCACATACTTTGCAGACCCATATTAAAAGAGTGGTGCTAGTTCTAGGAGGGAAAAAACCAGAACTATTTCTATCTCCAATGAATTCTTCTTTATTTTTTACCAATTTTTTTCACCTGTTTAAAGTTGCTCTTCTTACCGACTTCTCTGTTAGTAATTGGTTTTCATTAATTGATTTATCAGAATTCTAATTTACATAGTATTAAGTTAAAAAGTTATGTTTAAGTGTAATTTGGCCCAAGGAATAAGAAGTAAGTAGATTTTGGAGTCAAGAAGATTTCAGAGTTCAATCCAAGTGATATTTTGATAAAATTAGCTAATCTGAGGCACCTTAGTTTCATAATCTGCAAAATGGAGAAAATGGTCCACACTGGCAAGGGTGCTGTGAAGACTGCCTCTGATATTAGAAGCTTCACACCTGCCACATATGTTACTAAGTTGCCTTGCCTTTGATGTTGATAATCTTTTCAATATCTGTACATTTTAAATTTACATGCTCATTTAAAAAATTTACTTTTAACTGATAAAACCCCCAAATATACATATTATTGGGGTATTACACATTTTTTACTACATGCAAACATTGCATAAAACTTAATTCATGTTAAAGAGATTTATTTGCTCATTTATCCATTACACTGAAAAATTCCACAATCCTTTCTACTAGCTTGAGATATACATTACTTTATTATCTATAGTCAGCATATTGTACAATCGCTGCCCATTCTGGTGCAAACACCAGAACTACTTACTCCACCTATCTAGCTGTACTTTATATATTAAATTTAATTAAACTACATTTTACCTTACTATGAAGTTAACATCTATTACATTGAAACTGATGTTTTTCTAATTGTTGAGATTTTTTTTTTAGTTATTTGAGCCTTCAATAGATTACTCTCTCACTTTAAATGAATGATATATATCCCCTCAAAGGAAGATGGTCAATCATATACCAAACCTTGGATTAGATGCCTGTGTGTCTACAGGAATCTGGTAAATCTCAATACTGAATTACAGGGAACAGACTTTGGAGTTAGGCAAAGGATCATTCTATAGTGCGGAGGTGTTACATAATTGTAACTTTTAAAGACTTGGAAAGTTACTTTTATCCTCTGAGTCTCTTTCCTCACCAACAGAATGAGATTGGCATTACCATGGCCAGTAGTTGTATAAGTGAAGGAACTGCACCAGTGCAGAAGAGCAGAATGAAATTCTCTCCTCAACCTGTGCCAGCATGTTGACATTATCACATGGCCCCTTCCTTAATACTCCTTAGCAATAAAAAGTTTAATCAGTTATGTAATACTTAGTCTTTCCTTAACATTTATTCCATTCAGTCTCTTTTTATAATCAATAGTTGCTTACAGATTTAACTTCTTTCCTGCTACAGCCAGATTGGCATCTCTAAACAATAAGAATTATCTTATTATAACCACCCCCAGCTACCTTCTTCAGGTTATGAGGTACAGAATAATGATGGATCATAGACTGTCTTCTACACATTAGTTGATGTTCTCACTGCCAACCTACATTCACTTATTTAATCCTTATATCTAGCTTATAAACCACATTGAGATCATAAAACCTAAATTTAGCAGATTATGAAATAGGCTGAGTAATTATTGGCCTTAGGTAACTAATGTCTTGTTCTCCAACACTACATTGTTCAGCTTTGTGCTCTGGGGAAGGCGGGCACTGTGTATTTGTTGGCTAGAGATGAAACAAAAACAATGTTGTAGTTAGCTACTAGTATTTCAAATATATTCTTAAGTAACTTTTAAAGTTATGCTTTGAAACCTAGTTCCAAATGGTCAATAATAAGATCCTTCAATCCCCTATGAACAAGAGTTGTCATACCTTGAAAATGAACATTAAAGTGTTATAATTTGGGCTAGGGCTTTAGCTCAGTGGCAGGCCCTTGCCTAGCACATGTGAGGCACTGAATAAAAATAAACAAAATAAAGGCATGTTGTCTGTGTTCAACTAGTAAAAAATTTAAAATATCATAACTCATGAGTGATGTGGATCATGATGTAAACCTCTAAAGTTCATGTAGCATGATAGCAAGCGCTCAATAAATGGTGAAAATTCTTGTGTTGTTATAACTAATAATAAGACCAAACAATCATAACGTCTTTCCACTTTCTGCTCAGCCTTTGTAGCCTGAGATGGCCTTTGTGTAAGGTGTTCTGGTTTCAGTTTCTGCCCCTCCCCTATTATGATTTTCTAATTTGTAACAATTGTTCCCTGGCCAAATGGTTCAACAAGCTTGCAGGTTCTTCCCAAATTTGCCTTTCTTGGATGCCGTGTAACACCCATTCAGCTATCAGTCACTTCCATTACCTCTTCTGACTGCTGACTCCCATCTCCTTGAGACCTCATTCCAAATTTCCTTTTGTTGTAGAGACGAGAAGGCACAAGCCCTGAGTAGATACCTCAGTAACTGCTTGCTACTGCTGTTGATTTATTCTGACTTTTTCATTTTGAAATGTGAGTTATCCCAGGGAAATTGAGATAAGCCACTGTGAACTTTATTTGATCCTTTAAAAACCAGTGTTTGGAGAAGGAAGCTACCACTGAGATTCAAACCTCTCTGGCAGGCAAAGAGAAAATGAAAGTAATTTGTAAATGCTAAAACATCCATTTTGGGGAAAAGTATCCAGGGATTCAACAAAAGGTCATTTTCAGGACCATCTATGTTTGTCTTCATGAATGTTTCAGAGAGGGACATAAATGGGGTGTTAATCACACACTCTGTACAAACTAAATTGGAATAGACAAGGTGGGGAGGGAGAACTACGAACAATATGACCCCAGAGAAAAAAAGAACATATAAAGCTTAATTTAACTGAAAGCTCAGGGAAGTTATGTATCATTATTCAAAAAAAAAAAAAAAAAAAAAAACACAAGATAAAAATCATAATTTCCTCCACTGTTTTCTGCCCCTGACTTAGTTTATCTTCATTTCCTTTCAGTCATTCCCTTTGTGGCATTGCCCATGTTAGGTCAAAGCCTCCGGAGATGAATCATTTCCTTGGCATCTGTTTTATGATGATACTCAGCTTCCAGCTTCTCCAGACTGGGGCTGGACACAAAAGAGGGGAGTAGTAGGCAGGCAAGCATACGTCTTGAAAACATCTTTACTTCTGCTATACACTCCTCTTGAGTTGTTTCTTTTCCACTGCATTGATCCAGTTCAAGTACCTCCATCAAAAATTTCATCAAAAATAAATAATAGGTCCTTTTTTAAGAAGCTTATGATCTAGTGTTGGAAATTAAAATGAATTCATATCTGACTGTCAGTCATTAAAATACATCTATTCATGCTAACCAGGAGTTAGTGGGGAAAGGGGATGCAGAAGACAATGATTAAAATCATGCATGTACTTCTGAGCTCAGCTTCTCTGTTGCATAGAGCCTTTCTTGAAATCACTTATGTTCTCATTGCCCATTTTTATGAACATGTTTTGTTCTTAAATTATTTTTATCTCCCTTTATCTCATACATTTTCCTTTCCCCCACAGATAATGAAGTCTTCAGAATTGACTAGAATATCTCTTTATACAATATCAACTACTAAGGACTTCCAATGTGGTTAGAGTTCTCAGAGTGCAATATATAAATCATCAAATTTTCCTCATTTCTCCAACTGGTAGAAAAAGAATGAGTAATTTCCATTTTTTTTAACATGGAGAAATTGCTCTTGCTAGAGACTGCAGTTTGCATATGGAGCTAAGATGAAAACATTGCTCCTTTATGGTACCACAGCACTGCCAGCCCTCCTGTTGGACTGTGCTCACACACACACACACACACACACACACACACACGCTCTCTCTCTCTCTCTCTTTGTCTGTCTCTCTCTCTCTGTCTCTCTCTCTCTCTCTCTCTCTCTCTCTCTCTCTCTCTCTCTCAACACATAAGGGGTTAAAACAGAATTCATGATGATTCAGCTTTCTTGGAGTCTTTGATTTGCCCATGATACTTTCTTAATTTTTACATACATCTAATGCCAATGAAAATGATATTTAATCAAACATACTTTGTCAGTCTCAATCCCATAAATTCCTTCCATAGAGTTCTTAACCTTTAAAGAATATAGTAATTGCCTATAGTGGTAACAAAAACAGTATCCTGGGCGCCCTGCCCCAAATTTTCTGTTCAGTACAGCAGAGCATAGATCTGCGATTTGCATTCCAAACAAGATTACAGGTAATGCCAAAGGTGCTGTTCAGTAAAACACACATTGAGTACCACCAGAGCTTTGAGAAAAGATTTGTAGCTACTCTGATGTTCTACTCAAAGTCATACACATGGAAAGAACAACCACAAGAGACACACAATACTGTAGATCCTTGCTACTCAATGAGTGGTGGCAGATGGGTCATAGCATCATTTGAGGGCATTACAGAATCACAGTCTAGGGCTCTACTTGAAACCTAAATACAGACATGCATTCTAACAAAGTGCCTTGTTACTGATACCTACATTAGAGTCTGGGATCAGTGCTCTAATACAGAGGAACCTAATCACTTGGGTATTTCAGTTCTTTCTCTCTCGTTTTTCCTGTTCCATAGAAAATGGGCCCTGATTTCTCTTTTTTAAGAAACTGTATCCTAAAATGGGTGGTGGTGCTTTATGGCTCAATGTTACAATGTGAAGAAACAAGTGCTATTTTAAGATTTTTACAAATTTTAAATGAATTTGTCAAAATATAATCCTACTCAATCAGTTAATGAACAAAAGAACTAAGCAGACATTTCTCAAAAGAAATAGAAATGGTCAACAAATATAGGAAATGTTTTTCAACATCTCTAGCAATTAGGGAAATATAAAGTAAAACCACATTAAGTTTTTATCTCTCCCCAGTAAAAATGTCAATTATCAATAATACAAATAATAAACATTGACAAAAATGAGTGTACCTTGGGGAAGCAGGTACATTTACACATTGTTGGTGGGGCTGAGAATTAGTGCAACCACTCTGGAAAGCAGTATGCAGATTTCTCCAAAAACTAGGAAAAAAAAAAAAAAACCACCGTATTATCCAGCAATTACACTCCTTGGTATATATCCAAAATCTTAAATCAGCATACTACAGTAATGCAATCACATCAGTGTATATAGAAGCACAATTAAAAATAGCTAAGTTATAAAACCAACCTAGGTGCACATCAACAGATTAATGGATACACACACACACACACACACACACACACACACACACACACGGGTATTCGTCAGGTATAAAGAAGAATAAAATTATGATATTTAGTGGTAAGTGGATGGAAATGAAGACTACCATGCTAAGTAAAATAATTCCTAAAGTGTCAAAGGTCAGATGTTTTCTCTGATATGCAGAACCTAATCCAAAATACGAGTGGGGAATTATAAAAAACGGAGAAAGTTGGGATAGGGAATTTCATCAAAATAGAGGAAGGATCAATAGAGTAGACAAAGGGAATTGAGGACAAGGGAAAAGGGAGAAAGTGTGAATAGAATTAGCCTGAAATTTTGTGCATGCATGGGTCCTACCATAGAGTAAATCCACAGGACACTAATTTAAAAAATTAACTCTAAATGGGTTGAAGCAGGGTAGGTGGAGTGGACAGAGGGGAGCAGGGTCCTAGGGGGAAATTCTGGTTACTAAATTGCAATGGATTGGGTTACATGCTTTGGTGATTAGTCACATTATAACCTGGTGTGATAGCAGAACTAAAAAGAATAAGAAGTTTAAAAAATATAATTGTATTCAGCCTCAGTTTCATACATGAATTATTGATTTTATGTAATATAAATCCAAATATTCCATGCACAAAAGAATAGCCAGAAGAATAATAATGTATTTGAAAATTGTGGGAAAAAGCTGGGGTTTATCTGGACCTTTGAGATTATGAAGCCAAAGATTCAAATGTCTACAAAATCCCCATCTGCACATTCATATGTCTGCCTGCTTCAGTCTCTAAGACTGCCTTTACATCTTTCAATGTCATCCTTTCTATGCAGGGCCTGAAATTATTCCCTTGTTCCCATAAAAGAAAAATCCATAAGTAGGCCAATTAGTTGGTTTAATTTGAGTCCTATTTCCATTCCTGGATCAAATCAGCTGTGTATCAGAGCACTTTGATCACTAGTCTTCATGGAATCAGAGATAGCAATTCCAGAGATGGAGATGCTGGCAGGTATGGAGCATGTTGGATGGAAAATCAACCTACGACAGCATGTGCTATAATATCTCAGTAGCCTAAGATATTATTGACTTTGCGGTTCTTCTAGGGGCTTTGTGAGTATTTTTCTATGCATAAGAACTTGGGAACCATCTACTGAATGCTCTGAATGAGAAGTATGTATCTCTAGTTTTTGGAGACTGAGTCTAAAAGTGGTAACCATGCCTGACCTATCCTACAATCCACAACACAGGACCATATCAAATAAGTAGATTGTGGGCACACAGAAGACAGGAAACAGGATTTGTGGGCAAAGAGCTTTTTCTCATTTATACAAATGAAAATACTAACATGAATATTTTACTTTCAATTTCAAATTCAAATTGATCTAGATGTTCAATTGATTTTTACCAAGTCTCCCCACATTTCTATTGTTGTATCCAATCAGCCATCAAAGAAGCAATCTACTATTAATTTCCTCATTTTTTTCATTGATTATCCCCCTCAACTATTATCATTCTTCATTCTAAAGATGTATTTGACGTTCATTAATTTTTTCCTCTTTTCTCTCATCCAGACAAACAGGATAGACAAACTCTATTCTCTCACTTCCCAATTCTGCTATTCCTTTCTCAGAAATTTGAATCGCACTCTCAAGTAGTGTTTGGATGTCAGGTATTTGAAAAGGAATATATTATTAGTGAAAGATACCAAATGTTATAATCACTTACTTTTTAAATCAACTCATTTGATAAAAAATTATTAAACATATGCTATGAGCTACACAGATGTGAGCAGTTAACAGTGGCATTTGATGGATCCTACTATTGTAGAAGGAAAGTAGACAGGCACTGAATAAACATTTCACTGAACAGGGAATAAATAATAAAAACAATAATCAGTCTATGATTAATACCATGCAGAGAATTAGAATAAGGTGACATGATAAATTGATGATAAAGTGATTACAGTGTACTTAAGAGATAAACTTAAATCTAAATGACAAAGTATACCCTGATATGTCAAGATCAGAGGATAACATTTCAGATGAAAGGATTCTCTAGCCCAGGGTTCCTGAGGTGAAAGCCCTTGTTTCCTATTTTTTCTTGATAGAAGCCCCTTCCTAGTTCTCCTTTCCTTCTTGTTACACAAAACTTAGAAATGTAGCCTCTGAAATAAATTAGCTCTACTCCTTTTGTTGGAGGTACAGTGGGACAGATAATTTTCAACAATATTTTTTTATCAATCCTTAATAATAGAAAATTAATGAAAAAATATCTACATACAACGAATCATACTCGATGCTGGAGATGCAAAGCTAAGTAAGAAAGAGTGAGTCCCCTGTTTTCACAAAGTGCATACAGTCTGTGAAGGTTGATAAACATGTCACAAATAGTGTATAATGAGCATAGGTAGGTACTGGATGAAGAGGAAGCACAGAGTTAGTGACAGAAACTCCAGGGATGGTGGTGGAGTTCCAGGGATTAAAAACAAACAAACAAACAAACAAAAACCTTGGCTTTTATTGGACATGGAGTAGGGATGAAGGAGAGAGAAAAGAGACATCAAGGGAAAGGGATTTTCCCAATTTGGAAACAGTACCTCAGTTACCTATGTAATGATGATTAGATTAAATCCTCTAGGATTAAAAGAGTGCATTTCTAGGGAGGTACTATTGAAACCAGGGCTTTGTATGTGTATAGTATGTGCTCTGCCACTGAACTGAACCCCTGCCCTCTAGAGTGCATTTTTATACCCAGCAGAGACACATAAAGTGTGTATGATCCTCCACTTGTCCTCAGACTCAGGTGTTGCTGTTCACATTCTCCAGAATGACTCAAGGCAGATTTCTTCATTCAGATTACATATTGCATATTCCCAGCAGGGCAAAATTCTCAGTGCATCCTAAGAGGTATTACTGAAGAGCCTTTTTACACTGGTAGAGGATGACTAGATAAAAATAAAATTAAACAATTTGTGTTTTCCTCTAGTTTATTTGTGTCCCAAGTCTCCTATTTTAAGGTGGCATTCAATTAAATGCGGAATAATTAACCTGAAGAGAAAGGGGGGAAAATTATATGCTTGTTTCTTCCCTTTATATACTCTTGTAGGCAGTAAGTTCTGGTAGAATTGTGATTCTTTAAAAAAAAAAAGTAATGAATAAAGAACAAATTCTTAAAAAAAAAGATGAAAGTTTAAGACATTTACTTAATATTAGAAACACCAACACTTACCCATGTGAGTTTAAGAACTCAAAAGGAAGTTGTTTTCTCAAAGTAATTACCTGGAAGTTCAGTAAAATTCAAACTTTTAGTGGAAATCTACCAAGACTTAAAACCTCAGTATGTGAAAACTTATCCCAGGAATGTTTGGTTAAAAAGACTGAGGATATTCACTGCTATTCTTTGTGACCATAACTATCACATTTAGATATGATGTAAAAACTGTATTTAGTTAGATATACTCAGGCTACTGATATGCTGGAAATGACATTTTACATTAATTTACTAAATGATAATTTAATGCAGTAAGTAACTTTTGTGCATGTTATTTCCAAACAGTACATTGTGTCAACCTCTAGGACATTAAGAAAGACCTTAAAGCATGTTTTCTCTCATCAAGCTGCTAAATAGCTATGAAGAGGGAAATATTTAAATAGGTAACATATGTATAGTATAAAAAATGAGAATAGCTGGTTTCTACAGTTAAAAAAAAAATCTGAGCATAGTTGTGCATGCCTGTCATTCCAGTTACTTGAGAGACTGAGTCAGAAGGATCACAAGTTCAATTCCAGCCTGGGCAACTTACAGAAAGCCTGTCTCAAAGTCAAAAATAAAAAGAGCTGAGGAAATAGCTCAGTGGTACAGCACTTGGTTAGCATGTGCAAATGTCTGGGTTCTATCCCAGTACTACACAAAAAAATGATTACCAACTATTTACTGTATATAGAACATTATCCTTTGGATTATTGGTATCTAAATGCACTTCTGAGTTCACATGTGTTAAACATATGGTAAATAAGTTCTTCAGCAAACACAAAGAAAATTCATGAGTAGATAGATAATTGGGGCCAAAGAGTCCGTGAAATAGTAACAGTTTCTCTTATTTAACCACATCTCTGTATTAAGGAGAATTAATACAAAATGAATGTTGGTAATTAAAATGGACAGATGTAATTTAATTGGCATTGTTTTGTTTAAACTTATTTAAACTAGTGTAAAACACCTTTTTTCCCCCTTCTTTGACCTTGTGCTTCTGAAGGAATCTAATGGATTTTAATAAAACATAGGGTGATAAAATTACCAAATTTATGGGTTCAGCTGCTGTGCATTTCTTCCCTTGATAGGGCTTATTAACCTGTAAGTGTATATTCTGCCCATTTGTTATGAGAGATACTAAATGAGTCAATATTGTATCAATAATTCAAGAGATAATTCAGCTGCATAATTATATTTTATTGCATTAATGCTTTCAGCTACTTTGGTCTAAAGCATATCTATTGCAATATAAAAACATGAAATGGCTCTTCTTTACACAAAGCTTTGTAATTATTATTAACCATTATAAAATCATCAGAATTATAGGAAATACAGAGAAAAAAGTTCCACAGAAGGATTTTCAGACCACACTGTGAATATTTTTTAGTGTTTCCCCACTTTCTGAGTACATTAAACTTTCTGCTTGAAATTCTTGAATTCCCCTTTGTCAGACTGTATTTAACTTCACAAAGTTGTGACCCCAGCTGTCCAGGGCATATTTGATAGCACTGCCACACAGTAGTTACAAATATAGGTGGGACATGGGTGGCTTCCAAGGCACTTTCACATTCACAGTCTCCTGGGCTCTTTGAGGTACTCCTGAGCCTCCAATGTTCTTGTTCATTCCATTGTAAACATGAGATGACTCACATAGATTTGCTTTTCTTCTTGCCGCACATTATAAGTCAGGTAACAGAAAGCAAAAATTTAAGGTCTTCTGGCTTCATATATTTTTTTTAAATTTTTTGTTATCTGTTTCTAATTTGTTCAAGTTAGAACTTTGTGTTCAAGCTGGATCTACTTATGGCACACATTTTGGCTTTTGACTTTCTACAACTTTTTAATACAGGTAGTATGAAAATCCTATGGAAATATCCCTATTCTATAAAGAGATCCTATGGAAATATCCCTATTCTATAAAGAGAAAGTAGCTCTTGCATTTCCCCCTAAACTAATTCTTTATCAATTCACTACAATGTCATTACCTTTTTTCCTCATTGTTAAAAATAGAGCCTCATTCCTGCTAGAATACCTTACCCAAATATCTCTTTCCTAGATTGGGATGTCTATTTCGTATGGCTGAATGAGTTTTGTACTTGTGGAACATGATATTGATTTTTTTTTCTCTACTATCTTTTGCTGTTTCTATCTAGGACCTTATTTTAATGTTCATTGCTTCTTGATCTAGAGAAATCACTCAAAATATCAACTATTTGTTCAACATTGGCACATACCAAAGTCTTAGTTTCTTTGCCAATCTGACAGGTAGTATACCTCAACTGACTTGTTAGTCTAAAGTATTTTGTAAAAAATAATAAGAATATTTAAAAAACCTTTACTCTCACTTGAAACATGAATATCTTTTTGTTCCTCTTTGGTGGTTGCAATACTGTCAGTATTTACTCCAGAAAGTAATATTAGATGGGCGTATATACACACACACACACACACACACACATTAAGAAGAATGTAGTTAGGGTATTAAAAAAAGAAAGAAAAGAAATGGAACTAAAGTTATTTTAAACATTTTCCTCACTTTGGTTATGAAGCATAAAAATGTTAACTGGAGAGGACAGGGATTAAGGGGGAGGGAGGAGACAAGAAGAGGGGGCAACTGCTGAATGAAATAAACCAAATTATAATATGAACATGTATGAATATATCAACATGAATTAGACTTTAATGTATAATGTACCAATTTGGAAATAAAAATAGGTCAGTAGAATACTGAAAATAGGTCATCATATTTTTTTTTCCTAAAATACTTCCTGGAATGATTGGAACTTGAAATAGTACTAGGAATCAGACTTTAAAGTGGAGTTTGGGAAATATTCACCCTTTATTAGAGATAAGATAGATTGAGAGCTTGTTACTTGGTATTATTCTAACTTTCTGCTGAGGAACTGTGATGAAATACCATGAAACAGCTCTGAGTGTTATCAATGAATTGGAAAAGATAATAAAAGTCTAACAACTTTTAATTACCAATTAAGGGCAAATTGACACCAGAGGGCTTCCTCTGCTATGTAAAGATAATTCATCTCTTGTCCCTGGAGGGCAGAGAAAATTGAGGATTAGATCCAGGATTTAATTATAAAGGTCATGGAACTCCAAAAATTATTAGATTCCCAAACCTAGAAAGTGAGCTATATCAATGTCAGGACCTTAAATAGGAAGACTTGAGATTATGAAACATGGAATGAGCACATCTACATTTAAGCACTTGTAAATGTTGAATCCACATATTCTACTGAAACTTCTGGGCCTGTAGACATGGTCCATCCCATTTGTTAAAGGCAGACACTCTTACAATGCTTGAAGATGTGGTAGTGATCCTTAATTTTTGAAGCATCTACTTCAGGACCCACTCCGCGATTCGGTAGGGCTAAAAAATTCAGTAGTTAGCATCAAACCAAGATGTGATCTGACTAGGCAGGTATTGTGTCTTTAGGATGTAAGTGGTTATACTCCTAAGAAGCAAAATGTCCTAGCCCACATGTGCTAGCAGAACCAAGAGTGTATCAGGGTTCTCTAGAGGAATAGAAACAACAGGATGTATGATTACAAAAAGGGGATTTATTAGATTGGCTTATATAATCAGAAGCTGAAAGGTACACAATGACCATCTGCAACCTGGAGAATTGGAGGGAACTATAGCTACTCAGTCCAAGAGGTGGAAGCCTCAGTACAAGAGGGATCAACAATGCTACCCCAATATTTAACTGAACGGTTTTGGAAACCTCCTGGAGAATCACTGGCAGAGTCTGCTTTGGAAAAGTGAAGGAGCAAGTGTCTGATATCCTCAGGAGATCACAGCAGTAATCAAGAACTCATTCAAGAAGAATCAAGCTTTTATCTTCTGCTGTTTTCTTGTTCTTCCAACTTTTATTCCATACAAGCCACCATCCTATTGAAGGGTGCTCTCCTCACTTAGGGAGGCTCTCCACTTCAATTTGCTATCCACATGCCAATCATTCCTCAAAGACACACCTAGAAGCCTCTTAACCTTTGGCATCTCTTAATCCAATCAAATTGACAGATTAACCATTAAAAGGAAACTGAATGGTTAGAGGATGTCAGGCTAAGAGAGAATGTAGTGTTATTTTAGCAAAGGGAAAGCTTCTCTATAAATACCTATTAATATATGAATATGCTCCCATGATATGAGGTTTAGTCTGACAAGGACTTTGGGAGACCTTCATAGGTCTAAGAAGCTGAGAACACTCTTGGAAATTTAGAGTAAAGGTAAGTAAAGTAGAAGTGACAAACTTTCACAAGAGATGGTGCAAAAAACTATCAAATGATTCAATGCATAGACAAACCAGAAAGAACAGGGTAAATAATCTAGACGAGAACAAAGGAGGTCAAGAAGACAATCCTTTTAGCAAGCAATGAAGAAAATCTTAGATAATGTGAAACCAGCATTGCTGAGTATTTCATTGGTGACTTTCCCCTACAAGGTAGGCTGATGGTGGGAAATTCTTTCACAAATATGAATTTCTTAATAGTAGCAGAGATAAAAGTATTCCCAAGTAATGAAGGCCAGATGATGGCACTTAAAAGCAAGAGAGTACATGTATCTCAGGTTACACTAAAGGCTGCATGATAGATGAAAAATAATCTCTTGTGATCAGCTCACAGAATGGGAAAAAATCAAAAGTTTTTCCACAGATAAGGCATCTAATTATGTGAGTTCAAAAAAAAAAAAAAAAAAAAAAGGACAACTGCTTCATTACAGCTGTGGTCACCCTTATAGATAGCAATGAGTGACTCTGTAAGAAAAGTTGATGTCAGTGTGCCTGCTTACTTGTTTTAAAAAGCCAGTGGTCCAAGGTGAGGATGTGTATGGAGTCTTGAACACTAGGGGATGGCTTTGTTGGTGGTTCAGGCAGAAGCATAAAAACTTTTTAAAAAAGAAGAGTTTTGACATAGAACATGAGAAAAGATACCATCAAGAATACTCTAGAACTATTCCCAGGTGGGAATAAATTCTTTATAAAGAAAGGGGATCCAAGCAGGAAAACTTAAAGAATGGAGTGGACAGTATGATCCACAATCCAGATTCCCCATAAAATCATCATTTTCCTCATCTTTCTGGATTGTTGGTTTCTGATGGTTGGAAGTCTAGGAATTTCTCTCTGCACAGAAGAAATATTATGCCCAAACTCAAGTTCCTTTCCTAGGAGCAGCCTTCATCCAGTGACTGGTCAACATGGGGTATACGAAGGTCCACCCACTTTGTTTTGATACAGTTACCATCTGAAGGGCCAGCCCAGGTCCTAAGTTATTGTGGGATCAGCTGAGCCTCTGCTGCAACTCCATCCCAGTTTAACTCCTGTTCTTGTTCAGTCCTGCTCCTCTCCACCTTTCACAGATATTATTTTGAAGATTATTTCTCCAATAATTCTCAGCACAGAAGTATCAAAACCTTAGCATCTATTCCCTGGGAAAACAGGTCTGTTTCTATTGTAACTTGCTACTATCAGTTTATTTCATTTTCCGGATATTAAATAACAAAGATTATTCTGGATTGGTAGGTGGACTCAGTGTGATCACAAAGGTCCTTGCTGTAGGGAGGGAAGGAGGTCAAATATAGAAGGATATTTTTGAATGGGTATAGAGATTTGAAGTGATTTTCTTGGAAAATGGAAGAAGGGGTCATGCACCAATGAATACAGGTACCTTTATGAAGCAGGGGAAGATTAGGAAATAGATTGTCCCCTGAAACCTTCAGAGACCATAGCCCTGCTAAATTTTATTTCTTGTTCTAATGAATTCTATATGAGAGTTGAATATATTTTGACATATTATACATATATGAAATATAACTTATTATTCTTCTGGTTATAATGATGTAGAATTACATTTGTCATGTAATCTGTGTTGTTAACCTCTAAAGCTGTAAGATAATAACTCTGTTCTGTTTTATTCCATTAAGTTTGGGGCAACTTATTACTGTAATCATATAACACTTGTACATATGGTAATAATTTAGCCTTTACTTGAAATTGATTATATATATATATATATATAATATTTAACATATATATTAATACATAATATACATGATACCCAAAGGAATAATATATAATTAGACACATGAGATATATGTATATTTATATGTGTGTGTGTATATATGTATGTATATGTATATGTATGTATATGTATATGTATATATGTATATTATATATATATATATATATATATATATATATATATATATATATATATACACAATACCCAAAGTAATTGTGTGGTATCCAAGTAGAGAAAATGCATGTTATTACTAAGTATATCTTTCTTCAATACTTGAAATACTAAAGAGAAAAGAAATAAAAAGACACAATATATAATTCTTCTTTATGTTATTTAACTATTATATGTCTAAAGTATTTTTTCCAAATAATTAAAAGTATGGAAATTATATTTTTATAATTTGTGAAATTCACAATATCATATTTATGAATATTTGGAAAAACTGATGCTAAAAGAGGCAAGAGAGTAGGCTTTATTATAATAGGAAAATTCTGGCTCAACAGGAAGATAAAACAGCTTCAAATCAGGGTTATCTCTGTTATTTCACCAGTCTGAGCTATTTTTCTCATCTGTATAACAAAAAAAGTTTAAGCCAAAGGTTGAGTGTTTTCTCTGATATGTGGAAGCACAATCACAAAAACGGTGGAGTAGAGAATAGAAGTTCAGTGGATTAGACAAAGGGGAATAGAGTGGAAGAAGGGGAGATAAGAAAAAGGAAAGACAGTGGAATGAATCTGACACAATTTTCCTACATACATATATGAAAACATCACAGTGAATCCCACCGTCAAGTATATCGACAAGAATGAAATCCTAACTATAATAAGGTATATTCCATGCTTATAAATTATATGAGAATGGATTCTACTGTCAAGTATAACTAAAAATGAACCAATAAATTTAAAAAAAAATACTTGGAGCATGCACACATTACCTAATCTAAATCTGACAACATCAGAGGTAATATGGCTTTCTAGGATTTACTGAAGAATAAACAAATATACATCATCTAGCACAATGCTTGAGACCAGATTGTGTTCAGTTAGTAGGAATTCCTACACATGTACATTCCCCACTGAGGCAAAATGAGCAGTTTTACTAAAAGAAGAAAAAGGAAAAGTGATCCATTTGTCCTGAGAGGCAAAAATGAAAGCAAAGTTTATATTTTCCCTAAAATGAGAAATAGCACCTCTCCCCTGTGAAAATGAGGTGATCACAATCCAACTTAGAGAAATGAATATTGCAGTCTTTTTCTTGTGATGTTTTTCATTTCCATAGTTAACCAACACCTACTTCTATTGAAGTTAAACTTCTGAATAAATTATTTTCTGTATGTACATGTATATGATTGTGTAATTTTCCATGAAAACTACTTGTCTTTTCTGTTGAGTGAAAGGCAGCAGATTGAAAATACCACTTTTTGATTAGTGTTGCTTTTGTTCCTAGATATGTATATTTAAGTGTCTCTACTTCTTCATTGATACTGTTTATTAAAATTTATTTTTCCATTTAAAACATAACTGATAAATACATAATTTGCTTACAGCTATATATCTCTTAACAATAGCCACTGATCTATTGTATTTTAAAAAAATGAAAATTATATTTTCTCTAATTTCAAAGCCATAGAATATTGAAACAATGCCAAGTCTCCCTAGTTATTATTTATAATTCAAGAATACTTTTATCAGATAAAAATTCATCTTTCTCAATAATAAACAATTCCACATCCCCAGCTCCACCTTATTTTGAAAACTCTGTGGATTGGAGTTCTATCCATACACAGATTTCTTTAATTTAAGCATATCTTCCACATGGTGTTTATACATGGTATGGGGCTCCCACTCATTTAAACTGAACCTCTAGAAGAAGGAAATTTTGATGCATTAAATCAGAACTGTAACAAGAATACATGAGAAGTGGGAAATCATTCTGAGAAATATCAAAGGTTCTTTTCTATTTAAAAACACTCAATGTGAAAAAGTGAGAGAGGCCATGTCATAGTCCAATGGCAGTGGGCAAAGATAAAAGAAGAGAGAAAAGGAGATTGAGAAGCAAAGAAAAATTATAAAGTGAAGCAAAAGTGATTTTATAGGTAGGGGGCTTTGACTCTGACTAAATGAAGAGTTGCAAATCCCTGATTTTTTTTCCCCAAACCCATCCTTCCCCTGTAGACCCATGGTGTATCCAACTGGGAGTGGTACTATGGAAAATGATTAAATAATTATGATGATAAGAACATCATGTGCCATTTATGAAGCACCTCTTATGTCTACTCCACTTTTTTCAAATAAATGAATATTAATTATATTATTTTATCCCATAAAATAAGTGCAATGATTTTATCTATAGTGCTTTTCTTCAAGTAAGTAAACTAAAGTAGATTGAAAGAGAGTAAGTGAGAAGTCACATATAATGTTTGAAATAAGTTGCAAACACATTACCCAAACTCCAACTCATTCTATTAAATGTTTCCTAAGCCTTTCATTTAGTATACATTGCAATATTAACATTCCTATATTTTTATTTAACAACTCATTCCAAAATAAATGTTAAAAGCTTTTATACCAAAAATCTAAAACACTTTCTGATGCCATCCAAAAGAAACATAGTTTTTGCTTTCATATACACTTTAATATAACTATAATCATAGTGCAGATTCAACATTAATGTCAGTTTTTTTTTTCATCTTTTTTAAATTTTTTTATTGGTTGTTCAAAACATTGCAAAGCTCTTGACATATCATATTTCATACATTAGATTCAAGCGGGTTATGAACTCCCATTTTTACCCCAAATACAGATTGTAGAATCACATCGGTTACGCATCCACATTTTTACATAATGCCCTATTAGTAACTGTTGTATTCTGCTACCTTTCCTATCCTCTGCTATCCCCCTCCCCTCCCCTCCCATCTTCTCTCTCCACCCCATCTACTGTAATTCATTTCTCTCCTTGTTTATTTTCCCATTCCCCTCACAACCTCTTATATGAAATTTTGTATAACAAGGAGGGTCTCCATTTCCATGCAATTTCCCTTTACTCCTGCCATAAGAGTTTGCCATTTATTTTCTATTATTGTTTGTTCTGAGATGCCCTTTCCAGTTAGTTGTGGTTACCTGAAGCATCAAGGCATGAAGAAGATTGAGCTATTTAAAGATTATTTCAAATCCAGTTTTATTTATAGAAAACCTAGTTTAGCTCCATGGAAAATTACTATGTTTTGGAGCCAGGTAGACATAGAAACTGACATTACAGTTATAAAAACTATTAATACTCAGCTAAGTAGAGACATAGATTCAGACTGAGCAGCACAGGCAACAACAAGTTAGAGGTTGGTGCACATCTCCCTTCCCAAGGCATCTTACCTGCTGGATGCCAGGCCTTGCCCGGTTCTGTGTAATCTCTGGCATGGCCATTTGGATATTGGGTGAAGTTATTATCAAAGAAAAAAAAACAGGAGATATTAACGGGTTGTTGTTAGTTTGCTTCATTGGTATTGTTTGGTAGATTTGACTTTGGAGAGAAGTAGCATTAATGAGTTGACTTTGGACAATTGCCAACACATACTTGATACTGAGGAGCACTAAGAAAGAAATAATGTTTTGGATGGGGATCTTTGAGGAATAGTTCATGGAATAGGGCTCTGCTTTATGTAGGACATTTCTTCTCATAAAGAGTCTGTGATTGTGCTTGGCACATAATTTAGCTTATTATGTAGTTGATTATAAATATTATGAGATAGTGAACATTTCGATGGTTCTAAAGATTCTTTAAATCAACACTTTATATAAAGACTAAATTGGTTTTTCCATTAGACTGAAATGGAATACAAAATAGTTGCATAGGCCAATAGCATGATTTTATGAAAAAAAAAAAAAAAACATCCTGACATCTATGTATCTGCTTATACAACAGATATTCTTATGAGTTGGGGAATTCCATTGATACAAATAAGTCATAGTAAAGTTTCAGAGCAATCTAAAATAAATACTAACTTTATCCTCCCTTGTAGGTGATGTAACTTCACATTCCATAATGATTCTGAATTTGAGGATACTATAGTATTTGTGTATCAGATATTATGCCTTGGTATGTGTAATAGAAAATATGATAATGACACAAAGACAAAATGTGACCTCAGAAATCCTTTAACTCACTCTTCTTATTGACTTTTCAAATTGAGTTCAACAAAGATGAATTATAATGCTCAATATCACGTAGTGAATTAATGAGTTTAAACAGAAATTAATTTTTAAAAACTCATTAAAGTACTATGTGAACCTTACTAGAAGAATATAAAATAAGAACACTAAATAGATCTAGCCTCAAGGTATTTATGTTGTTTCTTATCACAATAAAAATTATTGATAAAATCAAATATATGCTATGAAATAAAGATTGAATAAATTGATGGAGAGTTTTATAATTTGGGAGATTGGAAATAATGATTGAAACAAGTATAAATAATCTTGCATGTTATACCAGAGCATCTCAAATTTTAATGTGCATGTGAATTGCGTGGGGATTTTGTTTGAATTGCAGATTCTGATTCTAGAGGTCTGGGAATAGACCAAAGATTCTATATTTCTACCTGCTCCAAGGTAATGCTAAACTGATTCATGGACATACTTTGAATATCAGAATTAGATGGCTTAAGCTTCTTACAAGTAATGGATATTTATGTAATATATATTTTATATGGGTTGCTCAGTGGAAAATTTGATTCTTCTTTTTGACAATATTTAAATGATCTACATTTCATAGACTGAGAAGTTATGTGAAGAAAGTCATAAAGTAGTATTTTAAAAAAAAGAGCTCACAATTCTTAACTTTGTGTTTTACCCACAAGACTAAATTATTTCTCAATTTCATGCTATGTGAATATTAACCCAAAGCAATAAATTTTCTTTGAATCTCTTGTTATGTTTTATTTAAAATTCTTTAGATATAGCCCATATCTTTATCTTTGTACCTCAGTCATATTCTAGCTCTTTGACATACACAGGTTAATAACTGCTTTTTTAGGCCTCACAATATTAAGTAAAGGATAATATTCCAGGAATTATGATCAATATCAAATAAGACATACTAATATTACACATATAACTTGTCTATAAGATATATCAAATCCAGTGGGAAGAGTCAGATAAAAGGATATAAAACAAATGGTAAATAATTAAATGATATGTTATAATGCACAAAGCATATTGAACATGAAGTTAAAAGATTTAATCAGGCAAATGCTGACTCTAGATGGTTATTGAAAGTTAGATTAAATGGAGAGTTATCTAAATTCTCTGAGAATGTTTCCTTGTTGATAAAAAGGAGATAGTAATAACAATATTATAAAATCACTATATGGATTATCTGTAAAACATATGCCTAAAAACATAGTCCAAAGAGAGAAAGTATATAGAATGATTAAGGGCATGAATTTGGAAGCAGATTACCTAATTTATAACGTTGGTTCTGCTAATAAGACCTCAGGGGAGTTATTTTATCTCTATTTAAATAAGTTTTCTAATTTAAAAAAATATTTATAGTCAGTAAGACAAGAAAAACCATCTTATCAATATGGATGGATAATAGATAGGGGATAGTGTATTGAAATTCTCCAGAGAAACAGACCATATGAAATGAACGAGCAGTAAGATTACTTAAAACATTTTGCATCACATGATTGTGGCATCCAGGAAATCCCACAATCTGCGAAGTGCAAGATGGAGAATGAGGAAAGCAAGAAGTATAATTTAGTACAAGTACAAAAGTCTGAGAATGTGGGGTGCAGAGGGTATGTCAATCTGAGTCTGAAAGCCCAAAAAACCAGATCCCAGGAGTTTGAAGGTAACCATGACAGGCAGATTGACTGATAGAAAAACACACACAGTGTCTGGCACATAATATGAGTCATATGAAGGACTGATATCATGTTTCATGGAAAAAAATTCATTAGCTCTTTGCTCCTACTTCTGTTGATTAAGAACAAGAATAATATGGAGAAGAATAAAAGCAGAAAAAGCCTTACTAATAACAAAGAACTTCAGATTCAAAGGACTTGCTGTAATTACAGCACAATCATGCAGTTCATAAGTATATTTAAGATAAATAAGTTCTCACAGTATAATAAGAGTACAATACCTAAGCAAATACAGGTTGCTCAGTGGTAAAGAGGTAAGTGTAAAATATTTCTTACAAATATTTTGTAAATATTTGTCAATATAAAATAAAACAAGGGGCACAGAAGGAGTTATGGCTCTAGGAAGCAGGGATTATCTCACATTAAAGTACATGACAACTATTTACAAAGTCCCTAATATGAATCATTCCCTATGATAAACTGGCTCTAGATACTACAAAAATAGGCTAGAAATCCATTTTAATCTAGAATGTGTATTCATAGAGATGTAAAGTTAATGTTGAGTTTTGAAGGACAAGTACTGCTCAGTTGAATGTACAAAACCTGATGGCTCCTTTATTTATTATTATTTATTATTCTCCATCTTTAATATTGGAGGATGCTCAAGGGCTTTTAGTGATGAAATAACAGGGCTCAGACCAGATGCAAGTTTCACTAACTTCTCACAGTATTGTCCTGTGATTGGAGAGCTAAAGAGGAGAAAATGGAGCTGTGTTTCACCTGGACCACTGAGCATGTTGGTACTTTAAACATTTAAGTTCTTCACATCATTTAGAGTGAGAAAGGAATTTTAAAGTTATCTTAAAGGGTAGCAATTAGTTACACTTTATTTATTCATAGAGAATAAAACATCCTTCACACTTTTTTAAATTTTTTTATTGGTTGTTCAAAACATTACAAAACTCTTGACATATCATATTTCATACATTGGATTCAAGTGGGTTATGAACTCCCATATTTACCCCAAATACAGATTGCAGAATCACTAATGTTTATGCAGTGTGTGAATACTGAACATGTGTTTTGTTTGTTTTGGAATAGACTTATCTGAATTTATGTAAGTTATCTAGGAATGCAAGATATCTGAATTGCACAGGAAGTGCAGTCTCAGCCCAGCTAGAGTTTGTTTAGTAGCTAGTTAGAAGGACTAATCTGTGCTCTCCTGCAAACTTCTTTCTTCTCAAGTAATGCTTGGAACAAGCTAGAAACTAGGCTTCCTGCTGGATGTTGAAGACATGCCTGCTGTTTTTTCCCACTGAGTCATCAAGAGAGATTTGATTGATATTACATATGCATCAAGGAAATGTGTAGCAGCAAGAAACTTGATTGATTCTCTGATTTCTGACCAAACAGTGTGATTCATCTTTTTTTTTTTTTTTCCTTCTACTCAGACGTGAATAAATGGTTCTTACCGCTATAGAGCTAATCCATGGTATACCTGTGTTTTGGAAATGTAGGTGGGTACAGATCTTTAGGATGAAATTATAGAGAATATTCTCATTTTACTCAAAATCCTACCTCTATCAGTAATTAAAATTAGATAGAATAAATGGAGTTTAGAAACAGTACATTTGGTTTTCAATCTGGGTTCTACTACTATGAACTGTGAAAAAGGCCCTTTTACCTCTCTGAGCCTCAGATGGCTAATCCATAATATAAGGTCCAATTTCCTTTCAGAAATGGATGCTCAAATAGAAATAAAAATTTTAAAGAATGTAGCAGAGGCTAGAAAATAGTATGTAGCTATTGTATACCAGTCTCTTTCTCCTCTTACTTGAAATGTATTCTGCTTAATTTTTCTCTCATGTAAAAGAGTTATTGATATTCCTGCATTGGGAAAAGTACACATTTAAATTCTTCATTTTCTTAAATTCAGCTTTTACTGAGTACCCATTATTTTCAAGGCATTTTATAAGCCACAAGTGATAGAAGGGGGAACAATACTGCTTTTAAATTTTTTAGAATGCAATTCCTTCAGGGAAGGTAGTGCAGGAAAAGAGTATGATTTCACAGAGTTTCATAAGCTCAGTGGATTAGGAGATGTGAGGCAGATAGCTCCATTCTATTGAGCAGGTAGGCCAAAAGCTAAAATGTCTTGCTCAAAGTAAAAAAAAAAAAAATGATTATTTTCATTACCTTGATAATATAGGCTCTAAACTGAAGTGTCTATCTTTGCTTTTCTCATTTTATGAATCTCTGAATTGGGGCATATTTGAATCACCTAATGTACTAAAGGTCACAAATATTCTAGGCATAAATATCCTCAAGATATATACTATCTAGGAGACTGGAGCTGGGGCTCAGTGGTAGAGCACCTGCCTTACCTGTGAGGCACTGGGTTCAATCCTCAGCACTACATAAAAAAATAAATAAAGATATTGTGTCCCTCTACAACTAAAACAATATTTTAAAAAGATATATACTATCTACATGCTGAGTAGACCACAGGTTACATGTTGAGTTTATGTAGGATGGTGTTTTACAATTACCATGTTGGTGATTAAGATACAAGAGAGGTTATACTGTCTGTATATCAATGGTTTTAACAAAAAACAAGAGTATTAAAAATATGACTATAGTTAACCCCTAAAATGTGTACTTTTCCCAATGCAGGAATATCAATAACTCTTTTACATGAGAGAAAAAATTAAGCATAATACATTTCAAGTAAGAGGAGAAAGGGACTAGTAAACAATAGCTACATACTATTTTCTAGCTCTGGCTCTTCTCAATTGAATAACTCTTACTATTTTACAGTAAAAATTGACTATATATATTATCTAGCAATCAAGAAAGATGATTTTGTTAATTTGAACCCACTTGTATGGACAGAGACACAAAAACGATCTAAAAGTTTCAATATTTCAGATAATAAAATTTTTAGGTTAACTATTTATATTCTACTTGGACTGATCATGAAAGAAAGCAATATGAATCTAAGCCTAGTTTTCTAATACTGAATCTAGTACACAGAATTTTCTTATTCATTTCTCTAATAATTACTGAACTTTACTAAATGCCAGACACAGCTCTAAGTGTTGAGGATATAAAAGCAGAATGACCTAGCTTCTTTTCTTGAAGAGGTAACTGATCAATGAAAGACACAGATGGATAGACTTGCAATGGAGTATATTAAGGTTGTAATGTATAAGCTGGAA
Organism: Marmota flaviventris; assembly: GCF_047511675.1. Classification (NCBI taxonomy): domain Eukaryota; kingdom Metazoa; phylum Chordata; class Mammalia; order Rodentia; family Sciuridae; genus Marmota; species Marmota flaviventris. The sequence continues at coordinate 68,982,436 of NC_092506.1, read as the reverse complement.
GTAGAGTAAGGAGGATAAAAATAAGTGTGTTATACCAATTGTAGGAAGTAAAGAACAACATGAGAGTATGTTGCAGGAATAATTGACCAGGTTTGGTGTGGACAAGAAATTTTTCCTGAGCAATTGGTTGCTCAGCTAAGACCGGAAGGACATTTAGAAAGAAGAGATTTTTTTTTCAGGGAAAGTGAAAAGCATGAAGATTGTGTGGAATAAAGAAAGTACATGACAAAATAACTGAAAGAAATGAAGTGTGTTTAACTGTGAAGGACAATGAGGAAGATAGGACATCTTAGTCAGATGATGTGTACTTACCTTAAATATATTAAACTTTATTCTGAGATAAATTGGAAGTCATTGAAGGGTTATAAATTGACCTGGTCTAATTGTATTTTTTATTTAGTAGAGCTACTGTCTGCAGGGTTTGTGACAGAGTTGGTTGGAACAGACAGAAAGTAAATTAGAATACTTAGGTATTAAAGTTACCCAGGGCCAGGGTAGTGAAAATACTTTAGAACATTCAAAAAAGAAACTTGATATGAAGGAAGATGTGAAGCAAAGTGGTGAGATGTGTCCAGATTTCTGACTTAAACATGGATGTGGTTTAAGAACCACTCACCCTTATGAGTAATCCCCAGAGAGGGAGCAGATTTGTAAAGAACCAACAATGTAATTCAGTTCAGTTACATTTTCAGCTTTAACCTTGTCCATGTTAGATCTCTTCTGAGCAAGGATTATTTGCATGACCTGGTCAGCTGCTTTCTTCCTACAGAGAGTTGTCTACCAGAGATGTAGCAAATGTCTCCTCAACTTTCTCCCTCAACTCTGGATGAATTTCAAAAATTACCACTACTTATTCTGCCGTCCCTTCCCACCTTTCTTTCCTTCCATTCCTCAGTTTCTTTTGCAAATTATTATTAATACATCCTAGCCAGATTTTTTTTCTTTTCTCTGACCCAGCTGTAACTTTTCTCAAAATAATACTTTTTTCCCTTAGACAGGAACAGAAATTGTTCTAGAATTAAAGTTCACAGAATATATCTTCAAGGACTTTAAAGTCTCCAGTGAGAGTATGTGACTGTGGTTGATATGTGATTATGAAAATTCCAATTAGACAGTACCAAATGAAGGTTTGAAATAGTAGATTAGCAATGTCATTATGGATCCAGATCTTCTGTGCTTTCATTCATGGTTCTAATACAAAGGTGATTACCAGCACTTTAGAATAAACAAGGGCAGACTACAGGACTTAAGCCATTAGAATGCAAACAAAACCATTAACACCAGGATCAAATGAAATCAAACAGAGATGCCATGTCAAGCGCATTAAGGGGTTGGGAGGTATTTAATCAGGCTTGAGGAAACAGTCATTCCACTGCTGTCTATAAGTCAAAGAGGTTCTCCCATACTTTGGCAAAATACTCATTTGTTCTGTTTAGAACCTGGCAAAGCAGATTTGTTGGGAATTAGTAGTTTAGGAACATTGTTATTGGCTGAACTAAGATATCTAAGGTTGATTTTTGCTCCTGAAATACCAAGTCCTAACGTAACTATATTGTTCAGATACATATGTGAAAAGCCTTAGCACTTCATTCCTCAAAATTCTTATTTTATAAAGGTTATTACCTGGGTCAGGAAAATCTTTGAGATTTTGACATGTTTCTGAAGTATTTGGAACTCCTCCCAAAGAGCCAGGACTTTAATTTGAGATCAAATGCTAGCTAAATCTAATTACTTCAGCTTTTTTCCTGAACTTCATGGCAGTTTTGCTTTCTAGTCAGTGTTTGTTTTAGACAAGACATACGTAGGGAGGTAGAAAAAGGAATGAGAGCAAGTGAAGATAGAAAAATTTAGAAATCAGAGTTTTGAAACTTTGTATATGCTCAAGAACAGCACCATGCATTTTTCACACATTATGTTATTTGCATTTTCCAAAAATGCATATGAGGTGTAAGCCCCCCTTTCCTGATCAACAGCACAGAGTCAAAGAAATGTCCTTCTAGGTCACAGAACTGTTGAACAGAAGTCCTAGATTGTGAAACTCCATTTGGCTTCAAGTAAGATATTGTTTGAGATACCAAAAATAGGGAAGTACTAGACAAAGTAAGAATATTTTTTAAAAATGGCCTAACACTAAAATAACTCATAGTAATTTATATATTAAGATGAAAATAGATGTAGTTCTTTCCTTTTCTGATTTAAATGAGTGTTTTATAGTTTTAATGTATCCTCCAAATATGTGTTGGAAGATTAATTCCCAGATTCATAGGAGGAGAACATTTGAAAGTAGGGCCTTTAGCAGGTAGGTAGGGTTGGATGAGGGCATGAAAGTGGGACTTTCATGATGAGACTAATGGCTTTATGATAGGAAGAGACCCCTAAGCTTCCATATTGCAGTTCTCTTACCATGAGATGCCCTCCATCATTTTATGCAGCATGAAGGCCTCACCAGATGCCCACACAATTCTCTGGGACTTCCCAGATTCCAGGACTGTACGAAAGAAACTTCTGATGCTTGTAAATTATGCCATCTTAAGATGTTGAAATTTTAAAATTCTTAGCCTCCATTCGCCAGTCTTTCATACATGTGTAGAAATTAAGTTTCATATTCAAAACATATTTTTATTGATACAATCAGACTCCATGGTTATTTAATGGTACCCTATATGTTCACTGTGTCCCTAAGACACAAGTGTCATCAATATTAAGTGATGTCATCTAAGATTGCAGCTCACAAAGCAAAATATTTCAGTAAAATTTCATGTGGACATAGTCATTCACAAAATAGTCTATCAGATATTTATGCGCTAGGTAAAATGATAGGGTGAAAAAATAACCATTTTATAAAGCATTCCAGTTATACATATTTTAATGGTGGCCACACATGTATTTATATAATGTCATCTACAAATATCCACCAAATTGGATACCCACACATGTATATCAGAATGAAACAAACTTTATTACTTTATTCATATGTATGACTGTATGACCAATGTGATTCTACCACATGTACACCCTGAAAAATGAGAAATTATATCCCATTTATGTATGACATATCAAAGTACATAAATGTATTCTACTGTTATGTATAACTAATTAAAACAAAAAAAATTAAAAATTAGAAAAGAGAGCACTAACAAGAGTTTGAACCTGAAGTTGCTCTGTGTATATCTTCATTTGTTTCTCTTTTTGTTCTCAGTTTGTATCTCTGAAGCACTCCCTGATTGACCTGCCTTCCTCTATCTCTTTAAGACTTCACCAAGCTCATTTTATTTTTAACATGTCACTCGAGTGATTTTTCCAAAGTACACTCATCACATCTTCTTAAAGCTTTTAATATTTTGACTTGAGAAAAAAAAATCTGAGTTCTTTTTTTTGTTCAGAGCCTTTTATAATCCAACTACTACTGACTTTTCATCCTCAAGTGAGGAGTAGCAAATTTTTCAGATAACTTCTACTTTTGCAAGATGTTTTTTCAATGCAACAAAAATGTGAATGTGTCACTGGCTTTGTTTATGCTCTTGCCTTTGTCTAGATCTGCTCTTCACTCCTCATTGTCCAGCTGGGAAACTTTCTCAATCTTGAAGACCAAGTACAACACAATCATTGCTTTTCTATTGTTTGTCCCCCCCCCCCCCATCCCTGGATTCCCCCAGATAGATGAAACTGTTCTCTTTGTTTCCAAAGCACTGCACACATACTTCTATTATAACACTTATCACACTCTTTAACAAAAAGCTGTAATGCATGTCATTTCACCCCAGTAAACTATGAGCTCATTTGTCTTTGTCTCATTCATCTTTGTATTTTTACAGCCTAGCACAATTCTTGGTCTAGAGTAGATACATAATAAATGTTTGCTGAGTTAAATTTTGATCCATTGCTTTTTGCTGAAGCCTCCCATATAACTGTGGCCTCTTGTTCTTTTGTATGCATACAATGTGTCTATAGCCTAGTGGGGAGGTTGTGATTCCCCTGGTGAATATTTCACTGCCCAGTTACTATCATAATAATCTTTTGCTGACTCCTGTGGACTGGCTTCCTTCATTTCTTTGTCCTTTTAATTTCTAAGGTCTTCTGTTTTTCTTCTGATACTTGGTCTGTTTGTACCCATTTTTGTGATCAGCACATTCCTCCACCATTTAGTTTTGTTTTGTTTTGTTTTTTCCCCTCCAGGTCAATTTTTTTCCCCATTTGCTATACTTCCTTTTATACAACCACAAATGCAAATTCTACCTTTTAAAAAATTGTGACTGATGGAGAGAACTGGCTTCCTTATAATGTCATTAATTGATTGAGCAGATATTTTCATTTGAGTTCACTAAGCACATGACATTGAATATTGTCCCATGATAGAACAAATCTGACAGTTGTGGTCAAAACTTCAAAGTCTTTATTTTGCTGCATCATTAACATCTGTTCACAAATAACTCAAAAAATAAATAAACAGACATGAGGTCATTGATAAGAATCACACTTATCTTTAAAATTTCTGGTGATCTTCATAAGTGTCTTCACCAAGGCTGCAAACACAAACCAGCTAGGCAGATTTATGGTAGGGACCAACCTATGCCTAATACTGAACATTTCAGTCTGTAACATGAGATCTTAAAAAAAAAAAAAAGATTCAAGTACCAAGTACTCACAGCTAGATAAATCTAAGACTTTCACTTAAGAGATTTTTGTTTTGTTTTTTTATCTGCACCTGAAGGCCCTGGAAGAATGCACCTTATAAGTATGCCTTAATCATTAGGTTGATAAGATTAGGGAATACTTCCAAGACATGTACAAATGGTGTATTAATTTGAACTTCCAACATAATTGTTGGTGTTCTCTAAGGTTTAGTGGATTCTTCCTCCTGTTTACTCCTTTGTTCAGCCATGTGAGACTTGACTTCTTTCCTCATTATTATGTAGGCAGCTATTCTCCAACTGTAGGAGTTAGCAAAGACAAACATCTTCTTGGAAGTGTTCCAGGAATCCCCAAATTGGTAGGAAAAGCCTCCTCCTGTATTACTCATCATGTGCTTATTTCTCTTGTAGAATTGACCTCGCTGAGCATTACGTATTATTTGATCTATTTTTCTTTTCTATTTGAATGTTATGAATTTCTTTATCTCATATATTCTATCCTTCTTACCTATTCTTATGGTTTGGATTCTAAATGTTCCCTCAAATCCAATATGCTTAAGGCTGTGTTCCCATCCTTTGGGTTCTTGGGAGGTGGTGAGACCTAGTGGAAGGTAGGTCATGGTGCCATGGCTATAAAGAGAATATTGGGACCCAGCTTCATCCCCTCTCATTCCTGGCCACAATGAGGTGAGCAGAGATCCTCCAATGCATTCTGACCTGAGGTACTCTGCTGCAATAGGCTCAAGTTTCCAGGAACTGAAACTTCTGCAATCTTTCCTCCTTTAAGTTGCTCTCCTTAGGAGTTTTTTGTCATGGTAGTTGAAGGCTGACTAACACACCTATCACTTCCCTTTCATCCTTCCTCCTTCCTTATTTTTGTGTCTTTATGCATTACACATTTCTGTGATACACTCGGGGCCAGGAATCATGAAGCAAGAAAGTGAAGCACTCAATGCATAACTATAGTATAGATATGTCAAATGATAGTTAGAATTAGTCAACAGAAAAATATTATGAGAATAAAGTGAAATAATGCATAAAAAAGCATTCAAAAGGTTTATTACCATGTGTTTCCTGCTCAGAAAATGGCAGCTGTTACTGGATTTCTCAGACTTACTCTTCATTTTGTAGTTTATCTTATTGAATACATTATCCAGCCATGGAGTTTTGTGAAGATTATATGGGTATATTTAAATCACTTACCAAGTTCTCATTATGTGGTAAGTACATGATATAACACATGATAGTTCTTGATACTGCAAATTGACCCTTGAAGAACAGGTAAAAATGAGACAGAAATCAGAGAGGGACTTTTTGCTATTCTTTGGTCATTGGCTCTATTCAAGGAAGCAGAAATCATTTATTTTAGGTTCTCTAAAGATGATTTGAGGAGGTAAGAATCAATATTTGATTCTGATTGAACTTGGAAGTCTTGCTGTGTGGCAAGAATTTCTGGCAACAGTCTTAAATATTTGGTGCCAAAACATCTGCACCTGTGGCACCTGTGTTATGGAAAAACATTTAGCACAAAGGGAAATAATGCCAGGAAATACAAAGAAGTCTCAGCCTTGGATTACTGATTGCAGAAAAGGTGTTAGACAATGAGGCTGGCATTGTATAATTTAGGTACTCTGTATGATCACACATTCTTGGATATGCTTTGTGTCATTTGTTTTAAGTATTTTTTGGTACTGGCTTATTTTGGGGGGTGCCCTAGGACCTCCATCACACTAGCCCTAGCTAACACCATTTTTTTCCTCAATTGTCCTTGGCTATCTGAGGACTGTCCCCTGAACAGGGATTGAAATATTTCTCAGATTTTATGTATATAGACTGAAATGAAAACTACAGAAACAGCAACAACCTGTGACACAGTGGGTAATCCAGATCCCAGACCAACCTTAGCAGGATATACAAGGGCCTTTGCAATCTGATGCAAACCTACCATTCCAGACACATCTGTCATTCAGCCTGGTTTCCTATGTTGTCCTTGTGCAGTCTAATTAGTATTACCCCCCAAAGCCTTTATTGTCTCCATGACTTGGCACATGTTGATGTTTTATTTCACTCATTAGCAATATTTTATCCTTCACTTGTTTCTTGTTTTCTTATAAAATCTTTGGGGTTTAATTGCTAAACACTTGAAATTTGAAGCCAGAAACAATTTGCTTTACTATTTATGACCTAATAAAATATAACTCATTAGTAGTAGCATATATATTAACAATAATACTATATGCTGAGTGTTCATTATTCTCTAAACTCAGAACTAAGATACTGACATGCATCAAATTATTTAATGTTCATTGAGTACTTGTTGTGAACGTTGTGTTATTATAGCTGCTGAGGTTATAGATTCTGTTGCTCCTCACAGAAACCTCATGAACATGACCTTTTCTCATGCTGTATAGAAAGGGTATTGCCCAATGCCTAGTGCCTAGAGAGCACTCATTAATTGGAAACTTTCTTATAATGAGAGTAGTATTCTTTAAGATGCCAACCTAGATGCCTTTTAACAGATGAATACATAAAGAAAATGAAGTAAATATTCACAGTCGAGTATTACTAAGCCATAAAGAAGAATGAACTTATGGCATTTGCCAAAATGAATGAAACTGGAGACTATTATACTCAGTGAAATAAGCCAGTCCCCAAAAGTCAAAGGTCAAATAATTTTGCTGATATGCAGAAGTTAATCCAAAATAAAGGAGAGATTATTAAAAAAGAAAGATGAGTGGAGTAGACAATGAGGAATGAAGGGAAGGAAGGAAGGATGGGATAGGGAAAGACAGTCAATGAATCTGACTTAACTTTCAAATGTACATATATGAATATTCCACAGAGAATCTCACCATGATGTATGTCCACAAGACACTAATTTAAAAAAAAAAGAAACTATCAATAGCAAAAATATGAGTAGAATAGAGGGAAAGAAATGAGAGAGAAGAGGTGAGGAAAAGGAGAGGTATTGGGGACTAAATAAGAACAAATTATATACGTGCTTAGAACAAATTATATTACCTGCTTTTATAAATACATCAAAACAAATCCTACATAGAACTAAATAGAATCAACAATAAAAAGATTCAAATCATTCCTTTTGTAAGGCCTGTCATCCTTAGATCATCAAGATCTCTATTTTACCTCTATAGCAATTTGTACATAGTAAATTAAGATAGGACTGTGTTAGACTTTTGTCTCCTGTCATAGTTGGGCAATCTCAATTTGGGGCCTCATTCCACTGTGACTCCCTAACACGAGGGTCTCAAACTTGGCAAATTGATTCTTTGGGATAGATAGGAATTTGTTGCGTGGCTCTGACTTGTACATTACAGAGTGTTTAACATGTTCCCTAATTCTACTCACAAAATGGCATTTGCAACATGTTAGTTGTGACAAAATTATGTCCAGACATTGTTATATGTAATCAGGGGAAGTGATCTGGGAAATCACCTTCAGTTGAGGAGGAATGTGGATCTAGACTTAGAAATGTGTTCAGATAAGAAAATAAAGAGCAAGGAGAAAAATAACAGAAGTGGTAAATAAGGGAGTAAAGAAAAAAACAAAAGCGAAAGGAAGAGGTAAGGAGGGAGGCACAGAGAGTCAGCTAGTATTCCTTAGGCCACAGGACTGCACCATGTCAAGAGTTTCAAGCACTTTGCCTTCTAAAATCCACACAACCAAGGAAGAGAGGAGCTCTGATTACTAAGGCCTCAGAGGTGAGGAAGCTGCAGCACAGTGACACCTATTAGTGATTCGAATCCTTGTGACTCTATGTGGGGTACCAATATTTGATCTCGGGGGAGGAGGGAGAGAGAAAAAGGTGGATTAAAGGAAGCAAAGGAAAACAAACAGCAGGGGAGATAAAGAAAAGGTAGAAGGACAATATCTGCATAATTCCCTAGTTGCTTCTGAGGATAAAGTTCCACCAGAGATGGTGCCATATGTAATATGGAAACTACAATGGTGTCTGACTCTGAACCCTGGATTTTTGAATGTAAAACAGAACTAACATTAGACTTGTAGTAGATAGCTCCTGAACTTTAACATGTGCCTTTTAATAGAATGAAAATCTCACTGGGCTAAGAAAATGTGCCTACCTGGAACCCATGAAGGCCCCTTACAGACACTTGCTCTGGGTACTCGGGACTCAAGGATCCACTTTCTAAATAGCCTAAAGATTTTCCCCATGGTATGTCTCTGAAATGAAATACCTGTGATGGACACATCCTAGGCCCCACTGGCCACAGGATAGGTATGTATGGGTATGTGGATGGACCTTAGATGTGTGAGGAGATGGTCCCCAAAGTTCCCCTTAACATGGGTTGAGTCAAGTAGGAAAGAAGGTATAGGACTGCAGATGTTGGGACTTAAAAATGGGGAGTAGGAGGAAGCTCTTGTTTCAGTAGCACATTCAACTTAGAATTCCAAGAAGTGCTATAGTTATATATTCAAGTTTTTCAGGTTATAAGATAGAATATCTCCTACTATATTTCTATGACTTAAAACTTTTAAATATTTGGGCACATGATATGTGGACTTCCATTGATAACTTTTCCCAAGGTGCCATAGAGGGATTGAATACAAGTTTTAAGAGGGGAGAGAAGAGCTAACTATAAGACCAGTGATGATTTTTGGAATTTTTTTCTGGTAGCATTAAAGATATGGATATCCAAATCTAGTAGGAAACTTTCTTTTTCCTAAAAGGATTATATTCTTTATTAATCATATCATAATTTTATGTGTGACAAAGATCATAAAAAATAATCTGCCTTTATAAAAAGATAAAAATGAAGATTTGGTTACATTTTTCTAATTATCTTTGATCAAGCAACATTTCTCTGGCCCTTAGTTTTATTATCTCTGAATTATATATGGTAAAATGCACCTTTGTGGCAGTTCTAAAACACAGAGATCATACATAGTGAGGCCCAAAGTGGAGCATGTCATGTCCTGGGTTCTCTGGGAAAGTCAGCTATGGCTTCTGGTTTCCATCCCTCTTTGCAGTGAACTCCCATAGCTTTAATGGTATCAAATGGGTTTTCCAAAACCACTCAAAATAGAATGAGCTGAGATTACTATGACTGAATATTAATAAAGATGTAAATAATCATAGCAGATAATTTTCAGAGAACAGTTACATATCAGAAAAACATCAGCTAATTCTAAAAAGAGATTAACTTTATAATTTTAACATGAACCTCCAATTATGAGGTATCTTTGCTTATTTGGAGTAAGAAAAAAATGCTGAGCAGCTTATAAACAACATAAATTTATTTCTCACAGTTCTGGGGAGTAGGTTATCCAAGATCAAGATGCTGATGCATATATTGTCTGGTACAAGTACTTTTTGTATCTACAGATGGCCATCTTTCCCTTGTGTACTCTCATGGCTGAAAGGAAGAGAGAAAACAATCTTTCTCTTATTTTTATATACAGGGTTCCATTCACGAGGGTTCTACCTTCACAACCAAATTACATTCCACAGCCTGTTTCTTAATATTTTGCCTTTGGGGATTAGGATTTCAACATATGAATTTGCAGGAGTGAGGACAGAAACATTTAGTCCACATTTACTATTTTATGTTCACAATCACCCAGTTAAATCAAGTTTTAAATATGCAGACAGTGCATGGTAAAGAAGAACTTTATTTTAGGTTGGCTAATTTTAAAGCAGATGCATTGTCTATAAAATCATAATATTCTTCACCAATAGTTATTGCATATACATTTATGGCCTTTTATCACTTTGAAAACCTAGCATAAGCAGAGAGGGAGGGATATAGAGGCAGAAGTGTGACTGGGATAATCTATGTGAATGTAAAATAAAGTGCAATAAAGTAATGGAAACGGGATTTAAACTCGAGTCCCTCCTATGGCCCTGTCACTATAAGACAAGGGACATTGACACAAAGCTTTTATTTTGCTGAAAATTGAATGGCGTGTACATAAAACATAAACTTTTACTTTTCATCATTGGTCCCTCTTGACTAAAGCATCAGAGAAAATATTGGTTTGTACCATCCCTGACAGCTGGAGAAAAAGAAAGAGAAGATGGATACCTTGAGAGTTTGCATTAATAAAGGTGCAATTATACTAGGCATGAAGAAAAGACATGCAGAGCAGATTTCTGTATTTAAATGAATTGTTTTGTGATGCAAATTAGCACACTCTGCGCTAATGAAGTGAATTCTTTAACTGCTTGAGTCATTTCTGGTTATCATTAAACCATAGAAACCCCATGAAAAGAATTTACAACAGAAGATGGTGAATAAAACAAGGTGATGAATAAAACAAGCCATTATAAGTTCACCAAATTGATGCAATTCAGCTTCTGAAAAGTAAACTTGTTGTTCAGTTTTCAGAGTTTATATTGTAAAATGAAAATAAAGGAAATGGACTTGGCCTGTGAAGAAATGACTAACAAGTAATGCTCTGAAGTACACTGAAGTCAATTACTAGTAAAAAGCCTTTAAATTTGTATAAGCATCCTCTCAACAATAATTCAATGAGTGTCATCCATGTGTAACACACGAGGGCCAGCACTTCAGATACAACTGAAGATCATGGAGAATCTTACTTCAAGGTCAATGACAGGGCCAGCCATATTTTTATAATTACTGATGAAAACAAGTGGGTCCATGGGTGAAGATATATCTACCTGCTTGGGAGTGAAGAAGGCTTTAAATTATGGGTGAAGCCTGTGGTATTGGACCCTGTGTGAGGCTTCAGTGTACCAGGATCCTGGACACAAGGTTGTGATGAACCAGGAAGAAACAAGAGAAGGTCAACTGAGTGTTGCCAGAGAGAAAAGTTAAGTCAGGGGTAGGAGACAAAGTTTGGAAGATTAGTCCCCTCTACAGTTAAACATGAATGTCGTATTATAGTTTTATCTTCTTACTGAAAGACTTGGGAGCCCATCAAGATATGCAGCCAGAGAGAACTAAATCAATCTTGCTGTTTAGAAGGATTACTATTCCCTAAGGATAGGCTAAGTGGATCTGTGACTAGGAGGAGAAAAGGTTATAGGTGGCTATCCTGACTGTGTTTGTAAAAGATAATGAATATATACACACTACCAGAACTTAGTAGTAATAATGGGGAAAAAAAAGATGGGAGGAGGCATTATATTTTGCATCAGCAGATAGCTGGTATTACAGTGAAATGGGAATGCTGTGAGAAAGTTGCTCATACTCTGTTAAGCACCTCAAGGCCTCATATTTCTGATGCTTCACAAAGAGAATGTAAGGGAGTCTAATAATCATCTTAACTCATCTTAGACTTAGGTAGGATTATCAGATGGGCCTAGAAATAAGATTAATTCATGGAAGATTAACAAAGGAGAAGCAAATGAGTTTTATTAATTTTATGTGTGAATGGGGAACCTTCCCAGGAGAATAGAGATTTAAAGAATGGTCAATGCAAGAGCCTTTTATGCTTGCCTTTTAGACAAAGAATAATAAATATGTGAAGAAATGAGAGCACGAAAGGATGTTAGGACTAGGGGCAATCAAGAGGGGAGTCATTAGGAGATGCATAGAATATCTACAGCTAGATAAGGGTTATGTCAGTGAGTTAATTTTTTCAGGTCCACTTATTGTAGCACTGATCTTCAGTCTCTGGTAAGGTTTATACCATTGCTTTGGTTTGGGAAAGACTGTTGTGTGTAGGAAAATGCAATTCAAATAGTTCCTTATACAGCTACATTTCTTGAGGTGTTTTCAGCTAAGAATGATACACCAACTCAGTGTATTTTCGGTTGCATATCCTTAACTTTTTCAAGAAGTTAAAAGACATAATTCCATCCTACCAAGTAAAAAGGTGACCAGACTAAAAAATCTAAAATAATTTCTTAGATACATAAGATAAGGGTGAGCACAGAGGAAATTGTACCCCTCTTGATTGGAAAGATGAACTGGTAAATACCAGGAGTCACCGCTTACATAACATACTTATAAGTCAATTTCCTGTTTTAAGCAGTTTCGGGATAGGAACCAGCAAGGTATAATTGACCAATTGCTAGAGACTCTGTGTTAATGTCTGTCAGTCACACACTCCACGTGGACCAAGTCATAGGGGCACCCTGAAGCTCAACCACGTTTGCTTAATAAATATCAGAGAAAAATCATCTTTAAATATAGGGAAGGGAAAAAAGCCATTTTGAAACATACCCAATCATGCTGTTCTTAACAAAGTCTAACCTCAGAAAAAATTAACTAACCAGAATTTAACCTCCTAGGCCTACCTGACCTAGAGGAATGGAAATATCCAACTCGATCTAGGTGTTGCATTTTATATGCTAGAAATAAAATACACAAGATAATTTAGCTTTCAATATAGAAGAAGGGAAAGAGCCAACTCTAGCCTACTCTACCTATTCTATTCCACATAAAGTTGGGTGGAGAAACTGAAGAGCACTTGTGAAGTTTACGGTGCAGAGGCCTATTCTAAATAAAATACTGAGACCAAAATATAGAACAAGAAAATACTGACTTTTCTCCCTGCACCTCTTAGGTTATTATTATAGGCCTATTTGCATTAACACTTATCACCTAGTACATGATTTCTGGAAAGTTACCAAGAAAAAATTACAAATCATGTTGAAAGGAAATAGTATTTGAGGGGCAAATCAAACATTAGAATTAGACATGCAGGAATTTTAGAATTATCAGACTGAAAATTTAAAACAACAATGATAAATAAGCTAAGGACCCTGATAGATGAAGTAGATATCAAGCAGAACAGATGAGCAAAGTAATGGGAGTGATGAAAATCCTATGAAACTATCATAAAATAATGGTGGAGACCAAAAGCACTGTAAAAGAATGATGAATGCCTTTGATGGGCTGTCATGCAGCACTGTCACTCAGAAAACAAAATTCAGGACCCAGCAGGTGGAAGAAGATGTAAGATGAAGATAGAATAGTAGACAGGCTTTATTCAGAAGTGGCAGCAAACCTCTAACCTTAGCAGCAACTGTAGTCCCCAGTCAGTTCCATTTTGCCCCCATTTAGTCCATGTCTTTTCCAAAGGTCCTTTTTTTAATTTGAAGCTAAAGAAGGCACACTGCCAACAGTTTACATCAGTGGGCACATACTCACAAGCAAATGTTTATGACCTTGAGCACATATACTAAATCAGAATGTTTCTCACCTTGACTATACATTAACCATAACAAAAAGAATTCATGGCCTTGGCTATAAACTAAACACATAACATAAAACATAGCCTGCTTGAAGCCTTGGTGAGAGAGCTAAAGTACAGCTATTTGGGGCCTGTCCTACATGAGCCAATTAGTAGAATGGACAGGACTGAAGAGAGAATGTCTAAGCTGCTCAAGGATATATCAATTAAAGCATCACAAACTGAAAAACAAATACTGAAAAAAAGAATATTTAAGGACTCTGAAATTATTTTTACATATATTATAATGTCGTCAGCAAATGATTTTTTTTTACAATTTGGGTGACTTTTATTATTCCTTCTCTGATTGCTATTGCTAGTACTTCTATCTGCATTTTGAAAAAAAGGGATAAAAATGCTTTGAACTGAATTTTAGGAGAAAAGCTTTTAGTCATTTCCTCATTGAGTATAATGATAGTTGCATATTTTATGTAACTGGATTTTATTATGCTGAGGAATTTTCCTAATATAGCTCAACTATTTAGAATTTTTGTTAGGAATTGATGTTGAATATGTTTCCACATCAATTGAGATGATCTGGTACAATTTATCTATCAGCAAAGTTATGATTTATGAAAGAAGTAATTAATGAAAGAGGCTACATTAAAGCTTAAGACTTCTGCTTTGTTAATATCAAGAAATGAGGATACAAGCCACAGACTGGGAGGAAATATGTGTAAAAGACATTTGATAAAGATTTGTTTCCCCAAATACTCAAAAAATTTTTAAAACCCAGCAAAAAGCAAACTACCCAATTAAAAAAAAAAAAATGAGCCAAAGATCTTTATAGCCACCTCACCAAATAAAATATACAAATGCCAAATAATCATATGAAAAGATGCTTCTCATCACATATTATTAGGAAAATGAAAATTAAAACAGAAAGGAGATACTATTCAATACCTACAAGAATTCTAAAAATTCAAAACACTGACAATGTTAAATATTGGTGAGGATGTGGAGCAATAAGAACTTTCATATATTACTGGTGGGTTTGCAAAATGATACAGCCCCTTTCAAAGAGTTTTGTGGTTTCTTAAAAAGCTTGATATACATTCCAGCAATCATACTCCTTAGTATTTACCCAAAGAGATTGAAAGCATATTTTCACACAGAAGTGTCCACATAGACGTTTATAACATCTTTATTCATAATTTCAAGAACTTGGAAGCAACCTATATATCCTTCAGTAGTTAATGGATAAATAAACCATAATGGATAAATAAACCTTACATGCAGACTATTGAATATCATTTAGTAATAAAAATATGCAATTTATTCTGCAATAAAATCACATGGTGAAACTTTAAATTCATATTACTGAGAAAAAGAAGCCAATCTGAATAGGCAATATACTTGATGATTCTAACTATATAACATTTTGAAAAAGCCAAACTAAAGACAGTAAAGATCATTAGTTGCCAGGAATTGAAAGTGGTGGCAGTTAAATGAATGATGTGGAGGAAAAAAAAAAGAAAAATTTAGGGCAATGGAAACACTCTATATCATACTCTGATGGTGGATATTTATTATTTTACCATTATCCAAGCCCATAGAATGCACAACTCCAAGTGAGAACTCTAACATGAAGTATGGAGTTTGAGTGATTATTACATGTCCATGTAGATTTATCAGTTGTAGCCAATGTACCACTCTGGTTGGGATGGAGATAATGAGGGAGGTTATGCATGTGTGGAGATAGGATGTACCTTCAAAATCTCTGAACTTTTCCTCTCAATTTTTCTGTGACTGTAAAACTGTTTTTTTTTTATTTTTATTTTTATGCTCCTCAAACCAGGAATATCTTACAATAACTCAGACATATAAATTAATAGTAAAATGCCAATCATCAGCTTTTAGCATGTGAAACTGTTTGGCTTTTAGGTCTACAGGCTGTGTAGTCCTTCACCATCCCTAAGTTTCTCTGCTCCTAATTTGTATTATCATCTGTATTAAAGTTCTCCAGAGACACAAAGTAACAGAATCATGAGGATGAATGAACACATAGTGTACTTGGCTTTTTTTTTTTTTTTTTTTTTTTTTTGCTATGACAAAATACCAGATAAACATAACTGAAAGGATGACATATTTATTTTGGCTTATGATTTCAGAGGTTTTAGTTAATAGTTGGTTGGCTCCATTTACTATGGGTCTGTAGTAAGGCAGAGAATCCTGTTAACTAGAGCATCATGGAACACAGTTAGTCACATTATAGTGGCCTGAAAGCACAGAGAAAAAGATTTCTTTCCAAGAAACTTGTTGTCAAAGTAAGAGAATATCCCTTCTCTATTGCCAAAAGATTTCACTTATTTCAGAAATTCTGATGCAGGCAGACTGAAGGATAGTGAAGAATAAAAACATGAAGTTCAACAGAACCAGCAACAACTTTAAAGGTAATCCTTTTATAGGAATGCATTTGGTTATATGATTAGTTTTCACACCTGAGAGTTTGAACTGAGGAGCTACATTGTTTTGGTGCTTCTAGAAGTTGCTATTAAATAATAATTTCCAGTCGTGAATAATTTAAAATTGAAGATAGAGGATTATGATAACTGTCATGTGGATTATTTTTCAAAATTTTTTAGAAATTATGATGCCTGAAAAATACAAAGTATCTTTTGCCTCCCAATCTTCCTGTTTTATAATGAAGATATACATTGTTTCTGAATTTCAGAAGCTCATTTTCTCAGGTTTAAATTATGAATTGGCGCTGTGAACAGGAAACCTGTTCATAATGAAAAGTTAAAGCACAGTTCTCTCCTCACACTTTCTAATGTCATAGCTCTCTCTCACACCTGTGCACCATTGTTCACAGAGACCTATCAGTTTTATCCCAATTTGATTAGAAACTGGAAACTCCCAAGTAGCTACATGATTTCCTCCAATTATAACAACTAATTTGACATTTATACTTGCAAGAGTCAAGTGAAGGCTCATGATATTCCTTAGGAAAGAAAATATCATGTGAAATTCTGACATATTTGAAAAAATGTTGCTATAAGAGAATGAGATATTCTCTTAAATGGATGGAATTTTGGAGCAGAAGGAAATATTTTAGTCATCTTTTTTTGCTGCTTTTACCAAAAGACCTGACAAGAAAAATTAGCAAAGGGAAAATAGAAAATTTTATTAGAGAGCTCACAGTTTCAGTTCAGACAGTAGGTTTCATTCCTCAGGGATCAAGGTGATGCTAAACATCATGGAAGAAGGGTGAGATGGAGGAAAGCAGCTCAAGACATCACATTAGAAAGGAGGAAGATCGAGAAGACACTCTGCTCAAGGAGTACAAAATATAAACCCCAAAGGCATACCAGGGACCCACCTCCTCCAGTGACACCCTACCTGCCTACAGTTAGCACTTAGTTAATCCCTATCAGAGTTAAGGTTGTCAGAACCCAATAATTTCACTTTTAAACCTTTTTGCATTGTCTTACATAGGTACTTTTGGGGAATACCTAATATCTACACCATAACAGGGAATGCAGTTTAATCTCATGTTCTTGGATCTATGGAACTGCAAGATCAGAGAGCCCACAATTTAGAAAAATTTTCTAGGGTGATACCTGATGGTAGGAAAGATATCATCATGTCCTCTCCTAGTCTCAATGACTATACTTCTTTGTTGTCACCCCTATTTTTCTGACAGTCTCTTCAGAAACTCTTAGGTGTAACTGGGTCAGTTTAAAGTAAAGTTTTGTGGTTTTGTCACATGATTCTTTGGGTTATCATACCATGCACTTAGCATGTTATATAAGTTATCTATGTATCTGATTCAGTGTTAAAATAGTAGTTGAAAACACAGCAACAACAACAGTAAAATTATAGGTATTTTCAGCAGAAAAGGATTTAATACAGAAAGGAAAAAGGTAGTTTCCTAACCATTAGATGAGGAATGTTAGCAGTATTCTGAGACCACCCCCAGGCCCTGAGGTAGAGAATGTACCACAGGAGCTATGATTCAGAGGTGCAGGAGCTGCAGCAGTCCTCACTCCTGCAAATGGGTAGGAAAATGGATATACTGGATGTCAGAGAGGCTGCCACCACCAGCAACTTCTCAATACCCATCTCATGACCTTGCATGTCAATAGCCATCTCAGTGGTAAGAATCCATGTTACCATTTTTCTTTTTAAATCTCATGCAAGTGTCACTATGTCCTGGAATCTAATTTGTATATGGAACCCAGATGCAAAGAATATGGAGGCTGTCATTCTTACTTACACCCTTCAAATTGGAGTTGAAACATTATCTATCCCATTTACCTACTCGAGTATGAACTCATGTATATAGAACATCTTATGTTCATTTTTATATCAATATGTCTATCATACTGTTCAGGATAGTGATCCCTTAATTTGTAATTGCTAATTGAATTCAATCAGTTTATTTCCCTTTTTGTTTCCATACTCAGTCACCACACTATGATGAGTTCCTGTACAAAATGCTATTTTTTCAAATATTTTTTTTTAGTTATACATGGGCACAATATCTTTATTTTGTTAATTTATTTTTATGTGGTGCTGAGGATCGAACCCTGGGTCTCACATGTGTGAGGTGATCACTCTACCGCTGAGCCACAACCCCAGCCCCCAAATGCCTCTTAATTAATATTCCTCTCGATTCACAACACTGCCTTGGTACAGTTTCCTTTTCTTTATGAGTAGGTTTTCCTACTGCTTCTATTCTAAGTACCATTGATTTTGCCTCTTTACTATAGTTATTGTTCCAAAGCATGCAGACCTAACTAATCAGTTGGCTTTGTGTGAGGTTTTTGCAGGTGAAATGACCTTTAACATATAATTAAAACATCATTACATGTAAGATTTTCTGATGGAAACTGTCTTTGTATTCTAATGTATCTATTATAATACATTTTATTATTATACAGTTCACATTTTGTCACGTGCTTTGCTTTTCACTTGTATACCAACTTTCTTTTATCTTCACAACAAACACTTCAATACTATGTGAAGAAATTATTTCCATATTACTTTTTCATCACCAGACCTTTCTAATCCAAGTATGAATTATTTGTTCCCTGACTTTCAGCTATACTATCTTAGTTGCTCTTTCTCTCATGCACTTTTGTACCAGCTAATGCATCTTCACACTGTAGCCTAAGATGTCTTTTAAAAATGAAATATATTCACCCTGAAGTCATTTTATAAAACTCTTCCATGTTCCTTCTCTCCTTACTTTCCATCCACCGTGGATACTGCTCATAAAAGTATTTTTTTTCTTAATCTTCCTTTTCCCCTTTTATCTAATTACGTCCTACTTAGTCTCAGATTATAGCTGAAATTTCCATTTTATTAATAAGTTTTCCTTGACTCTTCAGATTAAATCCTCTCATGAATAAATTTGTATATATGTATTATATTTATATTATGTATATTTATAGGAGTTTATATTGTTTGAAATATTTGTATGATTATTTTGATAAATTTTGGCTGTTACAGAAGACTCCAAGCTCCACACAAGTGGTGATTATGTCTATTTTGCTCAAAAGTACATCCCTAGTAATTAATGTAGTATAGGGTATATAATGTGAAAAATATGTGTTGAAATAATGAATAAATTAATTTATGCTACACAAATAAAATGGGAAATTGTGACTACTTAGAGTAAAGTATTCCAGCAGCACATATGAATATGACTTCAACTCATTCTATTTGATTCCAGAGCCTCTAAACTTTCCACAATATCCTGTGAACTTTCTGGGTTCATTTCTTACAGTTATATGTAGACATACATTATATAGAAAGAAATACCAAACTTTACAACTCTGATGTTTGCTCAAAATGTTTCCTTTCTACATGGTCATCTTGCCCATCTTTTTTCACCTTGAACAATCTTCAGTGTCCTTTAATTCATACTCGAAAGTCTGCCCAGAAGTATAGGAGCAGAGTTGTTGCTCAAATCATTTATTACAGGATTCTTGAGACCTGCAGTGGCCTTGGATTTCTGAAACAGGTAGAGTGGGGAAGAAAGGAGGTAAACCTGAGGTTGAGGTCTGTTATGGCACCTGTAGATTTAAGACTGAAAAAGTTGCATGTCCATGCTTCTTTCATGTTAGAAGTATAACGCTGAGATTGACTTAATAGGTGATCATATTATATAGATAACTAAGAATGGGAAGTGACATGTGTGAATACTTACTAAATAGTAACTTTCTATGACTTGATTTTGCTTCTATTTCTCCCTCCATCTCCTTTTTTAATAGTAAGAAGACTATTAGCCCTGTGATTCAGAATGCAATTAATCAAATTATATTATACGCATGTATGACTATTATACAATGAAACCTGTTATTTTGTATAATTAACATCACCAATAAAATATTTTGAAAAGAAGAACATTACCTCTCATAAGCTTTTCTTTTCCCAGGGCTTTTTGTTCTTATTCCATGTCCTGTCTTTCATGCCCTACTCTATTTTTTTCAGTCTCCTTTGGCTACCTAAAATAGCCTAATTTTTATACCTCACATATATAATGTCCTTCCTCTATTTTGTGTTATATAATGTGGTGGTGTTTTAAAATTCTTTGATATATTTTCTTTTCTTTCTTTTTTAATATTTATTTTTTAGGTGTAGATGGACACAACACAATGCCTTTATTTTTATGTGGTACTGAGGATCGATCCCAGGTCCTGACTGTGCTAGGCGAGTTCTCTACTGCTGAGCCACAATCCCAGCCCGGATATATTTTATTTTCTAACATATAAGATCAAAGAGATATTCCCATTTAATGAATCTTTGATGTAATCACATGAAGAACTTTGGGGCAGATATTTTGGAGCTTGGATGTTCTAGCTGCCATAGCTACATTCAGATGGCCTATACTGTCAGCACAGCCATAGAATCTCCAGACAATCCATGCATTTGGAAGACTCCACACACATTTTTAAAATATGCTGCAGATGACTTAGACTACTATGTGCTCTGAAAGACTTGTTTATTTCAGGTCATATACATGGAGATTCAATGTATATTTAGTACATACGTACATGTTGAACTGAAAGCTGCAATTTTTAAAATTATTTCAAAGTGATTAATTTTGTGGGGGTTCATCAGAGAGAATGAGAAGAAGAATTTGGTTGATTAGCCTGCTGATACTTGTAGAGAAGGTTAAAGATTCTAAGTGTGTATTTCAGGGCTGCCATTCAAATGTCATTTTGGCCTAAATTAAATTGATGTGGTATTTTAAAATATGGCCACATGTTCTTTTGTCTCTCCTTCTTTAGGAGGAGAAATCTATGTTCCCAGCCCCTTATTGCTGAATAGGCTTGGGGATATTGATCAATAAAGTCTAGTAGCACTGACACCAAATGGCTTCCAAGGGTAGGTCACACAAAGCCAGGCAGCTTCTGACTTGTTGACTGAACATTTGCCAGGCTCCACTTTCTGAGACATCTGGTTACCATGAAGCCACCAAGCAGGGAGGAAACATAAAGGCCCTCCTGTCATCAGCCCTAGCAGAGCCCAGATTTCCACCAATTTATGCCAAGTTACCAGAAAAATAAACAAAATCCTTGAACTCACTAGAACATTCCAATTACCAATGTAATACTAACTAAAGATACAAATAAGAAGGACACATTAATGTGGTAACAAGCCAATGTTTTTATCTACTTTAATAAATTTTTAAATTTTCAGAATTTATTAATTTATACAAAACATAAGATCTTAATGAAATCAAAAGAAGATAAAGCAATTAAATGTAAAAGCAAAAAAAGAGGAGAGATCAAACTAGAATAATATAAGTGCAATAGAGTTTAAAATTTAATATTAAATTCCTGGGCACGTACCTGCTTACCTCTCTAACTTATTGCATGCCATTCTTTCCTAGCCCCAAATGTTACCACCTCACAGGCCTTCATTTTTGGTCTCCAAATCACTAGGTACAAGATGATATAGCATAATGGTCAAGAGCATAACTATAAAATCCAAATTCTGGCAATGTTTAAGCAAGATACTTGACCTCTGTGTGGTTTCAGTTTCTCTATTAGTAAAATTATAGCTCCAGTATCAAGATTTGTTATAACAATAAAATGACTTCAAGGTACCAGAGATAGAATTATAGTTTTATGCATGTTAGCTATAATTATTACTATTATTTTACTGCTTTAATCATCAATATAATTCCAGTAAAAAGACCTTTTTCATTACCTATTAGCCTTGCCTGCATTGCATAATATCTTTAAGGAGTTAGCATTTGTGTTTCACTCAAGTCTATATATTACCAGCAAAGAGGATGTTAAGACTACCCAACATCAAGAAGCTACATGATCACTCAATGATACTACTTTAATTATTTGGCTATTAGTGAGCATTTCTTTTTTATTGATGCATTTAACTGTATATCAAAAAGTTTAGATTTATGCCACACATATTCAGTACTTAATAGATGTTTATGACATGAATAAAGAATGAAATTTTCTCCCAATAAATTCCTAACAAGAATGCTTTGATGTTAATTTGGCAATAATGATAACAGCACACAAATAGTAGTGCTGCTAGTGATTAGCAACTTGTATTGACCACTCAATGTGTACAAGTCATAGTAGTATTATATGCAGTATATAATTTATATTCACAACAATTCTGAGATATATGAGTTCCATTATTACAGTCACTTTAAAGAACTAAAATATAGATGCAAGAGTATTAAATAACTTATCCTAGTTAACAATAAGTAGTACAGACAGGGTTGAAATATTTTTAATAAAATTGTATTATTGCTATGTTACTAGGAAACAATAAAACAAAAATAAGCACACTACAAAAAGGTAGAAAATAGAGTAGAGGCCCAAGTGTTAAAGGGAGATGTTAATGCACAGATGAAATTTCAATGTATATGAAAATGACTGGGCATGGTGGCACACACCTGTAATCCCAGCTGCCCAGGATGTTTGGGCAAGAGGAACACAAGTTCAAGGATAGCTTGGGCAATTTAACAAGAACTTGTCTCAATAATGAGACAATAAAATGGGCTTGGGATGTAGTTTAGTACTACAGGTTTCATTCCCAATATCTTAAAAAAAAAAAAAAAAAAAAAAAAAAAAAACAACAACAATGTACACATATGCTTAAAACATGAGTACTAATGAACTATATAAAGCAGTGCCATGTTGATTCATGTACTGGCATTTTTGGTATCTGAAACTGACACTCCACAAATCTTTATGAAAATACAGTGTGTATTTGAAAGACTGCATAAAACTTATATCTGATTTTAAATTAAATTTACTTGTTTCAAAAAGACTGTATCCCACTATGGACTATGTATAATTCTTCATGCTGCCATTGATCTGTGAAAAGCACACTTATACATTATTTATAATACTGCCATTTTCTAAAGTTTTGCTTTTGAAAATTCCAATATGCCTCCTTATATGCCGTCATCTCGTCATCTTATATAAACTTTGTTTGTTTGGTTGGTTTTTGAGCTCTGTTTTTTAAACAATCATGTACTGCTGTACAATTATCCCCATTTTTTTTTTGAGACATTCTTTTTTGTAGGATCACTGCCCAGTCCTACTACAGTGTTTTGAAGTAACCCTCTAAATCTGATTTTAAGCAAAATCCCTTGGCAACACTTCTAAGGTTCGTGTGTGTGTGTGTGTGTGTGTGTGTGTATGTGTAGTTACCAGTTTAAAAAATTCAAACAGCGTAGTTGAGAAATGTAATGCTCAAACTCAGTGCTTCCTTAGGGTTTCTAATAGAATTTTTTATTATTGTTATTGGGCTTTCTTTTTATAAAGGCTTGGGAGGAGCTGGGCCTGGGGATGTGGCTCAAGCAGTAGAGCGCTCGCCTGGCATGCATACGGCCCGGTTTCGATCCTCAGCACCACATACAAACAAAGATTTGTATCCGTGAGAACTAAAAAAATAAATAAATATTAAAAAAAATTCTCTCTCTCTCTTTAAAAAATAAATAAATAAATAAAGGCTTGGAAGGATCTTTTATTTTTCCTTTGAAATAAAAAAGTGATGTTTTTAATGAAAAAAAATAAGAATTCTGCAAGATATCCATATTAAGACTCTAAGTTACTTTAAGGAGCTATCTTTGGTGAGCCCATTTGTGATGTTATTTATAGAATATTGAAATTTAACAATTCAATTAATATAGAAAATATATCTGGAATTTGTGTTTCTTCTGAGATGGTATCATTGGAGGTACATTTTAGAACTAACATCATAAAATGTTGTACCTACTTTATCTCATTTCAATTTACTCTCACCATTTTATTAAAATGTTCAGTGGTATCAGAATATAGCAGAATGTACACTAGCCCAGGAAGAAGGAAATGTAAATTCTGTCTAGGTTCAATCATTTACCGCCTTTGTAATCTTGATTACATCTTGGAAAATTTTAAGAGCTTGCTATC
Organism: Marmota flaviventris; assembly: GCF_047511675.1. Lineage (NCBI taxonomy): Eukaryota > Metazoa > Chordata > Mammalia > Rodentia > Sciuridae > Marmota > Marmota flaviventris. Next base: position 68,958,234 of record NC_092506.1, on the reverse strand, counting down.
CTCACATATAAAATAAAGATGGTGTTGTTTTTACCCTGTGAGGTCATTTGTGCCTTGTTTGAATTACTGCAAATGAAGTCTTAAAAGCAAAAAAAAATTACATAATTGTTTTGTAGTAGTGGCAAGAGTACTGTTAACACTTTTTTTTTGTAAGTAGATGCTTTCATTTTAGTCATATAAGTAGCTATTACCAGTGAACTAAAACTGAACAAACAACAGCAACAAAATCCCAACACCAACAAAATCTCTACTTTAGTCTACCTTTTTAAACTTTGAAATATTTAATTGATAAATTTTAAAAGTGAATGTTCTCAAGTCATACAGCATGATGATTTGATGTGTGTACATGTTGTATAATGCTTACAACAGTCAAATTAATTAGCATGTTATTCAACATCTGTAGTTACCTCTGTGTGTGTGTTTGTGTGCCCACACACATGTATGCATATGCATGCCCATTTTTTCATGAGGGGAGAATGTGCTCTTGTCAAATTTTGTCAGGGGTTGGGGAGAATAAGGAGATGTTATTCTACCATTTTAAAAGAAAAATAAAAGTTAAAAGGAGCTTACCTCTTACTGTTCTCACTAGATAGAAATAAAACTTGAGAGAATGATATCACAGGCTAGATTTTTCATTCACAAAATCACTTAATGATGCATTAATATAGACAAGTAATACTATACACACACACACACACACACACATACTGTATATCTCCATCAGAATATGTATTTTTAAAAAGGAAGTGCTAGACACAGTGGTGCACACCTGTAATCCCTGCTACTCAGACAGCTAGGGCAGAGGATTATAAGTTGAAGGTTAGCCTCTTCAACTTAGCCCCTGTCTCAAAATGAAACAAAAAGTTTTGGAAATGTAGCTTAGTGGTAAAGCATTCCTGAATTCAATCCCCAGTGCCAAAAGGGAAAAAGACCAAAACTATTTGGTTAAAGCCTGAACTCTGGAGCTAGAGTTGCAAATTGAATATTTGTCTTTCTCTTCCATTGGTAAAGATCAGATAACCCCTTCTTAGTTCATAGATAATTGTGTGGTTTGGGAGACAAGGTAGGTGACACAGAGCACATGAACTTGATAAGGAGCTAAATCTATTCACCTTGGTATGTAGTTGTCCCTAAATATCTGTCAGGGATTAGATCCAAGACCCCAAATACATGATAAAGTTCATGATGATCAAGGCTCTTGTATAAAATATTATGGTATTTGTGTATTTCCTACACAATCTTCTCATAGGTTTAAATCACCTTCAGTTAATTATAATAATTAATACTTAATACAATATAAAAACTATTAAAAGGATTGTTATATTACATTGTTGAGAGAGACATGGTGAGAAGAAAAGTCTTCATGTATTTCTTATAGACACATGTTTTTCCCTTATGTATTTCAGCTCTGTGTTTGGCTCATTTCCAGGATGTAGAGCCTATAGTTGTAGAGAACTGCATGTATTTTAACTAAAATTTCTTCTTACATTGCAAGCTAATTGAACTATGATTTAAGACAGGCATATAAAAATAGATTGCATGGTGAAGGATTTATATATGAAGACCTAAATGATTTTAGGAGGATAATTAAATAATTTTTGCTGAAATGAAAGACAAGGAGATGTCAGATCATCCAATATCTTACCTGTTGGTCACTCCTACTTTGTCCCTCAATGGCAATGCTGTGTGTCTCTTGCTTTATATGAACAACATAGAGACTTTTTAAACATATCTCATGTGATAAAAGCATCTATCTTGTGTCTTTAAAGAAGTGTTCAAGATCAGAGATGACATTCAGCCTTTGGTTTTGGGGGATTGACTTATTTCACTTAGCATGATTATTTTCCAGCTCCATTCATTTACTAGCAGATGCCATCATTTCATTCTTCTTTAAGGCTGAGTAATATTTCATTATGATAGATATCACACTTTCTTTATCCATTTATCTGCTGAAGGACACCTAAATTGGTTCCATAGCTTAGCAAGCTAATTCACAATGAGGGCTGGGGGTGGGGTGCTAGAGAAGACTATAGTTGCTTTTGATTGGGTAGAGGGGAGTGAAGGGAGGGGAGGGAGTCTGGGGGAAGGAAGTGACTGTAGAATGAATCTGACATTATGACTCCATGCACAGGATTACATAACTGGTGTGATTCTACATCATGTACAACCAGAAGAATGAGAAATTATACTCCATATATGTATGATATATCAAAGTGCATTCTACTGTTATGTATATGTATAACTAAATAGAACAAATTTAAAAAAATCTTTTAAAAAGGTGTTCAAGATTATGTAAGTTTTTCCAAGGAAACAGGTGTTGTGAGTTCTTGCCTGGGGGTAGCCTGGATTTTTATCAGGAAGGGACCTTCTTGAGATTGTACTGATTAGATGTCTATTGTGTGAAAGGCATTCTACAGGTAGCTAGGGGAGCTATACTCAAATAGTAGTCTTTCCAGGACTAAATAATAATCATATGTGGTTATTGGCACTTTTAGATTCATGATATTTCTCAGATTTATGATTATTAAGATACCTTTTTCATTTGTTCAGTACTAAACTAAATCTCATTAATAACCATTTGGAAATACAAAAAAATAATTTCAGTTACAGGAATTTTTAAATAAAATCCTGAGTTAAATATTAAAGATATATTCTCCTGAATTCTGAAATGTGCCTTCTGCTCTTATATTTGACTTCTACTTTCATCTTCTACCCCAAATATCTTTACATAATCCAAAGCCTACATATTTAGTAACTTTTAATATGCTTTCATATTTTTAACTAAACTTTGTCAAGTCTATTTATTGTAATAAGTGAATCTATTGACCTTCAAAACCAAGTTGAAGGTTAGAATTAAGACATTCTTATACTTTTACCTTTTGTGTTAACTATCCTGACTTTATTGAGATTTATTTGATAAGTATCATGGAAATCATACAAGAAAGAATTTATTGGAAACATTATTTACTTAACTAAATTGAAATGAACCACAGGATTGTTTATCATTTTAGTTGCATCCAGAATCCATGCAGAAGTATAAGCAGATGGAGCAAACCATTCTGTCCTATATTCATTTGTCCTTTATGCACATCTCAGATTCTTGATTCTGTATATATCCAAATATGTAATTCCCTAGTTTTTTGGAACATTGCATTTCTGCTTTATTCTCTCCTTCCAAGGCTTTTTCCCCCCAAAATAACCAGTCTTTCTCTGCCATCCATCTCCTCTCTTCTCTACTCAACCCACACACACTTTTTTCCAATTCTGACTAACTAAAGCCATTATGAATTTTCCCGGAGCTACTTTGTATTATTGGACTTCATTGTTGGCATATGGGGAGTATAGACGTTCCTCAAGTTTCAATGGGGTACAGCCTGTGCTGAAAAACCTAAATTGAACGTAGCATGAGTTGAAAATTCATTTGGCACATCTAACCTGTCAAAAATGGAGCTTAGCAACACAGAATACTGTAGATTATTGATTGATTGTCATTGTGATATCATGGCTATCTAGAAGCCGTGACTTGCTGGTGCTCCTTTCCAACATCAGAACTGAATCTCATTTTATGTATTGCTAGCCCAGGTAGGGATTAAAATTCTTTTTAAAAAGTTTTTCTTTTCAATCAGTCCTTTATTTAGGATTATAATCTTCCAGTTAAAAACAGTAAAGATTTCAAATCTTATCTGTGCATTTTGTTACATTGTAAAGCTTCGCCACATTGTATTTTTCAAGAGCCACAAAGTTTCACTTTTTTGATTTACAAAATATTGGTACAAAAGTGAATTTCAATTAGATTAACAGTGACTGGCACTTATTCCCAACCTCATGACAGCAGAGTATCAAATTCAAAGAAATGATTAATTCAGCCAGGCTCAAACCGTATGCAGTAATACCAGTTCAAAGGCATTTGTAACAGGTTGGTTTTTTTTCTTTTTTAATTTGAAGTGCGGCTTTTATTGAATTTGTATTATAAAAACAATAGTGTAAATTTAAAATCCAGTAAAACCATCATAAGTTAGTAACTATATCTATATTTTACAGATAAATCTGCTTTCACAAAAGCATATGCCTTTTGTATAAGATTTATGATGTTTAGGAAGATCTAATTAACCAATGCTAATCATGTAGAAGTAATTAATCATTTTTAAGATCAATAGGAAGAGAGAAGTTATTTAAGGCAAAGTCTTGTATTTAGAGTTATAAATATAAAAGGTTTTATTGCCAGATCTGGTGGCACACCTGTTGTCCTTGCTTCTTGGGAAGATTAGGCAAAGCATCACTTCAGCCCCATAGTGAGATCCTCTTTCAACAACAACAAAAAGTAATATTAAAAAATTACTTACAAATAAGAAGATGGTATTATACAAATTCACCAGATTGATAAATTTAATTAATTGTTTTAATCTTCATAAGAATTTGTCTAACTTCTACTTAAGCCTTGAACTGCTATACTGTTATATAATATAGCAGTCATTTGTATAATGCTCACATTTCACTTTCTTCTCACTTATTTCAAGTCTGACAATAACTTGTTAAAATAACTATTTTCCTCATGTTATAAGTGGGGACATTGTAACTGACTAATGTGGCATAGTTGCCACATTTAAATATCATAATATGACCATACAAGAATGCTTTTGAATGCAATGACAATTCTTAAAATGTCATTGAATGTGTAGCTTCTTTTAAAATAGTTGCCATTTTCACTAAGAAATTATCAAGGGACTTGTCACCTGCTCATCGAGGAGCTATCCACAGCAAACTCTTCATGAAGCTCTTCACGTTTCTGTCTTCTGTTGATGAAGGAGATAATTGAGTTAAAGGATAAATGAGAAATTCTGCCTTAGGATTTGGTATCTGATATTTAGTTTTTCCTCTATGTCATCCAGATAGATAGATAGATGGACAGATATAAATATTTAGCTCTATATCTAGAGATATAGATATCACATTAGAATTTATGCAACCTCTCTCCAGTATAATTTCCTAATATATTTGCATCAAATTTTATAGAAGGTTATGAAGATGAGATGGTAATAAAATGTGTCAAAGATCATGCCCAGTTCTGGACACAGTATAGATTTTAATAAATCTTTTCTCTTTCTGTTTCCTCATTCAAGATGATTCCATGTTTTCCTGCTTTTCGGTGTTTAAGAACCACTGGTGGTATGCTTCAACTATTAACATTCAAACCAGCAGGAAGCTTAGAAACAATAACCAGGACACAGAGTTACCAAAAAGTCTGTATAGAGTATATAAAATTATGTTAGTCATTATCTATGTAGAACTGTTAAATCCATAAGCATGTTTCTTATTCAAAAGTAAGTTCTTTTAAGAAACAACTATAAATGATTTGCAGACAGATCAGTAGAGCAGAGAGAGGAAAGCAGGTGGAAAGAGGAAGGTATGGGAGGGAAGTGCTGGGGACTGAGTTAAAGTCAATTTTATTCTGCGCTTTTGTGATCATGTCAAAATATATCTTTTTTTTTAAGAGAGAATTTTTTAATATTTATTTTTTAGTTTTCCGTGGACACAACATCTTTATTTTTTATTTTTATGTGGTGCTGAGGATCGAACCCAGCGCCCCACACGTGCCAGGTGAGCACATTACTGCTTGAGCCACATCCCCAGCCCATGTCAAAGTATATCTTAATGCTATATGTAACCAGAAAGAACCAATAAATTTTTTTAAAAAAGTAAGTTCATGAGTATCATGCTTGTGTTGCTGTATGAGGTGGCCTGGGACAGAGTAGGATGTATCTAGCTTGGTAATTTCTCAGTCTGCCCAGATCCACAAGGTCTAACATGATCATCACGTTTTCATCATTATATCAGACTTGCATTATCATCACCATAGTTTATGGTCATTTCAAACCTGTAGAAAGGGTTTTAACATCTGTCAGGTCCTTTACTACATGACTTATATGCATTTCTTTATTAATTCCTCATCACCACACTTATGAGGTTACCATCATTAACCTCATAGTATAAATCAGAATAACAAGTATTAGTGTGGTTAGTTTTTCCAAGGGCATAAGCCAGTAAATAGTAGAGTTAGGATTTGAACATAGGTAGAGGCCTATTATGATTTTATGTCTTTATTAATCCATACAATTAAGATGTATAATCAGTAATGGCAAAATATATTTTACATGCAGGCTAAAATTTGAAAACAAAAAGAAGAATCAGGCTCAGTTGCTTAATTCTTCCAGATACCATAGTTTGTCTTGGCAGTCCATCTGGGTGGCAGAGACTTTACAACTGACTGAAGTCTCCAACATTGGAGAGCTTTCTAGTAGCATATAGTTGAGATGGTTTAAAAATTTTTTAAGATCAAATTTGATCATACTTTGGAATTTTATACTTAATATTTAAAATAAGCAGAAATCTCCAGATTAGGAAGTGTAGCATTTCTGGTTTACACTGTAAAATCTCTACTTGACTGATGAGTTAGTATTTGTGTCTTCTACTCAGTAAGCCCTGCAAAGACAGGGGCCAAGATATATTCTCATTTTGAGTGTTACAGGACATATCATCACTGTGTATGAATTATCTCTCTGGTTCGAAGGGATGAGCTTTAAATTTAATGTCAACAAACCTTTGTGTATTTGTACAATATTTTCTTTATCCATTGATCTGTGATGGCACTTAGGCTGATTTCATGCCTTCTCCATTGTAAATTGTGTTGCAAACTCATGGAAATTGAAGTATCTCTTTGTATGCTGACTTTGTTTTCTCTTGATAGATTTTCAGGAGTGGTATAGCTGAATCATATGGCAGTTTTAGTTTTGTTGAGGAATCTCCCTACTGTTTCCCATATTGATTGCATTAATTTACATTTCCATAATATTTGACTATTCCTTTTTCTTCACAACCTTGCCAGTATTCATTTTATATTTTGTTTTTTTGATAATAGCCATTTTGATAATAGCCATTCTGACTGTGGTAAATGAAACCTCAAAATATTTTTTATTTGCATTGCTATAATGGTTAAAAAGTGATATTTTTTCATATATTTATTGGCTGTTTACTCTTCTTATGTGTGATGTGTCTATTCAGATCATTCACCACTTAAAGATCAGGTTATTTTTGAGTTTCTTATATATTCTGCATAAATCCTTGGTTAGTAGAATAGCTGATAGAGGTTTTCTCCCATTCTGGATGTTGTCCATTCACTCTGTTGAATGTTTCCCTTGCGGGGAAGAAGCTTTTTAAATTGACATAACCTCATTTGTCAATTCTTGCTTTTGTTTCTGGACTATGAGCCAGGAACTTATTGCTGGGCCAGTATCTTAAAGTGTTTTGCTAAGTTTTCTTCTAGTAATTTCCAAGTTTCAGGTCTTATGTTAAGGTCTTTGATAATTTTGAATTTTATGCAGGGTGAGAGATGGTTTGAGTGTCAGTCTTGAACACGTGGATCACCAGTTTTCCCAGCACCTATGTTAAAATGGCTATAACTTCTCCAGTGCACAGTTTTGGCAAATAACTTGGCTAAAGATATGTGGACTTATTTCTGTATTTTCTATTATGTTTTGTGGTCTGCATGTCTATTCTTATGCCAATATCACACTGTTTTTGTTAATATGGCTCTATGCTATATTTTTAAATTAGGTATTATAATGCCACCAGCATTGCTTTTTCATTTGTCTGTTTTGTTTTTTGGTACAGGAGATTGAACCCAGGGGTGCTTAACCACATCCCCAGCCCTTTTTATTTATTTTACTTCGAATAAAGACTAAAGGGTGTTACTAAGTTTCTAAGGGCCTGGATAAGTTGCTGGGGCTGGTATTGAATTTGTGATACCCATGATCCTACTGGCTTAGCCTCCTGAGGAAGCCCAAGTCCTTGGGATTGCAGATGTGAACCAACAAACCTAGCTCCTTTCTATTTATTTCTTGCTCAGGATTGCTTTGGCTATTCCTGCCATCTGCAGGAAAATATGTGAAACTGAAAGTCATCATGTTAAATGAAATATGCCAGACACAAAAATACAGATATCATATGTTCTCTTTCATTTGTGGAGACTCAATCAAAAACAAAGATGAACTGAAATTAAAGAGGGAGTATAGCGTGTAGAAAGGGAGTCAAGGGGAGAGGAAAGGGGAAAGTTGGGGAGTGCAAGAAAAGTGAGGGTGGATGTGTTCAAAACTCAACACATACATGCATGGAAATGCCACAGTAAAACCCTTTAATTTGGATAATTAATACATGCTAATGATAATAATCAAAAGCATTTTTGAGCTTCATTGCTTACTACTTAATACCACTTTTACCTCTGATATGCTATTTTCTTTGAAGCTCATACTGAAGATAGGAATAATGTTTTAAAAATTTAATAAAAAATAGAAAAGTACTGTATAAATATTATAAAATATATTTATAGTAATGCTTGAAAAACAATTTTAAAATTTTATATATATAGTACTGATCTCATGTTTACTGAACATATTAATATATTGTAAGGCATTTGTTTAACATAAAACATTGTTGTTTAGTGCTCCTTGTCTAGCAATATTACATACACGTGATTATGTTTAACATTAAGGTACTTCCATATTTTGTACTGAGTATAATTTAACATACATTGTACTATTTAATCCTTGGAACCCCCCTTTGAGGTTACTATTATCACCTCTAACTTACAGAAGTAGAAACTGAGGTAAACCTTAACCTCCCCAAAATGCAAAGCTAGTAACTGTCAGGCAGCTTCTATAACTTAACATAATTGTGTGTTAGTTAGTTTGTTAATGGTGCAGCCAGGAAAAATTTATAAGCTATTTCATTAATTTTTGTGAAGAAGTATGTTTTAAAGTTTAGGCAGAACACTTTAAAACCTTGGGTTACTGCTTATGTTTAGTCTTTCTCAGTTCTGGCTGCCTAATTTTCTGGGCCCAATGCAAAGTGAAAGTGCATGGCTCCTTCAAAAATTACTAATGAGTTGATGACAGAGCTCTTATCAGCATGGTGCCTCATGCAGCTTCAGAGATTGTAGGACCAGAGAGGCAGCTCTGGTCAGTCTTCCCAAGGTCATGAAAACAAGTTTGTTCATAGACCCAAGAACATGTCTTTTGTGGTTTTTGAAAGTGCTCTCATTGAGGGAATCTGAGAGGAGACAGATGTCATTTTTGCTATAATGTAGTTTGATTGTTTGACTCATATTGATAAGTTAAACACTGTTACAAAAGGACTGGATGGAACAGGGTGACTATAGATAGAAAATATTTACCATGCATTTCAAAAGGCTGAAAGAAAGGAATTTGAAAGTTTTCATGATTAGATTAGATAGAGGGAAGTGATGGGAGCAGAGGGAGGGGTTATGGGCATAGGAAATACAGTAGAACGAAACAGACATTTTTACTATATGTATATATGTGACTGCATGAACAATATGGTTCTGCAACATGTACACTCAGAAAAATGAGAAATTTTATCTCATCTATGTATGATATATCAAAGTGCATAAATGCATTCTACTGTCATGTTTAACTAATTAAAACAAATAAAAAGAATTGATAAATATTTGAGGAGATAACTATTTTTAGCCTGATTTGAACCTTACACAATGTGTACATGTACCCAATATTCCATGACATTCCATTAATATGTACAGCATTTGTTTTAGTCACTAAATTTTAGAAAGGATATGTAAGACTTCCACTTATCAACGTCATTTTTATCAATTTCAACCATACCATTGTAATCAGTACAATTATTAGTATTAATCATTAGCTAACTAGATTTCATGATCACAGAGATGATACAATAATTAAGATAATGACACCTAATTTTAATTTTATGAAAAATATAGTTTCAATACTTAAGACATTTCCCAAACACCAAACATTATTCACGTAACAGGGTATGAATCTCAATCCAGATATCTTGGATTACAATACTTAGTATTATTCCCAAAAATATTATCTTCTAGAAGAAAATGGTAGCAAGCAGTGTGAAGAGACCTACTGATTAAACATTAATTTGTAGATTATAGAAGATTCTTCCTCAGAAATGTGCTTGAGTGAGAAACTCTCTCTCTCTCTCTTACATTTTTCTCTTTCATTAAGAAATAGAACAATTTATGAAAAGATTTTGATGAGGTCATAAAGTAGAACCCTACATGTGCTTTATGCTTCATTATTCCAACTGAATAGAGGAAAGAATTAAGTGTACTTTTGAGAAGAAGGCTAAATTATTTGTTGCTTTGTTTTGTTTTAGAATGTCACTATCCTGCAATTCACTTCATTATCCATATGTGTAGCAATTTGGGTAATTTTGTTTAAAACACACACATATGCATTAGAATTTCTGCTTTAAAAGTTAAAACACTATTTGCATATGAATTATCATTCAACAATTATTGAACAGATCCTGAATTTACATTTGCACAAAATATATCTGATAAGAATATGAGGTCTAAATTTAAAGTTTTTTCTTTTATATTTTATGAAAGCTTATTTTATCTTACTATGCTTATTTTGGTTTGCTTTTTTCATGTCTGCCTCCCATGAGATTTAAAAAAAAGCACACACACTATTGAAATTTAAAAGTGTGATTTCCAAATTATATTAAATAAACAATTCATGAAAATAAAGTTTATACAGTATTCTCATTAAAACTCTATGAACTTTATATTCTTACTCCTATGCTTTTTTTTTTTCATTTTATACTGTAGAGTTAAAATTTTATCTATTTCCATTTCATCGGTTCAATTGGTCATTAAACAAGAAATTATTGAGCACCATACATAATCTCTGAGGGGTAAATCAATAAAAAAGATAAATATGATATGCCCCCTGCTGCCAAAGATAGGTGATATTTCATCAACTGCTGGGCTTGCTCTGGGGAAGATAAAATGACTCATGTTGTCTGTAGTCTTTGTGTGTTTGCCACATGTGCTTTCAGTCCAGACTTGGTTGCTGTCCAAATCCTTATCTGCTCTATTCTTCCAGTCTCATCAACTGCCCTAAGGTAATGGGGAAATAATGTGGTCCATTTGGAACTTTCACTCCCATAGTGTTTCACATTTCAGCAGACAGCCCTTTTGCTCTCCTTTTCTTGAATCCTCCTCGGGTGCTGCTCACTTATCCTCCAAAGACTGTTCTCAATCAAAAGATCCCACAGTTCTTTATCAACCCCTAATGCATCGGGGAAAATATGCATAAACATGAATAGAACTTGGTTTTCTTAACATTCCAGACCAAATATTCTCACTGTCTCATTCAGTGAATGCATTGCTTGATTTTTGCATTCAACAGTCTTATTCCTGAAGCACGAGCAGGCAGCTAGTGACATACCAGAAAAAGTACAAAGGAAAGAATCTGACAAAGCTCTCCTATGTACATATATGAATATGCCACAGTGAATCTCCATGTCATGTACCACCACAAGACTGAGATCCTAATTAGAATAAAATATGCTACATGTTTGTAAATATGTCAGATTATACTCTACTGTCATGTGTCACTAAAAAGAAGAAATAATAAAAAAGTACAACCTGAAAGCCTAAATGGAAACTGCTAATAGCCAAGAGGCAGGGACTATGGGGACAGCAAGTGACTGAGCAAAGAGAGATTGCACAGCCAGATTGGCTCGTGAGGGATTATTGGTGCTGTTTTGCTATTGAAAGTGTATTGGTCAGATTTTTCACTGCTGTGACCAGAAAGACCTGACAAATTCTTTAAAGGAGAAAAGTTTATTTTGGAACTCATGGTTTTAGAGGTCTCAGTCCATAGACAGCTGACTCCATTCCTCAGGGCCTGAGGGGAGGTGGGACACCATGGAGAAAGAGGGGCAGGACATGACACCAGGAAGAAGGAAGGAAGAAAGGGAGGAACACTCCATTTGCTACATAAAATATCTATATTCCTGTGGCATGGCCCCAGTGATCTACCTCTTCCAGCTGCCCCCTACCTGCCTTCAATTATTGCTCACTTAATCCCTATCAAGGGATTCATTGGGTTAAGACTCTCATAACCCAGTCCTTTTACCTCTAAACCTTCTTGCATTGTCTCACATGTGAGTTTAGGGGGAAATCTCATATTTAAACCATAATATTGTGTGTAAAGCTTATCCCAGGTAGAAAGAAGAGTATAAGTCAATTTTGTGGAGGAAATTAAAGAAATAGTATAAGCTCATCCACAAATCTGTTTCCATGTATATAGGCATACATGTATCTATTTATCTAACATCTTTTATATCTTTTGCTTTCTTTTATCACTGGAAGTTATGTTTTTGAAATCAAATCTCATTTTTATATGTAGAGTTGATCATAGATGATACGTAGATCGCTCTTCTGATTCCTCCCTAGAACTCATTATATGTTATATAGGTGAAGTCACTTAGTTGTCTCCAAAGCTTACTACTACAAACACGATGAGTAACTGTAAATTGTTTAAAGAAACTTTAAATGATTTTATAAACTATGGGCGAAATGGAAATCCAACAGTTGATGAATTCCCTATTGGCTCATATTTGGAATGTCTTCTATATTGTGGCATAACTTACATTAGCAAGTAGTTGGTTCTGTTGTTAACCCCAAGCATATAGGAAATATCTCATTTTTATTAAAAAAAAAAAAGCAATTCCGAGTTTCAAGTGAAGTTGAACTTGTTTTTAAAATATATTCTTATTAGGCAGAGAGGGTTTCCCTTTGTTAAATAAATCGTTTGTAATCATTTGCTGATTTTTAAACTGGTTTTATTGGTCTTATTTTTTTTTTTTACCAATATGCAGTTATTCCTTATATGATCTGAATCCCTTGTATATTTCCCTTCATTTAACCCTGTAAAATTTCCATTTCATTCATGGTTCTTTAAGTTACTTAGAGGTTCTGTTTCTGATATGACATATAGGTCTAATTAATTAGTGGGAAGCAATGAAGTATAAGAGGAATGACTCTGTAGCCAAACCATTGAATTTTTATTTAGCCTAGTGCTTCACACATTCACTCTTCTCTGCCTGTTTCCTCATCTGTAAATTCCATATCCTAGTGCCTTCCTTAAGGGGTAGTTGTGTTGAAAGTGTTCCTAAATTTAAGTGTTGAGGTCATTGCCTGACTAATTCTGTTCATCTTAAAGGTACCACAGTGCTTATTATTATTATTACTGTTAACAATTGACTAATATTCCCATCATATTATACAAAGTAACTCATCCTTTCCACTTTGGAATACTGATTACCATGTCACATCCATTATAAATGAAATTCCAGAATATAGTCTGACCATTTGCTGGACCTATATTTAGACCTTTTGTTATACGCTTCCTTTGTTGCATTGTATGACATTGTCCAATTTATTGTGGCTCTGTATTTCTTAGCAGCTGGTAAATGAAACCCACCTTAGTATTCAAAATCCTTTGCTATTAAAACACCATTGTGCTCTCATAATAATTTAGAATTATTTATTCTCAAAATTATTATTGAATTTTTTGTAACTATTTTTGAAATTATTCACTAATTTAGAAAAAAATGGAAATCCTTTATAATAGTAAGTTACAATATTCATTGTAATCTAACTTGCCATTCATTTGTATTTTCTATGTCCTTAAAGTATTACATTATTCACTGACATATGATAGTTTTGTTGCACACAAAATCATAAATTTTAATTTGTTTATTAATGAAAAGGTATATGTTATTGCTTTTTAAAACATTATCCTTGTACCCAACAAACAATCTGAAATTTTATGTGATTTTTCATAATTATTCTACTATAGCTAATCACGGATTTTCAGATAATAATTGCTTTTGTTTTCCCTGTGTGTTAAATCAGCCCAAACTCTTAGAACAATACCTGTGAGCGAGGACATTTTCCTCTTGTCCCTGAACTTTAAGAGAAAAAAAATACTTTGTATTCCAGTTTCATGAAACATTGTTTTTCATTACTTTTATAATGAGACATAACAATTAGTACCATGAAAATAAGTAAAAATAATTTAGCAAACCCATGAGTATTTTACACAGATAATTTCAATGTAGGCAGGTTGTTCCTAACAATTTCCTTATGGGAAAGAGAGTTAAAATGTTAATAAACAAGATGTCATTTTACAAGACTGTCTCAAAATGAGAGGAATGCCACTCTACATGTCACCAGGTGGCACTGATTGCCTCTCCAACATGGAATAATTTATTGCTTTACTAAATTCTATAGCAATATTATTAAAATGTTTCAGGTAATGAGGTCTTTCGATGGAGGACCTTTGGATTTTCAATAGCAGATCTGTTGGTAAACCTGACCTTGGTCAAGCCACTTGAATTGCAATCTATGTTTGCTCAATTGGAATTACTGTTAAAAATTACCTAAGAAAATAAAAGCATAAACAAGGCATCTTGCTTTCCTCTCTCTCTTTTTCCTCATTAGCAAGAATATTTGTGACTTCTTTTTATTTACTTATGTGTATGACTTCTATTATAAGTGGATATAAGATCATTACATCAACAAAAGATAAGGTATAGAATAGCTTTTATTCTCTTGTGTTTCTTTGTTGGCTTTAAGAACTTTTCAAAGTTTTAGCAATTGTTTCTGTAGCTACAATTTCCAAAAAATATGGTTAGTATTTCTACATGATTATTTCTATTTCCTTGATGAAATTGGAGGAAAGCCTTAGAAGGATTTGGGGGCTATGATTCTTCACACTTTGCTTTTCCTGACTAGAAAAATAGAATTTCAATACAAAAAGTTTATTGATATTAGGGAGTAGATATTTATAAATTATGCCTCATATATCTAATAAAATGACAATTAGAAATAGGAAATATTTTTTCATAATAATTTGTGTGTGTTAATGTGTATTATGTCTTATTAAGTATTTGGATGTGATACCCATTTGCTGTAGATGTACTTTCCACTGATCTTAATCATCCAGTGCCTGAAATTCCAGAAAATAGTGTTTGACATATTTCAGAGACAAGAAGGAAAAATTGTGAAGCTTGATTATAACCTTTTATTTCTATCTGCTATTGTGCTTTGACATGTAATATCAACATTGTTCTGTTGCCTGCAATTTGAATCCATGTAAGTCATAATAAGATGAAGGCATCTGTGCCCCTCTGCTGTGCAAAGTTGCTGAGGCATAGATACAGATCAGGTTCACAACACAGAGTCACAATTGAATCTCTGGTGTGAACATCCTCTTATTTTGTTACGAGCATGAATGCTAAACCAAGTGCTTCCGTGTTTACAATCTCTGTTAGTGCTCACAGCAAGCCCAGAGGTATGCAAAATAGAAATAATGAGCTTCATTTGACATTGAGAAAATTGAGATTTACGAAAGCTATGTGTCCTGTCTAAGATGATAGACTAGAGAGCAACAAGGCTCTGACCTTCAAACCATATCTTCTATGTTACAGGGCCATGAAGAAAACACATATCCATTGTTTCCTTCATTTCTGCAGCTTGGGGCCATGGAATTTTGGAGAGCAGTCTTTTAAACACAAATAAATTATAACAGTTGAAAATACATTTTAACTTACTTTTAAAATATATATTTTAATTAAATATATTCAATGTTAAATAAAATATTCACTTACATATAATTATACATAAATATAAAGAATGTGAGTTTACTATATTATCATTTTCTACCAAGTACTAAATGATTGCATGCAAGCTGAGGGTTTTTTTCACTGTGATTCAATTTTATTTGCCAAACTTATGCACCACCTAAAATTATCTGCAGCATTTCACACTAGAGAAAACATTAATCCAAGTCACCAGAGTTCTAAACTCATCAAAAGTTCCAAGAAAAGCTTAAGAGTGATATTTTTTTTTTGTTGTTATGGGACTGAAGATGCATTTTATTTTTATAAAGTTTTAATTCATTATATATGACAACAGAATGCATTACAATTCATATTACACATATAGAGCACAGTTTTTCATACCTTTGATTGTACACAAAGTAGAGTCACATCCTTTGTGTCTTCATACATGTAATTAGAGAAATGATGATCATCACATTCCACCATCTTTCCTACCCCTATACCTCTTCCCTTCTCCCCTCTGCCCTATCTAGAGTTCATTTAATCCTCCAACCCCCCAGCACCCTTAAATTGGAGAAATCATTTGGCATTTTTTTGGGGGGTTGGGATTGTCTAATTTCACTTAGCATTATATTTTTCAGCTCCACCCATTTACCTGTAAATTCCATGATTTTATTCTCTTATAATGCTGAGTAATATTCTATTGTGTATATATTCCACATTTTCTTTACACATTCATCTATTGAAGGGCATCTAGGTTGGTTCTATAGTTTAACTATTGTGAATTGGGCTGCTATAAACATTGATGTAGCTGTATCCCTGTCATATGCTGTTTTTAAGTTGTTTAGGTATAGATCAAGGAGTCTGATAGCTGGGTCAAATGTTTACCAAGGAATCTCCATACTGTTTTCCATATTGGCAGTACCAATCTGCAGTCCCACCAGCAATGTATGAGTGTGCCTCTTCTCCCACATCCTCACACACACTTCTTGTTGTTTATATTCTTAATAGCTGCCATTCTGACTGGAATATGAAGAAATCTTAGTTTTGATTTGCATTTCTGTAATTGCTAGAGATGTTGAATATTTTTTCATATATTTGTTGATTGATTGTATATCTTCTTCTGAGAAGTGTCTGCTTAACTTATTTTTAAGAAGAAAGTTAATATTTCTGCTCATTTATTTCCAAAATCTCTCACTAATGCCTGCATGTACATGTACATGTCTCTTATACAAACTGCAAGAGCAGAATCGGTAAGATAATATATTAAGAGATTGATTATAAAGGCATAAGCATTTATGATTTGAGATACTGACCAGGCAAATCTGAAATCCATAGAAGATGCTGTCTGGAAGGCCAAATTTGCAACTCTGGGGCAAGAGCTGAAACCACTATCCACAGGTGATAATTTTCTCTTTTAGGATAACTCTGCCTTTAAGGCTTTTAACCTCCATCAGGCCTATTCAGATTATTTAGGTTATGAACATTAATCATACCGACAAAATATCTTCTCAGCAACACTAAGCTTAGAGTTTTTGAATACCTGGGTGATTTGATCTAGCTATGTTGGCACACCAGAAAGACCATCACAGTGTCACAGTGGAGATGCTATAGACTTCAGAAGAAATGTTGGACATCAGAAATCATGATTATGAGTTCCCAAACTCTTTGCTATTTATTTTTTTCTAAAGTTATTCTTAGCCATCTTTATCTAAAAAGTATACATGATATTAAAGTTTTTGACAATGTCCTTAAGATTAAATGAGATGGGACGGGATTATTTCTTTTTTAATTTATTTATTCTAATTTGTTATGTATGACAGAAGAATGCTTTTCAACTCATAGTTCACATACAGAGCACACTTTTTCATGTCTCTGGTTGTATACAAAATAGAGTCACACAATTGGTGTCTTCATACATGTACTTAGGGTAATGATGTCCATCTCATTCCACCATCTTTCCTACCCCCATGCCCTCTCCCTTACCCTCCCTCCCCTTTGCCCTATCTAAAGTTCCTTCTTTATTCTCATGCTCCACCCCTACCCTATTATGAATCACCATCCATATATCAGAGAAAACATTCAGCCTTTGGTTTTTTGGGATTGAATTACTTTACTTAGCATAATATTCTCCAAATCCATCCATTTACCTGAAAATGCCATGATTTTGTTCCCTTTTATTGCTGATTAATATTTCATTGTGTATATATACAAAAGTTTCTTTATCCACTGACTTACTAAAGGACATCTAAATTGGTTTCACAATTTAGCCATTGTGAAATTGGGCTGCTATAAACATTGATGTGGCTGCATCACTGTAATATGCTGTTTTTAAGTCCTTTGGGTATAAACCGAGGAATGGTATAGCTAGATCAAATGGTAGTTCTGTTCCAAGTTTTCCAAGAATCTCCATACTGCTTTCCGTATTGGTTGCACCAATTTGCAGTCCCACCAGCAATGTATGAGTATGCCTTTCTCCCCACATCCTCATGAGAATGGCTTATTTCACTTAGCATGAGAGTCTCCAGATCCATCATCTTCTGGTAAAATTCATAGTCTTTCTTCTTTATGGCTGAGCAATATTTTCTCTGGTATTTGGAAGCTAACCCACAATAAGGGGTGGGGGAAAGGGAAAGAATAAAAGTTCAGTGTATTAGACAATAGAGAATAGAGGCAAGGGAGAATGGATAGGAAAGAAAAACCAGTGAAATGAATCTGACATATTTTCCATGTACATATATGAAAATATCACAGTGCATTCCACTATCATACACATCCACAAAAAATGGGTTCTAACTAGAATAAGATATATTTCATGCTTGTATAATTATATCCAAATGAATTCTCTTGTCAGGTAATACTAAAGAGAACCAATAAAAATAAAAACAGATTAAATTAAGTGACTTTTCCCCTGAATTCTTCCCCGAAATTCCAATCAATATTAGATTCCTGCATTATTCTCTCACCTAGAAACCAATATTTTTCTTTAGATCAATTAATTCAGTGTGTAACTATGTATATAATTTTGTTTGTTTATAGTTAGCTCTCTTCCTAGATTATGATGGTGAATACCATATTGCTTTGGTCACTAATTCATCTCTGTGAATTTTCTTCTAGATATGTCATACACTAAAAATCCAATAACAAATTTCAGTCAGAAAGATATATAAATAGATCTCAAGCTTTGTCAAATGATAAGGTATTTAAAGGAAGCAAGCTACCCATAAAGCAACAGATTCCTCTGACCTGAAATTAATTTGTTTGAGTGTAATATACTAAACATTGCAAAATATACTAAAATCTCTGCTTTGAGGTTCAGTAGTGTAGGATATGCCAGTTTATCCAATTGGTACAAATGATAAATAAACTAAGAATAATTGAACTCTGTTTTTATATTCTCTGAACCATGAAATGCAATTTAGAGTTTGTAGTTTCAAATTAAAATCAGAAAAAAATAAATGGGAAGCAAATAAGGAATAGGAGGCTTTTCTCCAATCCTGATGTCTAAAATCTGGTCTGCTACAGAGTGCTATGACAGCTGTCACTGCAAATCAAAGACCCTGATAAGCAGAACTCTCTTCATTCCAGCAATTCTGACATGGTTCAGAGAAGATTATGTCTGATAATAGAAATTCAAAATAATGACAACTTTGTTACCTCCTGTTCATCACTTTAGCTGAGCACCAAAAGAACTAGTTCTGTCCTAGAGTTGGGGATTTGGTGTAGGGATGTCAATCAGAGGATTGCCTCCTGATCCAGAGTTATTTATATCAGCACCTCTAACTTCTTGAGCTCTAGAAGGTTAAGAAAACCACCCCCATAGAAGCACAATACATGATTGCATGTGCTCAAGGCCATGTCACTAGTCAATATGGGTATTGGACATGACAACTCCCACCCCCTGCATTAATCAAGATTTGATTCTCTATCTTATGTTGGAGTAGAAGATCAAAATCAGGTGGACAGTGTGACATCTTTTTTTTTTAAATTATGAAGTTGTTCTGAAAAAGAAATAAAACAAATTATCTTAATGTCAGAATAAGCATCTGTGGTACATGTGCTGGAGAAATCCAGGAAAAGAAAAAAGTTCTCTTGAAGGCTGTGATGTAAGACTATCATGAAAATGATACAAATCAAAGCTGCTCTAATTTTTAAAATTGTAGAAATCACAAGGTACACTTTTTTTAAAAAAAATGAAGAGTTTTTTCATTTTTTAAATCATAAGTATGTTGCAAAAATTTTTGTTCTTTTTATTGTAAGATATTTTAGTGCATTTCTAATACAGTATCATTTACCAAAATATCATCATTTCTGAAGAACTGTTGAAAGAAAAGACTATGTCTTGTCTAAAGTAAGATGTTTCAGTGTTTCATTCTGAGACACAGAAGAATGTTTTAGTGAAATGACCATTTTCCAAGGGCAGACCCTCTTAATTCTGGATATTTTTCTCAGGTTTAGCCCACCCAAACTGTGTTTACAGATGGTAAATTACATAGTGGTGTAGTACTGAGCATACTCCCCCAGGAAACATATTGTTCATATTAAAATATCAGTAGAGCGGTAGGACTGCCTTTTCCAATCTGTTAAAATCATTATACAGGTTAACATTTTCTTACTACATAATTTTGAAATGCTAAATCTAAATACTCATTGATAATAATATTTAGTATATGTTACAAATTTATCACAAAATAATATTTTAATAAATCTGGCTTAATATTTTATATCTTCCTTTGATAACACACAAGCCTTTTGTTTATATGCTGAATTGCTTTTTTCCTTCATGTCAAGTAGCCAATCCAGGTGTGCATCCTTGTGATTCCTTCCTAAGCCAACTTGTTCATTTGCTTAACACGTTCTGTTTTTCTTTTCTGTGTCCTCATGTTTATGCAGTTCGGCAGTGCTCTAAATTGAATGTCATTTTCCAAACACATTTTCCTAGAATTTGCATGGAGAGAACCGATATTATCTGCCTCTTCAAACTCAGTGTAAATTGCCTTTGTCTTTTTGATACCACGCCATGCTGTAAAGTTGCACCCCAGTGTGTGGGATTTAGAATGCCTGAATGAATCTGGGCTGAGAATTTAATGTTTGGGGGTTCTAGTCATGAATCTGTTGCCAACCCTTTGTGACCTTTTGTCTTGGGGGAATTAACACCATGATTAATTATTTTATTTAAACAAATATGTATTATGTACCTCCTAAAAGAATGCAAAAATGATCATAACAGTTCATATTCTCCTTGAATCCACAGCTAAAAGTATAGACAAAAGCAAGTACATCAACAAAGTATCCAATAATAACTGAAGACTGTTCAGTGCACATATTACTGATGGATAGACTGTGCTGAATTCCACCTGGAGATTTGTAATAGTAGGAGGTACTTTTTGTACTAGATCCTAGAGGCTAAATTATTTTGCCACAGAGATTAAAAAAATAAATTTCATTTGAGGATTTGTGAACATTTTCTGGAACAATAAAAAAAAAAGACTGAGATAAAACTGAGGGAGTGAAAGCAATCAAACTGCAAAGGTGGGACTTGGCATGAAGTCAGAGCTTAGAGTTCATGAGTGTATAGGCACTATCACCTGTACTCTGGATTCTACTACTCTCAATTGAATGATTCAATTTCTTAGGTGAGCTGCTCCCTGTTCTGCACCATCAACTTTAGAAGACTCTATTTTTATTACCATCTCAAAGCAAATTTTAATCATGCATTTAATTTGATAGGGTTTTGCCACAATACAAACTAGGAAAATCTGAGCCCTACATATGCTGGATACACCAATAGACCATGTGTATTTTCTTCCCTAGTATAAACTGGGATCTTGTATATACATGATAGTTATATTTTAAATACTGGATAAATCCATACATATAGAACCAAAACTTTTAATTGAGTCCATGAAGACATTTGTAGGGTCCTACTTTTTTTGTGTGTGCTTTAGAATGGCCTTCACAATAGATGTACAAAAAGTGAAGTGAAGGAGGAAGAATCAAGGCATAAGTTAAAAAAAAAAACAAAAAAAAACAAGATAGCTATTTGACTCAGGCATGGATAATGAACATTTTTTTTCTTAAAATTATTAGTAAAGGTACATGCTGTAAACAATACCATAAAGCAACCAGAAGCTCAGATGTATCTTCTTATATGGGAACTTTGTCGTTATGGGCACCTTAATCTTTTTGAAGGTAAATTTTCTCACCTCTTAAGCAGTCAAAAGTTAGTTATGATTAAATCCTTGTGCACTTCTAACATTCTACATGACACAATATTTAATCAAGTTACAGAAAATATGTAGAAATAAAAGTAGAAATGGAAAAACTTGCAAAAGAAACTTCTACCTTTATAATAGATATTTTTTTCTATTGTATAACTTGTATTTTTATTAGTCTTATGTTACCTTCTTTTTCTTTTTGAACTATTCCATTTTATGGTGTTGTGTACAATTTGTCCACTGTGACAAAAGGCATAAGAATGCAAATATCACAGTTCTCACAGTCATGTCTGCATATTTATGATGTATATTATGCCTTGAAGGTATACCTTAAGAGACCACCATTCACAACGTGATATGGATATTTTGGGGCTTCTAGGCCAACCTGTGGATCAAGGAAAGAGAATCCATATAAAAATCTTCCTTAAAAGCCCTTCATGTTCAGCTGTGTTCTTTTCCCAAATGTGTTTTAGATATAGTTTAAGCTTTATTTCTCTTAACTACCTACCAGTGGTATTTGGAGCCTGAGTCTTTGCCCTCTTTAAGTTTTGAATCTGACAATCATATTGCCTGAGGGGGAACATGGAACAGAACATAAGGACATGTGTGTTCTTATTGTGTCCATGTATGTTTAGGAAGACCAAATTTGGGAATGTGTGTTCAAATTACAGCCAGTGCACTGTCCATTAGACATGGAAAAGATTCTAGAACATAGTTGTCGAAGAAAAAATATGATTTCAGAAAATTTGCATGAGAAAGAGATGCTTTTTTTCTAATTTTCACAAGTCTCAATGGCAAAGAGTGTAGTGGCTTCTTTTCTGTATAACTGTTCTGCATATTGTAGCTACATGTGTTTAGCCCTTGCATTAATTTGAACTACTCTCTATTAAAAAAAAATTACAATGTCGTTTTTGTCCTTTTTATTGTTTTTTTTTCTTTAATCTATGCAATACATTGAATTCATTATGTCATGATTATAAAAATCATGGAATATAATTTGCTCTCGGTTCCTTTCTTTCCTCCATTCTCCCCATTTTCTTCCCTCTGCACCATTGATCTTTCTCCTATTTACTGATAGTTTTTACTCTTAGTTTTCTTTTTATAAAGCTAGTATCTTAGGTATATACATGATGGTGAGATTTCCTGTGGTATATTTATATATGTACACAGGAAAATTAGGTCAGAATCAGTCTATTGTTCTTTCCTTATCCCACCCCTTCTCCCTCATCCACAGTCTCGTTTATATAGTCTAACTATGTATCTTCTATTTTGATCTTTTTCCCTTTCTCTCTTTCCATTTCTCACTTTTATTTTCTTTTGAACTAGCTTCAGTATATCAAAGAAAACATTTGACCTTTGACTTTCTGAATCTGTCTTTTATCACTTACCATGATGTTCTCCAGTCCCATCCGTTTACCAGCAAAATCTATAAAGTCATTCTTCTTTATGGTTAAGTAATAACCTAGTGTGTGTGTGTGTGTGTGTGTGCGCGCACACACACACACATATATCCTATACATATATACACATATATCATATACACATGTGCACATATATATGTTGAGTGTGTGTGTGTATGTATATATATATATATATATATCACATTTCCTGTATCTTTTTTTTTTCTCAAGAGCACCTAGATTGGTCTCATAGCTTAGCAATTATGAATTGTGCTGTTATAAACTTTGATGTGGCTGAATCCCTATAGTATGCTGATTTAAGATCTTTTGGATATATACCAAGGAGTAGGATAGCTGTATCATATGGTGGTTTTATTCCTAGTTTTTTGAGGAACTACATACTGCTTTCCAGAGTGGTTACACTAATTTGCAATCCCTCCAATAAGGTATGAGTATAAGATTTTCCCGACATTCTTGGCAACACTTATTGAGTTTTTATAACTGTCATTCTGATTGAAGTGTAGATTCACATTGATTCACATTTACCTCATTGCTAGAGAGGTTAGATATGTTTTTTATATATCTTTTGGCCAGTTGGATTTCTTCTTTTCAGAAGTGCCTCTTTAGTTCTTTTGCCCATGTATTAATTTTGGGGGGGAGGTGTGAAGTTTTTGAGTTCTTTATATACTCTGGACATTAATACCCTGAGAAGCAGGTGGCACATGTTTCTACCATTCTTAAGGAGTGCTTCCTCACCCTCCATTCCACTCCTTCCCAACATCAACACCCTAACTCTGGCTATTGTTTCATATGAACAACTAACAAAAGAGACGTCTTTGTTTTCCTGATCTTAATGGCTTCCTTCACTGTGCAGGAGCTCTTTTATTTCATGCCACCCCGCTTAGGAATTGCTGTGTTTTCTTATATATGAGGAGTTTTCTTAAGGAAGGAGGTTCCTGTGGCAACAGGTGGGATTGTTGGGGCTACATTTTCTTCCAGAAATTGTACACTCTCTGGTCTAATTTCTAGTCTTTGATTCATTTTGAGTCCACTTTTATACAACGTGAGGGATAGAGATCAAGTTTCATTCTTCTACACGTGGATTTCCAGTTTTCTCAGCATCATTTGTTGAAAAAGGATGTCTTTTCTCCAATGAAGGTTTTTGACACCTTTGTTTAGTATTAGATAATTGTATTTATATGATTATATTTCTGTGTCTTCTACTTCACTGTTCTTCATGTCTGTTTGGTGCCACTCCCATGTGCATTATAAGTAAACTTTGAGTATGTTCAAGTAAGAATAAATTATGTTACCTTTGATCCTGAAAACATCATTAAAAGGGAAATATGAGCTTTGATATATCTCTTAATATTGCTTGGGCATGTCTGCTGATTAGTTAGGTAAATGTTATTATTGCCCATTTACCCAAGGTCCTCAAAGGCCTGACTTTCCACCCATAAACATGGATTAATATAATAATCTCATGCAATCACACAATAGATACAAAGTATAGCAAATCACATTTTTTTTGGTGAAGAACAAGATTATAATGTTGCTCTTTTGTTGATAACTAACACTATTTAAGGTATGAGCTCATTAAGTTAGATGTTTGAGTAGATATACTGCTAGTATACAAAACCCCTGTGAATCCAGAATATCCTATTTTAAAAGGGAGAACATTTGATTATCATAGGAATTAAATCATTTACATGTAACAAATTAAATCAATTGGTGAAGGTAGAGACCATCATCCAGTATGACTGACTCTAAATTTCACATTTCATATGGTCCATGTGACAATGCAACGTTTGTGGAGGTAAGACTACAGTTTTGGGGAAAATATCTGAGGCCTCTGATCATGGACAAGATTGTGTACCATGTGAGATGTTCAGGAGATGGCCACAAAGAGAAATATGGCTATTCTTTTAACCATGCTGTAGTCTGGGCAGATTAATGGTCCACATCAGAGACCACCACCAATAACTATTTGTATAACATTTGTGTTTGAAGGGACAAAAGGAACTATATTTTGGTGAGAACATAGATGATTTCCTTTGAACAGACAGAATCCATGAAACCTGAGAAAGACTCCTAGCATCAGGAACCCAAAGTAGTATAAGCCAGATGGCCCTCCACTCCAACTTTATTTCTACTTTAACCAAGAAACCTTGAATCCCTCAGACCTAACTCTGAGTGTAGAATTTATTTAAAAATACTCTGCCTGACAGACTAACTATTCTGGTTACAATGAAAATCCTCGGTGATCAATCTGATTACCTTAAATAACAACAGTAACCAAGAGCTGATCAGAACCAACATCCCAAAAGAGATAAAAAGCATAAATTAACTGCCTGGGACACAGGGATAAATTACAGATCTTGTTTGAGGCCCATCAATCAGTCTAGGCAGACTATTGTGGACCTATATTCTCCAACACAAGGCAAGAGTAGGAAGCATTTTCCTATCTCATCATGTTTACCATCCCCAACATTCCAGGAATCCCTATTCACCCAAACTCAATCTTCTAAATAATGAAAAGGACTTGAGTGGCATCACACAGTCATCTTTAATCTTTTATATTTAATTAATTTTTAATGAGTGATTCATCTCAAGAAAATAATGAGCATAACTTACATTTATCACCTTAGCCAATTGTCAATCAAGTGTGTGATGTATAAATGTGCTGTATTCCAATGTTCTGTTTAAGATTGGATATCTGAGTTCATTTTTAGTATGTATTTAGGTTACATGCCAATCTAATTTAGAAGAGGCAAGGGGCTTAGAGCAGTATTAATATGTAGCATTGTACAGAATGCAGAGAAAATATTAGTGGTCCATATGAAAAAGTAGGTGGAAGTAGGGTTTTGCTGTTGGGAGGAATTAAGTTGGATGGTGATGAAGCATCTGTTCATAAATCTTGCCAAGGGCTCATGGAAATTATTTATAAATGTTAAGTATTTTAATATTGAATAGGATTTAAGGTATTTGTAAGAATCATCTGTTTCTACATCCTCCTCATGGTCAGATATCGACAAACACTACTTCTTCACAAATGTTTGCTTAGTCATAGTTAGTGATAGGTTACTTTGATAAATTTCTCAGCTGTTGCTGTTTGCATAATGCTATTACTATCGTTTTAGAGAGAAATGTAGAATGCTTGGACTTGTTGCCACCTATTGTCCCTAGTTTGAGCCACATTTCCATCCATTCTAAATAATAGCAATGTGCTTCTGTAACTCACCTCCTTTCTTCCTCTTCTCCCAAAGCATAGCAAAAGAAATATTTTAAAAGCATAAATCATGTTCTCCACCATTCAAAGCTCTGCAGCAGATCCCTATAGCATTCAGTTCACCATTCAACCGTCTGCGTTTGAATCCTGTTGTCCTCTGAATTTCATCACCTTCCTTCTGGCTAACCCACTATGCTTAGGTCTCCCAGGGTTTTAAACCTATTGGTCTTGCTACCTGTTTGTCCACTTTTGACTTCCATGGAAGTCTTAAGAAGAGCACACCGAGATTGGCCTATCTGAAACATTAGCACTCAAACCAGAGTGGCAGGATTTGTGGATCAGAGTAGCTCTGGCACATCAAATACCAGGGACCTTAATGAGCACAGTGTGAGAAGACTTCTGGCCTGGAAGTGAGTCAAGGTCAGTCTGTGAGTCAAGAGTAGCTTAAGTAGTAATGAAATACTGTTTGATTTAATTAGAAAGGTATACGATTTATGACAAGGTGATTCTCATTCTTACCAATCTTGCATCAAAACAATTTTTTATTACTTGCCAATATTCATGTCTGAATAATTATGTTTAGATAGTTATGGTACTATTTGAAAATGATCCCTTTTGATACCAAAAATACATTGGGAAGTAGGTGAGTCTCTTAGACTTATCTGGCTATGTTTGGATAATCTATAGGTTCTATGTTTCAAACTACCTAAGGCACAATACTATCATAGTTCCAGATCCCCAAATGGCAGGCCTAAATATACTAGGTAGGAACAACCAGTTTTGAAAGGAAGTGGAGTTATTAAACTAACTTGTGCTAATGCCATCTTTTATCCTCCTCCTCCTTCTCCTCCTCTTCTTCCTCCTCCTCCTCCTTCTCTTCCTCCTCGTCCTTCTCTTCCTTCTCTTCCTCCTCCTCCTCCTCCTCCTTCTTCCATTTCTTTTTGGTACCAGGGATTACACACAGAGACACTTAACCACATCCCCAGCTGGTTAACAGCCTCCATGTCTATTACCATCCCTGTGTTTTTTGTGGGCCCTTTGCATTTATGAGATCCCTGAGGACAGAGGCTGAGGACTGACTTTCATTAGATGCATCATCCTTTCCACACAGCTATTCAGAGCTTCCTGCTCAGTAGATGTTCTCTTTTGGGCATTGATGTGAGACACAAAGATCTACACATTTTGTGCTTATTTCCATAAATTCATTCAGGTGATACTTTCCCAGAAATCATCTCTGACATTTTAATCTTGCTATCTTACTCCTTCTAGATCATGACGAATCAGTCAGGCAACCTGTGATTACTCAGGAACTTAAGTGTGTTCCTACCTACAATCACTTCACTTCCCCTCCAGACCCACTCTGGTTTGGGCCACATCCCCAGTCCTTTTTAATTTTTATTTTGTGACATGGTCTTGCTAAGTAGTTGAGGCTGGCCTCAAACTTGCAATCCTTCTGCCTAAAGCTCCTGAGTCACTGGGGTTCTAGCCCTGCACATCCAGGGCTGATGCTTTCTTACAACTGACAGTATGAGATAATAAAATTTATATAACTAGTACTTGCATTATCTTATATTCAGAATGTATAAAAAATCTTTAAGAGCTTTGGTGAATATTTTTTTTTTTTGGTACAGCCTACAAGTCTTCTGTGTTAAACTGTGTCTGCTGACAGATTTTTGTTAATCATTTTCTTTTTTCTAATGGTTTGCCTCAATTTTGCTTTTTTAAGACCCAGTTTTGAGGGGGCATGGGTTATTTATGATGGTGAAATGTGATGATCATTACTATCTAAAGCACAGGTATGAATACATGAATTGATGTGAATATACTTTGTATACAACCAGAGATATGAAAAATTGTGCTCCATATGTACAATAAGAATTGTAATGCATTTCACTGTCACGTATATATTACCCAGTTTTCATTGATGCATTTTCAAGGCTTAAATCATAATTGAAACACCTGACATATGTATGTCTCCTGATGCTTCATTGGCTTTAGCAATTAGGTAACTTTGTCATAGAAGAACCAAAAGGAACTGTAATTAAGCTTTGAAAATGGCTTGTTTTAGGGCTGAGGCTGTGCTTGCCAAGCATCTGCAATTCCCTGGGTTCAATCCCCAGGCCCCAAAATAAATAAGGATAAAAAAATAGCATTTCCTTGTTTTATCCTAGTTTTTAAAAAATCTATCTTTTCCTGAAATTGAGGTGTGTTTGTGTGTTTATTATTATATGCTTCATGAGGTAAGAATCCTTCAGAGATGCCATCATCCAACCTATCATTCACTGTTGAATTTTATTAAAATGAGGTGAAAATAATAAAAAAAGAAGGGATTCTATCATAATAGAAGGAAGATTAGTGGAGTAGAGGAAAGGTCCTGATGGGGAGAGGGAGGGACGTATAAGGGAAGAACAGTGGAATGGAATCTAACCTCACATTCCTATGTATATATGAATAGACCAGAGTGAATCTCAGCATTATGTATATCCACAAAGCACTAATTAAATTAAAAAAAAAAACTAAATATCAGGAATATCAGTAGAGGGAAGGGGATAAGGAAGAGAGAAGAGGAGAGGGAAAGGAGAAACACTGGAGACAGAATCAGAGCAAATTATATTCCATGCTTTGATAATTTTATCAAAATGAAACCAAATGTTAGTATAACTAAAAACACTAATAAAACAAAAACAAACTAGTATATACTAAATAAAATAGTTACTATTTAATGACTTTTGAGATCTGTTAGAAAACTATGTATTATGCTTGCTACAGAAAGTAAATGTTGGTGTGATAAACACTGCAAAAATGTCAAAGGTTCACCAGTGAATCAAATGTCCATCTACCTGGACAAAGGTGAGGAGCTTCTTAGACACCATGGTATTAGGAACAGAGTTAACATGGGAATGACAGCACTTGTTACATAGGAGACACTTTCTAAGTCTCAGGCACTGTGCTCTGTGCTGTTTCTATCCTGTTTGACTTTTGCAAGGATGTTTTTGAGTAGATAATATTATATGCATTTCACAGATGAGAAAACTTAAGTTTAAGAGATTATATAAATCCATACCTAAGATTAGGTATTATCTAGCCTGAACTCTAACTATAGGTTTATCTGAGTTCATAGTGTATTTTTTTAAAAAAATTTTTATGGTCCAGCTATACTTTAAAGATGATCCTACCAAAAATATAAATAGAGCAGCACATTGAACAAAACATGTTTTAACCAATCATGGCTTGTAAGTTCAAATCTACCACCTTTTACTAACTAGACAATAGATACATAACTTATTTTCTGTGAATTTTAACTTTCTCATGTGTAAAAGAGTGACTTGTCAATGTCTTGTGACTATAAAGTTAAATAATCCATGCAAATCACTTAGCACAGTGTTTATAACATAATGATCACTCCCTACAGGCTCCTTCACTCCCCTCAACCCAGCCTTTCTATGGATCCAATTATAATACAAATTGCTCATTGGATACTAACTACACATTTTTCAAGGAAGGTAGTTTTCCTCTCAAATTTCATATGCCTGTTGATAAGTACCATTTTCTAGAAACTGAAACAGAGATAAAATATTTAGAAAACATTTATATAAATTCAAAGGTACATAAAATTTTAAAAATGTATTTAATTTTATTGAATTCTTCAGATTTTTAAATAAAAGAAGTTCCAGAGACTTCATTAGAAATTATAGATCCTCCATTATGTGTTAGGACTCTTAAATTATTTTCTATTAAATTATGATGATAAGAGTAAGTATGATTGCTAATTATATAGCAATATTTTTAGTATTATATTATATTGATTCACTTATTTCTTTTAATCAATTTGTTGTTGGTATGTCAGTGACCTGGAAATGTTAGTGGAAAGGCATTAGGTTCTCAGGAGACCCTACCTCCTGCAGTCCCCTTTGCTAATATCAGTTTCCTTTATTTATTTTATTTTGACTATTGTTAGCTTTTCCCATAAAAAAGCATGTGGTAATTATTTCTACTCATATTATAATTGATTTATACTTCAATGCAGTCAATTTTATTTATTTTTTTATTCTTCATGATGTCATAAGATTCACAACATCAAAATTTTACGTGACAATTTTTCCCCCAATACTAATCTTATTTCTTTGTTCTTCATATTTCTATGATAACATACTACTAGATTTTAGATAGTAAATGTTCCCCAAAATATACTTGGTAAATATTTGGTCCTCTGCTTGGCCCTGTTAGAAAGTGGTGGATACTTGAACAGGGGGTCATCAATGATTTTGGGTCATGAAAGGTACAACATCAAAGGAGATTGTGGGGTGCTGGTCTCTCCCTCTTTCTTTGGCTTCCTGGTTGCCATGAGATGAGCAGCAGGCTCCATCATGAGATACCTGTCATGATATGCGGCATCACCATAGGCCCAAAGGCCATGGGTCAACTGCCCATGGACTGAAACCTCTAAAAGAGTGAGCCAATATATACTTTTTTCTCTTCATAAGATGACTTATCTTAGGTAAGAGAAAGTTAACTAACACACATAATGATACTTATTAAAAAACTGCTTAGGGAGTTACACGGACTGTCATTTATAATGTAACATTCTACCTTACTTTCATTATACTATTCTCTATTTGTATTATTGCTCTTGGTATTTGTATTCCAATAAACAAACATCACTCTCATACTATATTTCTTTGCCATTTTCTACAGCAAAATGTTGTATAAGTTTATTTTTGCTTAGTATTTGAGTTGTCATCCATTCATTGATGTAATCATAGAAATTCTAGTTTCACTAAAAAATTATATCATTACCTGGTTCATATATTTATACAGGCTAGTGGTGATAAAATTTATTCTCTTATGTACATATCATAATTATTTTAGGCTTATGGATCCCATGATATCTGTTATCGTAACTCAATTCTGTCATTATAATGTGAAAGCTGCGATAGACAATACATAAATGAAAAGTATGTGGCTTAGTTCAATAAAACTTCATAAACAGAAACAAAAAAATGGATTTCATATCAAATTAATGGATCAACTATTATATTGATCATTTTCAATTATTTAAAGTGAGGAAAAACTCTTAGCTCTCACTCTATACAAAATCATTAACATAGATAGCCTGGAATTGGCTTGTAGGCATCAATGTGCTCAATCCTGAAAAAGTTATTCACTCTTTCAGATATTTAACAGCATCATAAAACTAAATTTATGTAGGTAATATCTCACAATTTTTTATATTTGAATGTTACCTTATTTGTGGATAGAATAGAGTAGGTAAGAAAGGAGAATAATGTAGAGTATACAGATTGTGAGCTAGTCAAGAAATCACAAAATTAGGATTCTTTGAGGAATGTATAAATAGAAATAAATGTACATGAAAAGCAAAATAGTCATACTGATGACAGCCTTAATTTTTAATATATTAAATAATCTACTTAATTTTTTTTAGAAAAGGGAATTGATACAGAAAAGTTTTGACTTTACTTTCAGGTACACACATAATAACATTGAATAGCAAAAGATTTTTTTTTTAATTAAACAACTGTGAGCTTAATATCACTTTAAGTTCAAAGACAATGCTCAGTAAGTAGGAAAGAATCTAAAGTGTAAGTATACATCTCCCATTCCAAACCAGGCAGTCATATCCAGGCATTTTAAGAACTGGCTCCTAGGACCGCACAAAGCCCATGACAACTTGTCTGTGGATTAGACAAATTCTAGTACATTGACATGTTCTAGTTCATAAAACTGTATTCAAAACCCAATCCTCACTGATGGAAATTACCTTGATGAAAACTTTCTATTGTTCCTTGGTTCTTCACTTAAGGGGGGGGGGGGGGAAGGAAAAACAAATAAATGAATACACTATGAAGTTTTCATAAATGATTGTATTCATATTTATCATTATCTCATGGTGCATGAGTAGGGTGGTCATATTTCCTAGTTAGTCTATATCAATCATGGTATAAAGCCCTGTTTATTTTCAGAACTGTCCTCTTTGGACAATAAATTTTATCAACTTATATAAAACCAAAATCTGATAAATTAATATAAACAGATTTAAGAACTAATGAAAGCTTTGGGCCTTGAGCTGAGGTAACTCAAAAGTTCTTCTTCAATAAATTAAGATTCTGTCCGCAGACATGCACACATATATACACAGCAATAAAAGAAAAACTAAGGATAAATCCATAGTTTATAAAGTATGAACACAACTTAAAACAATTCATAATGAGGAAGAAGCAGTCATTACCATTAAGAAATCTTCATAATCCAAGTAAAATTAATTTTTAAAATAATTCAAAATATTCAAATAGGCAAAGAAAAATAGAAACTTAACCAAGAGTCTTAATTAAAAAATCAATAAATATAGGAAATAGCCAAGTAGAACTTTTAGACTGAATAAATATTTAAGAAATAACCTGGATTAATGACCTAAAAAGTAGATCAAATATATAATTCTAGAGGTATTATCAGAAATAAATAATAAAACTGAATAAAAGCAGTTCAGAGATATAAAAGATAGAAAGAAAATATGAACTCATTTAGCACTAAAAAAGCTAATGAAATATTGCTGTATATTGAATATTGGATGATTTTCCCAGAATTGTAAAAGATGATTCCTTATATGGAGGAAGCAGACTGAATTCGGAAAATAAAAGAAATTCACATGAGACACCCAATATTGAAGATGTATAGCATCAAAAACGAAAAATTCAAATGTCAAAGAGAAAGATTATTACAGAGTAATAACAATGAGAAAATAGATTGATGATAGGCTTCTCTTCAGTAATAACACATGGTACAAGTTCATTGATTGATATCTTCAAAGTAATTGAGAAAAATAATGGTCAACTGAGAATTTTACGCAAGGCTAAATTATTAGTTAATAATGTCACACTTAGTCCTTTTAGAGCTAGCAGAGATTCAGAGTGAATTAATTCTTCACTGACATTGAAAGATTCAATAAATGATATTCTTACTGAAACCAGAAGGAAGGAGTTGAATTTTAAAAATGGTTGGCAATATACTCGTAAGTATATTGTTAAATAATAATTTTCCTTAAAATTCTTATACATTGGACTTTAAAAACTTTCAACTAGTATCTCAAATACCCTTTAAATCACTGACAGTGATGAGTTATATAACATAACAAAAGATGATATTCTTTGAGCCCTTGATACAGTGATGACTGGCTTATATATTTTGTTTGCTAAACATCATTGTGCTGGCCATTTCATCAAGCAGGTTTTTGTTCATTTGTTTTTTGAGCCAAGTAGTTAAGATTAAAAGTGTGTCCACCATACACAGCTCCCTGTTACACATACATACTACATATGTGTTTGTAGAGATAAATAATTATAAAACAGAACTGTCAGAGGTTGTGTGGTACTTAATACAGTAAATGGGATTTAAATTTATGTTTTATGAATTAAATCTCTTTACTGTGTT
Organism: Marmota flaviventris; assembly: GCF_047511675.1. Classification (NCBI taxonomy): domain Eukaryota; kingdom Metazoa; phylum Chordata; class Mammalia; order Rodentia; family Sciuridae; genus Marmota; species Marmota flaviventris. The sequence continues at coordinate 68,924,461 of NC_092506.1, read as the reverse complement.
ATGAAGTCTTTAATTACATGACAATAAATTTGTATCAGAGGCCTCCTCTGTGCCTGATGCTATATCATATTAAAACCTGTGATGGCATACAAAGATCAATCACAATCTCATATGTGAGAAGAAGAAAGCATGGAATTATATTATGAAATATATATTAAAAATGTAACTACCGTGACTAATATTCATTAGAATATTTGTCTATACAAGTGCTAAGACCATTTTTGATTCATGAAAATTTTGTCAGTGTTGCCCAATGTGGTCACCACTTGCCACATGGAATTTTTTTGCACTACAACACTTTAAATGCAGTTAGTACAACAGAGATGTTGAATTTTAAATAATAGGACTTATTAGAGTTGTATTATATAGTTGTACATAGCTGGTAGCCACTGTATCAGGCAGCACTTGTCTAGAACTACAAATTGTAAGTTGTGGAAAGGAGGAGATTTCACCAGCCAATTAGAAATAAATCCCAACTTAATGGCAAACCTTTTAAACAATTATTTCAGGTATCCATATTTGAACATTGCCAAACATGTTTGTTTAGTACAGTGATGTTTATGAAAATATTCACAATGATTTTTTTCTACAAAAATATTGTGTAAGTAGGTAGTTATCGTGTTAAGTCCAAATCAAATTAACAGGGTTATTTTAGACCATTTATTTAATTTATTTAAACTACAGTGTTCTCATTTTTTAGTACTAATAATCCCTTGTCCACTTCAAAGATTAAAAGCACAAAATTTGTTTGGGGAAGTGAAGGAGCAATACAGGTAAATGACATTATGCTGTAACATATATAAATCTAAATACAAAGGTGTCAAAAAAGGTTAAATTTAAATTTCAAGCATCCTTCACTATGGAAACATTATTAGATATTATGAGATGGAAAAAAGTAAAATAAACCAGATAAATAAATAACAAAAACAATAGCAAATATTGAGATGGGTTTTGCTATTATGACAAGAAATAGTCATGCAAATATATGGATAGATTTTTCAAAGTTGTGTATGAATCAGGTATGTGAGTATAGGTGTGAAGAGAACATAAAAAAATTTAAAAAGTTATAAGATCATATTAGATAAATTTACAGCATTTAATTATTGTGTTAAATCAGTCCTAGTCATAGCTATTCTACCCATATCAGATAACTAAATCTTATCTTTTAACAACAAATATTTGAATAATTGTTTAAGCGAGTTTATGCTGTAAAGGGTTAAATAAAGTATTCTGTATTTCATATTATATATTTGTCACAAGCTGAATTAATATAATTAGTATTATTCAGGGGGAATTAAAACTAGAAGCCCTTTTGGTGTATTCCACTTTCATCCATGTATTTCATGTCCCTTTCCAATGATTTCTCCATTTATTTCTCCTTCTAATTGATTTAGTTGTAATCAATAACTCAATGCTTGAATCTCTAAGGACGTGGAAAGAGTAAATAAATAGCTACAAATATTAAGATAAGAAATCTTTTATAAAATACATTTGAAAACTAAGTGGCTAATTTCTTAAAAGCCATTTTCTATTAAGTAGAAGCAGAAAAATTATACACTTAGCTCTAATTATACCTATGCATTTCATGACAGAGTTGTACAGGTAAATAGTCTATTTGCTTGAAAAGGGCAAGTTAAAACTCCATTATTCTATTTAATGAAGAGACAGTTTATTGGCAAGTCACTTTAATACAAGTATTATTTTTGGCTGAAAGTAGAATAAGTGGCTTCCTATTTTAACAATTGTTTCAATTACATGACAAGTTCTTATTTGCTAGTTCTTACCTGATGCAACAAAACTACCTAATTCTTCAAGGGAGGTACTTGGAAAGCATGGAGTGTTTTGAGAGTATCTCTTAGTCTTTGCTTTATCTATGAAAAAAAATCACAAAATTAACAATTCATTTGAAAGTTAGAATTAAATAAAATATCCATTTTTAAAAAGCTTTCTCTACTGTTTCCTGTATTTCCTACTTTATACTCTTCACTCTCAATGTAATTTTCCTTTGGTTTTCTTTTTCTCACCATCAGTTTTATAGGTATGCTCCATAACTCATAGGCACATTCACAGATTTGGGAAAGGGAATCCCTAAGATGGGGTAAAACTGGAAGCAGAGTCTGGATAAACCAGTGTTCTGCATTCATTGATGGATGCTACTGCAAGCAAGTTACAGGGGAGGGGTACTTTTGAGTACTAGGTGACTCATATGACCACTGATGTTGAAATTTCATACATCACACTGGATCTTTCATTATATTTTTATCACAGGTTCATAAATTGTAACAGTGTCACTATTTTTATAGCATTAACTCATGGGCATAACTATTCCCTCTATATCCTGTTTATATCTGTGCTGTCCGCTCCTGAGTTCATGGAAAATATTGGTAATCATTTGACCATTTTTTTCTCAGACTGCCTTTAACACAACACAGTTCTCCAGACAGCTTCTAAAAAATCAGAATTGGCATGCATAATGAAAAAACATTTGCCATCTCTTCCACATGTCCCGCCTCCATAAGGAATGCTTACTAAAGCATTAGGGCTTGTCGATTATTAACAAATTTCCAATATAAAAATTCCAATAGCGTATTAAAATTGAAGAAAACAATTAGTCCAATTTCCTCACATTTTGATGAAATTTGAAGTCTAGAGAGGTAATTTACTTAAACTCATTTATTTTGAATAGTCTATTAAAATACCATGTTACATTTTCATCACTCTATAAAGTACTTGAGATAATCAAATTAAACTGAAACAGTTTTGTTTTAAATCTCAGTTTTAAAGATTCTAGTCCATGGTCAGTTGGCCCATTGTTTTGGAGACTATAGAAGGAAGCAGATCATGGCAAAACATGTATAACATAGCAAAGACTTTCACCTCATTGCCAGGATGTGGTGAAAAAAAGAAAGATGAGACTTGATTCCCATAATCCACTTTAACGGCATGCTTTAATAACCTAAAACCTTTTTAATAACCTAAAACCATTGCCCTATCAAATTTCCCACCACCTCCAAACTGGAGCATTCTACCCTGCCCACCCTCCCAATAATTATTCCTATACCTCTGACAATGCAAAATGCTTACTTCATCTCTAAGAGTAACCCAAACATTAACTGCAGCAGTGCTCAAAAGCCTAAGTATAAAGGCCTTTAAGAGACTCATGGAAAACTCTTAACTCTGTGCTTCTATAAAAATCACAAGAAAACGTTACATACTTCCAAGATAAAGGGACATGGACTAAACAGTCTTGTTCCAAATTTAAGGAACAGAATTCAGCCAAAAGACCTAAACCCAGCAGGACAAACATTAAATCCTAAATCTTCACAACTAGAATCAGCCCTGCTCACACAGCCTTGCCAAGTGTAGCCTGAATTATCACTCTCCTGGCTTGGCACCAAGTGCTGCCTGTAACTTCCCTTGCAAGGTGATCCAAGTTCCTTCTCCTGGATCTAACTCCTGTTTCTACTGTAGATTTGGCTTCACTTTTACAGTACATGTCACCCTGTTGGGGCTAATTGCATGGATTCCAACCATAACATATGCTGCCTGACCCGCTAGGCATTTTTAAAAAAATTGATCAAAGGCTCCATGACTCTATAACCCGTATATTTTTTATGTCTACAAAACCAGAATTGTGTGTTCAATACCAAAATTTGCCCATGGCATGAACTGTGCCCAACCTGCTTACTCTGAGTACCTTGCTGGCTGGACACAGGAGAATCCCTGAGGTGGTCCTGGGTAAGCAGGGCACCATGGTGCTTTCTTCTCAAAAGACTCTACTTTGGAAAGTCTTGGAACAAATTTTCATTTATATATTTCTGAAAGAGTCAGTGATGGTGACCTTGCTGATTCCTTAGAAGGCCCTGAAGTGTCCTTGAATCACAAAGCTCTTGATTTCTCTGAATGGCACAAATCTTTAATACAAGCACCCTCGTTGGCTGTGAACTTTTACAATTATTTCTTTTCTGACATGATTGCAAATGTTTTAAATATTTCAACTCTGTTCCTATTTTGTTCCTGATTTATACTATAAATTTGGCTAAGGTAATCAGTAATACCCATTCTGCAGACTGAATGCTATGCTGCCTTGAAATATCCTCCACTACATAAACCAGACCTTAGACCTTATGCAAACCAATACGAAAGACTCTTCCACATTATTTCAGGTATTAGAAAACCACCCCATTCCTGGTACCAAATTTTCGCGTTAGTCCATTTTCTGTTACTGAAAAAAAAAAAAAAAAAAAACCCTGAAACAATGAACTTACAAAGGCAAAATCCTCATAGATTCATGGTCCATTGTCCTTGTTGCTTTGGGGTCACGGTAGGCAGCATCTTAAAATGGGGAACACATGGCCAAGCAAAGCTCTTTGGCTAAAGGCAGGCAAGGGAAATAAAGTCACAGTCACAAAGTCTAGAAGATACCAATCACGGCCCCAACTCTTAAAGTATCCACACCTCTCAACAGGGCTGATTTGGAAACCAGGTCTGTAAGGGAGAGGCCTTAGGGGACATTCCAGATCCAAAGACAGAACACACTCTCTATCTTTATGCCTCTTTTATTTTTAAATGGTTATTTCTCTCAAGTCTGTTAATCCAAATTTCTTATTCTAACCAATACATTTATCTTTAAATGTCAAGTCCATGCCATATTTCCTTCAAATTTTTTTTTTCAAAATTCTGTTATTATTTTCCACTCTTTCACAGTACTTTGTTCCAACTTTTTGGGTCTATTATATCGTATTACATTGTAATTACTACAATTAGCAATTCACTTTTCCAGATTCATCAAAATAATGAGCATAACTCCAGGACACAAATTGTTTAAGTACCTCATTGATTTAATATAAAGCATAATGCATTTTTTCTGTTCTTTTTTTCCTCCTCTGTTTTCATTTCTTATCCAAAAAACTCCTTGTCCCTTTGCATGTTCTAAAGTATTCTTTCTCATTTCTTCAATTAGTTTCATACTTTAAGGTCTTAAATCCATTTAGAGTTAATTGTTTTAGCTGATGAGAGTCTGGGGTCTATTCTCATTCTTCATGTGAATACCAATTTTCCCAGCATCATTTATTTAAAAAGTATTTCTTTCTCCAAGGTGCATTCTGAGCCCCTTTGTAGAAATTCATTTGGCCAAAAATGATAGGTACACTTCTAGGCTTTCTATTCTGTTCTGTCCATTTGTATATCTGTTGTTATACCAGTGCTTCACTGTTCTTAAACAGCACCTATTACACTATCTCACTTAAAAATATACTAGAGTTTTGTAGCATATTTTGAAGAGAGGTATTATTATGATTCCTGTTTTATTCATTTTGCTCAAACAACTTTGGGGTCATTTTGTTTCATTTTGTAGTTCCATACAAATTTTAGGATTGTTTTTTTCTATTTCTGTAAGAAGCATTATTGGTATTTTGATGGATTTCACTGAATGTGCAGATGACATTGGCTGTTATGAGAATATTAACAATATTGATTCTTCCATTTCCTTAACTTGAGATGTCTTTCCATTTTTTTATTCTTTTTAATTTCTTTCATAAATGTTTACAACTTTCATTGTAGAGATATTTCTTAAGTTTAGAATACTGAGGGTGAGAGAAGTCAAATGAGCTGTTAAAGTTTACACATTTGATGTAATAGTTATACAAAATATTAGACAAGCCTAATATCTAATAATTGTGGATTGGTTTATTATACTTCTGTAATACATAACATAGTTTTCACATAACCATTAAAGTGATATTGTAAAATAGTTAATGATATGGAAAATGTGTATGATACATTGCTATATACATGGTCAAGTAGCTAATTTGCTACTGAAATAAACTTTATGATTTTATGAAATAAACTGAAAAATAATAGAATACATTTGCTTAGTATAAAAACCTGAAACAAATTTCATAAGCTATTATTATTTTCAGATGGTGTGATTATGGGTCAGATTTTATTTACCTTATGTATTCTTTCTCTCTTTCTGTATGTGTGTGTCTCCCTGTTTTATTTTTTTCCTCATCTTTTGTCTTGTATTGGTGCATTGTAATTATACATAATGGTTGAATTAACTTTGAGAGAATCTTCCTTGTACTGAATTTGATTTACTCTTCTTTTGGTACATTGGTGCCTTCCCATTTTCCCTCCCCTCTTCATTCTTCAACAGGTCATCTTCACTCATTTATTTTTTTATTTTGATTGTGCTTTAAAGATTAACATGAAGGTAAAATTCCCTGTGGGGTGTGTGTGTGTGTGTGTGTGTGTGTGTGTGTGTGTGTGTGTATGTATGTAAAGAAAATCTGACCCATAATCACACCATCTGAAAATAATAATACACACACACATATATGTATTATGCACATAACTAAATATTTATCAGATTCATTTTCCATTTCTTCCTCTTTCCCATTCCTCTTCCCTTTCTTCTTTGATATTTTCTATACCTTTATAACATCTTACCCACATTTATCCCTCATTTGGCTCTGGCTTCTGCATATGAGAGAAACCATTCAACCCTTGATTTTCTGAGTGTGGTTTATTTCACATAGGATGATGTTCTCCAGTTCCATCCATTTACCAGTGAGTATCATAATTTCATTTTTCTTAATAGCTGAGCAAAACTTTATTGTGTATATATTCTGCATTCTCTTAATCCAGTCATCACTGTTGAGCATAGGGACTGGTTCCATAACTTGGCTCTTGTGAATTGTGCTGCTATAAATATTGATATAGTTACACTGCTGTAGTACACTGATTTTAAAATCTTTTGGACATATACCAAGGAGTGGGATAACTAATTTATATGGTGGTTCCATTTCTAGTTTTGTGAGAAATATACATACTGATTTCCAGTGCTTATACTAATTGCAGTCCCACCAACAATGTATGAATATACCTTTTTCCCCACATGCTCGCCACCATTTATCATTTGTGTTCTTCATTGCTATTCTGACTGAAGTGAGATAAAATCTCAATGTAGTTTTGATTAGGATTTACCTGATTGCTAGAGATGTGGAACTTTAGTAAATTTTTTACGTTTATGTTTATTCTTTTGGGAAGTCTATTTGTTTTGCCCACTTATTATTGGGTTATACGTTTTTCTGGTCTCAAGTTTTTTTTAGTTATTTTTTATATATTCAGACATTATCTATCCTCTGTCAGAGGAAAAGCTGGAAAGATTTTTTGCTCTTTTGTAGCTTTTCTTTTCATGCTCTTAATCATTTGCTTTGTAGAATCTTTTCAATTTGATGTAATCCCATTTATTGATTCTTGGTTTAATTTCTAAGTTTAGATGTTTAATTAAGGAAGCCAATGCTTGCACAAATATATTTGGGGTGTTGAGCCTATGTTTTCTTCTAGCAGTTTCAGAATTTCTGATCTAATCCCTAGGTCTTTTGTTCATTTTGATTTGACTTTTCTGCAGAGTGAGAGAGAGGAATGTAGTTTCATTTAATATTCCTCTACCTATAAATATACATTTTGGGGAAACACCCCTTGTTTCTTTACTCCAACATGTGTTTTTGGCAACTTTGTGAAGTATTAGATCACTGAAAGTATGTGAGTTTGTCTCTGTGTCTTTGGTCTTTGTCTGATTTATGCCAACATCATACATTCTTAAAAATACACGTAGGCCTGTCAGTATTATAATTTGAGATGTGGTGTTGTGAAGCCTCCTGAATCACTCTTTTCATCAGGACCGTTTTGGCTATTCTAGTCTCTTATTCTTCCAAATAATTTTTAGGATTTTTCTCATTCTAGGAAGAATGTCATTAGTGTTTTGATGAGGATTACATTGAATCTTTACAGTGCATTTGATAATATGGCCATTTTTACATATAAATTCTGCCCATCCAAGAACATGGGAGATCTTTCCATCTTCTAAGGTCTTGTTTAATTTGTTAAGTGTTTTATAATGTTCATTATATAACTTTGGCTTGGGATTTGTCATGAATGCCATTAAAATGTTGAGGTAAGTTTCTTCTATCTCTGGTTTCTTCAGATTTTTAACATGAATGGGTATTGAATTCTATCAAAGACTTTTAATGCATCTGTTGAGATGATTGTATGATTCTTGTTCTTAATTCTACATGTGTGGTGAATTACATTTACTGATTTGCATGTGTTGAACCAACCTCTCATCCCTTGGATGAAGCCCATTGGATTGTGGTATATTAAAATCATCTTTTTTTTAAATTCAGTTCACTAATATTTTATTAAGGATTTTCACATCTATGTTCATCAGGTATATTGGTATGTTATTTTATTTCCTTGATATTTTCTTGTCTGGTTTTGGCATCAGGGTTACATTGACTTTGCAGAATATGTTGGGAATGGCCCGTCTCTTTCAGTTTCATTGACTAGTTTGAGAAATACTGGCATTTGTTCTTCTTTAAAGGTCTGGTAGAACTCGATGACAACTTTTCTTTGTTTGAAAGGTTTTTAATTGCTGTTCCAATTTCATTGCATGCGATTGGTCTCTTTTGGTTGTTCATATCTTTGTGGTTCAGTCTGGGAAGGTTAGATATATCTAGAAATTTGTCAATGTCTTCTAAATTTTTCTGTTTATTGTAATGCTTTTTTTCTTTATGGTGCTTGGAATCAAACCCAGGGCCTTGTGCATGTGAGACAAGCACTCTACCAACTGAGCTATGTCCCTAACTCTGTAGAACAAATTTTTAAAATAGTTTCTAGTGATCCTCTGGATTTATAAAGTATCTGTGGTGATATTTTCTTTTTCAGCTCCAGTTTTTGGGTATTTTCTCTCTCTCTCTCTCTCTCTCTCTCTCTCTCTCTCTCTCTCTCTCTCTCTCTCTCTCCCCCCTTCCTCCCTCCCTCCCTCCCTCATCCCTCTCCCTCTCCTTCTCTTTCTATTTCTGTCTTTTTGGTTAGTTTGACTAGTGGGTTATCAATATTGTTTATCTTTTAGAAAAAAACAACTCTTTTTCACATTAATCTTATGTACTGCTTTTACTAATTCTCAATTTTATTAATTTGGCTCTGATATTAATCATTTTCATCTTCTATTGATTTGGGCATCAGTTCTTCCTTTTCTAAGGCCTTGAGATGGACCAGAATCTTATTGATTTGGGATCTTTGTACATCTTTAATGTAGGAAATCAATGATAACAATAATTCCTGTAAGAACTGCCTTCATGCTAACCCAGAGATTTTGATATGTTGCATCTATGTTCTTATTTATGTCTAAGAATTTATTTATTATCACATTTATTCTTCAGTACATTTTTTCATTTAAAAAGAGTATAGTTCATATAGTTTATATAGCTTTCTAGCTGTTAATTTCTAGTTTTATTCCATTATATTCTTTTTTTATTAGTTGCTCAAGACAATACAATGATCTTGACATATCATACATTTGATTCAAATAGGGTATTAATTCTCATTTTTTTACTTGTACAGATTGCAGGATCACATTGGTTATACATCCATGTGTATACAGCAATCCTAGTGTCAGTTGTATTCTGCTGCCCTCCCTATCCCCCCCTCCCCTCCCCTCCCCTACCATCACTATTCTCTACCCATTCTACTGTGACACTTATCTCTCTCTCTTTTTTTTCTTCCCTTCCCCCAATGCATGGAATTATATCAGTGTTTTGGCATTAACTAAAACTTGAATTATGACCTACAATATGGTCTATTTTGGAAAGGTTCATAATTAATTCTTAATGCCTTTAATATATATCTCCATGTTCGCTTCTATCAAATGAGTTTAAGGTCTTGTCTCTTAATGTTCTCCCAGAAATCTGGTATATTATGATCATGGTCTTTTATTTATTTTTTCCTTTATTGCATATTGAGTATTCAAGTTCATGTAACCTGTCTTCAAGGCCTGAAGTTTATGTTCTATGTAATCTATTCTGTTGATATTAACTTGCAGGTAAACTTTTAAATTTGATTCATTTTCTCTTTAATTTCCTGGAATTCTGATTGGCTTATTTTCAATATATCTCTATTTCTTCATGGAAATGGTCTTTCACCCTTTCCTACTATACTGATCTTTCTACTATGTTTTTTTTAAAGTAATGTCTTGTGGATCTACATAATGGTGAGATTCATTATGATATATTCACATATGCTCATAGGAAGATTAGGTCAGATTTATTCCACTGGTCTTCACTCAGCCAATCTCTCCTCCCTTCTCCTCAATTGCCTTTCTTTAATCCAATGGTCTTCCTTCTATTTTAATGGAACCCCCCCACCTTTTTATTTTTTCCTTGTTTTGAACAAACTTCCACATGTCACAGATGTCACAGTAAACACTTGTTCTTTGACTTTCTGATTTTGGCTTTTTTCATTAAGCCTGTATAGTCTCCAATTCCATCCATTTACTTTCAAATGCTATGATGACATACTTCTTTGTGGCTGAGTAATAATACATTGTGTTTATATACCATATTTTGTATCCATTCATCTGGTGAAGGGCACCTTGGTTATTGTGAATTGTGCTTCTATAAGCATTGATGTTGTTGCATCTCTATAGTGTTCTCATTAAAGAACTTTCAGACGTATATCAGGGAGCAGGGTAGCTGCATCCTATCATAGTTTCATGTCTAATTTTTTGAGAAATTTCCGTACTGCTTTTCAGAGTGATTGTAATAATTTGCATTCCCAGCAACAATGTTTGAGTATAACCTTTCCCCCACATCCTTGCCAACACATTATTATTTGCATTTTTGATAACTGTTATTTTGACTGGAGTAAGATGAAATATCAATGTAGTTTTAATTTGCATTTCCCTGATTGCTAGGGATATTGAACATTTTCATATACTTGTTGACCAATGGTTTCCTTCTTTTGAGAAGTGTCCATTTATTAATTAGGGTATTTGTATTTGTGCTGTCAAAATTTGTGAGTTCATTATATATTCTGGATATTATTGCCATATCTGAGGCGCAAATAGCAAATATTTTCTCCCATTCTGTAGGTTCTCTCTGCATGTTCTTAATCATTTACTTTGCTGTCAAGAATTTTTTTAAATTTGATGCTATCCAACTTATTGATATTTGGTTTTATTTCTTGAGTTTTAGGATTTTTCTGAAGAAACTTATTTCCTGTGTCAACACTTGGAATGTTAGGCCTATATTTGATTCTAGCAGTTGCAGAATTTATGGTCTAATTTCTAGGTCTTTGATCCACTTAGAGTTTAGTTTTGTGCACAGTGAAAAATAGGAGTCAATTTACATTCTTCTAATTGATATTCAGTTTTCCAAGCACCAATTACTAAAAAGGTATATTTATCTAACATTGTTTGCACCTTTGTCTAGTATCAGTTAACTCTTTCTGTGGTTGTCTTCTATTCCATTGGTCTTTTTGTTAATTTTGGTGGCAGTACCATGCTGTTTTTGTAACTGTAACTCTGTAATAAAATTTGAGATCAGGGATGTTGATGCATACAGAATCATTTTTTTTATACTCAGTTTTATATTGGCTATTCTGGGTCTCTTATTTTTCAAAGTGAAGTTTAGAACTCATTTTCCTAGTTCTATGAAGAATGTCATTGGTATTTTTATAGGGATTGCATTGAATCTAACACTTTTGGTAGTATGGCCATTTTGCCAACATCAATTCTGCCTATGCAAGAACATGGTAGGTTTTTCCATCTTCTAAGGTCTTTGTCAATTTCTTCCTTCAATTTTCTATAGTTTTCATTTTTGAGGTCCTTTACATCCTTTGTTAGATTAATTCTCATTATTATTTAAAATTCATGTGAATGGGATAAAAAATTCTTAATGAGGAAAAAAAGGGGGCTTATTTTCACAGAGGAGATCAAATCTCTTGACTGATATCCCATTCTTTGTAATTTATTTTGGGCGTGTTCTATAACCACTGAGTAAGTTGTGTGGGTTAAGTTATTCGTGTTTTTGTGTTTCTGCTTACCCTGCCAGCCATTGTGACTAGAAACCAAAACTGTTTGTAATTGCTCTCAGCTTCCTGTCTCCCAGGATAGGATGGGATAGACTGTAAAGTATTGACAACTGGTATATCACTGCAATGGGGCAGATGCAGAGTTCTAAATTGAAGTTCTAGTACCATAAGTTTGATTTTAACTGACTCTTGAAATTCTGTCAGTGGGTATTTGAGATGTGGCACACACCCCAAAATTGCTGGGGATTTACTGATTTCTGCTGAATATCTGTGACTCAGGGACCTCCTGAAAATTCCACTCACAGTTTTCAGTCCCACCATCAATATACGAGTGTGTCTTTCTTCCCACATCCTCACCAACACTTTTTGTTGTTTGTATTCTTAATAGCTGCCATTCTGACTGGAGTGAGATGGAATCCTAGAGTAGTTTTGATTGCATTTCTCTAATTGCTAGAGATGTTGGACATTTTTTATGTATTTGTTGATTGATTGTATATAATCTTCTAAGAAGTGTCTGTTCAGTTCCTTGGCCCATTTATTTAGTTAGTTATTGTGTGTGTGTGTGAAGTGTTTGTTCAATTCCTTGGCCCATTTATTTAGTTAGTTATTGTGTGTGTGTGTGTGTGTGTGTGTGTGAACATTTTTTAATTCTAGGTATTAGGTTTGTATCTCAGTGGTAGAGAACTTGTCTAGCAGGTGTGAGGCAATAGGTTTAATTCTCAGCACCACATATAAATAAAAAAAGTCCATCAACAACTAAAAAATATATATTAAAAAAGGATGTTTTAATTCTTTATATATCCTAAAGATGAGTGCTCTATCTGATGTGTGTGGAGTAAAAATTTGCTCCATTCTGTAGGCTCTCTGTTTACCTCACTGGTTGTATATTTTGCTGAGAAGCAGCTTATTAGTTTGAATTCATCCTGTTTATTAATTCTTGATTTTATGTCTTGCACTATAGGAGTCTAGTTAAGGAAGTCAAGGCCTAATGTGACATGATAAAGGTTTGGACCTACTTTTTCTTCTATTACGCTCAGGGTCTCTGATCTTATTCCTAGGTTCTTGATCCACTTTGGGTTGAGTTTTGTGGATGGTGAGGACTGGGGCTTAATTTCATTTTGTTGCATATGGATTTCCAGTTTTCCCAGCAACATTTGTTGAAGAGGCTGTTTTTTTTTTTTCTCCATTATATGTTTTTGGCACATTTGTTTAATATGAGGTAACATTATTTTTGTGGGTTTATCTCTGTGCCCTCTATTCTGTACCATTGGTCTACAAGTCTGTTTTGGTGCCAATACCATTCCGTTTTTGTTACTCTGTTCTGTAGTATAGTTTAAGGTCTGGTATCGTGATGCTACCTGCTTCACTCTTCTTGCTAAGAATTACTTTAGCTATGCTGGGTCTCTTTTTTTCCAGATGAATTTCATGACTGCTTTTTCTATTTCTATGAGAAATGTCAATGATTTTGATTGAAATTGCATTAAATCTGTACAGTGCTTTTGGTAGTATGGTTCTTTTGACAATATTAATTCTACCTATTCAAGAACAAGGAAAATCTTTTTTTTTTTTTTTTTTTTACAGTTAACTTACGTTTATTGTAGAAATTATGTAAAGTGTATAAAAGACAAAGAAAAAAATATAAACAACTTTAAACCACCAGAACCAATGTTAATTTTTTGGTATATATGGTTACAAGGTTATATAACAAGAAAATTACTCAATTATCTGAATATTAAAGCTAGATTAACTAATTTTAAAATTATTATGATTAAAAACAAAAAATATAATGACTACTTATTAAATATGTGTGAGAATATATATGTACACATGTAGAGATATAAAAAAAGGAAAATCTTTTTTATCTTCTAAGGTCGTCTTTAATTTCTTTCTTTAGCATTCTCTGATTTTCCTTGTTGATGTTCATTCACCTCTTTCATTAAGTTGATTCCCAAGTATTTTTTTTTCAGGCTATTGTAAATTAGGTAGGTTTCCTAGTTTCTCTTTCAGTGCATTTGTCACTGATGTACAGAAATGTCTTTGATTTATGCGTGTTGATTTTATATCCTGCTACTTTGCTGAATTAACTTATTAGTTCTCAAAGTTTTCTGATGGAACTTATTTTGATCTTCTACATACAGAAAGATATCTTCAGCAAAGAGTAAAAATTTCGAGTTCTTCTCTTCTTATCAGTATCTCTTTAATTTCTTTTGTCTAATTGCTCTGGCTATAGTTACAAGAAATCTGTCAAACAGAAGTGGTAAAAGAGGACATCCCTGTCTTCTCCAAGGTTTTTGAGGGAATGCTTTCAATGTTTCTGCATTGAGAATGATGTTGGACAGTGGCTTAGCATAGATACCTTTTACATTGTTGAGATATGTTCCATTATGCCTAGATTTTCTCGTGTTTTGAACATGAAATTGTGCTGTATTTTGTCAAATGCTGTTTCTGCATCTTTTGAGATGATCATATGATCCTTATCTATAAGTCTATTGATATGATTAATCACATTTTTTGATTTCCATATATTGAAACAACCTTGCACCCCTGGGATGAACCCCCTTTGTGAGTGTTGCACTATCTTTTTAATATGTTTTTATATTTGATTTGCCAGAATTTTTATTGAGAATTTTTGCATCTATGTTCATTAGATATATTGGTCTGAAATTTTCTTTGATGTGCCTTTGTCTGGTTTTGGAATCAGGATGATATTGTGCTCATAGAATGAATTTTGAAGTGTTCCCCTTTTTTCTATTTTATGGAATAATTTGAGGAGTATTGGTATTAGATCCACTTTGAAGGTCTTAGAGATCTCAGCTGTGTATCTTGTTTTCTTTATTTGTAGGCTTCTGATGGCTTCTTCTCTTTCTTTGCTTGAAATTTATCTGTTTTAAATTGTGTATCCATTTTGACTCAGTTTGAGCAAATCATATGACTCTAAAAATTTGTCAGTGCTTTTGATATTTTCTATTTTATTGGAGTACAAATTTTCAAAATAATTCCTAATTATCTTCTGTATTTCTGTAGTGTTCATTGTGATATTTTCATCATGTATGTTAATAATTTGAGTTTTCTTTCTCCTCTTTTTTAGCATGGTTAAGGGCTTGTCGATTTTATTTATTTATTTATTTATTTATTGTTTGAAGAAACAACTTTTTGTTTTGTCAACTTTTTCAATTGCTTCTTTTGTTTCAATTTCATTGATTTCAATATTTTTTCTTCTACTGCTTTTGGTGTTGATTTGTTCTTCTTTATCTAGGTCTTTGAGATATAATGTTAGGGCATTTATTTGTTGATGTTTTTCTTCATTTAAGGAATGAACTCCATGCAGTTAACTTTCCTCTTAGTACTGCCTTCATAATATCCCAGAAATTTGATATGCTGTATCAATTTTCTCATTTACCTCTAAGAATTTTTTAATCTCCTTCGATGTCTTTTTCAACCCACTGTTCATTCAATGGCATATTATTCAGTCTCCAGGTGTTGGAGTAGCTTCTATTTTTTTTATTATTGATTTCTAATTTCATTTCATTACAATCTGACAGAATGCAAGGTAGTATTTCTATTTTTTTTGAATTTGCTAAGAATTGCTTTGTTGCATAATATATGGTCCATATTAGAGAGGATTCATGTACTGGTGAGAAGAAAGTGTATTCATTCATTGATGGATGAAATAGTCTATATATGTCTGGTAAGTCTAAGTTATGGATTGTGTTATTGAGTTCTATAGTTTCTTTTTTTAGCTTTGTTTAAAATATCTGTCCAGTGGTGAAAGAAGTATGTTAAATTCACCCAGAATTATTGTGTTGTGGTCTATTTGACTTTTGAAGTTGACAAGAGTTTGTTTTATGAACTTAGATGCTCCATTGTTTTGGCCATATGTATTTATAATTCTTATGTCTTATTGATGTATGGTTCCCTTAAGCAGTATATAGTATTCTTTTTGATTAACTTTGGCTTGAACTCTGCTTTATTTGATATGAGGATAGAAACTCCTGCTTCTTTCCACAGTGCATGTGAGTGGTATGTATTTTTCCAACCTTTCACCTTCAGTCTGTGTATGTCTTTTCCTATGAGATGAAGCTCTTGAAGACAGCATATTGTTTTTTTTATTGTTGTTTATTTGTTGTTTGTTTTGTTTTGTTTTATCCAACCTGCCAGTCTATGTTATTGGTGAGTTGAGGCTATTAACTTTTGCAGTTACTATTGAGATATGATTTATATTCCCAGCCATTTTTGTTTGTTTATGGTATTTAACTTGACTTTGTTTCTCCTTTTATTAGTTTTTCCGTTAGTGTAATACCTCCCTCTACTAATTTTCATTGTTGTTTTTCATTTCCTCCTCAAGGAATACTTTGCTTAGGATGTTTTGTAGTGCAGGCTTTCTAGTTGTAAATTCTTTTAACTTTAACATGGAACTTTATTTCATCATTAAATATCAAACTTAATTTTGCTGGATAGGATTCTTGCTTGGCATCCATTTTCTTTCAGAGCTTTGTATATGTTCTTCAAGGATCTCCTAGTAGTCAGGATCTGGGTTAAAAAATCTGCAGATATCCTAATTGGTTTCCCCTCTATACATAATATGACTCATTTCTCTTGTAGCTTTTAAAATTATCTCCTAATTCTGTATGTGAGGTATTTTCATTACAATGTGTGTTGCTGTGGATCTGTTGTGATTTTGTACATTTGATGTCCTGTAAGCTTCTTATATTTGATTCTCCAATTCATTCTTTATGTTTGGAATTTTTTACATTATTTCACTCAATAAGTTGTTTATTTCTTTGGTTTGTAACTCTGTGCCTTCCTCTGTCCCAATAATTCTTAAATTTGGTCTTGTTATGTCATCCCCTTATTCTTGAATGTTCTTCTCAGGGTTTCTTACCATCTTTACTGTGTAGTCAACATTCTTTTCAAGAGTATATATTTTTTTCTTCATTGTCTGAGGTTCTGTCTTCCATGTAATCTAATCTATTGATGATTCTTTCTATTTATTTTTAAATTTGGTTTATTGTGTCTTTCATTTCAAGTATTTCTGTTTGATTTTTTTGAGACCTCTATCTCCTTATTAAAATAATCTCTTGCTTTCTGTATTTGCTTATGTAGCTCTTTATTGAAATGATCTTTTGCTTCCTGTATTTTCTCTCTAATGTCATTCTTTAATTCACAGAATGTTCTAATTATGTATATTGCAAACTCCTTGTTTGTCATTTCTTATGCTGTGCCGACCATAGATTCTACAAATGCACTGTGTTGGTTTGTTGTGGGCTACTATCTTCCCTTGTTTTTTCATGCTGTTTATGTATCTTCCCCTGTAGCACTGCGAATCAGAGTCATTACAGTTTCTACCCTCTAGGCTTATGGTGTCCCTGCAGGTTTCCAATACTTCTTCTTTAAGGGGGAGATCAATGTGAACAGATCCCAATACAAACAATATACAACCTTAAACCAAATAACTGCTATTAAGATGTTTATGGTTTTGTCACCAAATACAGAAATTATAAATTCAAAAATTATTATCTACAATATAAACAATAGGTTTGCCAAAGGGTCTACACTTTCTGATGGTGGACAAAAAACTGGGGGTGCGGTGTAAGATGAGATGTTGAGGAGATAGGAGGTGTGGATATAGAGTTATTAGATCTCAGAAAGCATGGAAGAGGAATCTAACAAAATTGGTTAGTAGCAAGACAAGAATGAGAAAGTTATTTGGGGTAGATAAGTAAGTGGGAAGACCATAGAGTAAAAAAACAAACAAAAATATTAAGAAAATTTTTAAAAACTGTAAAAATAGGAGATAAAAGAATATACAACACCACTGTAATATACTATTCAGATATTTTAGTCCTCAATAGCCTAATTCATGAAAAGTACTTGGTTTCACAAATGTTGGGAATGTGAGAGTGGGAGAAGAGAGAGAAAAAAAATCTCAAAGGAAGATGCAAGGATTGTTTTTGTTGGAGATCAGTATCTTTCCAGCTTCCCTTCTTATCAAATAGGTGGGGTTGTCTGTTTTTGCTGGTATCTCCACCCTCAGGATGGTGATGGTTATTAGGGTGAGAGGGTTCGTCTTGGGGGCATGGCTCCTGGACATGGGGTATAGCACTTGTCAGTCTCTAATGGGAGACTGCACCACAAGGATCTCCTTTGGGGCCCACTCCTGTGATGTGGGCAACTGGTCTTATCTCCTTATATCACCTGTAGACCTTACAATTCCTGGTGTCTAATTTAGTCTCTAAACTATATCTCACCCATCTTGTTCCTTTCTACTTCCCAATCATGAACCTTCTCTCTGGAGGTCTTGTGGGCTGCGCTCTGGGTGCTGTGCACCTGTTGCAGATAGCTGTTTTATCTTGGGAGGTTCATGAGCTGGTTTTGTGGCTGCCTGGGAGAGGGGTGTTGAGAACTTTCAGTATCTTAATATTGCTTCTGAGCTTCCAGCCAGTGTTTCAAGCTGGGAGTTGCCCCAACTAAAGATGGTGACAAAGGTGTCCCAAGATGGAGGCACCTGCTTTTAGCCATTGAGTATTGGGTCAGGTGAGGCTACCAGTGACATTGAGTGGTGTGTTTATATATGTAGCTCTGGTGTGCAACATTGTGGCTTGCAGCTGTCTCTGAACAGCAACTTCGGTTGCAGTGTTCCAAGATGGAGTCCACCAGGGAAGCCTCACATTGGTAGAAGGGGTCCATAAACAAGTGGCAGTTAGAGTTCCTGCACATGGGCTGAGGACTGGTGTCCTGCATGGGTGCTAATGCCAATGGTTCTATTCAGGTCTGCATGGAGTCCTGCTCTGACACTGAGGCCTGTAGACCTGCATGGGAGCAGCTGTCAGGGGTCATCAAATTACTCACACAGATACAGTATTCCCACTACTTGAATTCCAGGTCCCAGAGCAACACAGAATGCAGCCTCTGTCCAGCCCATCATCTTGTCTAGCCCACCATCTTGGATCCCCCATGACAGCCTTTAATCAGCTCCTTTGGTGCTGCGACTAAAATATCTGACCAGAACAATTTTTAGAGGAGGAAAAGTTTATTTAGGTGCTCATAGTTTCAGAAGTCTCAGTTCAAAGACAGCAGGCTCCATTCCTCAGTGCTCAAGGTGAGGCAGAACATCCTGGTGGTAGAAGGAAGCAGCTCACATCAGAAAGCAGAGGAAGAAAATCCATTTGCCAGATACCAAATATATACCCAAAGCCATTCCCTGTGGGGGTTTTTAGCCCCCTGTTCCCTCCTGATCTGCGGGAGAGATTGGGGGAGCACACCCCCATCAGGACAGCCAAGAAAGGTAAAGGTCGGCTGGAGGCCCACACCCAGCCCCCCCACACTGGAGGACAATCAGAGGCACCAGGGAGAACAGCCAAAGCAGGATCTCGTTTATTGAGAAAACACACACAGCTAATATAATGTACAGGAACAAATCAGGGTAAAGGTCAGCAGGGTGGCGAGAGTTCACGTGTACACCCATCCTACAGGCAGTAATGGGAGACACATGAGATGTCCTTGAGGGCAGAAGGGTTCTGAGCCTATCCTAGAGGTGGTCCGATTTCTGTCACAACCCACGGCAATACCTTCTGGCTAATCGCTAGGTGCTCTCTTAGCCACATGTGGCCCCAGGACTGGGAAGCAGGTAGCAGCCAGCAAGTTAAGTTTCCTCTTTTCTGATGCAACGTTACATCATGCCCTATAATACCCTACCCTACTTCAGTTTCCACTTAATTAATTGCTATCAGAGGATTAATTCACTGATTGGGTTAAGCTCTCATAACCCAATCACTTCTTCTCTGAACCTTCTTGTTCTGTCTCACATGTGAGCTTTTGGGGAGACCTCACATTCAAAACCATAACCCAAAGTACAAAGGGAGCTCTCTCCTCAGGATCCTCAGCCTGTATTACCCTAGGCATGCTTCTTTCTGTACCTGTTTCAATCATCCTGGTCCAGATATTCTCTGAGTATCTTGTGGATCAGGCTGGCAACTTCCTTTCTGAATTCTCTATCTCTATCCTCTGCTCTCTACTTCATAGCTACTCCAGAAATGATTTTTGCTTCCTTGCTGCTGATTCATTTAGACCCTTTTCTCCTTGGCCAATTGATTTTAATTGCTGTTTACTGAACAACTTTCCACACCTTCTGTGGCTTAGCTAAAGTCAGTCTTCCTCTTTATTCCACAGGTTGCCCTAAGCCGTTTGTTTCTTGCCACACTTCCTTCTTTGTGCCTGTGCCCCTCCTTTCCTCTGCAGTGGGCTGACATAATTTCCAACTTTTGATGTCTCAACTTGTTTTGTTGTCCACTGTTGAGTTTCTGTCAATTCCTTTAGTTACCAATGTATCTGAAGAACATTTTTTTTCCTACTTTTTATGTCTGGTGCTGAGAAACTGCTGGAAATGCACTCTTTATCTAATCTGCTGCTTTCTCTAATGTCCTTATGTATTCTATTTAGTTTCTTTAATCTTTACAGTGAACTTCCGCAGTCTGGCTGGGCACAAAATCACGAGCCACTCAAGCAGGAACAAACTTTATTTCCAAAACTCCTGCTAATGCCATGCACACAGCCTTCTCCAGGGACACATTACACCAACAGGAAAAACCTCCCCCGGAATTCCCTCCTACCGCACTTCCCCAACCAATGGGAACTCTCTGGGAGTCCCTAGAGAGCTCCAAAGCAGCAGGCCAAGTTGGACAGCAGGGGTCTAATCTCCAATTGAATGCACATTTTAATCATTATCATCTCCATGGCTTGCTGGCATCACCTTTCAACCAAAAATGCCATGCGTCATTCCTACTTGGCTATGGCTCTCAGCATCTCCCCCCTTCTGTTTAATTAAACAATAAGCAATGTGGCTTAGGGACCGTGCCTGTTATGTTGTCCAATACAACATATGGTCCTTACCCATCATCGGATGAGCTAACCACTAGGCATCAGCCTCCTGTCTTAGGTTGGTACCACTGCAATTGGATCATACCCGTCACTGACAACCAGTCCAGCATACAGCCATACTTGCACCAGTGTGTGGGGGGGTGAGGTTCTTTGCCTCACCTCTGTTGGCCCCCAAATTTGGCCTTGGTGCCAGTGGGGGGGTGAGGTTCTTTGCCTCACCTCTGTTGGCCCCCAAATTTTAGACCATCACTAACAGAAGGGAGGAGGATACAGAAATGCCAAGACACTAAGCCAATGGACAGCTCCTTTGAAAAATTGTACCACCGGTGACACCATCAGCAAAGATACTCCAGCATTATCACAATTCGCTGCACCAACAGATAGTTCACAATGTATACAAGTGATATATAGTCCAGGCAAGTTCTGCAAGCAGTTCAAAGTGGAGGAATCTATCAAAACTCCCTCAAGAGCTCCAAAGTAGCAGGCCTAGGCGGACAGCAGGGGTCTAATCTCCAATTGGATGCACATCTTAACATAATCATTATCATCTCCATGGCTTGCTGGCATCACCTTTCAACCAAAAATGCCATGCGTCATTCCTACTTGGCTATGGCTCTCAGCAGTGAACGTTACATTTTTATAATAAAACACATAAAATGTGTTTGGATATATTGAATACAAGACTGGAGAGTGGACTTCTCATTTTCTTTGTACGTATAGTCTAAAACAAGAAAGTAGAAAAAAGGAAAACATTTCCCCATATTTAAATGTAATTATATTTAATTACAACCCCAAAATTTTAACTAAAAAAATTACTCTTTAAACCTTGGCATGCAACTTTAATTATGCTCATGTAGATTTGTTAATAAACAAAGAAGAATTTTTGACATTGGTAGCTTTTTTGCCTTTCTGTCTTGCCCCAATCTCCTACCTTGATCTTGTTTGTTATACATCATCCAAATATCTTTCTATGTCTTCTGGATTCCAAACATGTCTCATAAGTCAATGTAAATAGAAAGTTGGTGTAGACTGAAATAATCTCAGTGTAGCATCTACTAAATTAGATACAATGGGCTAAGAATTTGGCTTATAGAAAGATTAATAGGAGGGAAATAATATAAGCTTGTGGAAAGTTGTAGAACAGTGATTTGGCTTAAAAATAAATGTAAAGAGTGGGAAAGCATCAGGAGTATTAGGGGGAATACCACAGTGACCTATCTAATGTTTACTTATTTCAGGATATACTGTGGTCTTTCTGAATTAGAATGCTGTTATTTTATGACACCATGATTTAAGAGGGACCTTCACTAACTCTCAAACAATGCACATGTATTGAGCAGGTGAAAGCAAGAGTGAGGGTAGTCACAGTGCCCTGCAAAATAGTTAGACTTAGGTGCTGAAAATTGGAGTGCAAATCCTTATTCTAGTGCTATCCAGGTGGAAAACATGAAAAATAAATTTGAGGATCAGCTTTTTAATTTATAAGACAGGAAAGTATCTACCTACCTTACAAATTTGTTGAAAGCATGAGTGAGAGAAAAAGACAAGAAATTAAACTGCAAAAGTAGGTTGGTATTAGTTCACATATGTTGTAATGGATTACTTTGAACAAGGAGAATGATATTCTTTTGTAGAATTAATTTTAACAAGGAAAGTTACGTTCTTTTGTAGAATTTTCAATTCAATGTTCTATGGGAGTTACTGTTGGCAGAAGTCTCTTCATTACACCTATATTTAGTGAGTGCCAAAGGTAAGCAGATATATGCTAAATGATAGTAAAAAGGATAAAAATTTATAATAAGATAAAATACAGTATGTGTATACAATGGAATCTTATTTAATCATAACCAAGAAAGAAATTGTTTTGAGGAAAATAAATGGAATTAGACATATCATTTTAAGCAAAATAAGCCAGACACAAAAGATAAGTACACCTGTTTTTCTTTATATGTTCAAACAAAAACACACATAAAGTCCCAATAATGTCTGAAAACAAAAGAGGGAAGAAGCATTGTGGGACTATTATGGAATTAGAAGAGGACCAATGTGAGGGGAAAGAGGGAAGAATACCAGAGGTTAGTATTAAGAATGGTGAATGCAGTAAAATTACAATGTATGCATGTATGAAATCTTACAGTCAAACCCACTACCTTATACAGCTTATATATGTTGTTAATAATAATTATAGAATTAGATTTTTTTTCAACTTTCAATTAGCTATCAGTTATTAGAATAAAGAAAAGATCCAGTATCTCTGTTCATCATGCTGTGAACTATTTTCACTGCATTAGGACACAAAGAATGTTTTCTCTTGGTGTGAAAAGAATGATTAGTAAAATTCTCATCATATGAGGAGAGACCATGATCTTTTGGCAACCACATGAGCCATCAGGAATGACAAAGTGCTAGATAACAGCCTGTGTAGCTTGAACTAATTGTAAGGTTGTTGTTGAGGAGAACTTTGAAGTGATAGCATGGTGCCAATTCCTTACACATATTTTATGACATAGTAACTAGAATTTTGTATGTTATCAGAAACTTTTGGCATATTTGTAAAGAAAACTGAAATAATCAGATTGTAAGTGAAATACACTGTTGTACCAGACTAAACACAGAAGACCTTCAAGAGGGAAGAGTAAAAAATACAGTACATATATTGCAAAATATGTATACACAAACTTGCTCAATCATACATTTATTTTCAATCCAATCTAGAATGCCACTTGAATATGAAAATTATACTTCATCATTCACTTTGAGGTAATAAAATTATAACCAGTATCTTAGTATAGGCTGAGATTTCTGGGTTATATTTTTATATGATAGCATAATACATTACAATTATATTATACATATAGAGCACAATGTTTTATATTTCTGGTTTTATACAAAACATATTCACACCAATTCATGTCTTCATACATGTACTATGGATAATGAGGTCCATCAATTTCCACCATCATTTCTAACTCCATGCCTCCTTCCTTCCCCTCCAACCCTCTGTCCTATCTAGAGTTCTTCTATTCCTCCCATGGTCCCCCTTTCTATCCCACTATGAATCACCCTCCTTTCCATTGTGTATATATGCCACATATTTTTATCCATTCATCTACTGAAGGGCATCTAAGTCGGTTCTACAGTTTAGCTATTGTGAATTGTGCTGCTAAAATCATTGCTGTGGCTGTGTTCCTGTAGTATGCTGTTTTTAAGTCCTTTGGGTATAGACCAAGGAGCAGGATAGCTGGATCAAATGGTGGTCCCATTCCCAGATTTCCAAGGAATATCTATACTGCTTTCCATATTAGCTGCACCAATTTGCAGTCCTACCAGAAATGTTTCAGTGTGCCTTTTCCCCCACATCCTCACCAACACTTAGTGTTGTTTGTATACATAATAGCTGCCATTCTGACAGGAGTGAGATGCTATCTTAGAGTAGTTTTGATTTGCATTTCTCTAATTGCTACAGATTATGGACTTTTTTTCATATATTTGTTGATTGATTATATATAGTCTTCTGAGAAATTACTGTTCAGGTCCTTGGCCCATTTATTGATTGAGTTATTTGTGTTTTTTGGTGTTAAGGTTTTTGTGTTCTTTATATACCCTAGAGATTAGTGCTCTCTCTGAAGCGTGAGAGTATAAAGATTTGCTCCCAAGATGAAGGCTCTCATTCACCTCACAGATTGTTTCTTTTGCTGAGAAGAAATTTTTTTAGTTTGAATTCATCTCTGAACTAAAATTTAATTGACTGTATGATAAGCTGTTAAAACCACTTGAGTATATTCCTATAATAAAGACAAAAACATGATACAGCAAAAAGAATATAAAATTATCTCTGTCAGAAATGTATATTCTCA